>NC_136063.1:375651994-376251994 GCF_964261635.1 Lissotriton helveticus
CCCAGGTTGCGTGCGTGTTCCGTGGGCTTGGGTGGGGGGCCCAGAGCAGGGGGCCACCAGGAGTCGTCCCAGGCGGAGATGGATGGGCCGAGGATGAGGACTTCCGTCTTGTCTGAGTTCAGTTTCAGGCGGCTGAGCTTCATCCAGTCTGCGATGTCTTTCATTCTGTCCTGGAAGCTGGCTCTGGCGGAGGTGGGGTCGTTGGTGAGGGAGAGGATCAGTTGGGTATCGTCGGCGTAGGAGATGATGTTGAGGTTGTGCTTGCGTGCGATGGCTGCGAGGGAGCTCATGTAGACGTTGAGGAGGGTGGGGCTGAGCGAGGAGCCTTGAGGTACGCCGCAGATGATCTTGGTGGTTCTGCGAGGAAGGGCGGGAGACGGACTCTTTGGGTTCTGTTGGAGAGAAAGGAGGTGATCCATTCCAGGGCCTTTCCTTGGATCCCGGCGTGGCGGAGGCGGATTGTCAGGGTGCGGTGGCAGACCGTGTCGAACGCAGCCGAAAGGTCGAGCAGGATGAGGGCGGCGGTTTCTCCGTTGTCCAGCAGGGTCTGGATGTCGTCGGTGGCCACGATGAGGGTGGTCTCGGTGCTGTGGTTCGCTCGGAATCCGGACTGCGATGGGTCGAGGGAGCCGTTCGTCTCGAGGAAGGCTGTCAGCTGATTGTTGACGGTTTTCTCGATGACTTTTGCAGGGAAGGGGCGGAGCGAGATGGGGCGGAAGTTCTTGAGGTCTGAGGGGTCTGCGGTGGGTTTCTTCAGGAGGGTGCTGATCTCTGCGTGCTTCCAGCTCTCCGGGAAGGTGGCGGATATGAAGGAGTTGTTGATGATGTCCCGAAGTTTGGGTGCGATGATGGAGTCGGCTTTGTTGAAGATGTGGTGTGGGCAGGGATCGGCTGGAGAGCCCGAGTGGATGGTGTTCATCGTGTGGGTGGTATCTTCCGTGCTGACCTGAGTCTAGGCGCACAGGGTGGTGGTGGGGGGTGTAGGTTCGGTGGTGGGGTACGAGTTCTGAGCGCCGAAGCTGTTGTGTATGTCGACGATCTTACGGTGAAAAAAGGTGGCCAGAGAGTTGCAGAGGTCTTGAGAAGGTGTGATGTCGTTGTTGCTGGCGTTGGAGAGCTCTTTCACGACATTGAAGAGTTCCTTGCTGTTGTGTGTGTTGTTGTCCAGTCGTTCTCTGAAGGATGACCTTTTGGTGGTGCGGATAAGCTGGTGGTGTTTGCGGGTGGCGTTCTTGAGGGCTGTCATGTTATCCGTTGACTGGTGCCTTGGGCCAGTACAGAAGTGGAGCCAACCCATCCTGGGTCTTTCAATCCCTAAGTGTCCTCCTAAGGACACCTTCTGGGCCAGTGACATCAGGAACATCAGAAAATTCCTGTGCACTAATAGAACCACTGCCCTCTTGTTAGTTTCTGGCTCAAGGTGAACAGGCTCACTATAAAGTAGGCCATCCTCCCAGCCAACATAGTGTTTCCATATGACTACTTTGATGACCTGTTCCTGGGATTCCTTCTGAAGCCCTGCAAGCATAGAGCACTCTTCCTGTACCTGGCAGAAATCTTCCTGGTCAGCCCTCTAGCAGCTAACAAACTTCGCAGCACTGGAAGTGACCCAGAATCCAGCTCCTGGTCCACTTCAGGAGCCTCATCCTCCCCTTCATATGGAGCACAGTTAATATGCATCAAAGAATTATTTCAGATCAAGAAGTGTGCAGGCAGACTTTGTCGTCAAACAAAACTCAGTTAGGCTTTCTTGTACACGTTTTGAACACAAGATTACAATGAATACAAACTATGGATCATTTGCTTTGATGCAGCACATGACCACCGAACAACCCACATGTGAAGTCCTTTTATCGAAATTCTACAGAAAATCCCCAACAATGAACGCTGGGTACCACTTCAAGCTGAACTGGATTTCAGGGGTCTTTTTCGCAACAAACCTATTTTTGCAAATATGCGCACCTGAAGCTTGAAAGAAATATTGTCACCTTCTAAACTAGTCAGTTCCATGCTTTAGAAAGGCATGAAAATATGTCAGAATTTTATTCACTGCGGCAATGTAATAGTTGGTACCACTGTATCACATCCCAAAACCAGTTAATTGATAAAACGTAGACATCAGCTGGACTGTAATACACATAGCACAGTATGTGCCTTCAAATGTCCCTGCGACTTAATGTACGTGGGGAAAATAGGGAGGAAAGCAAAAGTCAGAACACAAGAACATGATCAGGAATAAAAATAAGAACTCCAGCTTGGCAGCACATTAGTTGCATCACATTCATAATATCGCACAGCTATGTTTCACAGTACTGGAAGTCATCAGAATCAACTCCAAAACTGACACACAAAACGTTTATGTCAGAGAGAGACATGCTGGATAAAATACCTTAACAGCCTTTCATCTAATTGGACTTAACAACACATTGGAAATGGCCTGGTTCTTGTAGAGTTTACTGTTTGTTGTATCCATCATCACTCATAATCTCAAGTCATGCACTATACACAATATACCTTTTCTATGCATATGTTTCTTCTGTTTATGTTTTATGTTAGGGTATTAGGGACTATTCAGATTTTGTCACAACCAATGCATGTTGAGATATATGTCATACATGATCTTTGCATATTTCGACAAATAATTTTTTTAATGGAGTTTTTTTGACCAAGGTGCAATTGTAATAGCACTGCACAACTATTGTACTCAATGTTTTTGAAGAGCACCACACGTATAATTTATAAGTCTAGGCGGTGAAGCCGACTCTGCTCTTGGAGTTTGCGGAGATTGTCACACTCTGCGTTACGCGGCGATCACGGAGATTCCTCGCTCGCATATGTCAACGTCAAGTTGGCAAGTGAGAGCGAGAAAAATCCACTTCTCGGCGAGATTTTTTCTTGTTCGCGATCATCAACATCAAGTTGACGAGCACAAGCATGGAAAATCAACCTCCCGGCAAGATTTCTCAACTCAGGCAGTTAGATTTCTCATTGCGAGTGGTCGCATATGCTCACAACCGCTCGTGTTGAGAAACTGTCCGTTCGTGTTGAGAAAGCTGCAGCTCAATAAAAATCCACTCAAGCGGCAGAGGAAGCAGTGCCCGCTTGCGCTGTGCATGGTGCCGTTCGCGATGATTGTCCAGTACAGACCAAGCACTTGGCACTGAAAATCACAGCGAACAGCATTCAGGGCTTGGACCTCCTCAGGTCAGAATAGTGGCCTCCTCCTCACGATGACACTCTCGACCAGACCACGGTCCTTGTCTTATCCTGGTGGCCCCCTCTGGCATACGCGGTCACCAACTCCACTCTGTAAAGTGGCTACAGCCTAATTGGCACAGCAGCAATCTTCACAGTGGCTCACCTGGCATTAGGGATTGCCGACTAAGCTGCGCTCACGGTTTACGGGCCGATTGGCTTGAAATCATTTTTAATGCGGCCCCACCTGGCATGTGGGGTCACTGATTTAAAACCTACACACGGGCAATGTGAGGGTTCCCCTCCTCGACCCGGCGCGCCATCCGACCAATCCAACATGGTGGCCGCGATGTGGTCGGGCGAAAGCAGAGACAGCACTCTAGCGGACGTCAAGCACGTCAGGGAGCCCGATCCAATCGGGGACGACCCAAGGGAGACCCCGGGAAAGAAAAAGGCGGAACCCAGGACCATCAGAGAGAAAGACACGGAGGAGAGTGAGGAAGACATGGAGAAGAGAGAAGAAGGAGCAGAGGCGAGGAAAAAGGCAAAGGCTAGAGGAGCAGAAGCGGAGACGAGCAAGAAGGAAGAGGAGCTGCAGCATTTTGATGACCGCTCTGGGAGCAAAGTGACCGAGTCCAGTGTTCCCACTGTGGAAGGAGAGGCTGTGACTCCTTTCCCCATGGCCCAGGAGGGGTCGGGTCCAGGCAAGTGCCCAGGGCAGGGTTTTTTTCTTTAAGAGGTTGGTGGGCGGGGATTAAGGGTCACATCCCCTAAAACCACCAAAGCAAACCCCCCTTTCACCTAGGCAGCACACATTAGGAGCACAAAGTTGACGGGAGCACTATTCCCTATTTGCTTTCTTTAAAAACCTGCCAGCAAGGCTGATTCGATGGTCTTTATTTTTCTATTCCTGCTATTTCCTGCTGGACATCCCTCCTCTGTGGTACCCCGAAGAAAGCCCCGAAGAAGCCAACAAGAAGGAGATAAAGCGGGCCCAAAGGATCAACTGTAGCAATAACTGTGGACTGTTTTTTTTTGTTATTATTATTGCTTGTCCCCAGCGCCCAGCCAGATTTCTTATTTCCCCATTTAACCCAGTTCTTCGAACAACAGAAAGATTCCAAAACAAATCCTATAGACATTTCTTTTGTGGTTACAATAAAATACTCCCGCCTTTAACTATCCCCTTGAGAGTCTTTCCTGGAGTTTCTTTTGGGAGTTTCGTTGGAGTGTTAAAATTACAAAGCGGGTGGCCTCAATCCCTAGCGATACCACAGTGGTGTCAGAAGTGGGATTTTGGTGTCTAGTAATATGACACGACCCACACAATGGACGCTATGATGACCCAATTAGCTGAGGGTCAACGCCACTTGCAATTGGTGGTTGAGGAACAGTCAAAAGTTGCCCAACGGGATCGCAAGGCCTTTCAGACCGCACTAAAAGAACAGTCTACCCTCATGGCAACTAACCAACAAATTCAGGACACGGCCATTTTGCGCCTTACTGACGCCATTACAAATGCTTGAGTACACCCGACCGTCCCCAGCACCGTCTTGCAGAAGTATCAGGAAGGGGATGACCCGGATTTCTTTTTTGTAAACTTCAAGAGGGTGGCCACTACAGGGGGTTGGCCCCCAGAAAGGTGGGGTCAGTATATTGCACCCCTACTCTCTGGCGAATTGCAAGCCGCTTTCCAAGCAGCCAATCCTGAGGGGACTACCCCTTATACCGAGGTCAAACGGGCCATATTAGAGAGACTGTGGTGCGATCACGAATACTATCGGGTCTGTTTCCGCAAGGAAAAATGGACAACTGGGGACAACCCGAGGGCCCTCTTCTACAGAATAAGAGACCTAGGAAACAGATGGCTCCAACCCTCTACTGCATCTATGGATGAAGTGACTGAAAATATATACCTCAAGCAATATTTAGAGGTGCTCCCTTCCCAGACCAGGGCCTGGGTTAAACAACATCCTCATGTCACTGTGACAGTAGATGTAGACCTAGCATGCGCCTATCACCGGTCCCCCGATTTCAAAAGACAACCCCAGCCACCTCCCCCCAATCTCCTGCGACCCCAAGCCAAACCAACCCGGACACTCGATCCCTCCCTTCCTCCATAAGACCCAATCTACCTGCAGGGCCTCAGCCACTACAGTGACCCCAGTGCTTCCACTGCGCTGAGTGGGGGGCATATAGCCAGAAACTGTCCATCATGACCCCCTCCTCAAGAACCAATGGACGTAGGGTATACCCGAGGCCGGATATATACAGCAGGAGAACCTCCACAAAGATACAAAAAAAAGATATTGGTGAATGGAAGGCTGGTAACGGCTTTTCTGGACACAGGATGCCACCACACCGTGATTAGCAAGGAACTACTACCCGACACCCACATATCAGGGAAGGAACACATACAGGTCAAATGTGTACATGGGGAGAAAAAAATATACCCACTGGTCGAGGCTTTATTAACTATAGACGGGGAACCACTTTTACGAAAAGTAGGGGTTGTACCCTTCCTACCTGAGACCGTACTCTTAGGGACGGACCTACCCCGTTTTCATGACTAACTGTCGTCCTGTTCTCCCCCTTCGGCTGTTACGAGGTGGTTGGGTAGGGCACCATTTGCCAATGTCCCAATATAAGGAACTCCATATAAAAAGCCAAAGCCACCTAGGGAGAAGAGGGCAGACAAACAAAGATATCGTCAATCCTGTGATGTACTGTCCGTTCCTGTTCTTGTTTCCCCAGAAGAAACCCAGACACCGAGTCAGAACTTCCGTGCCGCCCAGCGCGGCCTGGGAAAGACATGGCCTGGTAGTTCGGACTGGACTGTTCCCATGAGGCACAAGGTCAGAGCTGATTCGCATATAGCCAGTGTCTAACCCAGGGTGGTGTGGAGTGCAAAAAAACGATGGATTTAGGCCCAGATCCTTGTACTGGGATGAATGTATGACATTGTTCTACATTCTGTCCATCAACTGTGTTTTTTGAAATTTTCACCCCGAGTGGGCTGGGTATGCTCAGACGTGAGTCCCATGCTCTCCACACCACTGGAGCCAAGCTATCCAGGCTGATGAAGGCTGATAGCCAGAAACCGGTCCTTGGATGCTTGATTCCAGTCTGGGAAAGACATGGCTTGGTAGTTCGGACTGAACTGTTCCCATGAGGCACAGGGTCAGAGCTGATTGGCATATAGCCAATGTCTAACCCAGGGTGGTGTGGAGTGCAAAAGAACGATGGATTTAGGCCCAGATCCTTGTACTGAGATGAATGTATGACATTGTTCTACATTCTGTCCATCAACTGTGTTTTTTGCAATTTTCACCCCGAGTGGGCTGGGTATGCTCAGACGTGAGTCCCATGCTCTCCACACCACTGGAGTCAAGCTATCCAGGCTGATGAAGGCTGATAGCCAGAAACCGGTCCTTGGATGCTTGATTCCGGTCTGGGAAAGACATGGCTTGGTAGTTCGGACTGGACTGTTCCCATGAGGCACAGGGTCAGAGCTGATTTGCATATAGCCAGTGTCTAACCCATGGTGGTGTGGAGTGCAAAAAAACGATGGATTTAGGCCCAGATCCTTGTACTGGGTTGAATGCATGACATTGTTCTACATTCTGTCCATCAACTGTGTTTTTTGCAATTTTCACCCCGAGTGGGCTGGGTATGCTCAGACGTGAGTCCCATGCTCTCCACACCACTGGAGTCAAGCTATCCAGGCTGATGAAGGCTGATATCCAGAAACCGGTCCTTGGATGCTTGATTCCGGTCTGGGAAAGACATGGCTTGGTAGTTCGGACTGGACTGTTCCCATGAGGCACAGGGTCAGAGCTGATTTGCATATAGCCAGTGTATAACCCAGGGTGGTGTGGAGTGCAATAAAATGATGGATTTAGTCCTAGTTCCTTGTACTGGGATGAATGTATGACATTGTTCTACATTCTGTACATTGTTCTACATTCTGTCCATCAACTGTGTTTTTTGCAATTTTCACCCCAGTGGGCTGGGTATACTCAGACGTGAGTCCCATGCTCTCCACACCACTGGAGTCAAGCTATCCAGGCTGATGAAGGCTGATAGCCAGAAACCAGTCCTTGGATGCTTGATTCCGGTCTGGGAAAGACATGGCTTGGTAGTTCGGACTGGACTGTTCCCATGAGGCACAGGGTCAGAGCTGATTTGCATATAGCCAGTGTCTACCCCAGGGTGGTGTGGAGTGCAAAAAAACGATGGATTTAGGCCAAGATCCTTGTACTGGATTGAATGCATGACATTGTTCTGCATTCTGTCCATCAACTGTGTTTTTTGCAAGTTTCACCCCGAGTGGGCTGGGTATGCTCAGACGTGAGTCCCATGCTCTCCACACCACTGGAGTCAAGCTATCCAGGCTGATGAAGGCTGATAGCCAGAAACCGGTCCTTGGATGCTTAATTCCGGTCTGGGAAAGACATGGCTTGGTAGTTCGGACTGGACTGTTCCCATGAGGCACAGGGTCAGAGCTGATTTGCATATAGCCAGTGTCTAACCCAGGGTGGTGTGGAGTGCAAAAAAACGATGGATTTAGGCCCAGATCCTTGTACTGGGATGAATGTATGACATTGTTCTACATTCTGTCCATCAGCTGTGTTTTTTGCAATGTTCACCCCGAGTGGGCTGGGTATGCTCAGACGTGAGTCCCATGCTCTCCACACCACTGGAGTCAAGCTATCCAGGCTGATGAAGGCTGATAGCCAGAAACCGGTCCTTGGATGCTTGATTCCGGTCTGGGAAAGACATGGCTTGGTAGTTCAGACTGGACTGTTCCCATGAGGCACAGGGTCAGAGCTGATTTGCATATAGCCAGTGTCTAACCCAGGGTGGTGTGGAGTGCAAAAAAATTATGGATTTAGGTCCAGATCCTTGTACTGGGATGAATGTATGACATTGTTCTACATTCTGTACATTGTTCTACATTCTGTCCATCAACTGTGTTTTTTGAAATTTTCACCCCAGTGGGCTGGGTATGCTCAGACGTGAGTCCCATGCTCTCCACACCACTGGAGTCAAGCTATCCAGGCTGATGAAGGCTGATAGCCAGAAACCGGTCCTTGGATGCTTGATTCCGGTCTGGGAAAGACATGGCTTGGTAGTTCGGACTGGACTGTTCCCATGAGGCACAGGGTCAGAGCTGATTTGCATATAGCCAGTGTCTACCCCAGGGTGGTGTGGAGTGCAAAAAAACGATGGATTTAGGCCAAGATCCTTGTACTGGATTGAATGCATGACATTGTTCTGCATTCTGTCCATCAACTGTGTTTTTTGCAAGTTTCACCCCGAGTGGGCTGGGTATGCTCAGACGTGAGTCCCATGCTCTCCACACCACTGGAGTCAAGCTATCCAGGCTGATGAAGGCTGATAGCCAGAAACCGGTCCTTGGATGCTTAATTCCGGTCTGGGAAAGACATGGCTTGGTAGTTCGGACTGGACTGTTCCCATGAGGCACAGGGTCAGAGCTGATTTGCATATAGCCAGTGTCTAACCCAGGGTGGTGTGGAGTGCAAAAAAACGATGGATTTAGGCCCAGATCCTTGTACTGGGATGAATGTATGACATTGTTCTACATTCTGTCCATCAGCTGTGTTTTTTGCAATGTTCACCCCGAGTGGGCTGGGTATGCTCAGACGTGAGTCCCATGCTCTCCACACCACTGGAGTCAAGCTATCCAGGCTGATGAAGGCTGATAGCCAGAAACCGGTCCTTGGATGCTTGATTCCGGTCTGGGAAAGACATGGCTTGGTAGTTCAGACTGGACTGTTCCCATGAGGCACAGGGTCAGAGCTGATTTGCATATAGCCAGTGTCTAACCCAGGGTGGTGTGGAGTGCAAAAAAATTATGGATTTAGGTCCAGATCCTTGTACTGGGATGAATGTATGACATTGTTCTACATTCTGTACATTGTTCTACATTCTGTCCATCAACTGTGTTTTTTGAAATTTTCACCCCAGTGGGCTGGGTATGCTCAGACGTGAGTCCCATGCTCTCCACACCACTGGAGTCAAGCTATCCAGGCTGATGAAGGCTGATAGCCAGAAACCGGTCCTTGGATGCTTGATTCCGGTCTGGGAAAGACATGGCTTGGTAGTTCGGACTGGACTGTTCCCATGAGGCACAGGGTCAGAGCTGATTTGCATATAGCCAGTGTCTAACCCAGGGTTGTGTGGAGTGCAAAAAAATGATGGATTTAGTCCTAGTTCCTTGTACTGGGATGAATGTATGACATTGTTCTACATTCTGTCCATCAACTGTGTTTTTTGCAATTTTCACCCCGAGTGGGCTGGGTATGCTCAGACGTGAGTCCCATGCTCTCCACACCACTGGAGTCAAGCTATCCAGGCTGATGAAGGCTGATAGCCAGAAACCGGTCCTTGGATGCTTGATTCCGGTCTGGGAAAGACATGGCTTGGTAGTTTGGACTGGACTGTTCCCATGAGGCACAGGGTCAGAGCTGATTTGCATATAGCCAGTGTCTAACCCAGGGTGGTGTGGAGTGCAAAAAAACGATGGATTTAGGCCCAGATCCTTGTACTGGGATGAATGTATGACATTGTTCTACATTCTGTCCATCAACTGTGTTTTTTGCAATTTTCGCCCAGCGGGATGACACAACCCTGCAACATGCCTGGAACAAAGCACAAGAGGACGATCCAAGGAAGGTATGCCCTCTTTTTTGTAATAAAATGGGGCTGTTATATAGGGTGACGAGAGAAAAAGGGGATACCAAATAACAAATATTAGTACCCCAGGCTTCCCGAGAATCCATATTGAACCTTGCACATAACCAGGCAGGCAGGGGGTGGTCATTATGGGAAAGAACACACCCTGAAATATCTCCTTCATAGGTTTTATTGGCCAGGAGTATACCAGGAGGTAGCTAGGTCCTGTGCATCCTGTGTCCGGTGTCAGTTGGTAAATAACCCTGTCCTTCCCCGAGCACCCCTTCAACCAATACCAATCATCGACACCCCATTTAAACGAGTAGGCATGGATTTAGTGCTGCCCCTACTTCCCTCCGCACGGGGTCACCAATACATTCTGGTTTTAGTGGACTATACCACCAGATATCCAGAAGCGATACCATTAACCAGCACAACCACTACAGCAGTTGCTCAGGCCATGGTATCCTTTTTCTCCAGGGTAGGATTCCCTCAGGAGATCTTAACGGATCAGGGTACCCCATTCATGTCCCGACTTATGAAACAAATCTGTACGCTATTTGGCATTAAGCAAATCTGAACTGCTGTATACCACCCCAAACCGATGGCCTAGTCGAAAGATACAATAGGACAATCAAAGTCATGTTGAGGAAAACCATAGAAAAGACGGGGAGGGATTGGGATCGGCAATTGCCTCTTGGGTTATTTGCCATCTGTACCCACAAACAGAAGTCTACCGGGTTCTCCCCCTATGAACTATTGTTCGGACGACCCCCTCGCACCCTTCTCGATATGGCGGTCGACCAATGGATCGAAGAAGAAGACGAGGGCAAACGGTTGTTGCAATATAGCACGGCATTATGGAACACCCTCGCATCCCTATGGGAGAGAGTCCATACAAACATGGAGAAGGCTCAAATGCAATAAAAACACTTATATGATAAGAAGATAAAAATAAGGGAATTTAAAACGGGAGATCGTGTTCTGATACTGTTACCATCATCCGAAAAAAAATTACTGGCCACATGGCAAGGACCTTACAAAATCCTAGATGAATTTACTCCTGTATCATACAGGGTAGCTGTTCCCCACAAAACACAAAGCGGGCAAACCTATCATATCAATCTCTTGAAAGCCTGGGAGGGACCACTACCCACGGCTCCAATGAGTTGCTCTTCCATAAGTCATGTCAACCTGAACAAACACCTTGATATCCCATCTCTCAATACGAGTCCAGAGTCATCTGAACCCGTTCACACAGGTCCTCAATTAACAGACAAACAGCGACAACAAATGTTGTCTTTATGTTTTTCCTTCTCGAATGTCCTATCAGGTATACCAGGACGAACAAACTTAGTCAAACATCACGTAAACACAGCAGAAACACGACCTATCAGGCTAAGACCATATCGCATACCTGCAGCGAGAAGAGACGCGGTAGAACAGGAAATACAGGCAATGTTAGCAGCCAGCATAATAGAACCTTCCCACAGCGCATGGTCCTCCCCAATAATACTTGTTCCCAAACCTGATGGGAGTATCCGCTTTTCTATAGACTTTGGACAACTAAACTCAATATCCAAATTTGACGCATACCCGATGCCCAGAGTGGACGAATTAATAGACCGCTTAGGCAATGCCAGAGTCATGTCCATAATTGACCTTACCAAAGACTACAGGCAGATCCCACTATCTCCAGACTCCCGAGAAAAAACAGCCTTCTCTACCCCTTTCGGTCTGTTCCACTTCAAAGTGCTCCCCTTTAGGCTACATGGGCCACCTGCCACATTTCAGAGGTTACGCAAACATCACTCGTATGCGGTAGCATATCTAGATGATATCGTCATCTATAGCCCGGACTGGAAGACACATCTTACACACTTACAAAACGTTCTACAGACACTGAAGAAGGCCGGTCTTACCATCAACGCCAAGAAGACCACCTTTGGACAGACCATATTAATTACCTTGGGTATGAATTTACAGCCGGACAAATTAGACTACAGATTGACAAACTAGAGGCCATCAACAACATACCTTGTCCTACCACAAAAAAAGAAGTCTGTTCCTTTCTTGGTGTTATAGGGTATTACCTCTGATTTATCCCTCACTTTTCTTTTCGACTCTGGCATGTCCCCTTACTGACCTACTCACAGCATCCATGTCAGGAAAACCCCTTCATTGGTGACCCACACAGGAGCATAGTTTCACACAACTCAAAAAAGCCATAAGTCACGCACCTGTACTAGTGTGTCCTGATGATCAAAAGACCTTTGTAGCACAGACCGATTCATCCGGTAGAAGGCTAGGAGCGGTTCTCTCCCAACCTGATCAGGATGGCAGTCTCCGCCCTGTGCTATATCTGAGCCGTAAACTATTCCCTAGAGAGACACGTTATGCCACTATTGTGCTAGGATGTTTAGCGATTAAATGGGCCCTGGAAGCCCTCCAATACTATCTGCTAGGACAACAGTTTATTTTGATATCCGATCATGCTCCTCTAACTTGGCTGTTACAAAACAAAGACTCCAACCATAAAATACTCCGTTGGTTCCTTGGCTTGCAGCCCTTTTCCTTCCACACCATGCATGCCCCGAGGAGACTACAAACGAATGTCGACTACCTTTCCAGATGACCGACTGGCCCACTGAATGGCCCACACGTCCATTCCTAGAGGGGAGGCTATGTGAGGGTTCCCCTCCTTGACCCGGCGCGCCTCCAGACCAATCCAACATGGCGGCCGCGGTGTGGTTGGACGAAAGCCGAGACAGCGCTCTAGTGGACGTCAAGGACGTCAGGGAGCCCAATCCAATTGGGGACGACCCAAGGGAGACCCTTGGAAAGAAAAAGGCAGAACCCAGGACCATCAGAGAGGAAGCAGGGAGCAGAGTGAGGAAGACGTGCAAAAGAGAGAAGAAGGAGCAGTGGCGAGGAAAAAGGCGAAGGCGAAAGGAGCAGAAGCGGAGACGAACGAGGAGGAAGATCAACCTCCCGGCAAGATTTCTCAACGTAGGCAGTTAGATCTCTCATTGCGAGTGGTCGCATATGCTCACAACCGCTCATGTTGAGAAACTGTCCGTTTGTGTTGAGAAAGCTGCAGCTCGATAAAAATCCACTCAAGCGGCAGAGGAAGGAGTGCCCGCTTGCGCTGTGCATGGTGCCATTCGCGATGATTGTCCAGTGCAGACCAAGCACTTGGCACTGAAAATCCCAGCGAACAGCATTCAGGGCTTGGACCTCCTCGGGTCAGAAAGGCGGCCTCCTCCTCACGATGACACTCTTGACCAGACCACGGTCCTTGTCTTATCCTGGTGGCCCCCTCTGGCATACGCGGTCACCAACTCCACTCTGTAAATTGGCTACGGCCTAATTGGCACAGCAGCAATCTTCACAGTGGCTCACCTGGCATTAAGGATTGCCGACTAAGCTGCGCTCACGGTTTACGGGTTGATCGACTGGACTTCATTTTTAATGCGGCCCCACCTGGCATGTGGGGTCACTGATTTAAAACCTACACACGGGCAATGTGAGGGTTCCCCTCCTCGACCCGGCACGCCATCCGACTAATCCAACATGGCGGCCGCGATGTGGTCGGGCGAAAGCAGAGACAGCACTCTAGTGGACGTCAAGCACGTCAGGGAGCCCGATCTAATTGGGATTGGGGACGACCCAAGGGAGACCCCGGGAAAGAAAAAGGCGGAACCCAGGACCATCAGAGAGAAAGACGCGGAGGAGAGTGAGGAAGACATGGAGAAGAGAGAAGAAGGAGCAGAGGCGAGGAAAAAGGCAAAGGCTAGATGAGCAGAAGCGGAGATGAGCGAGGAGGAAGAGGAGCAGCAGCATTTTGATGACCGCTCTGGGAGCAAAGTGACCGAGTCCAGTGCTCCCACTGTGGAAGGAGAGGCTGTGACTCCTTTCCCCATGGCCCAGGAGGGTTCGGGTCCAGGCAAGTGCCCAGGGCAGGGATTTTTTTCTTTAAGAGGTTGATGGGTGGGGATTAAGGGTCACATCCCCAAAAACCACCAAAGCAAACCCGCCTTTCACCTAGGCATCACACATTAGGAGCACAAAGGTGACGGGAGCACTATTCCCTATTTGCTTTCTTTTCAAAACCTGCCAGCAAGGCTGATTCGATGTTCTTTATTTTTCTATTCCTGCTATTTCCTGCTGGACATCCCTCCTCTGTGGTACCCCGAAGAAAGCCCCGAAGAAACCCAATAAGAAGGAGATGAAGCCGGCGCAAAGGATCAATTGTAGCAATAACTTTGGACTGTTTTTTATTTTGTTTATTATTATTCCTTGTCCCCAATGCCTAGCCGGACTTCTTATTTCCCCATTTAACCTAGTTCTTCGAACAACAGAAAGACTCCAAAACAAATCCTATAGACATTTCTTTTGTGGTTACAATAAAATACTCCCGCCTTTAACTATCCCTTTGAGAGTCTTTCCTGGAGTTTCTTTTGGGAGTTTCGTTGGAGTGTTAAAATTACAAAGTGGGTGGCCTCAATCCCTAGCGATACCACAGGCAATTACCAAATTATTGCTGCAACAGTCATGGCTTACTTATCAGTGGCCTACCTCTGGCATATAGGGGCTGCCAACTTTCCCTTGCCCATGGGCAGCAACCTGATCAGTGCAAGAGCCACCTTCCCACACCTCACTACAGGGATTCAATTGACAGGATCCTCCACTGGACTTTGCTCACTCCAGCACTGTTTTCTTCCTCATAGGGCACACACGTCTTGGCAAACAGGCAGGCACTGGTGTTCGAGTCTCCAGGTTCACACCTGGATTTCAGCCATAGTGATATGTGTATCAAAAGGTTAATCCAGGGGCTTAGCCCTACTCATGATTCTCTTATCAGTCCCATATCCTTTGTGAGAAGTTTCCAGGCCCCTTGTAAATCAAACACCTTTTTTTATGTACTGAAGACATTGCCTCTCCCTTCCTCCCAAGTGTCCCACCCACCTCACAGGAATGCAGCAATCCACAAATCAGTCTGTGGGGTTCCTTTACCACCTTATGTTCCTCAGTTAGCCCTTGGTCTCCCAAAATGGAACCCAGCATCTTCCATGTATTTTACCATTCACAGGCAGACATACACCCAGAACATGCATATAATATACACACACTGCACAGCACTGCACCACCCATGTACTGCGCCATTCACAGGCACACAAACACCCAGCACATTTATACAAACAGACACATGCTGCTCAGCACTGCATGCCAAACCAATGTAGGCCAAGGATGAGTAAAGCACCGTGCAGCAGAAATTCAAATGAGTAATCATGAAGGGCTCTCTCCAGTGACACAGATAAAATAAGCTGTGAATTCTGACTCATTCCCAGGTTTAAAAAATGTTGTAAATCTCGGAATACAACAGAATCCATGGGTGCTGTGTGGGAACACCTACAGGAACACCCATGGCACGTCCCTTTCATACAATATGCTGAGTGAAAAGGGGCTGTATTTACAAGGCCACAAAAAGCCATGCAGGGGGAATTTACGTGGCCTGGTAAATATGGAGCACCACACCGCACTGCCGGTGCATCAAAAAAAGTGATGCACTGATGGTGCAAGAGGCTTCTAAATATGCCCCTCTATTTTTTAAGCTGCATGCTTACAGTTCTCCACGGAAAGTCCCATGATCCCAGCCATCCAGACAATTAAAGATTTTCAACCTTAATTTCTGATTTATACCAAATCACAAAAATCATGCTTTCTAGACCAGGATCCATCCAGCTTTCTGCTAAATGGAGGAAGGGAGAAGAAAGGTGCCAGCTCCGGCGGCAGCATGGACTGTGGCTGGCCAGGCGTTAGGAAATGCTTGTTGCATTCCAAATAGGGAATCACAATTTGCAATTCCCTAAATGCATTTGCAATTTAGGTAAATGCAAAATTAGTGATTACCTAAATTGCGAATTTGCATTTGGGTTGATGCATCCCAAATGCAAACAAACCGGTTGCAAAGGGGCCGATTCTGCGAATCTGTCCGTTTGCAATAGGTATTTTCGTTGATGTATGTGCCCCATAATCTCTGGGTGATACTGGTGGGACCGGGGCATCCTGAATTAAATAAAAGAAAATATGTTGCCGCCTCACCAATTCAATTCTGAAGAAGCGAGTCCGCACATTAGAAATTCACTGCTCCCTCTCTGAGAGAGAGCCCCATAATGGCCTGTGTGGGCTTTCTTCGAAAATATTGTAGTTGTTGTTGTACCCCAAAGAGAGGCAGGGGCACCACCAATGTACTAAAAAGGTGTTCTGGGGGCTGCAAGAAGCACTGCAGCCCCCAGGAATGTTGAAAAACAAAGGGGGATATGTACAAGGGGATTACGCCACCAGAACAACAATGTTACCAATGTTCTGCTGGTGCAATGCCCTGCTCCATATTCACAAAGTGGCTATAAGCCACTTTTTGCGGCTTAACACCTCTTTGTAAATATGGTACCCTTTCACGCAGATATCTGTGTGAAAGGAGCGTGCAATGGGTGTTGCTGTGGATATTCCACCACAATACCTATTGTTTTTTGAC
Organism: Lissotriton helveticus; assembly: GCF_964261635.1. Taxonomy (NCBI): domain Eukaryota; kingdom Metazoa; phylum Chordata; class Amphibia; order Caudata; family Salamandridae; genus Lissotriton; species Lissotriton helveticus. The sequence continues at coordinate 375,668,427 of NC_136063.1, forward strand.
ACTGCCCCAGATTTACAAGGATCTGTAAATCTGAGGCCGTGGCAAAATCAGGCGTTAGAGTGGCACAATGAGGATAAATAGTATTATTTCTCATTGTTTTTATTTTTCCATGTTTGCTGCATTCCCCCATGTTTCCCCACCTTCAGCCTTTTAATGGAGGTGAGCCTGCTATGAAAAAGTTGGCGGTGGGGAAACAAAGAGGGCCCTACAGGGCCCCCTTTTGCCCCTGTGCATGGGGGTCATGTAGAGGGCACATGTTGTGCCCCTGTGTGAATGCATGCCTGTTCCTGCATGGCATGGACTGCTCAGTCCATGCCGTGCAGTAAAGTCCATTGCCGGTCCCGGGGTGGGGCAGTTAAAAGGCTCACTATGAGCTTTTAAACTGCACCGCGGCGGGACCACCATGCCGCCTGCCTGCCAGACAGTAAAATTACTCATAATCTGGCGGGCGAGTTTGGCAGTCCTGGAGCGAAGCACTGGCGTGGTTTTATACATGGTTTATATAATAAATATCAATAATATAATTAAATAAAATATTTCAAATAATTCCTAATGATTAGTAACTAATTAACTTCCAACCTTATCCCCCCGATAAATCCAACAACCTGATACATCAATATATATTACTATAAAAAATAAATAAACAATTATAAATTGGTTAAAATTACAAACTATATTAAAATAATAACGTTTAGGTAAACAGTAGTAACACATAAAATTAATATATCAACTAAAACACATTCAAATGATTAAAAAATTATATTTTTTACCACAAAATTATAGAAAACAATATTTAAAACAGCGATATTATTAAAAACAATATTATTTACCTAAAAAAATTATGTTCTTGTCAGCGATATTTGTACATCATGATATTTGTGTATCATGATATTTATTTTCCAATACTTCTGCCTTCCAATAATCCCACGGGAAAGGGGATTCAAATTCTGTGCACTCTTTACCGACTCACCCATGAGTAGTCTTGCACTTTGGTCCTGATGAACTGCTGTGACCATTTTTTGTCATTTAATAGGCAAGACACATGTTCACCATCACAAAATCTTTTTAGAGCTAGTGTGGACCATTGTACCGACTCCTAGTCACTCAGCTAACCAGGCACATACCCATTCACAGACCCATACAAGTACTCATACGTCCACTTACTCATCCATACAGCTACTCATACACCCACTCACTCACACAGCCACTCACACAACTGATCACTCACTCATACAGTCACTCACACAACCACTTACCCATACATCCACTCAGACAACTAGTCACTCACCTATACAGCAACTCACAAAGCCACTCACTCACCCATACAGCTACTACTCCTCCACTTCATTTCATTTCATGAAGCTTTATTCGGTACATATCGAAAAATGACCATAAAAGCACAGGATAACATACAGATATAAACAGGCAAATGATACAGGGGTAATTGATTTGGTTATCGCACAAGGTATTAAAACATCATACTTTTCCTTGCATGGATTGATTTGTTTAAAAAGGTAGCAGTAAAAAAGCATACATCCATGTTATGCATATTAAAAAGCAAATTCATAGCCTCATTGACAGTACGGACTCCGTATTTTACAAAGATGGGTTTTAGGTAAACAATGCGGTAATTTATATAGAGGTTACATAACAAAAGAAAGTGCAAAGTGCATTGCTTGGATTGGCCGTCACAACGACATGGACCCACCGGATGTTTTTTCGAGACGGGAAGGCCACCAGATGATGTACTAACCCAAGCCTCAACCTCGTAAGAACAAATCTATGCGAGGGTCTGGTCACCTGGCTTAAATATAATTGAAATCCCTCATTACCCACAAATTTATTATAAAACATACAGGTGGGTTTTAAACCATTACTGCTCACCCGCCTCTCTGCCTTGTTATTCATGAATATGTTCTTCAACTCATGTTTTGACATTGCTGCAGCAGCATATGGGTCGGCCAAGATATTTATATTAAAAATTTCCTGGAAACTGACTATTATATATTTTAACCAAGGGATATTGGAGTAGTTATCCAGAGAGAGGCAGTCGTTAATTACAGATCTGTTCATTGCTGTCTCCTCCTTTTGCCAGATCGAGCGCCATAACATTAGCGGTCTCAAAAATATCAAGTCTGACAGATGATTAATCCCTAGTTCTCTATGGGTTAAATCATTAGGGGCTGAATTTGGTAGACACAAGAGTTTCTTGCAGGCAGCCGCTAGAACAGTGTCCCCAGATCCCGGCCCCGTATAAAGCAATTGATACACATCGTGAGTGATAGATCTGCAACATATCCCTGATGCGTCTATCGCCTATCTTGCCCGTGAATCTAAAAACAACGGCACTAACTGTTTTTAAAACTAAATCTACCTCATTAATAAAAAAGGTAAAAAGCAAGGGTGCAAGGACACATCCTTGTCTTATACCGCACCTAACCTTAAATTTAGGAGTGCATTCCTCCTTTACACCATAACGGACACTAGTTTGGAGGTTATCATACAACCGTGCTAAAAAGAAAATAATACCTTCCTGGGCCCCAAGTTCAAGCAGCTTCGCCTAAAGAATGGAATGATCCACCAGGTCGAAAGCGCTGCTTAAATCTGCAAAGCAGAGGTAGAGAGAGCCCTGTTTGGCCTGGGTATACTTCCCAATAAGCAAATCTAGGTTTAAACACTGATCTAATGTTCCTCGCCCTTTCCTTAAGCCATACTGGGAACTGGCCTTAATCCCTTTCTCCTCAGCCCATTCTTCCAACCGTACCAGCAGTATCCTGCTCATGATTTTGACGGAGGAATCTAACAAGGAAATAGGGCGGTAATTTTTGGCATCCCCCTTTTTATAGATCGGAATTATGATGGATTCTCCCCAAGTCGGTGGAACTCCATTAATCACAGCGGCATTATAACAATAGTTAACACGAGGCTCCACAACTTCGGGGCAGTTTTATACATGTCAATGGGAACCCCATCCGGCCCCTGGGCCTTCCCCCCTTTACTGGCATTGATGCCTTGTTCCACCTCGGCAATAGTGAAATCCAGAGGGACTACAGGCCAAGAACTATTATTAACACAGTGGGGGTTGTCAGACTTAAATATAGTAGAAAAGTGAACTACCCATGTCTCACTGGTAACATTGGATGTAAGTTTAGGGGCCAAGTCGTGTTTTAGAAAAGGGGAATTAACTGTTGCCCAGAATAACAAGCTATTCGAAATTTCTGCGGCCTCAGTCAGTGTTTCCCAGGCCTCTTGTTGTAGCTCTACCTTCCTACGCTTGAGGGCTACTTTATAATCAAATCTCAGTTGGCTTACCGCTATCTTATCGCTCGGCCTGACCTGACCTGGTCAGAACCGGTCGCTCCACTCGCTCCTTGGTGTGCCTTACTTGTGCCCCCGATCTCGCCTGCAATTGTGCCTGGTATCGTATCGATATTGTTTATTAACCTGTATTTGTGCCAGATTGTGCCCCCGATCTCGCCTGCATTGTTTTGGTGCCATTTGTTGTGCTTCTTAACCCTCCCCGCTCCCTGCCGCTGCTCCCCCGCGGCCCCACCCCCGTTCCCTCCAGCATCCCCAGACCTCCCCACCCGCTCCCGCCTCCCAGCTGCTCCTCCCTCCCACTGGTAAACATAAGGGAAGTCCCGCGAGGTGAAGAGCTGTGAACCTCCTGACCTGGTCAGAACCGGTCGCTCCACTCGCTCCTTGGTGTGCCTTACTTGTGCCCCCGATCTCGCCTGCAATTGTGCCTGGTATCGTATCGATATTGTTTATTAACCTGTATTTGTGCCAGATTGTGCCCCCGATCTCGCCTGCATTGTTTTGGTGCCATTTGTTGTGCTTCTTAACCCTCCCCGCTCCCTGCCGCTGCTCCCCCGCGGCCCCACCCCCGTTCCCTCCAGCTTCCCTGGACCTCGCCACCCCGCTCCCGCCTCCCAGCTGCTCCTCCCTCGCTCCGCCCCCCCTCCACTCTCCACTTATGACAGAGTAGCAAACGCGCAGCGTTCACGCGCAGCGTTCACGCGCAGCGGGCGCGCCCTATGCGTGCCGAAGGCACGCCAAAGGTAAGCCCGTCTGCGCCCGTCCGCGCCTGGACCGCGCCCAGCGCTAGACCCCCTGGCTCCCGCAGAGGCCATCCCTCCCGCAAAACATACGACGCCGCAACCCTCACTGCACTCAACACCGGCCGACTCCCCGATTGCCACCGAGCCGCCCCAGGATGCACCCATGGACCCTTCACCTGCCAAGCCTGCAAGTTCTGCTGCATCAGGACCCACACTACAACCGCACACGCCAAACACAGCTCCAACAACAACCACCTGAAGTGCATCCTGCTCAACACCCGTTCGGTCCACAGACACGCCATTGAACTATGGAACCTACTCGACACCATAACTCCGGACGTCGCCTTTCTCACGGAAACCTGGATGAACGCCTCATTAACGCCCGACATCGCCATAGCCATCCCGGACAGATACAAGATCATCCGAAGGGACCGCATCAACCAAACAGGAGGAGGCATCGCAATCGTCCACAAGAACACCATCCGCATCTCGACCAATTCCGACGACACCCTCACAGCCACCAAACACCTTCACTTCCAGATACACACTGACCCAAAGACCACACTGAGAGGCACCCTCATTTACAGACCCCCAGGACCCCGCACACAATTCAGCGAAGACATCACTGACTTTGTCAGCTCACACGCCCTCCCCTCCGTTGACTAAATTCTCCTAGGGGACCTCAACTTCCACCTGGAGAATTGCAACGACAACAACAACACCACCACCCTGCTGGACAACCTCGCCAAACTCGGACTCAACCAACTGGTGAACACCCCCACCCACTATGCCGGACACACGCTCGACCCAATCTTCTCCTCCAGCAAGCACATCTCCTTCAGCCACTCCACTGGACTCCACTGGACAGACCACAGCTGCGTCCACTTCAGCTTCAGAAAGAACACAACTCACCACTTCCCGCAACAGGTCCCCCGCAGAAACTGGAACAAAATTACCGCCGACCAGATCACCACTTCACTGAATCAAAACGCTCCCGCCAGATCAACGGACCCAAATGAAGCAGCCATCAATCTCGCACAGTGGATCACCCACTGTGCTGATGACCTAGCACCCCTGAAAAACAATCCCAACAAGCCAGGAAGCAAAAAAGCCTCCTGGTTCAACGACGACCTCAAGAACTCCAAAAAGAACTGCCGCACCCTCGAGAAAGCCTGGCGAAGAAACCCAACCACAGACAACATGACCGCCCTCAAGAACGCCACCCGCAAACACCACCAGCTGATCCGCACCACCAAGAAGTCAGCATTTAAGGATCGACTAGACAACAACGCCCACAACAGCAAGGAACTCTTCAGCATTGTCAAAGAGCTCACCAATCCCAGCGCCGGCAACAGCGACATCACTCCCTCTCAAGATCTCTGCGACTCTCTCGCCTCGTTCTTTCACAGCAAGATCGCAGACATACACAACAGCTTTTGCGACCAGACCACTGCCCCTACCACTGAAACGAAACCCCCCACCGCCACCCTCCGCGCCTGGACCCCGATCAGCACCGAAGGCACCATCCGCATGATGAACTCCATCCACTCCGGATTGCCTATCGACCCATGCCCCCATCACATCTTCAACAAGGCCGACTCCGCCATCGCACCCCAACTCCGGGACATCATCAACTGCTCCTTCAACACCGCGACCTTCCCGGAGAGCTGGAAACATGCTGAACTGAGCGCCCTTCTGAAGAAACCTTCAGCAGACCCCACCGAACTTAAGAACTACCGCCCTATCTTGCTCCTCCCATTCCCTGCCAAAGTCATAGGGAAGACCGTCAACAAGCAGCTCGCCGCCTTCCTTGAGTCTAACGGTTCCCTCGACCCTTCACAGTCCGGCTTCCGAGCCAACCACAGCACCGAGCCCGCCCTCATCGCAGCCACAGACGACATCTGAACCCTACTCGACAACGGGGAAACAGCGGCCCTCATCCTCCTGGACCTCTCCGCAGCGTTCAACACGGTTTGCCACCGCACCCTAGAACAACGACTCAGAAACGTCGGGATACAAGATAAGGCATTGGATTGGATCATCTCGTTCCTAGCCGGAAGAACCCAGAGAGTCGGCCTCCCCCCTTTCAGATCAGAGGCCACCGAAGTCATCTGCGGCGTACCACAAGCCACCTTTTTTATCAAAAAAGTGCAAAAGATCTATAAGTCCTTCCCACAGCACGTACTAAGCCCTCAAATCCCTGGGGAAGTTAGGGTGGTTGGCCCTCTCTTGGAAGCCATACCTACAATTTCGGATGCAGAGCTAGGTAAACTTTGTAGGAAGGTGAAATCAGGTTCCCCAGCAGATCCTATGAGGCCAGCACAATTCCTAGAGTCACTGGCGCATTTCCAACAGCCGCTTGGTGACATTATTAATTTATCTTTTTCCTCCGCTAAAGTACCTTAGCCTGGAAACAAGCTTGGGTCTCTCCCATTCTCAAAAGGACCTCTCTAGACCCTTCGATGTCAGCAAATTACAGGCCTATATCTCTCCTTCCGTGGCCCGCAAAGATCGCGGAAGCCCATGTGAGTGAAGTGCTGACCCGATATCTGAATAACAACGATATCCTGGATCCGTCTCAAAACGGGTTCAGGCTGGGTCACAGCACTGAGTCTGCCCTATTCACTACAGCCGAACATCTTAGGATGATCCTTGATGCCAGTCGGAGTGCAGCTCTGATTTTATTAGACCTCAGTGCTGCCTTCGACATGGTATCCCACAACATCCTCTTGTTTCGGCTGGAAGCAATAGGGATTACGGGAGCCGCCTTAGAATGGTTTCGATCATTCCTTGAGGAGAGATCCTTTCGGATCTCAGCCCCACCATTCATCTCTAAACCTCTTTACATCGGTCAGGGGGTCCCGCAGGGCTCTGCACTTAGTCCACCACTTTTCAATCTCTATGTGCAACCCCTGGCCAATGTAGCAAAAAAGTGGGGCCTTACGCTGGTATCGTATGCAGACGATACCCAGCTGGTCATCACTTTATCCGAAGGGCCATCCGACTCGGCCACCAGGTTTAGAGATGGAATGACAGCTGTTGCCCAGTGGATGACGGATAACTACTTGCAGCTAAATGCCAGCAAAACCGAGCTTCTGCTGGCAGGGAAGAACACCGCCCTATGGAATGAGCACTCTTGGCCGGCATCGCTGGGCGAAATGCCAATACCAACGACTCTTGTTAAGAACTTGGGAGTCTGGATGGACTCTTCACTAACCTTCCAGACCCATACTAAGAGAGTGGCAGCTACCTGCGTGGGTCTGTTGAGAGGCCTTAAACCCATCCTCAAATATTTTGAACCATCCTGATCATCCTGCAAGCTTTGATATCCTCACGCTTGGATTATGCCAGCGTGTTGCTTTTGGGTGCTAATAAATCCGACGACTGCAAAGAGTCCAAAATATGGCCGCGAGACTACTGATAGGGCTCCCTCGCTGGTGCTCGGTTAGAGCTACAATGAATAAACTTCACTGGTTACCGATCTCATCTCGGATCCAGTTTAAAGCCCTGGTGATGGCCTTCAAGATTCTTAAGACGGAGAGCCTGGCCTTATTGCGCCCTCTGCTGACCTGGTATGTCCCGCAGCGCAGTTTGCGCTCGCTGGGGCAACACTTGGCGAAGGTGCCACGCTTTAAACTATGCCGCATGGGTGGCCGTTCTTTCCAGGTGCTGGCAGCTAAACTATGGAACTCTCTGCCGAACTATATTCGTGGCATTGAGAATAGGCTGGAATTCCGGAAGGCCATCAAAACCTTTCTATTTCCGTCATCATAGTCTCCCCCCTTGAAGTTCTCTGGATGGCCTCCGCGTTTATTTCATTATTTGGCAGCGCCGGGGCGCCCCTTTGCTGGGGAAGCTGTTGCGCTTAAAAAACTTAATAACATAACATAACATAACAAGGATCATCACTCAGCCCCACCCTCTTCAACGTCTACATGAGCCCCCTCGCATCCATCGCACACCAGCACAACCTAAACATCATCTCCTACGCGGACGACACTCAGCTAATCCTCTCCCTCACCAAAGACCCAACCACCGCCAGAACCAACCTACACGAAGGGATGAAAGAAGTAGCCGAGTGGATGAAGAACAGCCGCCTAAAACTGAACTCAGACAAGACAGAAGTCCTCATCCTAGGATCATCCCCCTCTGGCTGGGACGACTCCTGGTGGCCCCCGGCCCTTGGCAGCGCACCCAAACCAACGGACCATGCTCGCAACCTGGGCTTCATCCTAGACTCCTCCCTCTCGATGACCAGACAAGTCAACGCCGTCTCATCATCATGTTTTAACATCCTACGCATGCTCCGAAAGATCTTCAGATGGATCCCCATCGAAACAAGGAAGACGGTCACCCAAGCACTTGTCACAAGCCGACTGGATTACGGTAACACCCTCTAAACCGGAACCACAGCCAAACTGCAGAAAAGACTTCAGCGCATCCAGAACGCCTCCGCTCGACTCATCGTGGACATACCTCGACAAAGCCACATAGCTGAACACCTAAGAGACCTTCACTGGCTCCCCGTCAGCAAGAGAATCACGTTCCGTCTCCTCACCCACGCACACAAGGCCCTCCCCGACCTAGGACCCAAATACCTCAACAATCGCCTAACCTTTTACACTCCCACCCGCCAACTGCGATCATCCAATCAAGCCCTCGCCACGATTCCACGCATCCGAAGAGCCACCATGGGAGGAAGATCCTTCTCCTACCTGGCGGCGAAGACCTGGAACTCCCTCCCCACCCACCTCCGTCCTACCCAGGACCACCTCTCCTTTAGAAAACAACTCCAAACCTGGCTGTTCGATCAATAGCGAACCCCTCCCCCTTAGGCGCCTTGAGACCCTCTGGGTGAGTAGCGCGCTATACAAATTTCTGATTGGATTGGATTGGATTGGCCTGACTGCTAGGGCCTGCTTTAATGCGGTTAGCAATGCTGTACAGGTGTAGTCAAACCACCCCTTATTATGTGTAGTTTTCCCCGAGCCGGTTTTCGTGAACAGAGTGTCAACAACTTTGTTAATAAACATAGAATTCCTTAGGATGCAAACAGTGTCACAGTCGGTATTAAGAATGGCATTCATTTCCCCAGTGCACCCTTTTTACAATAGTTTTTAAAACCTCTTCGGATTTTTCTCCCTTCCATCTTAATCGCACGCCGTTGGGTCTGTGGGGTTCGATATTCATCACAATACGCGAAATGGGTGACGGTCTGCCTTCCCAGATGGTAATTTCTGAAATAATACAGTTGTGTTCACTCAACAAGGTTTCTACAATCTTTGGAACCTTACATAGCGAAGTGATATTAGATGATACACATACATGGTCAATCACCATGTTTGCATTTCGACCCGTATATGTGGGGATAATATCACCATGGTCGTTCTTGCCATAAGCCAAAAGTTCCAAGTCATGGTCCGCCATTATTTTGTTTAGTGACTCACCATACGAATGATGAGGGAAATGCAAGTCATCCTCCTCTAAATTGCCTTTTACCCCACACACCACTAGGGTGGACAGTGGACAAGTAGGTATATTAAAATCACCCACCCAGATAAAATCAGAAATAACATTTTCCCCTGCAATCAATTCACCTAGAGCAATCTCTAAATCCTTCACAACTTGGTGCCGCATGTTATCAAAAACATTGTTATAAAAATTAATTGGAAGAACATTGCAGGCTTGTTTTTCTAGCAGCCATAGAACCTGTGAGTGTGCCCCAACCTTCATGTACCTCTTCACAATAATGGGGAGATTAACTGATACCAGTGTCAAAAGGCCTCCTTTGGCTCTGCCAAAAACAGAGCCCACCACTGGTAAATTATAGGAGGCGTAACCATCATAGCTAACCAGATCCTGACACCAAGTGTCCTGGAAACAAATGATGTCATAAGAATTAATAAAATCTGACCAACCCAATGTGTCCCCCTTTGAGGCTAGTCAGGCAATGTTCCAACTAGCTATAGAGCAATGGAAGAGATGATTCTCTTTGTTCTGCGGGACTACAGTCTGCTCCGGATCAGGGGCTCCCGACCTCTCACCCCCCTCCATTTGCGTAATAATCAAGCTAACCCTATCCGGGATATCATTACTAGATTCAGCCACATATATGGCCTCTGACTCCCTTGTATTACCCCTCTCCGTTTCAACGCTACCGGGGCTGATCACCTCAACCCTAATAGTATGATCCTGTTTGGGTCAATCATTTGCATCTAAGGTGCTCAGGGATTGGTATCGATTAGATACAGGCACCTGGAACATACTTGGTATATCAAGGGGTGGGCGTGAATCTCTAATAGGTCCAACACTGTTCTGATACATTAAGTGGCTATAAAAATAACCAAGGGGATGTAATGTAATTCCTTGTTTATTATGTGGTAATGATGTTGCTCTGATCAAGGACGTTGTAGCAAAGTGAGGGTTTCTAAAATGTATTATAACACAGTCTCCCTTGATATTTTTAGTCGATTTCCCAATCCAGTTGACCCTTCTCGTGGTTAGGATCTGGTCAGATAAAGCCACTGGGAATCCACATTGGTTGTTAAGCCACAAGACGGTTTTGTTTTTGAGATATTCATGGGTCTCCATCTGGTTTGGGGGCAAGTTTTCATTTAATGATGGAACATTGGTTAAGACGGCCACATATGGGGCACAATCAGGGGGTAGGTTTATACTCTTACTACGCTTGGCATTATGAGTTATTCCCCCCCCCCCCTGGATTCTGGGACTGTTTTACTCTTTTTAGTATCAGGAATGTGCCTATTTAATTCTTCTATAGATGCATGGGCATGTGCCCTCCCATTTCTATTTGGGGCTTCGGGATGGACCGTTTCTCCTCTTACCATGCTAACCTGACAATTTTCCAGGGCTTTCATTTGGGTTTTTAACAATTCGTTTTGAAGGGTAATCTCATCCCGACCCTCTTGAACTCGCTAGTTAAGTTGTCCAATCTATCGGATAGGGGTTTAATAGATCCTTCAATGTTGGCAACGAAGATGTTCATAAGTCGCTCAACCTGTGCATCCGATAATACCACCGAATTAGTATTACCCAAATGATCATCTACTGTTTTTTTTGTACCCTTGCCCAAATTAATTGGACCTCGCTTGGTTTGAGCTTTCCTACTGCCCCTTCTGGTTCTCGGAGCAGGTGATGGATTAGGGGTAGCAGCAGACTCTGCTAAACTAATTTGTGAAGTAGTGTTCCCCCTGCTTTTATCAGATGATACTGGGAGGGCTGCCGGTAATACTGTTGGACTACCCAGATCAAGTGAGAGTCGCCGCTCTGCTCTAACTATTTGGTCATTGATAACGCTCACCGCTCTCACGAGATAGTTATCAAGGGTAGAGCTGGCATGCTCGACTGGTGTTTTATATCCCTTACGCCACGACATTATGAAAATAGAATGTTATACCTTTTAACCCCTTCCATGCTGGGCCGATTCCGCCGCTGTGCGGTAAACAAAAGAACAGGGCGGGGCCGTGACGAACCCCAGCCGTCATCAGCACACGAACACCGTGGAGCGTGACGGCTGGGGTTCGTCATCAGCATGAAAGGGGTTAAAAAAAGAAAAAGCCTATGAAATGAACCATATACACAGTACAATACTATAAATGTTAGATAAAGTTAAAATTTAAAAACAATAAAAGAGAAAATGCGTGCTGTATATAGACCCTAAACCAGTCCAGTCCTGACGGGTATAGTTCAAGTAGTCCTTACCCGCCAGACAGTCTTCAGTCTTCCTTTGATTAAATCAAATTGAAAAAGGTTAGGGACCAAGAGTCCTGGCCCAGCCCAGCCTCTTCAGTCCCTTGGCCCGGGCTTCGCCCAGCTCCTCGCGCGCACGTCCTGCGATGCGGAGGGCTTGTGGGGGCTATATGTGCCTCCTTGCGCTGCTATCCACCGTCGTCAGAGCGCGCCGCGCCGCTGAGGCTAACGGGAATAGTAGTCCCGGTGCGGTGACGGCGCTTTTAGTGGCGTCTTTGACTCTTGGCGGTGGCGGCAGCATAAGGGGAGTCCCCCCGCAATAACTCCAGTGATACTTGGACTCTTGGCGGTGTCGGCAGGGCGATGCAGGCTCCCTCCTGCTCCAACGGTATCCCGCTCCACTGAGGGCTTGTGGGGGATATATGCGCCTCCTGGCACTGCTGTCCACATCGTCAGAGCGCGCCGCTGAGGCTGCCGGGAATAGTGGTCCCGGGGCAGCGACGGCACTGTTAGTGGCGTCTTTGAATCTTGGCGGTGGCGGCAGCAAAAGGTGAGTCCCCCCGCAATGATTCCGGTGATACTTGGACTCTTGGCGGTGTCGGCAGGGCGATGCAGGCTCCCTCCTGCTCCAATACATCCACTCATACAACTAGTCACTCACCTATACAGCACCTCACACAGCCACACACTCACCCATACAGCTACTACTCCTCCACTTATTACCTACACAGGCTCTCCACACCCACTCACTAATCCATACAGCCTCTTAACACAGCCACTCACTCACCCATACAAATACTCACAGTCACTCACACACCAACACAACGACTTACATACCCATTCACACATCCATACAGGCACTCACACATCTGCTCACTCACCCATAGAACCATTCATATAGACACTTACTCTCCAGTACAGCCACTCACACACCAACTCACTTAACCAAACACCAAATCAAACAGCCACTCACTTACCCATACAGCTAATTACACACCCAGTCACTCACTCATACAGCCATTCAGACACCCACATTCTCACTCATAAAGTCACTTTCACACCCACTTACTCACCCATAGAGCCACTGACACAGCCACACACACACACCTATACAGCCACTGACACCCACTCACTCACCAATATAGCCACTCACGCAGCATCTCACTCACCCACACAGCACAGATACTCACACACCCACATATGCTTCCATACAGCCACTCACAAACCCATACAGACAAGGATACATACAGTCACACAGCCACGCACATAATACAGGTTAGAAGTAGTATCACTCATTAGTAGTGTAAATAGTATTCTGATATAGAGTGCATCTGGTCATTTGGCATATTAAGAATCTTCTTGTGTATGGCAGGCTGTTTTTGGCAGTCCCTCTAAAAAAGGTCACTACAATAGGAATTGCAACAAAAACAGTTCCTGCACGGCATGGGCTAAAAAATACACAATGCAATTAAGGAGCATGATACCTATTAAGAATGAATTATAAAGGTTTATACCTATAAATAGATTGTTCAACACCTTTGAAAAACCCCTTGAGTGCCTTTGTAAATATTACTGCAGACTTTGTGTTGTCAAAGGCTAGACAAATCTGAGTCTTAGTTTCCAGACTTAAATGAACACAAAAGCTAGAAATGCATGTTCTTAATGGTGCTTGCTTTGGGGTTTTCCTCAGTTCTATCTTGAACCAGTACATTTGTCCCTTCCTGCACAAAATTAATCCTGTCCGTAACGCAGGCACCCTTGTACTGTGGTGCAAGGGTGCCTGCATTGGAACCAAGCTGCAAACAGTGCGACAGCAGAAGGAGAGAGACAAAATGCTCTATATCTTTGTAAATATGGAGCATTTCCACTGTCTTGGTTTCAAGCAACACAACGCAGCAAATTCCCTTGCTGCGTTGCATTGAATGAAAAAATAGTAAGAGGTGCCCCTACATCTCTCACTATGTTCAAGGCTGAATTGAAAGCTCTTCTCTTTTAAAGACATTTTCAAATGTAGGTTCTAGTCACTAGGCCACTCCTTGGGTGGCTCCAGCATTCCATAAACTAAACACTTTTAACATCTCTTTGCATGCCAGTGGCAGCTCGTGAGGTTTGTGAGTGGTGTGGCTGGGCCTGTTCTGGGGTGGGTGTGGAGGTGCACAAACCAAATGAGCCGGGCCCAGCTGGCATTTTTTACCTCGCCTGCTGCTGAACTTGAGGGAAGCTGCCTTCAAGCCATGTGAGGTTGATCCAGCGCTCTCACCAAAATTATGCATAAATGATTCTACCTATTACCACTAAATTTACCATACAACACTAGGCCCATATCAACAACAGAGCGACTGAATCATGAGGTGATAAGATCTATATATGTTGTTTTAAACTACCCACAATAAACAAGACCAGCTTGTCATTTAGAAAGTTTATTTAAACATATCTAGAAAAACTTAGGTTTTGGAATTTTATTATCAAGCATTAGAAAAAGTCATAAAGAGAGGTTTATTCAGAATTAATAAAGAGAGCAATATTCAAGAAATATTATTAATTAGCAGAAATAAGTAAAATTTAGCATTTCCAAACCCTAACTATCTCACTGTCTCTACCCTCATCACCTAGAAATAAAATATTTAATAAAAAGCTCCTTTCCTTACATATGTTGTCCATCAGCATAACACGTCCCTCAGGAATCTCGAGCGCAAGCCAAATGTCTGCTGTTTGAGCTGATTCTTATACCCTAAAACTATGCTGAGCTAACTATTTTCACATTCCAGCAGACGAATTCTAGCTCTCCGTTGGCTGAGCCACCTCATGCCACAGTAAATTGTGACATCTCCTTTTCACATGCCCGGGCTTATTCACTAGTTCATTGTTCATGCAGAAGTCTTGGCAGCACTTCCTCAGGCTGCTACAATTTGTAGCGAAAGAAGTTCAAGCAATGCAAAATCTATCACGTCTCTTCCTTCCAACCATGAGCCTGTCCGTTCTGAGCTCCTGTGGCACGTTTACAAACTTCTCCACAGAGTCACTTTTAGCAGTTCTTTCCAAAACCTTTCAAATTAAAAGTTCTTAGGCTTTTCATCCTTTTCAGAATTATTTTCTCTTGTGGTAGTTTCATCAATAGGCCTCTTTTCAAAAAGCGTCATTTTTCTGCGCCACCTTTCCTTGCGTCAAAATTTAGAAGTGACTATTTTTCTGCAGCCATCTCTAAGCTTCATTTGTAAAACTATCATATAAACAAACATTAAACATAAATTAATGCAAGAAATGAAATTTGTTCTGTTACCCACCCACTTTTGCTAATTAATTAACCCATTAGTCTAAATTACCTAGCTGAAGCACACAAATAAAGCAGCATTTATATTTACCATTCTTCATTTGATCCAGCAGGATTCTTTATGCACCTGTAAGAATAGAGTGACACCACATAGACAAAAGGCAAAATAAGCACATGCCATTCTTTAAATCAGCCGCTATTAGTAATGACACAACAATAGACAAAATTAATTTATTATTTCCACAAACATGAAGATGCAACATATTGCACATTTATAAGCACACATGTTAGTTTCCCGCGTGTTCTGTGTAGATGCAACTTTAAACTAGGTTGAATTAATACACACACAGCACAGATCATTAATATTATTAATTAATTATGGAAGTGTAACTTCATGAGCTGAAATGTAATTCATTTCTGAATCTCGCTCCATCAACTCCCTCATCTGGTGATTTTAAAATCACCAAACACCACCAAAAATGTTAGCAAAAATTTTATCTAAGATGAACATGATTCAATTTCACCTGTGTTAGTATTTCTAAAGACTTGTCTCATCAGTTTGCCTACAACTCTCATATTCAGTTTTACGAAACCCCTAAAATCAGAAAGGCACAAGAGAGAGAAATAGAACTCATTTCTCTCTCTTGTGCCTTTCTGATTTTATAAATTCTCTTCTTTTCCTCAAGTATTTCTTTCTCTTGTATAACATGCAACTGATCTTCAACAAAAGTGTCGCAAAAACTATATCTAATAAAGGTGTCAGTATTACACTATGTTTGTCTTGACTAGCTGAAGCTTTGCTTGTCATAATGACCTTAAACTTCTCCTTGTTAATTCCAAAAAAGGAAATGACAACTAAAACGAACTAAAGCAGAATTATTAGGAACACACATATCAGAGACATCTTACAACATCCCTTAAAGATTGAGCATCTTGAACTGTTATTTACAAAAACATGAAAGTATTTTCACTAAGCTTTGCAAGGAAAAATAAAACAAAAATGTTAAAAATTTTGTCAACATTTTTTTTTAAATATATATACCCTTAAACCTTCTAACAGTTTTTCTTCGACCTTGCGTCACAAGTTATTTTCCACCTAACACAATTTCTTCGACCTTGTGTCACTTAACACATTTTCTTTAGCCTAATGCCAAAAACAGGAAACCTAAAATTTTCACAGGTAAGTACTTCAATCATTGTCACTATTCTCTTCAATCTTTTCCTGACTGCTACTATTTACCTCCACTATAGGTATCACTTCTAATTTCTTTCCTGCCTCACTTTTCTTTTCAGGATCTCTTTGACTTGATATTTCATCAATCTTTTCTTTTGATCTGTGTATCAATTTGAATTTCAAGCCTTCATTTTCTTCTGGCCAGTTATCACTTTTTCTTGGAAATTTCTTCTTTGACTTGATCACATTATTCTCTGTTCTCCAAGCTCTTTTTCTGAATTTTCTTAATTGAGAATCTTCATCACTCTCATCAGTATCAGATTTAGAAATTTCAATTCCAGACTCAGATACTTCTTTACTCTATAGCTTCACTCCGTTAGGAACATCATCTTTGTAACTGGTACTTGGCAATTCATCTTCTTCATTGTCTTCAATTACCTTCAACTTCCCAGTTTTATAATTCCTGTTCCTGCTTTCAGAGCTTCTTTTCTGCTTTTCAATACTCTCCTGGTCTTTAATCACAATCTGATCACATTCTTCTTCTGCTTCTTTTTCTAGCAGATCATCATTTTCTGAATCTACAGTCACAACTTCCAAGTCTTCTTCATTCAAGGCTTGTTTTTCAATCAAACTCTCCAGATGTTGACCAACCTGTCGATCTTCAAGATCTGGATTTCTTTTAGGCTCTTCTTCAGAATCTGAATCAGCAGTGGTGACACTATCCTCATCATGATTTTCAGGTGTAGGTACATGAAAAGTATGGCCAGTGTCAAACCACCTCCTCAGTCTTTTGCACTTCACTGCATTTGTTGTAACAAGAATAACTGGCCTCGCTTCCTGCCACCTTGGTTTTAGACAATCTCTTCTTCGATCAACTTTTTTCCTGACCCAGTCACCTGGTAACAGATCATGTGCTTGCTCTTTTTCTCTTGTTTGAACTTCAGTTCCATCTTCATTAGACACAGAAGTCACTGCATCTGATAAATTCCTGCAGTACTCCAAATTGAAGCTATCATTAATAGTCATCATTCTTTCCACTTGTATGAATGCCTGTCTCATGACCTTGCCCATCATAATATCACGTGGGCTTAAACCTGTCTCTTTATCAGTAGTACTTCTCAGAAACATTAAAACAAGTGGAAGGGCATCTGTCCACTTCGTACCTGTAGCTAGACACATTTTTACATCTCTGTTTATAGTACCATTCGCTTGCTCCGCAACACCTGAAATTTCTGATGTATATGTACAATGGAGCTTTTGTTCAATTCTTCTACCATCTGGTAACTTTGCAATAGTAATTGCACATTATGTAGCGTAAGAAATATTTCAATCCATCTTGAAATCAAACAGATAATCATAAGAACGTAGCACAGTTTGTTATGCAGTGCCATCTCAATGAAATCCATTTGTAATCTGGTGAATGGATCACTCTCCTGTCTTTCTGTTCCCATTCCCACAACTGTTTTCTTAATTGTGTTCACTTGCTGGCAAGTCAGACACCCTTTGCAAAGAAATTCTACAATTATTTTGAATTTTGTATTGAACCAAATTCCTCTGAAAAGCTTGACCATTGAATCTCTTCCAATGTGTTCAAAACTATGATACATTCTGTCCATGTCAGCAATCATGCTGTTTGGTAAAACTACTCTACCATCTTTGTGTGTCCAAATTTCATCCTCATCTCGCTCTCTACATTCTACTCTCAACCATGTCTTTTTCTCCTCTTGTATTGCTTCATCTTGTAAATCTTTGACTCCCTGCCATGTTTCAACTACAGATGTTAGTATTAGTGAACTCAAAGCATGTTCATCATTCTTTTTGTATGCTGCACATTTCACGACAGCAATCTTTACTGCCAACTGAATGCCATCAATTAATCCTTTAATTAAACTTTCATTTCTGATAGGTGAACTTGTAGAGGTCAAATAACCTCTTTGGGACCAGAGCTGTTCAAAATCTTGCACAACTCCATAACCGTATTCACTGTCAGCAACATCAGCAACTGTGCAGACACAATATGCTGCTCTCATAAAGCCTTCCTTTGTTTTTAGACAAGAGCCATCAGTGAAGTAGACATAACCTGACTCTGGCAGAGGAACATCTTTAATTTCCTGTCTGGGCTTTTCGTGAAATTCTAATACTTTCTAATATTCATCATCATTTGTCAAGTTTGTTTTAATCTGTTGATCAATTTCATCTATTACTTGGATGTCTTCACTTAAAAGACCATCAGATTCATTCCAAGATACTGGAAGTACATTTATTCCTTGTGGACTGTTTTCCTGTTCTTTATTTAATCCTGTATCTGTATTGTCTGTCTGCTTATTAACATAATTTGGCAATGGCAACGCAATCAGGTCAACATCAGACTTCTCATTAGCTAGAACTGAAGTCATCACTTTTTCTTGCTGAGTTTTAATCATTACTGGCTCAATTTCAGGTACGTTACAATAAAGTTTTTCAACAAAATTTTGAATTTCAGAATTTAATTGGACCGTTAAAACTGTGGAATTAATTTCATCTTTTCCAAGCATAGGGACTGTCACTGCTTCCATATATTTTGTTGACTGTTTTAAATCATTTAATGAATTCACATGATCAGAAATATTAATTCCAGAAGTACTAGGCATTTCATCATGCTTTTCTGTCGCGTCACATTGAGAAGAAGTCTGAGCTGGGACTTTATTAATCTGAACCGTGACTCTTGGCGTTACATTAATCTGTTCTGGGGGTCTTCTTGAATTTCTGTCCTGATCTGTATTTACAACATCAATTTTACACTGATCAATATTTTCTACTCTGACACGTTTATTATTTATATTCATTAATTTGGAATTCATTAATTTACTCTCACATTTAGTAACAACCTTTTTCGTTTTCTGATACCAAGAAATCATTTTCTTTTTCTTTAGATAATTGTTATCCATGTTTTTAAATACTTACCTTTAATTAAACTTAATCAACAGATTTTCTCTTTTTGCTGTATATTTGTTTTAATTTTGGGCAGTAGCAAATTTAACTAACTAAAAACACTAATGGAAATAATCTAATTAATAAATCAAATAGGGACAAAACTTTGTATTTTAAAATTATACTTCTGGTATTCTATAATCACACCAGTAATTAATATTGCAACTAACAAAAGGCTAGTTAATGTTTATTTATGTAATTACCCTGCTTGATCCTCATTCTCCCCCTCTGACAACCAGCTTTAAACCAGTAACTTAATTTGACTTAGAAATCACAAATCAGCAATTGTGACACAATGCTGCTGATATTGCCACTTGTATTCCTTCTTTGGTGTGCTCTATAACTGTATTTGCAGTTCTATTGTCAGCTGCTAATGCTGTACTGCCAACATATATCCTCTTGCTCTTGTCTTTAATAGGGTGTTGGTAACTGCTATACTGTGAACAACGACCCCAACAACCATGAACCACACCTCTGCGATAAAATTATCGTTTTAGATCAGTTCTGGGCACTCGCATTAAAGAAAGAACAAAGCTAAAACACTCAGAGTAAATCACAGCTTAAATACAGCACTTGACACTTACCAGCTGCTTCAAAACCCAAAACACACATCAGCTGTGACAATAACGAGGCTGTAGCGGAAAAGAAAACCTAAAGCCGGTATATTTGTAAAATATAAACAAATTGCCCAAACTCTTCAGCCAATCACAATGTTTTATGACGCTGAGCCAGTCACAGCGCAGCCTTTGCTTTGACATGTATTACTGTTGATGCAGTCTTTCTCCCCTCGTGTTCAGCTATTTCCCTTATAAAATGCGCGCAATGTTTTCCACACACTTCCTTTTAATTAACAGTGTGGCTGTAGCGAAGACAGAAATAAAAAACGGGGACATTCAAATCTATAAAAAATACTGTAGCGCTTCAGCCAATCACAGCGCGACTTTGCTATGACATCACGAACGTCTCAGCCTATCGGAGCGCAGCTTTAGCGATACTCAGCCTATCTCAGCGTGGCTGTAGCTGTCAGTCTCTCTCTTTCTCTCACGCTCAGTCCTTTCTTTGGAAATGGAATTTGAACACAGTGCGCAATCGCTTTTATTTTATTTTAATTTATTTATGCAATTTTACATAGCGCGCACTTGCTCGCCCGCATCAGTCATAACACACGCCACTCTCTCGAAAACAACCTCGCGACTGCAGCTGAGGAAACCAAAGTGGAGACTTAATTCTTCATTATCTGACGATACTTGTTAAATTTACAGGCATATAGTGACGCGTATTAGTCAACTCGAGCGCAACCACACCAAACACAGAAACGCCGCTAACGAATCATAGCGCAGCTCTGCTCCGACGCTGTGATACTTCAACCAATCAGGGCATGGCCCCGCTATGACGCTGCGGCACCCTGACCAATGAGAGCGCGGCGGCTGTTACGTAGACAGCCGCTGCAGCTGGCAGCTCTCCCCTTACGCTCCAAGCAGCCCCCCTCCTTTACAAAATGCTCGCCACATGCATAAGCCTTGACACGCTTCTTCTTTTTAAACAATAGCGCTATTGTAGCGAGGGAAATCAAAGCGGGGACTTTTACCTACTTTCGATTGTGTTCTTCACTATATACCAGGCATCAGTCCATGCAGAGAGCCGATCCACTAGGACGTACTCTTTACTATACAATTAACTTGGGGACATTTGCTAAATATAAAAAATCTCGGCAGCCAGTGGTGACGCGGATTAGCCAATTAGAGCGCAACACAGAAACGCTGTCAACGAATTACAGCGCAGCTTTACACGACGCCTCAGCAAATCAGAGCGCGGCCTTGCCCTGACTCTCCGGACTTCTCAACCAATGAGAGTGTGGCTTTTCTCTGACACACCGAAACTTCAGCCTATCAGAGCACGGCAGCTCTGACGCAGACAGCTGCTGCAGCTTCAGGCTCTCCCCACACGCTCTCGCTCTCTAAAACAGCCCCTCCCTTCAGAATTCACTCGGAAGACTTTTCATAATGTTTTAAACTACGGAGAACAATTTATTGTTATATTTAAAGCGGGGAATGTTTTTAAAATTAACGCGGATCACTTTTTTACTATTTAAACTTTGCAAATTACTTTAAAATATTTTTAACAACGTGGAGTAACTTAATTATAACCTTATTAACACCGAACATTCCTAAATGCTCCTAAATGCATTAAAATAGCACAGATCACCTTTTTGTACATTTCAACTACGCTGAAAACTTTTTATACAATTTTAAATCGCGCAGAACATCTTACAATGCATTTAAACAATGCAGACTTTACCTAAAGGCTTTAAAAACGTTTTATAATTACTTTTGAAACAATTTAATAACTACATAAAACAAAACCATTTGTCTGCTTCTCTAAATAGGACAGTTTTACAGTCATGCAAGAAATTCTTTGCGTGGAATAGACAACGCTATTCTCACAGAATATATATTCGCCAATAGAGCAATTCTTACCCTACCCTTCTAACAGGTAATAATCAAAAGTGTTTCAGTTGAATGCAGGTACTTTTAGCAATTCAAGTTTAAACCAATTGACATTACAGAACATTCACGCACTTTCAAACAGGAAAACCCTAAAACATACATACATGAAATCTTTGCAGGACTCTCACCTGCTTATAGATAACATGCACCGTTAGTAAAATAAGCGGCGTTATCTTACCCTTCACTCAAGTTTGAATATATTCTATTACTCTTTTCACAGTGAGTTTTAGAACGGGCTCATTGTCCCTATACTCATGCTGCTCAAATTTCTTAGACAATCCTCACTATGCATACATTCACACCTATATCCCTAACATGTGTTGTACGGCCACAACACGATGATATGCGACGATATCACCTTTTGAAGCAGAACAAATGAACCTGTGTAACCTGATAACAGCGTCCTGATCACAGCGTTACACTACTCCTTGCCATGGCTAACCAGGGATTTTTCACACTGCTGGAAAAAACCCTCTCAACTACATTAAACATTTGACAAAATCACTAACTCAACATATATTAAACATTTATCCTATGAATATACCAACATATGTGTGTCATGCATGTAACATGTATGTCAAAAACAACATATAACCATCCTCTGCTACCAGGAAATTGATCCAGCGCTCTCACCAAAATTATGCATAAATGATTCTACCTATTACCACTAAATTTACCAAACAACACTGGGCCCATATCAACAACAGAGCGACTGAATCATGAGGTGATAAGATCTATATATGTTGTTTTAAACTACCCACAATAAACAAGACCAGCTTGTCATTTAGAAAGTTTATTTAAACATATCTAGAAAAACTTAGGTTTTGGAATTTTATTATCAAGCATTAGAAATAGTCATAAAGAGAGGTTTATTCAGAATTAATAAAGAGAGAAAAATGCAAGAAATATTATTCATTAGCAGAAATAAGTAAAATTTAGCATTTCCAAACCCTAACTATCTCACTGTCTCTACCCTCATCACCTAGAAATAAAATATTTAATAAAAAGCTCCTTTCCTTACATATGTTGTCCATCAGCATAACACGTCCCTCAGGAATCTCGAGTGCAAGCCAAATGTCTGCTGTTTGAGCTGATTCTTATACCCTAAAACTATGCTGAGCTAACTATTTTCGCATTCCAGCAGACGAATTCTAGCTCTCCATTGGCTGAGCCACCTCATGCCACAGTAAATTGTGACATCTCCTTTTCACATGCCCGGGCTTATTCACTAGTTCATTGTTCATGCAGAAGTCTTGGCAGCACTTCCTCAGGCTGCTACAATTTGTAGCGAAAGAAGTTCAAGCAATGCAAAATCTATCACGTCTCTTCCTTCCAACCTTGAGCCTGTCCGTTCTGAGCTCCCGTGGCACGTTTACAAACTTCTCCACAGAGTCACTTTTAGCAGTTCTTTCCAAAACCTTTCAAATTAAAAGTTCTTAGGCTATTCATCCTTTTCAGAATTATTTTCTCTTGTGGTAGTTTCATCAATAGGCCTCTTTTCAAAAAGCGTCATTTTTCTGCGCCACCTTTTCTTGCGTCAAAATTTAGAAGTGACTATTTTTCTGCAGCCATCTCTAAGCTTCATTTGTAAAACTATCATATAAACAAACATAAAACATAAATTAATGCAATAAATGAAATTCGTTCTGTTACCCACCCACTTTTGCTAATTAATTAACCCATTAGTCTAAATTACCTAGCTGAAGCACACAAATAAAGCAGCATTTATATTTACCATTCTTCATTTAATCCAGCAGGATTCTTTATGCACCTGTAAGAATAGAGTGACACCACATAGACAAAAGGCAAAATAAGCACATGCCATTCTTTAAATCAGCCGCTATTAGTAATGACACAACAATAGACAAAATTAATTTATTATTTCCACAAACATGAAGATGCAACATATTGCACATTTATAAGCACACATGTTAGTTTCCCGCGTGTTCTGTGTAGATGCAACTTTAAACTAGGTTGAATTAATACACACACAGCACAGATCATTAATATTATTAATTAATTATGGAAGTGTAACTTCACGAGCTGAAATGTAATTCATTTCTGAATCTCGCTCCATCAAGGTGACTCCGACTCATCTGTTTTTTTTAAGTGAACAAACCATAATTCAGAGGCCCAGATCCCAGTTATGGTCTATGCATTCCAATCACCTTTGCTTATCTAACCTTTGACCTACCTATACTACTGTATTGTTTGTGGCAGTGGCCTCTCTCTTTGTACAACCCTTTCTGCAAATTAAAGTTAGGTTTTTGCTTCATAAACGTCCCTAACTTCACTAAATGAAGGGTGGCATTGTTGATTTCTTTTATTCAGTTCTGAGATCCTGTGAGGTAGATTTAGTAAGGCTTTCTACCATTGACCCAAGTTTTTTTGTGCCTTGCTGAGGGTGTGGTGCTTGTCTTTTAACCATGGACCTGTCAGTTTGCAGCCACCGCTCTTTCACACCAGCATGCTTTCAACCAATTAATACTACAGGTAGAAGAACAATACTTCAACCAGCCCAACCGATATCAGCCTGTATTAGCAAGAATATATTGGCCTCGTCTGATTTTAGTTTCTGGATCAGAGACCCAGATTAGGTACTAGAGGAGCAATTTGAAATACTCCGTCTCTGTTTCCTTGGTATATATATATTTCAGGGCTCAGGGGCTGTGTTAGACAACTCTAATAGAACTGTTTGGAGCATTTTCTAAATTTGTTTCCCATAAACATTGCCTAAAAAGTGAAAAGCCAAATCCAGTGTCAACAACAGGGGATAAAACACCACAGGAACCAGGCAGATCTGGCTGGCATCACCCACTGTGGTATAGTCGTACAACTCACCTGCATCCCCTACCATTCTTTACCTCTCTTGACCCACAACAAACACCCACTGGGGGCCTAATTTATGGGAAATGACGCATCGCTGCGTGAAAGCAGCGATGCGTCACTTCTCAGTGCGCACTCCTTGCGACATACCTGATGCGTCATATTTACTGTATGACGCATCATGTCGCAAGGAGTTACAGATACGTCAGTATTTCTGACGTATCTGTAAGCGCAAAAGTGACGCATTGCTGGAGTGTGTCACAAAAGTGACGCAACTCCAGCAATGCGTCCTTTCACATGGGGCAAGCCCCATGTGAAAGGGCCTGCGTCAGTCTTACGCCTGCAGTGAGGCAGGCGCAAGATTTTGACGCAATGGCGTCCTAGAAGTGATGCAGTGAAATCTCATAGATTTCACTGCGTCACTTCTACGAGGCTTTTTGCGGGGGAACGCCCCCCCTGCATACATTATACCTGACGCAGGTATAATGTAGCGCAGGGGTTTACAAAGTGACGCATCTGCTTAGATGCGTCACTTTGTAAATAGTGCGCAACAGGAAGCATGTTTTACGCCGCCGATACGTCACAAAAAGTGACGCATCGGAAGCGCAAAACTGACGCAAGGCCTCATAAATGAGGCCCTGGGTCTTTTAAAAACACATGCTCTTTTTTCCCAATGAGCACTAAAACTCTAACAGGATGCCAGACTGCGTGATCGAGCACTTCCTGGGACATGCTTCTTCGATTGGCGCGTCCAAGTAGCTTACCCCATACTATGAACAGCACATCTTCGAGGTTTCCATCAGACACACGACACAAACCTGACCTGCAGTGCACAAGCAACACTGTGTCCTTCACTCCCCCATGTATCCAACACCACGAGTCTAGCTGGCCTGGCAATGGCAGTAAATCATGTGTCACTGTGAGCAGACACATGCCAGGCCCAGAGCTAAAATGAAGCTTATGATTAACTCACACAGCGGGAGCAGTCATTGCTGACACCTTTAAGTCAAGTCTGTGCAGTGTTTTTAAGTCCAGCGTGCAACTTTTACCACATCCTTTTCCACCTTGTCACAGGGTGGGTCCGTCCCAGCCCCCACCTCACCCTGTGATGAGTTGGGAAAGGTGGGGTGACAATGCTCTCCATTTCCTGATTGACATAGAGTCTTAGCACTACAGGGCTTGTGTCTCAAATGCCCAGACAGGCCCGGACTGGCCATATCGGACACCGGGCAATCCCCCGGTGCGCCGCAGGGGTGGGGGACGCTTTTTGGCCCCTGGGGGCCGTTTTTGTTACAGGGCCGTTTTTGCAGCATAGCTGCAAAATCATCCCTGTACCAAAATCGGCCAAAAACCGGCCCCACAAAAGAGCTAGGTGGCACCCCCAACCCCCGGGGGTGGGGAGGGGGGGCCGGCAGAGGACTTTGCCAGGGCCGGTTTTGGCTCCCAGTCCGGCCCTGTGCCCAGAGCTAACTTTACCGCCACTCCATCAGGGGATTGAGACTGGTCCTTGATTCTAGGTCTTTGCCGAGCTGATGACTTCACAAGCCTCACGGTTGAAAGATTGTCAGCCCGGAAAATACTCTGTAGATTTTAGGCTCACACAGGGGAGCGGAAGCAGCTTGCAAGTTTAGGGAAAACACAGTGACCGGACTGGCAGTCTGGCAGACAGCATTGTAAAGAAGCCTCCCTCGCCCCTCCTTCAAGCAAGTTTACATGTGGGCGTACAAGCTTTAGCATTGCACAATGCTTTCTTTTTTATGGTGAAAGTAAAGGGGGTGTAGCCCTGACACCCTCGCACAGAAACCACAGCTGTTGCATGATTCCCTTACTTCTTAGGCTGCGCCTAGAGCCAGCGCGCATGTGCTGCTCTGCGACACTTGTTGTGGTGGAGTAGCGAATAGAAGCCCCACCCACTCTCTCCGCCCATATTTGCCATTTGCTTGTGTCATTGTCTGTCCTAAATCCTGGCTTTTGATTCGTCAATAGTCTTGCTAGTTCCTCCTTAGTACAACCTCCTCTTCGTTTATCACCTCCCATGGCGACTGGCCCCTTTACTTTGGTTGTTGCATGGTACGTGTTATTTAGTCTTTCAGCACTATTTCCTTTCATGAGGTTCTCCTACTGCTTTTGTGCCTTCTCCCCCTCTCCCGTTGTTGTGCCTTCTCCCCCTCTCCCGTTGTTGTGCCTTCTTCTCCCCCTCCCGTTGTTGTGCCTTCTCCTCCTCCCACCCTTCCGCATATTGTCTGTGCCTTCTTTTCTCCTCACTGCCCTCCCCCCGTTGTCCATGCCTTCTTGTCCCCTCCCTGCCCTCCCTCCCATTGTCTGTACCTTCTTTTCCCCTCCCTGCCCTCCCTCCCATTGTCTGTACCTTCTTTTCCCCTCCCAGCCCTCCCTCCTGTTGTTTGTGCCTTCTCATCTCCCCCGCTTTCCCTCCCATTGTCCGTGCCTTATCATCTTCCACCCACCCGCCCTCCCATTGTCTGTGCCTCCCCGCTTCCCGTTGTCCGTGATGCCAACCATTTGCAATGCAATAGGTCTAGAGTAAATTGGAGATCCATTGCATTGCAAGTGCTTGTTAAACATCCTTCCTCACTTGCCTTTTATATGCATTTCTCCTGTCTTTTAACACATGACTCTTTCACTCCACACTGGCACATCTTTTCTACCTGCTGACTTTATCTTCTCACAATTTTTCTTTCACACGGGCTCTTTTCCTGCTATTTTGACACCCTTTTCCCCGAACCTCTGCAGGAACTGTTGGAGGATTCATGAATTGCATTGTGCTTTTATACAGCCTATCCCTTAAATTTTCGTTATTCTTTATCAATTGAAGAGGCTGTGCTTGGCATGTCTTAGAAGTGGTTTGCTTACTCCCTCAAGTTACTCTTTATTGTCATTGCTAGTTTTGGTTGTAGCAATTAATGTAAGTTATCGTTTTATTTTATTTTAACATAGCAATTCTTAGGTAAAGCTTGTGTAACTTGTTCATTCGTACGTGTCTTGTCACATCTTATATAAAGCTCTCTAACAACTTCGGGTGATTTTAGAACTATATAAAACAGGATTAATAATAAACAAATATTAAATATTTCCGTCTGTTTATTTTTACAAGTTTATACAGCACCAACTCAGCCCCAGGGATTTGGAGGGCTTTATATGAGCATTAGTTATATTGCGCAAGGTGAGAATCATGTTTACTTTTTTTAGGCACAGTGAGATTAAGTGATTTACCCAGAATTACGAGCTGTTGGACCTATGCTGGTATTTGAACATGATTCCCCAGTTCCACAGTCGGCAGCTCAGGCACAAGGCCACATCCTCTCACCTTTGCTTTCTGAGTAGTTAGAGAAAAACTCCATGCTTACATACAGACCATTCTCCTCAAAGAAATGTTATGTAGGTTCACGCTCTTGCACTTCACTTTCCTAATAGGCACTCTCTCCTTTTTGCTTCTTTGACTGTTGTATTTTTTAGAAGAGACAGTATTAAGGTGCTCTTATAAATTGAAGGGAAGCTATA
This sequence comes from Lissotriton helveticus, assembly GCF_964261635.1. Lineage (NCBI taxonomy): Eukaryota > Metazoa > Chordata > Amphibia > Caudata > Salamandridae > Lissotriton > Lissotriton helveticus. The sequence continues at coordinate 375,696,465 of NC_136063.1, forward strand.
AGGAAATGTTCTGACGCTAACAACCAGGGTGAAGGTTCACACTGAAGAACATCATTTTGGGTTACAAATTTCCATCCATGTTGTTGTTTCTTGTATTTAGTTATTTGATTGATTCAACGTTTTATATGGAAAGCACCACGTCCTAATGGGTATCAGAGCTCTTAAAATAAACTTTGAGTGAAGGCAACATAGCTGAATCAGAGCAAATCAATTCTTTTAATCATCACAAATGGAAGATGAGGATGGAGAGTGTACCAGGACCTATTTGGCGTTGGATCACGGAATATTCTGTCTGTTAACAATGGCGGTACAGGAACAAAATCAACATGTGAAGCCCAATACAAGTCATTTGTGGTTGCAATTTTTTTTTACAAATGTAAACCCATTTTTATGATTCACAAAACGTGAATTTACACTCACAAATGGATATACTCATATGTATTTTGTTTCATCCTTCACAAGTTGACCTGTTACTGTGATTTTGTCCAGTTCAACTTGCATTGTAAGGTTTAGGTGTCCCCGTATGATCAACAGGGCATCGGGCCTGGCCAATCCAGTTTCCCAATTGTTCCATCCCTTTGGCCTTGAGCGCAGTGGGAAGTAAACGGACAACACAGCAATCATTTATCCATTCCACTCACCACTGATTTCCCGTAGCACCCTCTCGGGTTTGCCAATGCCTGTGTAACCATTAACACAAGTTTCCTAGTGCCAAAATGCCCACTCTCTGAAATCCACAAGTGAACCAAGACCTTGTACCTCACCCTACCCAGAAACTCAAATTTGTTACTTCCTAAGTGGGTTTGGTGCAGTAATATCAAGTCGGGATCCTGTCTAAAGAGAAATTTAAATGCACTTATGCACTTTAATTTATATATCCAACACCACTGACGTTTCATGAAACATTATTAAGCTTAGGCCAAAGCTGAGCCCATCCCCAAGTCGAACCCTTTACACAATGATAACCATATACACCCCAGATTCCCACAGCTTCTTGTCCACCCAACATTCTTTCCAAAAACCTACTGCCTCGAGCTGCAGCTCTAGAACTGTACGCTGCCCCAAAGCAAAGACAACTATTGCCCCCATCTTACACAACATCACACCATAAATTGGTATTGTCCCAGCAGTGTTCATTGTCCTCAGACCACTCCCAGTGTGGAAAGGGGAGTGTTGCTTCTTGAATGTGTGAACATAATTTTCTTCCCATCTCTGGTTACTCTCGGGCGTTCAAGAGTTCTTGTCGGTTGTGCATCCTTGGGTCTCACGTTGTGAACGCTTGTCACTGAGCAGTTCGTCCCCTTCTGTGTTTTGTCCCACTGAGTGTTTCCTAAGGTTTGTCCTCTTGGTATTGCCACTACTCGATGACTTCCTGTGTCCTTTAGTCCCCTCTTTGCATGTTGTGTTCTACTGGCTGACAGTCCCACAACCATTTCCATGTCTACTCTGGTGTCGTGAAGAACCATGATCTGCCTTCTAATAAAACTCTTAGTTTCGCTTTGCAAAACATCATATCCAATATGTTCAGTTGCAGCAGTTCCATTTTCGTCCAGCCAAGGGACCATATTTTTTGCCTGTACTTCCTGCGCATAATCTAGGAATGCCAATATGGTTCGATTTCATAATGGATTGGGTCATTCTTTTTTGCTGCCTTGAGACTTGCATCTCAATAGTTTAGAATGTTGGCGTTTACAGATCTTGGTCTGATTCCTGGTTTAGGCGCTATTCAGGGCACATGGGGGCAGATTTACAAGGCCCTTGCGCCACTTTTGCGTCATATTTAACATGGGAAAAATGACGCAAAAGTGGCGCAAGGGCCTTGTAAATCTGGCCCATGGGGTGCCTGCTCAACAGCGAAGTGAGTAGATCAATCATTCAGTTTTGAAAAAAAAGCTCTCAAGAAAATGTTCTGCGCTTTCCCTTTGCATTTTCAGGCGGGCCCACCGGGTGCCCTTTGTAATGCCTGGACCTCCCCTCTCCTCTAGTGTCATATGTTGAGTGGATTCATGGAGGAAACTAGCCTTCATTCGCAAGATTTTAAGTGTTCTTTCAGCGAGTGTTCAGCCATTGACATTCTGGCCGACATTTTCTTAAAGCCTGCTCTTAGAAAGTTGCTGTCTATTGCCACTGTGTACATCTTGCATTCAAATGTCAATCTAGAATCCCTGACTGCTTGCAGTAAGCTTTTAAAGGAAGGGTCCTGGCCCTCATCTCTTTCAGAACTATGCACTGGTTCAATGTTAGTACTCTTTGTCGAATCACTGCGGAAGGCATGTTTCTCGAGCCTTGAATCCTTGTCTTGGACCGTGTTTCTCAAGTGTGGGTCAGTTTTCCTACAAACTACCTTGTTACATATCCTCTGGGCTTTGTCCGTGAAGGGCTTCTGATGCCAGATTTTATTCATGCTATCATTTTTGTATAGCGTGAGCCAGACTGCAGGAGCACCTGACTGCTGCCAAAATGGCCATAGAGAGGATCTTCTGTAGGCTTTTAATCAATATGGAGCTCCCAAAACAGGCTGGATGATCATTTCAGAGAGGATCGAGGTGAGATGGGGATCCCTCCCTGAGGCTCACATTCCAACTTCACTCCATTTCCCCTCTAACTGTATTATTCAGCGACCGCCTCACTCGTTGAGGGGAACATACCGCCTCCTTTGTAATTTAAATGTGGTCCAGGCACATAGGACTCAAAGGGCTTCAGCCCCACTCCCCATCGTGTGTGTCAGCTCGGGCTGAGACAGCTTTCCAGGTTCACACACATAGACAGTTTTTGAGCTTATCGCAGCCGCACTCAAGTACTTCACAGACCTTTAAAAGACCATTTACGTGTTAACGAGGATTTGTCATTTGTTCACCCCTTCATCTCCACTCTGCCTATAGCTAGAAGAATTAGCTACCCCCCCCCCACCCCGAAATGTCTTGTAGCCCCCCACCGAAATTTGGCTCTAGTTGCGCCTCTGATGTGGTCCACAGTAGATCTCTAAACATTTTTTTTTCCGGGGATCTAGTGCCCTGCCACTGTGGTCTTGCTGGTATGTGTTGGCCCTACCCATACTGCTTCCGGTGCGCGGCCGTCCATTCCTCAGGGGCCTCCACGACACAGTGCACCATCTCGCTCCAGAGTAGCCAGTATGATGAATTGACCACGCCCATTCTGTGTTAGGTGCATTGGTGTAACAGGACAAGTGGAAGAATTCATGATAAGTCATAAAAATCCTTGCAGTGCATAAATCTAGTATTTATTTGCACTAGATTAGAGAAAAGAGTTAGAGGCGATTCTTAGGCTTTCATATTCAAATAAAGCCAAATTTTAACAAACGGTTTGCGTGGCACAGCCAACACGTGTTTCACCCCTGATGACTTGCAAGCCTGGGGCTTTTTCAAGGCTGTAACATTGATGATATCAATCCATACAGAACACAGTAATTAAATCCAGAAAAAACATGTCCAAACAAAAAAATTATATATTTTTTTGAAATAACAAAAGCTTTCGTATATTCAGAATTTTCAATCATCCACTGATATATAAAACAGTAAGGTAAAAAGAGTCAAAATGGGAAACAAACAAATTTGGGTATAGGACATAATCATAATTCCAATGCATGATGTATAACATTGCATAATATTTCATTATTTTAAACCAACTAAGTTCACATAGTATTAGAGACAGGGCCGGACTGGCAGTAATGGGCACCGGGCATTTCCCTGGTAGGCCGGAGTGATGGGGGCTGGTTTTGTGCCCGCTGGGCTGCTTTTGTCACTGGGGGCTGGTTTTGCAGAGTATGTGCAGATAGATTACCAAAAAGTAAAGTCATATACATACGTCCATGGCTTTAAGTGGGCCGGGTCTCACCGTGTCACTGACAGTTTTTTAAGGGGGCCTCAAAACGGGTCTCTATCGGGCTCTGTTTTGTGCCCTGACACACATGGTCTGTTTTCCCCAACCTGCAGTGACAGCAGTCATATTGATGTGCATGTGCTCACACGCCTCACTTCTCACTAGTGGAGAAGTTATGGCATGACCTCATGCCATTTGAGGGTTGTAGGGGAAGGGAAATCTTTTAAAGAGAGTCATTTTCTCTCTGGATTTCCCTTCTCTTTTTTATTTAAACTAAGGAGCTGCAACATCGTTGTGGTGTAGCTTTTTCAATATTATATACAAGTCATCGTTTCTGCTTATTTATCTTATGCAACTAACCATTGACAAAGCCAATAGTCCTGACTTGTTGTAGGTATGATGTTACTTGTTGTATCATATATCTGGACCAACGACACAGGAGTAAATATGAACTGTTAGTGGTTGTGCTGGAAGTGCTCCCATACAAGAAAGCTACAGGGCATACCCCCATAATTTAATAATATAATGTAGTTGTCCCTCCTCAATTGTGTGATATTGCCCTACATCTTGGTACCATTATAAAATATGTTAGACAATGGAATATGGTTTGTACTTCTTAGAGTGCCCTCTAGTTTGACTGCCCATGCTGATTTTCTTACTTACCTAATTCCTTTTCGTAGGATTGGTCAAGACTAGAACATGGTTTGGTTTCATTCATTCTTATCTTAAGGTTATTGGGGTACTTGACTTGCATTAACCAGAAATTCTAAAGAATTTGAGATTTCATCTTGTCCCAGGTCTCTCATCTAGGGTCTTGCTGTTACTGCATTCCTTTATTATCATAATATAAAGAGACCACTCTTCCTCATTCCTCGTTTGGCAACTACCCAATGGGTACTTCATGCTGCAGTCAGAAAGGGCTGCTGCAAGTGGAGAATTATATTATTCAATATGCATTATGCTGACATGGCAGGCACTTGTTTTTGTCCGAAAAGATCTTTTTTTATTTCCTGCATACCGATTAGTCAGCAAAACAACAAATTAACTACAGAAATACATGAGACAGGCACACAAACAAACAAATGCAGAATAACCATTACCTCTGTCTTTATATAGATAGAATGTTGTCATCACAACCATGCCAATTTCTTAGTCCTAAATATACATTGACATCCAGGATGCTCATCAGCCTTCGAACCATCTTGCTTATGTTCTTGGGATTGGCCCACCCACTTTCCATCCAATGTCTAACCTCCCCAGGTCTTATTGCACTTTTTGCGGGCAGCACCTTCCTGCATAAAGATTTTTTCATTACCATGCATGAACCCACCTGAGTGTGTCATTAATGTGCTATACGTGAGTGGAATAGCTTGTGTTACCATGTGCCCATCCAATAATCTCCCTTCTTGAGGGGAGCTCGCCTTAGTTTCTTTCCCTTTAAGTATCCGAGATCGTGATGTATGGCGCAACTGTAGATATTTGAGCATTTGTGATGTTGACATCTCATACTCCCTCTGTAGGTGTTCAAATGGTATTATTCCATTCATATCCCACACATCTTGGAATATAGATAACGGTATATCGTCCCCTTTTTTTTAACCTCGGCAGTGCCACCTTTGGTCCTAATCTTGTACCTAGTCATAAGGGGTCGTATAGTTTAGTCTCTTTTTCCATCCCATTTCATCTTTTTACTCCGTGCCATGTGAATACTACAGTATTGGTGGCCAAGGAAATTCGACTATCCATGTTCCCTCCATTTAATATATGTTTAAATCCCTTCTCACCCAGCCCCAAATGATCCATCCTCTATGCTGGCTCATACACTGGTATTCAGTGATAATGCTAACCTGAGCTGCTTCACAATATTTACAGATGTTGGGAAGCACAATTTCCATCCTATATGTAGCGATTGCAATTATGTGGATAGTGAAATCCGCAGTACTCCACCCGCCAATATTAGTGTTCTTTACGTTGGTCTATTTTACCAAAAATATGTGTCAGGTATGTTGTAGGGGCTGCTTAGTAATATGTATATAAATCTTGGCAGTGCAAGTCTTTTGAATATTGCAGCCATCCCTAAAAAAGACTATTAGTTTACTCCACTAAAGTCTGTCACTCTCCAGTTTAGCTAGCCACAGGCTAGATTATCTTCTTACTGTGTCTTTAAATACCTAAGTCTCTGGATTTCTGGACATACAAAGGGCATCTAACCTGGGCTTCTATTGGAATTCTATAACGCATATTAGCAAGCTCGTTATCGCCGTTTTAGCGGCAGTTTCCTGACGCTAAAACGGCGATAATTTTAACGCGGTTGTTGCTAATATGCCCCAAAGTTCCAGGTTTCTACCCTTAATGACAATGGTAGTTCCCTTTCTATTTCCCATCCACCCATCAGATATATCAGCGACTTTTCCCAACTTGTTTTCAATCTCAAATGTCTTCCTTAGATAATAAATATTTCCTTCAACCTGACCATGGAGGCCTCAGGCTTAGTCAAATACAGAGGGAGACCATATGTGTGGAGGTATATTATTTCCTTCCAGTCAGTTTCTCAATGCCATTCCAACTGCTGTGGATCTACGTGTATCCACGCACCAAGAGCCTCCATCACCAAGGTGACTAGCATCAGCGACAGGGAGCAGCCCTACCTCATGCCTCTCTCAATCCCAAACTCACTAGACAGTACCCAGCTCAATCTCACCCGCACTTTACAGTCTCTGTAAAGAAACGTAACCCACCTCAGACATTTGGGGTCCAACCCCATCTTTTCTAAAATGGCGAACAGTAATGGCCACTCAACCGAATCAAAAGCTTTGTTCGCTCCCACGAATACTGTTAAGAACGCCATGTTAATAATTTTATAGACATCTGATGCTCAATTTAGTAGGTATGTGGGGCATTAATCTGGTCTGATCAGGTGGAGCAGGTCAATACCTAACCCTGTAGTCTGTTTGCCAATAGCTTGGCCAACAGCTTTGTGATAGCAGTAAGCCTCATATCTATCTCTTGGTTGGTAATATTTATGGAGCAATATGATTGCTGGAGTCTATAAGTCTTTTTTAATCTCTCCTCCTCTGATATGCCTGCAAATACGCTGCACGTAGAAATGCTGTAACCCTTCCCACCAGCATTCTAAAAAATTCCAGTCAGTCCAGAAAGGGTCAGGCGTTTCCTTGACTGTAACTGTGGGTTAATCTGCCTTCCGTGAGGTCTCCCTCTAGCTCCAAGGCCCTCTCCCTCGCCAGTTGTGTGCATCGACAATCTCAAATACAATGCACAAGCTCCATTGGAGAGTCTGTAGTCTCTAAGCCATAAAATACCTGCATAAAGTCTGCAAACACTGTTGTGATGTCCCGATCACCCTTCGCCCTCATCCTATCTGCCTTCATTATGTCCCTAATGTGGTTTCTGTCTTTTTCTCTTCAGATCAGCCATGCCAAGTGCTTCCTGGCTTCATCCCCAGTCTTGTATGTCCGTTTTTGTTTGGCTAAGTATGCCATTTTACCATCATTAGTGGCCAATATATGGTATTCTTCCTTTTTAACTCCAATACGCCTTCCCTGTTCATCTGTCAGGGTTAGGATATATTCAACTTCCAAGTACAGGAGTTCCCATTGTAGTTCTTCCATCTGTCTGTCTATCTCTCTCTCTTTCTTATATGCCTCCCATAATATCATTGCATCTGGTACCATACTTGTTTTCAGCTCGTATTAATGCTCTCTAGCCTTCTTCAACTTCTTTATTTCCTTCTTACGCATGAGAAGCCATTGAACCTTTCTGCACTCCCCCTCACCTGTTTCATTGACGTTTCTAATCTCATAAGGTGCAGGGAAGTTGAGACACCCCATTGCTTTATACTCAACCTCCACAAACCTGTGAAATACAACCACTTGGGAAAGAAAATAGTCAATGCGTAGAGTGATTCCTGTGTACCCGAATAGTAAGAGAAGCTTCTACTCTGTGGGTGCAGTGTTCTCCATATTTCCCGCAATCCTAATGCTTGTGCAAAGCCTTCTCATTTCCCAGACTTTTTTGCTACTCTGCAATTTATTACTCAATCTGTCTAGTTGCATGTTTAGGATTGCATTAAAATCCTCACCTACAATTGTCAAAGCCTGCAGTAGATTGGCTATCATACGTTTCAGTTGTTTTAAGGTAGCAGTCTATAGCCATAGGGGGGATGTATATGTTTATCAACAATATGGCTTCCTCCAAGAAACCGCTGTCCAGGCTCCCCCAGCCATAAAGAGTAGATATCTTCTTCGCTCCCTACCAGAGAGAGAACTCTCGCATCTTTCTTCCTTAAATCAAGCTCGTGGCCTCCTTCCAGTCCCTTTGACTCCACGACAAAAAAAAAGAGAAAGGAGGGAGAGAAATAAAAACGAGGAGGTGAAAAAACAGAAAAAAACATCTATGGTATTAAAACCTGCCCCCTCTCTAATATCATACTTCAAAATAATGGAGAAAACTGTATCAAGTTTAGATACGGCTATTAAGCAGACTCAGGCTCAGGAGTCAGACCAGGTGTCTACTATTGCCGTTATGCCTAGTTCTAGCCCTAGCCTTAGCCCTAGTCCTAGCTCTGTTGGGATCTCTCAGAACAAATATGCTCCTTTACTATCAGAGCCAGAGACAGATCTGGGAGATGACATCTCCAGCACTGCCCTACAGGGTGATAGCAGGGCGAACTCTAGCTCTCATACCTCCACTGAGCTTCCACCAGATATCACCTCACAAGCAGCACAAATAGCAGCTAGTATAGCTGGCAACTTCCCTTCGGAGGCAGCAGTCCCATTAGCGGAGAGTGGCCAAAGAGCGGAACAGCAACAGAAAGTGGGAGGTGAGAATATGGAGAGCTTATTTAGGTCCCTACGCAAAGATCTTTTGGCGAAATTGCTACCTAAATTCGAAATATCTGAAGGAAATCAGAAAGAAATCACACAGAAGTGTACTATTCTTGAAAGAAAATTGGATGATATCTGTACAAGAACGGAAGCTTTAGAAGGAGAGGTAGCTGTTCATACGAGGGTTTCGCAAGCACATTCGAAAACAATATCTGAACTGAAAGCCCAGAATCAGACTCTGCAGCAGGATATGGAACGTTTGGAGATTCATGCGAGACGTAATAATTTGAAATTTTTGAAAATTCCCGATGGAGCTGAAAATGGAGACGTAAAGACCCTGATCTGTAAGCTTTTGAGAGAAGGAGTCCTGAAGGACAGACTCGACATCAATCTTCAGAGCGAAATACAGCGGGCTCACAGAGATCCCTTTCGACGTCATCCTGATAGGAATGCCCCCCGAAAAATCCTAGTAAATTTCCTATCATATTCAGTAAAGGAATTAATATTAGGTAGGGCCCTCATTGATTCCACACTTCAGATTGACTCCTCCAAGTACTTAATCCGTTCAGATGTTGGCAGAGTGACAGCGCAGAGACAGTGGGAGCTGGGGACCCGGATGCAGGAATTGAGAGGGTTGGGTGCACAGGTTATGATGAAGTTCCCAGCCTCACTAAGGGTGGTATGGAATAATAGGACGTATAACTTCACGTCCCCTCAGGAAGTCAACAGTTTCCTTATTAGCCTGAAAGAAGCTCAGAGATAGCTATACAATAAAACTTAATCTCAGGAGATGAGCGGATATCACAGAACTTGGGTGGCAAGAATATTACAGAACCTAATTAATTAGGCCATAATGTATATAGATATATGGAGTATAGAGCATAGAGTATAAGGGTCAAAAATAAAAGAGAGGGGAGAAGGGAGAAGGAAAGAAATATCACAGAAGAAAGAGAGGAAGGGAAAACAATACACGTGTATCCACATAAATAAGGGGAAAAAGAATGAAAAAGGAGAGAAGAAAGGAAAAAAAAAACACACAATAAAAACAAAAAGAGAAGGAAGGAAGAAAAAAATATACTTTTTTTTTTCAAGGTGATAGATGGGTGTAGCTGCATTATTTTATATAGGTGTCACAATTGGGACCAGAATCCGGATCGGGGAGGTGGGTCCCAAATGGCGATACAATCGCCAAAGGTAATAAGGGGTGGTTCCTCATGGGGGACAAGTGTGGAGGGGGAGGGGGTGGAGGTGCTGAAAAGAAAAACATTTCCTCATATATCTAGAAAAGATGAGACAGCACGATTCAATTTTTAACTAGAGTAGATATTGGAGCTAACTCTACAACCGGGTACCCTCTTTACTGTGATAAACATGAAATATGGAGAATAAAATAAAAATTAGATTGAGGGAGAGTAGGAAACTTGGCAGAATCTGTGAATTTTTAAATAAGTCTGAGGCCCATATTCTTCTCTTAGAAGAAACCCACCTTGAACAGCAGGAATGTAAAATAGCTTTTAAAAATCAAAAGGGATACAGGACCTTCTCTGCTCTCAGCAGAGTGGTAACACAAGAGGGGTGGCGATAATTATTAGAATTAACAGTGGGATAAGAGTGGAGAAGTACGAAACTGATCATACAGGTAGATGGCTGACTGCATCTTTAGCCATAAGAAATACAAAGCTGACATGCGCAATATACTATGGACCAAATCAGGACTCTCCAGAGGCTCCGACTAGCTTAAAAACTAGTTTTCTTGAACTAAATGCCCCCATCATCCTAGGTGGCGATTTTAACCTTGTTCTCGACCCAAGGTTGGACCGCACTTCTAAAGTTGCTTTGCCCTCCTTATGTAGATCTAAAAGAGAGCTTAGAAATATGATGAGGGATTTCAATCTATTAGATGTCTGGAGGGTCAAGAATCAGAACAACAGAGACTACTCATTTTATAGCCACAGACACAAACATCATTCACGTATTGACTTCTTCCTCATTGATCAAAGTCTGCTTCCTGAGATTGTATCTACCTCTTATATCCCGGCAATATTATCTGACCATTCCTTGGTAGAACTAACAGTCAAATTTTCACAAGGCCATCAAGTTAGGCGGTGGACCTTGGATAGATCCCTATTATTACAGGAAGAGCTAAAGAATGATCTACTGAAATGTACGGCGGAATATTTTGGGTTTAATAAAGCCACTGCATCAGATCAAATAAAACAAAAAGAACAAGAGCTACAGAAAGCCTCCCTAGAACAGCAGATTAACTTGATTCCCATACAGAAGGAGCTGGAGAGTTTAAAAACTAAATATCAGGCTAACCTAGATAAAAACATCAAAGAAAAGTGGTATGCAAGTAGACTGCAGAACTTTTCTTATGGGGAGAAATGTGGTCGAATATTGGCTTGGAAGGCTAGATCCGATCGTACTAGGAACCAGATAAGTAGATTAAGGATACAGAGCTCTGGAGACATTTCATTTGATAATGACGAGATTTTGGGAAAAATCAAAACATATATGCAGGACCTATATATGGGGAATAACGACAAAAACTCAACTGAAGGTGCAGTTCATTGGTTAGAGGGGGTATGCCTTCCACATCTAACTGAGGCAGACAGCCTGTTTTTGAGTTCTCAGATTAAAGAGGGGGAAGTTCACGACCAATTAAAAAGAATGGCCAGGGGAAAAGCAGCTGGCCCAGATGGGCTTCCGGTGGAAGTATACCAAATAGGATCTGATATATTAGTTCCCATCCTTACGTCTTTATTTAATAAAATACATCAAGCAGGAGAGCCCTTCCCCCCGTCCTGGTAGGAGGCTACGGTCACGTTAGTTCTTAAATCGAATAAGGACCCTACTAAGGCCGAGTCTTACAGGCCGATCTCACTGCTAAATACAGACTATAAAATCTTTGCGGGCGTGTTGGCAGCGAGATTGGCCAAAGTAATTAAGTCTGTGGTCCATGAGGATCAGAGGGGTTTCATGCCTGGCAGACATCTGAATGAGCTGACCTTCCCGGCAATTGCTGCTATTGATTTTGCTACAGAGGAAAAATCTCCATTAACTATCGTAACAATCGATGCCGCTAAGGCCTTTGACCAGGTTAGCTGGCTGTACTTGTGGGAAGCTTTGTCAAAGTTTGGTATTCCAGCTAACTTTATAACATCTGTGAAATCACTATATCTACACCCCAGGGCCAAGTTTCTTGTAAACAACTCGCTTACAGACTGGGTTCAAATAACACGCGGCACTAGACAGGGCTGTCCCCTCTCTCCCTTATTGTTCAACCTATATTTGGAGCCCCTAGCTATCCAGTTAAGATCGGATACTCTAATCAAGCCTTTCCACATGAATGAACTAGATCTAAAATTTGCTCTATATGCGGATGATCTCTTAATGTTTACATCCAATCCCGCAATATCAATTCCTCGATTATTTCATCATGCAGAAGCCTTTAGAGAGCCCTCAGGATATAGAATCAACAAAGAGAAAACCGAGGTCATGCAATGGAATCAAGAGGACCAATACCTCGAAACAAAGCCTCGGATGAGATATCTAGGTGTACATCTGCTACAGAACATCTCTGAGATATCCAAAGCCAATTTGGATCGAGTGTACAAGGATATCAGTGTGCTTCTACATCGCTGGTCGGGTCTGCCATTGAACATTTTCGGGAGGGTAAACTTAATAAAAATGGTTATTCTGCCAAAGATTACATTCCTTTTTAACTCGATACCTTTGTCATTCAGTCCCAAGGATATTGCCAAATTGCAGGGACGAATAGGATCTTTCATCTGGAACTCTAAATCGCCCAGAATTTTCCTGAAAAAACTGAGAAGAAAATTGAAGACAGGTGGACTTGCTATGCCTGACATTCTTCATTACTGCCATGCTTTCCATTTCAAAAATGTTAGGTTAATGGCCGTTAAAGCTGATACATCTTGCTTGGGTCGGCTATTTCAGGCGTTATTACATGGTATCCCCCTAGGACATGAATCCTTTTTATTTAAGTTTGGGGACCCAAAATTCTACAAGAAGGTCAGATTAAAGGTCTTGGGCACGGCTCTGAGAAATTGGGTGTTTGTTAGAAAAAAACTAGGCATCCCCTATTATACTCCCCTGGCCACTATATGGGATTCCCTGGGAACACCAGAATGTCTCAGAGATCAATTATCGCTCCCCCTCAAAACAGCTGGTATTATGCAGTGGCAGGATCTCCTTGATGACTCAGAATTATTGGGGTGGGATCCACTTTCTCGTCTGACAAACAGAACTCTCACCAGGTTCAAATTTTATCAGTTATCTAGTTGGTGGAGTACCATATCTTGGGGTTTAACAGCTAATCCTAAGTTTGATCTGGTAAAGAAAAAAGGGAGCTGGAAAAAAGAGATTTCCTTTTGGTATGAGACTTTAAATGAGAAAGATGAAGTCACAGAACTTGAACTTAATAACCTATGGGGAGCAGCGGTAGCTTTGCAAGGTGATAATTTACCAGCTCTATGGGGAGATTCCTTTAAATTACTATATACAGTGGGGAAATCAGCCCCCTTAAAACGAAATCATCTGTTCACACTGCACAGAGTGTACATATCCCCCCAAAAATTGGTTAAGTTTACGAACCTTGAACATTGTTGCCCACGTTGTAAGGCTTCCGCTGCAGACGATTTGCACATGTTTGTTGAGTGCCCAAGACTATCGCTTTTTTGGTCTAAAATCAAAGAATTTATAACAGAAGTTTTGGGTATACATATAGTCATTACTCCTATGATTATTCTTTTTGTCCTAGGGGTAGAGTACCAGCTTAATGAGATGAGGACCAAATTTATATTTTACGAAATGATCTTAGCTAGACGGGAAATATGTAAGTCCTGGAAGTCAGAGAATGCTCCCACCTTTGCTGACTGCCTAAGATATATTATATATATCAGTGAGTCTGATATTGCATGTGATGGCTCTAGCCTTGTTAAGACCTGGACGACCCTAGTGGCTTGGCGGAACAGATGAGAGTATTCCTATGATTTTACCTGGGTACTGTTGGCGCTTTGTCTCCAACCCAAACAAGGGTCTTCCAGATTAAAGGGTATGGAGTGGACATAGCAAACAGCTTAGCCTGGAGGGGGATTCTCTTTTTTCTCTCCTATTCTGGATTGAATTCCTCGGATTTAATCCTTGAGGCCGGTACATCGTAATGGGGAGAGGAGGAGATACCCTATCTAGAATACCCATCATTGGTATATGAGGAATTAAAAAAAAAAAAACAATATGGCTTCCTCCTACAAGTTACTCAGTACCGCTGTACTGTACAAATACATCCGTCCATATCGCCTGTGATAAAAAGCGACAGCTTTTTAAAGTAAGATTGCAAACCCTCTCAAGCCATAAACCCTGAGTGACACATTTCTGTGCATTTCTCACATCCCAAAAAGAAAATCACATTTTGTCCCTTTCATATGTGTTTTCTGTAGAAACAACACGCCCGCTTCATGACGTGCCAACACCCTGGATACCAGTCCTCATTTAATTTTATTCCCTAATCCATTGATGTTCCAATGTCTATGAGCACACCATCACACACGCATTTTCCTTTCATACACCTGTTAAATCCAATCCTCCTCGGGGAATCCCTATGTCACCTGTTTGCCCCTCAAAATCTTGCACTGCTAACAACCCAATCACTTTGCCCCAACCACCTCCCTCCCTAGCTTATCAGGCTGCGGTCGTCAAATTGATCACATCTCCAATGCACGGAGTGTCTGTTACCCCAACAATAACACATCAACTCTTTAATGTAATCTCGTGCCCGCCAGAGGCCTCTTCAAATAGGTTTCCCAGTGGCTGAGACAGAAGTGGACTAGAAACTTTGGGCCAGATGCATCAAGCATTCTGCTGAGCTCAGCAGACTAACATCCCAGTGATTTATTCAATTCCTAGGGGGTCCCAAATTGCGACCTACCTCATTAATATTCATGAGGTAGGTCATTTGCAATCACCTAAGAATCGCTAAAAGTGTTGAACACACTTTCATGCATTCTGTTTTGCGAATTCATAATTGTAAATCACAAAGATTCACAATTAGGAAATCGCAAAACAGGACCATCACACATCTGGCCCTTTAAGAAGTAAAGCCTCACTTTTAGCACTTTATGAACTCAAAAGAGGGCAATGTGTAATCTCCCTATTTCCTGAGGTATCCCCGTATTATTTCTCTCCTGTTACTCTCTCCCCCTGTGGTGCAACTATCAGAATCTCCAACAAAGGGCAATTTTGGTCATGCTGTCAGCCAGATATGAAGTCCCATATGCTAAATTAAACCACCTGAGGTAATTTGGTTTACTATAGGTACAGTTTTATCTTCTTCAGGCTTAGAGCCTGGTTCCCCAACACTGCTCCCTTCATTATTAGCGCCAGTGTTTTCCATCTGTTAGTCCCCTCCATTTGAGCACCTGCACTGTCTTGGCATGTTCCACTTGTTCCTTTGTAGGCTGCGCATTTGTTTGTCTGCGAGAATGACGCTTGTTGTTCCTACCATCCCACAAGTCGCATTAGTCTGAGATCCAGTGGCACCTGATGCCCCTTATTCTGGACCTCCTCATGTCATGAAAAAAAGTCCTTTGACATTGCAGATCATGTTTAGTTTTGCAGGGTAGAACAACATGTATTCAATATTGAGTTGGCAAAGAATTTTGTTGATAGGGATAAAAGTCTACTGCAGTCTCTGCACCACAATAGTATAATCCTTGCCAATATTCACATTACTGCCCACTATTTGGCATCCACTTGTGTTTGTAGGGCCTTAGCATTCTTCACACATGAGAATTAACTCTTTGAATACCATATTAGAGTGGAATTGAGAACGTGACAATGTTATATAAATGCACATAACTGATTTAACTGCATCACAGATGTCCGTGATGTATAGATTGTACCTGCTGGTTGCCTGTATGTACCCCATGGATTCCTCCGCTCTGAAAACCCCACTAGGGCGCATTGGTGGTGTGATTTTCAGTATTCCAAGCTTGGCTGTGTGTTCAAACTATTGTAAAGAAGCTTTGTTGATTTATTTGTAAGAGCCTAATTGGCCTGTATGACTTCATGGGGAAGGTTCATTCTTCTAAAGTAGGATCTGGAAGCACCTAGAAGTATGTTGTTGTTATCAAGGCTCAATAGCTGTTAAGAATTACCATTTTCAATGACTTCTAGATGTCCTTGAATATTTTTGTGTGCACCTCATAGGGCTGCCTTCTTTCAGTTTTTTAGGGACTTTGCTAGATAACTGGCTGTTATCCATTCTGCTGATTTTTCATCTTTCATGATTCAATATGCGTGCTTGGTGACACTTCTTTTGCATTTTGCCTTCAGTGGTGGTCATTGTTTTGTTAGGCTTAAATCATTGGTCAACAGAGAGTTAGTGATTGGTCCAAAGAGGTTTTTACGTTCCTTCTCTCTGGTCTTCACCTTAATCTTTATGTTTTGTTGCTAGTTCACAGTGCCTTTGATGATCAGAATATTTTGACATATCAATCCTTCACAACCACAAAGAAGTAGGGACATTTCTAAGATCAAATGGCGTTTTATCCTTTTTAAGAGATTTATGAATGTCCTGCATTCTGGTCTTTTACAGTAGATACAGATGACTTATCAATGTGCCCTCCTTGTTTGCACGCCAAGTCACACTGTGGGCAATTTATTTTCTTTGCATGCTGCAATTTTGAATCTATTCACTATGCTCTTGCACTCATATGTGTTCCAGAGGAGAACTTAGTTATTTAAAAAGCTATTTTTTAGGTGTGTCACTCACTGCTATAGTGTTTCCTGGCACGTTTGAGAAATGTCATGGTCTCTTGGTATTTGGCAACATACTTGTCTTAATTTGGACCACCTCAGCTTGGTAATATTCATGATATGCCTAGAGAGACTTGAGAGTTTGAGGAAAGGAGAAGAACTATATTTTGGGAATTTAGGTTAAGATAGGTGCGAGACCTATAAACCTCCAGGAATTTTGATAGATGAGAGATAACATTTTCTGAGGTAATCCTTAAATAGAGTTTGAATCATTCACCCTTAAGTGATGTGCATCAATGTACCAGACTTATAATTAGAGTTCCCAAAGTTTCAATGTAAGGTTAAAGAGCAAGTATGAAGGATTACGCCTTGTGGTATAAGGGAGGATATGTTCTGTATGATGATATTCTTTCAGATTTTTAAAATTTTGGCTGCACAGTATTCAGAAGAGATGCTTTGGTAAGGATTGAGTTGGAAAAAGGCCCAACTATCACATATCATTTTTTTAACTAATTATTTAGTGTTTCAAATTGGGTCTTGCGGGATGACAATTTAGCTTGTCTATCATTTCAGAGATACAAAATGCCATCTATAGTGAAGGAGGATGCCATAACTGATCTTGGTCCCAGAGATTATTCCTTTCTTCATTTAGGGACACAGAAATCTATCAGGCATGGGTTTTCACCATGAGCTCATTTTAGTAAATTACGATATGAGAGTAGGTTGTGGATGTGGGATCTGATTTTTCTCCCCACCACCACCCTTGGCGAATGTTTGTAGTCAACTATTATTACATCTATTATGGTAGATGCTCTTATACATAACTTGACATTTAATTAATAGAGACCATGTTTTTATAAGTCAGAGCTACCACTTATACATGTCTGTTTTCTCTACAGATCCCTTAAAGAGAAGTTATGTGGTATTTAGTGCTCATGGTCATTTGGAAGGTCTGATTGGAGCTGGAATTTGAATATATGAGGAGGTTAGAGCCTTGACCTCGGATAGGCTTGGCTAGTTAATGTTGTGGGAACAAGGGGCCTCATTTATGAAAAGTGATGCATCACTGCGTGAAAACAGCGATGCGTCACTTTTCACTGCGCTCTCCCTGCGACATGATTGATGCTTCATATTTATAATATGACGCATCATGTCGCAAGGAGTTACAGATACGTCAGTATTTCTGACTTATCTGTAGGCGCAAAAGTGACGCATTGCTGGAGTGTGTCACAAAAGTGACGCAACTCCAGCAATGCTTCCTTTCACATGGGGAAAGCCCCTGTGAAAGGGCTTGCGTCAGTCTTACGACTGCTGTGAGGCAGGCGCAAGATTTTGACGCAACAGCGTCCTAAAAGTGACGCAGTGAAATCTCAGAGATTTCACTGCGTCACTATTACGAGGCTTTTTGCGGGTGAACGCCCCCTCTGCACACATTATACCTGACGCAGGTATAATGTAGCGCAGGGGTTTACAAAGTGACGCATCTGCTTAGATGTGTCACTTTGTAAATAGTGCGCATCAGGAGGCATGTTTTACGCCGCCGATGCGTCACAAAAAGTGACGCATCGGAAGCGCAAAACTCACGCAAGGCCTCATAAATGAGGCCCAAGGTATCTGTGTTTTTCTCACAAGCCCATGAAAAGAAGTGGCCGTCAAGTTTACCTGGCATGTGTCTATATGCACTATATTACCTGACATTAGATTTTTATGTGATGTTGACTCTTGTCCGAATGCTGTCGTGTATATACAAGTATATATATTGGGGCATTGTAAGAAGAGTCTTTTAAGAATAAACAAGACAAGTATGCAGACGTATAAACTGAACGAGTGACTGATGGCCACTGGCCTTTTACATTTTCCTCTTTTCGTGTGCTGTTCCCTGGGTGTTTGTGGGTATCTGGATAGGTCCTGACGAAGGTAGTTTAATCATTCTTCTTACCACCGAAACACGCATCGACTATTGGTTCAGATTAGCCTTCCTCTTGTCTGAACATCAGATCCAATCTGGTCGTGGAGATCCTGTCACCGTCTGTAATCTCCCCTTATTCAGATGCAGTTTGAATGGATTGAGTGTGAGTCTGAATGTGTTTGATTGGTTGTGTGAAATTGATGTATTATTGTGTTCTCCAGGGTTCTGTTTTGTCAAATAATTGTGTAAATGAAAATATGTACTACATATGTTTGATTTACTAATGGGATTGATTTTTTTTTCTGTTATGTATTTGTCTTTGGAAAAATAATTTTTTTTTTAATTGAAAAAAGTACAAAAAAATATAAAATGTTATGAGGTATATAAAGAAATGAAATAATAAAAGAAATGAGAAAGGAAACTAAACTGTTAAGTCTCAATGATATGATTTAATGTGTTAATGAGCCCATTGGTGATTAAATCCTTAATGGAACTAATAGATAGACCACGAGGGAGTATTTCTAGTACCTTTTGTCTTTTTCCCCTCTTCTCCTTGGCCTGAAAGTACAAGTCTTTAGAGGGGGTCTCTTATTATGCAGTAATATGTGACATCATCAGCAATGCATTGCGGGGCGCAAGTTATAGTTACCTCAACTAACTATAACGGCCGAATTTCTCTGGTTTTGTACGACTAAAATGTCCAACTAACTATAATGTCCCTGAATCCTATGGTTTTTTCAGTCAATTTCCAAGGTTATTTAAATACTAATTTCTAACTTTGTCAACATAGGTAGGACACATGCAGAAAGAGGAAGAAAGGTACAGAAAGAAGCAAGAGATATGCAGGAAGAACCAACAGAGGTGCACAAAGAGGCATGGTTGCAAAGTCATTCTGTGCCCCCAACTTTTTGCTGACTGGTACTGGTGGTAACTGACTCTGACTAACCAGGCCCAGAGCCACTGCTATGCTAAAAGTCACTTATAATACAGTGAAAACACCTATATACACTAGATTACACTACAGATTGGGGTACCCCTGGGATTGGCATGACCTCCCCTGTAAGGCCCTACTACATAATAGGGCAGGGGGATTAAAACTACCTCTACGTCAGAGGTGCAGAAAGAAGCAAGATAAGTGCAGAAAGAACCAACAGAGGCGCATAAATAGGCAAGAGGGGTACAGAAAGAGGCATGAAAAGTGCAGAAAGAAGCAAAAGAGGTGTAGAAAGAGGCAAGAGAACTGCAGCAAACGGCAAGAGAGGTGCAGGAAGAGGCAGGAGAGGTGCACAAAGAGGCAAAAGGGGTACAGGAAGAGGCAACAGGGGTGCAGAAAGAAGCAAGAGAGAGAAGTGCAGAAAGAAGCAACAGAAGTGCTTAAAGTGGCAAGAGGGGTGCAGAAAGAGCATGAAAAGTGCTGAAAGAAGCAACAGAGGTACAGAACGAGGCAAGCACTCGAGAACACTCGTACAAACCCTAGTCATGAGTAGGGTAGACTACTGCAACGGATTGCTTATTTCCGCTAATACAGAACAGTTGAAGAGATTGCAGGTTGTTCAGAACACTGCTGCTAGATTGATCCTCAATGCCCCTGCGAGATCTCCCTCACATCCTTTACTGAGCAAACTACATTGGCTCCCAATTCGCCAGAGAGTGCTATTCAAGATTTGTTGTACCATCCACAAATGCTTGTATGGTACTGGCCCTAGGTACCTAAATGAAATTTTCCAACTGTATCAGCCAGGTAGATCATTAAGA
The DNA here is from genome assembly GCF_964261635.1 of Lissotriton helveticus. Taxonomy (NCBI): domain Eukaryota; kingdom Metazoa; phylum Chordata; class Amphibia; order Caudata; family Salamandridae; genus Lissotriton; species Lissotriton helveticus. The sequence goes on from NC_136063.1 coordinate 375,716,592, forward strand.
TCTGAAAATCAAGCCCTGCTGCAGATTCCTAGGATCAGAAGAGAAAGACAGGGAGGCCGAGCTCTAGCATTCAGAGGTCCTACCTTATGGAATTCACTACCCCTCTTCATAAGACAGAACTCCAATCTTGCTACCTTCAGAAAATATCTGAAAACGTATTTGTTTCCCACCTAGCAACCCTAGCTAAGTCACACAATCCTCCTGCTTTCACCTATCTTCAAAACAACACAGCGCGGAGATATCTCTTCGGAGATCGAATTCCTGCGCTTTACAAGAAAACAAATAAATAAATAAATAAAAGCGAGGTACAGAAAGTGGAAACAAGGATGCAAACAGAGGCAATAGTGATACAAAAAGAAGGAAGAGGGATGCAGAAAGAGGTAGGAGAGCTGCATAAAGAGGCAAGAAAGGTACAGAAAGAGGCAGGAGGGGTACAGAAAGAAGAGAAGTGCAGAGAGAGGCAAGAGAATTGCTGAAAGAAGCAACAGAAGTATAAAAGAAGCAATAGAAGTACAGAAAGAGGCAAGTAAGGTACAGAAAGAAGCAAGAGCAGTGCAGAAAGAAGCAAGAGAAGTACAGAAAGAAGCAAGAGAGGTAGAAAAAGAGGGAAGACGAGTGCAGAAAGAGACAACAGGGTTGTAGAAAGAGACAACAGCAGTGCAGAAAGAAAAGCAAGAGAGGCGCAGAAAGAGGCAGTAGAAGTGCAGAAAGAGGCAGGAGGGGTACAGAAAGAAGAGAAGAGCAGAGAGAGGCAAGAGAATTGCTGAAAGAAGCAACAGAAGTATAGAAAGAAGCAAGAGAAGTGCAGAAAACATAAGGTGCAGAAAGAAGCAAGAGCAGTGCATAAAGAAGCAAGAGAAGTACAGAAATAAGCAAGAGAGGTGGAAAAAGAGGGAAGACGGGTACAGAAAGAGACAACCGGGCTGTAGAAAGAGACAACAGGAGTGCAGAAAGAAGAGCAAGAGAGGTACGGAAAGAGACAGTAGAAGTGCAGAAAGAGTCAAGTGAAGTGCAGAAGAGGGAAAGAGAACTGCAGAAAAAGGCAAGAGTTGCTGAAACAGGTAAAGGGGTGCCGAAAGAGGGAACAGGTGTGCATACAGAGGCAAGAGAGGTACAGAAAGATGGAAGAGGGGTACAGAAAGAGGCAAGAGGGATGCGGACATTTGGAAAAGTGGTACAGAAAAAAGCAAAAGCAGTGCAGAAAGTACCAACAGAGGTGCAAAAAGAGGCAAGAGGGGTACAGAAAAAAGTAGGAGAGGTGCACAAAGAGGCAGGACAAGTACAGAAAGAGGCAGGAGGTGTGCAGAAAAAAGGAAGAGAAGTACAGAAAGAAGCAATGGAGGTACAGAAAGAGGCAAGAGGGTGCAGAAAGAGGACACAAAGGTACAAAAAGAGGCATGAGAGATGCAGAAAGAGGGAAGAGGGTGCAGAAAGAAGCAAGAGGGGTGCGGAAGGGAGCAAGTGAGGTGCAGAAAGAGGCAACAGAGGTGCTGAAAGACGCAAGAGAAGTGCAGTAACAAGCAAGAGAAGTACAGAAAGAGGCAAGATAATTGCTGAAAGAAGCAACAGAGGTGTAGAAAGAAGCAAGAGAAGTGCAGAAAGAGGCAAGTGAGGTGCAGAAAGAGGCAAGAGTAGTGCAGAAAGAGGTAGGAGAGGTGCACAAAGAGGTAGGAGAGGTGCACAAAGAGGCAAGAGGGATGCAATAAAGGGAACAAGAGTGCAGAGAGAAGCAGGAGAGGTTCAGAAAGAAACAAGAGAAGTACAGAAAGATGCAAGAGAGATGCATAAAGAAGCAAGCGAGGCACAAAAATAGGCAAGAGAGGTCTAGAAAGAAGCAAGAACAGTGCAGAAAGAACCAACAGAGGTAGACACAGAGGCAAGAGGATTGCAGAAAGAGGTAGGAAAGATGCACAAAGAAGCAAGAAAGGTACAGAAAGAAGCAGGAGAGGTACAGAAAGAAGGAACAGAAGTACAGAAAGAGGCAAGAGAATTGATGAAATAAGGAACAAAGGTATAGAAAGAAGCAAGCAGAAAAAAGTAGGAGAGCTGCACAAAGAGGCAATACAGGTACAGAAAGAGGCAGGAGGGGTGCAGAAAGAAGGACGAGAGAAGTGCAGAAAGAAGAAACCAAGGTACAGAAAGTGGCAAGAGAGATGCAGAGACAGGCAGGAAAGTTGCAGAGAGAGGGAACATGGGTGCAGAAAGAGGCAAGAGAGGTGCAGAAAGAGTGAGAGAAATGCAAAAAGAATCAACAGAGGTACAGAAAGAGGCAAGTGAGGTGCAGAAAGAGGCAACAGATACAGAAACACACGAGAGAGGTGCAGAAAGAAGCAACTGAAGTGCAGAATATATCAACAGATGTGCCCAAAGCGGCAAGAGGAATGCAGAAAGAAGTAATATAGGTACTAAAGAGGCAAGAGAGGTACAGAAAGAGGCAGGAGGGGTGCAGAAAGAAGGAAGAGAAATGCAGAAAGAGACAAGAGAATTGCTGAAAGAAGCAACAGAGGTGTAGAAAGAAGCAAGAGAATTGCAGAAAGAGGCTAGTGAGATGCAGAAAGAAACAAGAGCAGTGCAGAAAGAATCAACAAAGGTGCAAAAAGAGGCAAGAGGGGTGCAGAAAAATGTAGGAGAGGTGCACAAAGTGGCAAGATAGGTAGAGAAAGAGGTAGGAGGGGTACAGAAAAAAGAAAGAGAAGTTCAGAAACAAGCAACAGAGGTGCTGAAAGAGGCATGAAGGGTGCAGAAAGAGCAAGAGAAGTGCAGAAAGAAGCAACAGAGGTTCAGAAAGAGGCAAGAGAGGTGCAGAAACAAGCAGGAAATGTGCAGAAAGAGGGAACGGGGTGAAGATTGACGCAAGAGAAGTGCAGAAAGATAATAAAGGGATGCAAAAAGGGGCAAGAGGGGTACAGAAAGATGTAAGTGAGGCACAGAAAGAGGCAACAGAGGTGCAGCAAGATGCAAGAGAGGTGCAGAGACAAGCAAGAGAAGTGCAGAAAGACAAGAGAATTGCTGAAAGAAGCAACAGTGATGTGGTAAGAAGCAAGAGAAGTGCATAAAGTGTCAAGTGAGATGCAGAAAGAGGCAAGTGAGGTACAGAAGGAGGCAACAGAACTGCAGAAAAAGGTAAACATGGGTGAAGAAAGAGAGTACAGGTGTGCAGACAGAGGCAAGAAAAGTGCAGAAAGAGGGAAGAGGGATACATAAAGAGGCAACAGGGATGCAGAAATATGCAAACAGGGTGCAGAAAGAAGCAAGAACAGTTCAGAAAGAACCAACAGAGGTGCAAAAAGAGGCAAGAAGGGTGCAGAAAAAGTAGGAGAGGTGCCCAAAGAGGTAAGACAAGTACAGAAAGAGGCAGGAGGGGTACAGAAAGAAGGAAGAGAAGTGCAGAAAGAAGCAACAGAGGTGCTGAAAGAGGCGTGAAGGGCGCAGAAAGAGCAACAGAAGTACAGAAAGAAGCAGCAGAGGTACAGAAAGAGGCAGGAGAGCGGCAAAAACAGGCAGGAAAGGTTCAGAAAGAGGGAACAAGGGTGCAAAAAGAGGCAAGAGGGATTCAGAAAGAGGCAAGAGTGGTGCAGAAAGAAGCAAGTGAGGTGCAGAAAGAGGCATGAGAATTGCTGAAAGAAGCAACAGAGGTGTAGAAAGAAGCAAGAGAAGTGCAGAAAGAGGCAAGTGAGGTGCAGGAAGAAGCAAGAGTAGTGCAGAAAGAACCAACCAAGGTGCAAAAAGAGGCAAGAGGGGTGCAGAAAGCGGCAAGAGGGGTGCAGAAAGAAGGAAGAGAAGTGCAGCAAGAAGCAACAGAGGTGCTGACAGAGACAAGAAAGGTTCCGATAGAGGCAAGAGAAGTGCAGAAAGAGGCAAGAGAGATGCAGAAAGAAGCAAGTAAGGTACAGAAAGAGGCAAGAGAGGTACAGAAAGACAGGAGTGAGGTTGCGAAAGAGGCAAGAGAAGAGCAGAAAGTGGCAAGGTAGGTACAGAAAGAGGCATGAGAGGTATAGAAAGAGGCAAGATAAGTGTAGACAGAGGCAAGAGAAATGCAGAAAGAGCCACCTGAGGTACAAAAATAGGCAAGAGAGGTACAGAAAGAGGCTCAAGAAGTGCAGAAATAGGCAAAAGTGGTGCAGAAGGAAGAGAGTCAGGTGCAGAAAGAGGCAGCTGAGGTACAGAAAGAGGCACGGGAACTGCAGAAACAGGCAAGAGAAATGCACAAAGAGGCAAGAGAGGAGCAGAAAGAAGCAAGAGAGGTATAGAATGAAGCAGAGAAGTGCAGAAAGAGGCAAGTGAGGTGCAGAAAGAGGCAAGTGAGATGCAGAAAGAGGCAAGAGATCTGCAGAAAAAAGTAACAGAGGTGCTGAAAAAAGGCAAGTGAGGTGCAGAAAGGGGCAAGAGTAGTGCAAAAAGAGGCATGTGAAGTGCAGAAAGAACACAGTCTGGTGCAGAAAGAGGAAGAAGGAAGAAAGGAGCAGAAAGAAGCTAGAGAAATGCAGAAAGAGGCAAGAGAGGCACAGAAAGAAGAGAGGTTTGTGCACTATTAGTACCAGTTTAACACTCACATTTTGCAATAAGTAACTCATGTAAGCATGGGCGGATTTTGCGAATTGGCAATCCGCGAAATTGCGTATGTACGGATTCGCAATCCGCAAAATCCGCGAACTCTCGCGAATTTTGCAGATTCCTTTTTTTTGTGTTCGCAAGTGTTTCTGCCATTTCGCAAGGGTTTTTTACCAGTTCGCAAACGCGAACTTACTTGTCGGGTAGCAACGGTCGTGACCATGTTGTTTCTACGTCTGGTTCATCACAGCACCCTCTGTTTCACCACTGCCACCCTCTGTTTCACCACTGCCACCCTCTGGCTCACCCATGCCACCCTCTGGCTCACCCATGCCACCTTCTAGTTCATCACTGTAGATTATGGGGGGAAAAGCACACCTGCCCTGCCTCAACTGACATGAATGAATTAGGGGCTGATTAATGTGTCACTGAATTTGAACTTCCAGGCTGGCACCTGCTTTCTTATCTGTAATTGCTTTCTGTTGCAGTGTAATTTTTTTAACAGGACCTTTGTTGTATACTTGTAGCTATTCTCTGAGCCTGCTGTGAGGGTCAGAGCAGGGTCATAGAATAGTTGGAATTAGGCCACTGAACTCTGAAGGGGCCCCTCAGGAAGCACTACAGGGAATGGTTACTAATGATAAGATTGAACTTTTGCACCTGCTGAGTGCTTTCAGTTTTGCAAAAATCCAAATATCCAGCAGCATCCGCAAAAAGTAATCCTTCCAGGTCAAGATCCAAATCAAAGTGACCAGCACATGAAGAAAGCACTGGGAGGAGCCTGCTGGACAGGAACAGGAAGTTGGAGACTGTGGGGCACTTCCTTCCTCCCACCCCCCCCCAAAATGGACTCCTTGCAAAACAAAAGTGCAGGCAAATGTCAACCTGAGGACTTATTCTGATAAAAATCATAATTTTCAAGGTTTATGCTGCCTGCTGGTGGATTTCTTGTGCGAAATTGCAAATTTTGCAATCTCGCAATTGCGAGATTGTCGCTGCCCGCCGCATCTACGTGTTTGCAAGTGTTTACTCCTGCGAAATTGTATAGTATTCTAGTTGGCAAGTGCGACCAAGCAAAAAATCCGCTTCGCACGGATTTACGAATTTTCAGCAAATTCGCGAGAGTTCGCGGATTACGAATTTGCCGAAAATCCGCAAAATCCGCGAGCGGAACGGGTTTTACGCCCATGCTTAAACTCATGACCATTCCAGCTTTGCAAAGGGCCTTCCACCACACATGTGGCACTACATTTTTGGGAACATTTGAGCCATTTGAGTTAGAAACAAGGCTTTTTTTGTTCAAATCTGCAGATTAGGCAGCAGATGATGGAATATTTGGCAAATGCAGAAAATGTATAATTATATGAAAATTGGTGCAGCCGAACAGTCACATAATTCCAGTGGCTCTGCTCATACCTCCGACTAGGTCTTTTTTTGTGTCTCATTGAGTTGATAGTTTAGGTATTATGGAAACGAGGAAGATTAAACCTGAGGTTACCACTCCATAACCCAGACTAAAATACCACATAATTACTCTCCAAAACATATAATACCATTCCACATAATTCCTATACACTAAATGCCACATACTTTCTATTCACATGATTTCACTCCACAACATACCACTTAATTCCACTACACACAACGTACATCCACTCTACACTCAGAACATTAGTAAAAAACTTTTACATTTACAATGTCAATAGCTCTAACTCTCAAAAATGTGAAACCTATTACGTTGCAAATGCTTCTCTAAGCCGTTTACCACAGCAGACATTCTTCCGCGGTGCGGGCGTTCGACGCAGTGGGCAGGGCTGCATCGGCCGTTGGTCGTGCGCAGCACCCAGGAGATAGTGCTCGCATCTGCCATTGGCCGATGCGAACATGCAACGCTTTAACTAGTAGTGTTTGCAGAGTGGTGGAGAAAGGGTGTTGGGCCTCTGACCAGCACTTAGGAATTCCGCTGCGTAGGACTTAAAGGAGGTACCAGGAGGGCTTCTTGGCCCCCAAAGTCCCTCAGGAGTAAAGTGGACTTCATCCCCCATCCTGTAGTCTGCCAGGAGGCACGTTTTCAGAGTGGTTGAGAAAAGGAGCATGGCCTCCGAAGACGTCTTAGCAATTCCACTGTGTGGGACTTACTGGAGGTAACAAGAGGGGTAGTTGGCCCCCAAGGACATCATTGGGGGCCAACTACCCCTCCTATTACCTCCAGTAAGTCCCACACAGCAGGATTGCTAAGTTCTCATAGCAGGCCACACCCATTTTGCCTACCACTCTGAAAACACGCTCCTTAGTGTTTTCTTGGATGGGGATTGAAGTCACCTTCATTGCTGGGGGTTCTATAGGGCCAACTATCCTACCTCTTACCTCCAGTAAGCCCCACACACAGTGGGATTGCTGAGAGGTGGACACAGGCCACGCCCCCTTTCTCCACCACTCTGCAAATGCGCCTCCTTGCATACTGTTTGTTGGAGGATGAAGTCCCATTGCCTCATGAGGGTCCCTGGGGGCCAACTAGCCCACCAGGCACCTCCAGTAAGCCCCACACAGCTGGATTGCCGAGAGTGGTCCGAGGCCACGCCCCCTTTTTACACCACGCTGCAAACATGCCACTTAGCACACTGCTGCTCGGGGATAAAGTCCACTGGTGTCCTAAGGTCCTCAGGACACAAGAGGACCTCATCGCCTCATCAGCAGTGCGCCAAGAGGTGCGCTCGCAGAGTGGTGTAAAAAGGGGCATGGCCTTGGATCACCTCTCAGCAATGCCACTGTGTGGGGCTTACTGGAGGTACCAGGTGGGCTAGTTGGCCCCTAAGGACCCTTACCAAGGAAGGGAATTCAATCCCCCAGCCCAAAACACGTCAAGAGGCACATTTGCACAGTGGTACAGGGAGGGGGCGGGGCGGGGTGTCCTGCGAGATGCAGGTTTTCCTTCACTTTTCATACTTTTAGAAGGGGCACTGTGTGACCCCTCTTCTCTTACTATATTTCGGGCCATTGGGACCCCACCCCCCAAGGCCTTAGCCATTTTTTTACTTAAAGAAAAGAAAACGGAAGGGGGGGCCACGTGCCCCCCCTTCCCTGGGCCTCTTTTGGCCTCGGGGACCCCATGCCTGAGGCCTGCCCTTTTTTATCATTATTATTGGAGGGGGCTGTGTGACTCCCCTTCTGTGGCCAATTTTGGCCCTCGGAAACCCATCCCCCAGGGCCCGGCCTTATGCTTTATTATTATTTTTTTAAAGGAGGGGGGCCAAGTGTCCCTCCTTCCCTGGGCCCCTATTGGCCCTGGGGACCCCATCCCCTGGGGCTTGGCCAATGCTTTTTTTTTATTAGGGAGGGGGCCGCATGGCCATCCTCCATTTTGTTTATTTGTTTATCGAGCACAACACTCATCCCAGAGGATATCATGGCGCTGTTGGAAGTTGAGGATGGGCTGCCAGTTTGATCACATGCTCTGTTGAGGGGTTAGGCCTTAGGAAATAGATGGGTCTTAAGTGTTTTCCCGAAAGCTAAATAGTCAGTCGTGAGACGCAAGTCTTGGGGGAGTTCGTTCCATTTCTTTGCTGTCAGATATGAGAATAAACGTCCACCAGCTCTCACTTTCTTTATGCGCTTCAGCTTAGCCAGTGCTTGATGGAGTGAACGTAAGCTCCTTGTGGGAACGTAGAATTCAATTCTATTCTGTAGAATTCTAGGGCCACGTTGATGCAGAGCTTTGTGTGTGTGACTGAGTAGTTTGAACACTGCTCTTTGTTGCATGGGTAGCTAGTGTAGATCTGTCATGCACTTAGATGCTGAGCTCAGTCTGCCTTTGTTACACACTAGTTTGGTTGCAGCATTTTGAAGCACCTGCAGGCGTGTAAAAAGGTACTCAGCCATACCAACGAAGAGGGCATTTCTGTAGTCGAGCTTACTTATGAGTAAGGCCTGTGTGACAGTTCTTCTGCAGTCCAATGGGATCCCTTCCACAGAGGGCCCCCACATGGTCCTTCATGGAAAGGGAGTCCTCGATGAGGATGCCTACGTTTTTTGTGCATCGCTTAGGAGCTGGGGCATCTTCCAGGGTTTGTGGATACCAGGTGGCATCCTAGATTAAGTTGGCTCCTCCAAAGAGCAGGATTTCAGATTTCCCTGCATTTAACTTCAGACAATGGTCCCCTGGGCCACTTCTGGCCCTGGGACCCCATCCCCCGGGGCTGGCCCTCAAGTTGGGGATTGTGGGGGGTGCGCCAATGCCCCCACAGTCCCTGCCGGCTCCCCGCCTTGTGCGGGAGCCAGCATTGCTTTTGGGCAAGGGGAGCTGCTGACATGCAGCTCCCCTTGCCCAAATCCAAATCCAAATCCAATCTAAATCCAAAAAATACCCTTGCCACCCAAAAACCCGCACCCACCCTAAACCCCAAAAACACTCTTGCCCCCCAAAAACCCACACTCCGCCTAAACCCTATGGTACCACTACTGACACATATGTAGTAGAAACCTCTTGTATTTCTCTGACATGGCAGAAACATGTGCTCAGTTGCCGTCAAGTAGAGGACTAGTCTTATCTACCTGTTTCACTGAAGAGGCCCTCAGAGTGTGATGGGGACGGGAAAACCAGTTTCATCCCAGAGAAACCAGCAACAACACACGTGTGAATCTCCTGAGGGAATGTAGGAAAACAGACAGCTCGCTGACAACATAAAGTCCTACATGTAATATAAATATTTGGAGAGGCATGTATGCCAAATATAAAAGCAAAAAATAGATCTCTACAACTATAAACAGGCTATACTAGCAAAAGAATGTTATAAGTATTTAAAGCATGTCTTGCTGCAAAACATTGAGGAAATGCAGTTTGTATAGCTTTTGATGCTAAATCATCCAGAATGTACTTTTTTAAGTTATCTGTAGAAATTCACCAATATTCCCTATAGTACACCTTGAAAGGTCCACCACATGCTAGAAGGGATGTCATGTGACAATTCCTGCAGGCTTCTGTTCCCACTGTGTGAAATTTTTATAAAGTTTAGAATTCCGCCCTGTGGGTATGGAGCCCCATATGCAAATGCATGCTTTTCTTTATTACTCCGCAACAGTGAAAACATTTTTTTTCTCCGCTGCAGTGAATACATTTTTTTCTCCTTAGAGGATGCTCTTCCCCTAAACCCCATGCAAATCTGGTGGTGATTCATCCTCTTTTCTGTCCTGGAAATTTGAGGGGATCCCCCTACAAAGTACATTGGGGTGGCCCCCATGCTCCGGACCCATTTAGGCCACGGGTCCGCTGCCTGTGCACAGGGCCAGATAAGCCCCCTTTGAGCTCAGGAGCCCCCCAGAACCACGGGGGCTGCAAAGGGCTGTTGTTATGTCACTGGGAGATACTTCAGCAACTCTTGACTGAAGTAATAGGTGACCATTTCCATAGTGGAAATGAGTAAAAGATGACCTTTGAAATGCCCAAAAATGTATGTTTGTAGGCATTCACAAACTTCCAAGACTTAGCATGCCTCGGTACACCACAAACCATCCCTTTACTTAGGACGTACTGCATTTGTGGAGGAGGGTGTCCATGCTTTCACACCTCCCAAGAATCCTGGTGTAAACTCCTGGCGGGTGTAAATGCTGTATTTTCAGGATTAACCCCTTCCATGCTCGTGACGGAACCATTCCGTCATGAGTCACGGTTGGGCTGTGCTGATGACGGAATGGTTCCGTCACGACCACGCCCGCGATTCAAATGTCCAGCACAGGGCTGGAATTCCTGCCGCATGCAAGCGGTTAAACATACACTTACATCCTAAAATACCATTGAGAATAGGCCCCTGGTCTATACAGTGTAGTGCTTAATTTAAGCCGGTGGTTGCAGTAGAGACCCGCCTGTAATCATTTTTGGTGCGTAGTTCATGTTATCAATTATGATATGTATACTATGCTTGTGAATGCTGTAGTTGAACAATGAGACAGGTCAGCCACTCTGATTAGAGGTTGTATACTTTATGGTCAGTGTTATGTGCTCCCGGTCATGATTATATGTAACTATTGCATGTGTTCCCATTTGGAAATGCTTGTTGAAATAATGCAGTGGACAGCCACTCGCTAGTTCCAGTAGTAAGGGCCCTCGCGCCCAGTTATGGTCAACCCTTGGCATTTAGGGGCATGATAATGTTCACATATGTGAGTGGTGGTAAAAGACCCCCCTCCTGTGGGAGGGGTGGGACTGTTTACGCAATGTCACCAAGAAATATTTCCATCAGCTTAAGCATATTTGTTAATTGTTGCATAGTATTGAGTACTGTGTGTAGTAAATGCACTTTTCCTTATTCTAAAGGAAAGCACAGACTGGACAGTCATTTATTGAGAGTTATTATTGTGTATATGGGAACGGTGATTACTAGCCGACACTACCTTCCTTGAGTAAGCCTTGGACTGCTCTGCAACACTACTGTATGAGAGTCAAGCGCTACAATGGGGTGTTTGTTTCCCAGTGGAGGACAAATGTAGACACATTACTTGTGCAGGCTGCACAACTAATGCCTCATTTTCCAACAGAGAGAAAGACAGAAAAACAGTGACAGAGGCAGAAAGCAAAGATGAAAAGGAGCCTGTATGAGTGAGATAAATGGTTCGGGATTGTACATTGGTGAATAAAATAGGCATGAGGTGGAATTAGTAATACACAACCTTGTTTTTAAGCAGTGCAAGCCTTCAGTGGGTTTCTAAGGAAAATCTTGAGCCCTGGCACTTATTATTTTACAAATTTAGCACTGGAGGGGCTTTCTCATAAAACCTTGGCTGGAGTCCTGCTGCATCATCAGCTGATGATTAAGCAGTCCAATTGAAACATTCTGTGTGGACCGCAGTCCATTACACAATACTAACAGCAGTACCATTTTAACATATCTTGCATACACTACCCACTAGGACGGGATGTAGTGCATATGTCTGGCCTGTTGATCATTTTCCCCATCCGTACACTGGCTCAACCAATGCTCTGAAGGGACCTCTGTTTGCTCTATGCTTTCTGAAAATCTATAAGGGCCACATTTATTAAAAGTAACACAACGAAGTGCTGCACATCACCTTGCTGCCCTGTCTTACAGGGTAGGCCAGGAATGTGCCGTATTTATTACAATACAGCTCATTCCTCTCCTTTTCCCATCGCTGGAGCACAATGGGCTGCCTAGTGCAAATGCAAGCATGGTGCAAGAGTACCTGCAGGATTGTTTTTGGGTTGGAAGGGGTACCTTCCTGCTCAAAAACAATCCCTGAGGCATATGCTTCTATTTGTGTGCTGCAGAATGCAGCACACATAGACAAAGGAAGTAACAAGCAGAAATAAAGATATTCCTCCTTGTTACTCCTAACCTGGCAGGCGTAGCAGTTTTGGTGCATTCGCAGGTCTACCAGTAAAGGTAAATCTGGAAATGCATCAAATTCCATGGCAGTTGCATTGGGACACTCACGGATAGAGTAATGCAGCAGAGTTATTTGCGATGCTTTGCGTTACTCCTGATTTATCAAGTTACTCAGAGCCACACAAAGTGGCCTTGTGTGGCTTGATAAACCACATTTGGGGGTGGTGACACGCATGCACCATGTTGCGTCGTGCAAAAGTGGCGCAATCCCCTTCATAAATAGTGCCCTAAATATGTAAAATGAATAATTTGAGGTAATATCTGTTCATCCCTTTCATTTTTATATATTCTAAGCAGAATTGCATAACATATGCACACTTATTCTTAATCAGTGATTCAAAAGTGACAAGCTGCATCGTTTGCATAATGCTTCCATTTTTGCCCTGTTGCTAAAAGTTGTATGTGATCAAAACAGGAGCAAAATCTCTTTGCACCGTTTTCTATTATTCCATAATCTAAAGAATTTAAAAATGCATTGGAGCTATTTTTGACCTCGTCCGCAGTACATATATATGAGCCATTAAATCACTGTGCTATAGATATACATAAATAGAAAGTAATTGACAATGGAATGAAAAACGCACAGCAGTTGATGTGTCCAATATTTGAAGGTCGATGCTTTTACTCTCCTTCTGGGAACAGAATATTTCATGATTTGAGGATAATTTATTGTTAAGACTCCCATTGGAGAAGATTGTTAATATGTCCTGGTAAAACACACCCAATACATGAGAAACAGAAAAGACAAACAAACCCATCACAGCATTGAAAGATAGCAGTGCATGCTCACAGAGAGGAGCGCATTTCTTTGACTGTTCTTGGGGAAAGTACTAACCAGGGGTCATTTGACAAATATTTCCCACGGATGTTGATTGCCAATTCTCGCTAAAATGCATCCTGGATTTAAACGAGCAAGTTTAACATATATCTTGTAAATTTAGCATGTACACTGGTGAATGCTCGATCCTTTTTAGGATATTTTGTAACTATTTATACTGGGATTTTTTAGCTTGCTTTCATAAAATGATAACATGTTAAACCTCTTCCTAGTGCGCCTTAAACCCTCTTCTGGGCCTCATTTATGAAAAGTGACGCATTGCTGCGTCAAAACAGCGATGCGTCACTTTTCATTGCGCCCTCCTTGCGACACCAATGATGCGTCATATATACAATATGACGCATCATTGCGCAAGGAGTTACAGATACGTTAGTATTTCTGAGGTATCTGCATAGCGCAAAAGTGACGCATTGCTGGAGTGTGTCACAAAAGTGACGCAACTCCAGCAATGTGTACTTTCACATGGGCAAGTCCCATGTTGTTAGTGCCTTCGTCAGTCTTACACCTGCCATGAGGCAGGCTTAAGATTTTGACGCATTAGCATCCAAGAAATGGCGCAGTTAAATCTTATAGATTTCACTGCGTCACTTCTATGACGCTTTCTTACGTCAAAACGCCCCCCCCCCCCCTGCATACATTATACCTGGGGCGGGTACAATGTGGCGCAGGGGTTTACAAAGTGACGCATCTACCTACATGCGTCACTTTGTAAATATGGTGCCACAAGGCACATTTTTTACTCCGCTGGTGCGTCACAAAAAGTGACGCACCAGCGGCGTAAAAGTGACGCAAGGGCTCATAAATGAGCCCCTCTGTGAGAGCATCTAGAACGCCATCCATCCTGCACTAGTGAATCTTAAACCCTCTCCCAGCTCACACGAGCGCTTGTTTTTTTGCTCCTGTTGTAGCAAACAGTGGACAATGCACACGCCTGAAAAGGAAAAACTACTGTACAAACTATTTATTAGGACAATAGATTTGAAGCGCCCTCCGCCCCCCACACATAAACCCTGGGTGGAGCGGTGAAAAGCAGAAGCGACTTACATTGGAAGCACCAGGATACACTGTGTAAAACAGTGAGAGACGCGCCTGAAGGGCAGAGCAAGCAAACAAAGGGCGCATTAGCTCATGGCCATTTACTGTAATAAAACAAGGAGCGAGCAGGGTAATAGAATTCTATTGCTTTCACGGCAGCTACCGCTGCCAAGTATCCCTGCAGTGATGGCGCCCAGGAGAGAGGGAAGGGTCAACTCTTTTTTTTTAAATTCTTATTAATGGAAGCTGCAATGCAAATGCACCGTGTGGGATTTGAGGCTAACATGGCGCCATAATTAAAAGTGTAACCACCGCTGCATAATCTTTATTTGTTGAGGGAAAACTAAGCAGCTGCATTACTGCTGTGGATGTATAGAGAGCACGTCAACGGAAATATGCTGCAGGTTGCAGTCCGAGCTGGCTATTGGGGGCTGAGACCAGCCCTAAAGCAAAGCTCATTGGCTTATATGCAACTTCATGACTGGTTCACTAAAAACGCGAAATTAACATTATAGTCCTACTTCCTGTCATTCTATGTCAGAAAAAGTAAAAAAGAACGGTAAGGAAGGCCTTCTTCTAACAAAAAAACAAAAACAGAACTGTATCGAAGACAACGTGCCCTTCCCTAAAGTGAGGCTGTCACTCCTTTGTCTTGTTCTTCTTATGTGCTTATGTTGTATGCTTAAAGACATTAAACTCAGACTTCTTGATTTTGCCAGCGCTGAGACTCCAACTGTCTGGAGCCAAAAACGCTGTATGTTAGCCGTCCATCGTATAAAACAGCCCCCCGCTTCTGAGGAAACGAATAGGGAAAATACATTCTCCTGGGTTTTTCTTTTTTATTTAACTCTTCCTCATTCCTGTTTCCAAATGTTGGCCTGTAAAACAAATGCATGCCATAAAAGTGCATTAAACATTGGAGTTAAGCATTAGAATGAAGCCCCATCACCCTCGCAGAGACGATCAGGGATGAAGATGGGAATGTAAGTACTGCGACCATGAGCCATTGCGCGGGACGTTGACAAAGTGAGGGACGTAATCAAATGCTTCACTTAGGCAGAGCCAGCGCCCCTACTCAGATCAACGAAGGCCCTTGAAGTGGGCCTGCTCCAGAGTTTGTACACCTCTGCTACAGCGCCATAGCTGTCCCATGCAGTTAAGCTCAGGGAGGTTCAGGAGATTCAATTGATTGACTAAGCTCCAGGAGATTCAATTGATTGACTGAGCTCGTGCCTGCCCACAGATCTCGTTGACGCTACAGCCCATCGTGTTACGTGTGCTACGCATCGACGCCTCAGACCTCAGTACTCACACCCACCTGTACTTGGTTGTTTGTTTGTTTGCCATTTGGACACTGAGGGGCAGATTTACAATGAAAGTGATTCAGTGCATTCTGCAAGCTATTTGGCTGTGACACACTGAGTCACTTTCAAAGCACAGGGATGCAATATATTTACAACAATATGCTGCATCTCTCTGCTTCCCCCTTTGCTGGCAGGATGCCTGCGTGGTGGGGAGATTGTTTTTGTGCAGGAAGCCCAGGAAATTGCAGAATGTCATGATGACCTAATGGATGTAGATTAGGGATGGGTTACCATGGACGGGCCCGATATGCTCTCCTGGAATATACATGGGGCTAATAATTTAAGTATACAAGACGTTTTAAAATATTTACCTTTCTCCTTTGAGAATCTGTATTTTCAGGAGACCGCGGATTCCATGAAAAACTACCCTCCCTTGATAGATGTATTTTTACAGGTATATTTGAGGGCAACGCAAAACTCATCAGGTCGCTCCCCTGGAAGTATACATCAACTTATATCTACCAGTGTTGCAAAAAGGCTAAGGGTGATTAGTACAAGAAGCAGTTGGATTTCAACCTGTGGTGCACAGTCGAATGTTGAGAGTATGTCAATTAATTGTTTAATTGTTATAACTGTTTATTTACAAGTGGAGGTTCCTTTTGGATATGACGAGGAAATTGACATTTTTATGGATCTTACTAGAATTCTTTCTACATTCCAAACAACTGATTATGTTGGTGGGAGATTTTAATCACAGATTGGCCCCTTGTAAGATTGACTTATTGCATAAAGATCTATTAATGGCATATAATATTCGATCCGCAATCCGCAACCTATCCAGAAAGCTTGACTACCATAAGGGATGCATCATTGGCGAGCTTGATAGCATTAAATGGGCCACTTAGATGGGGTGTCAGATGGGAACGATCCATTTAAGCTAAGAAAACATTTACATATGGTATCCAGAATTGTCTGATTGATTATGCTTTTTATGCATGCTTGGGATATAAAATATGTAGTGCAATTTGAAGTTGCATTACCCTATTGACATAGCAATAAGTAATGGGTACAAGCAAAAAAAAGATACAAAATAAATTACCCTGGGTGTCTTAGAAAGAAGTTAATGGAAAAACATTCAATGTTGTTAAAAAAAATTCCAACAGCAATACATGGCTATCAATGATGAGGAGATGCCAGTACAATTTATTGCCTGGTATAAGGAACTGAATAAATGGATGGTATCAAGGTTAATAATTAGCCTAAAGGTAATTAACCAAAAGGAAAATAGGAAAAACATTGAAAGTGTGATAAAAACCTGTGGTTTGATGACGATTGTAGGCGCTTAATAAAATGAGTCTGAAAATTTGAAAAATCTGCAAGGCTTCCCAGAAATAACACGTTTTAGAACAGTTTATTGTAGCGCAAAGAGAGTAAAAAGGGTTAATATTTAACCAGAATAGGTTGCATCATGATAATGCTGAAAAGTCATGTTTGAAGTAATTGAGCCAAATAATTTTAAGAAGCTCTGGGTCCTTGTACAAAATGGGATAAGAAAAGAACAGGGAAAACGTATGTGCTTGGTGGGAGAAGATTCCTGGATATTGTATTTAGAGGATGTGAGAAAGTGGGTTTTTGGTAGACTGGGGTAAGAGTCCTGGTCAAGCAACAGCCATAATCCCTTGCAGGTGACCCACAAAAAGTCACTAGATTAACCTGTGCTAAACCATGGCTATCTTGGCACAAAAAGCATTCAGGCTTAACTTAGCGGTAATGTGTAAAGCATTTATGCAGCACACAAACAGTAATGCAGTGAAAATAAAACACAAGAAAACTCCAAAAATAATTTATAAATATAGAGTACATTTTAATAAAGTATTTGACACCAATAACAACAAAAATCCAATCAGTAGAACCGGAATTCTGAATTCTTAAAATGTTTTTAGTGAAAACGAGCACCTAAATGACCAACGTTCCAAGCGCAGACATCTAGTCACGTGAGACCGGGCCAAGGTACAAAATTGAGGCCGGCCGCGATGGAAAGCGATCTGAATACAAGAAGTGGATTGGGCCTGATAGGCATTTACCTTCAGACTTAAAAAAGTTCTTGGAGAAAAATTTCGGAGAAAGTAAAGTTCAGCGGGGCAGGCTGCAGGTGGTGTCCGAGGAGGGACCTTTGTCATCGGATGGCCTTCGATCACAGCTGTGGTGAAAATGTATACGCTCAGACTTAGCCCTGAAAATGGAAGTATAAAAACTCCAGCAGGATGAAGCAAAGGGCTGTACCTCCTTTGGTGAAAGAACGCTGAAACGGATTTGTTGCTGGAGAGAAGAGTGCAGCGGGAGAAGTCACAAAGTCATTTCGCCCAGCGATGAACCCTGAGCAGATAGGCAAGCAGGTTGGTCCCAGTCTCCCCCTCGTTTTCAGAGCATTTGATGGCTAAAATTAGTTTAAGACTTCAGCATTGCAAATTAACCATCTGGGCACTTTTAGAACCACAGCCAAGGGTGCAGAACTAGTGGGGCCCATCTTGGGGATTCAGGACTCACTCAGGCTGGGTCCAGGAGCGGATTCAAGATGGTGGGAGCCTTCTATGTCATTGTGGTTCTCAACAGGAGGCCAGCAAACTATCCCTTGGAGTTATCTCTGGTAGTCATGGGTGCAGGTGAAGATGCAAGGCTCAACAACAGGGCTGGCCTCTGAGGGTTAAAGGCAGGCTCCAGACAGCAAAGCAGTCCTTCTAGGTATAGCAGCAGTCTGGCAGAGTGCACAGAAGACTGAAGTGAAGATGGAGGGGGGATTCCCTCCATGTCCAGTGCACAGCGCGTTGAGCAATAATCATGTAAATTTGTCAACAATTCCTCGGTTTCAACAAAATAGTTCCAAGTAGTCCAAAGTTTACTGTAGTTTTCTTTATTTTGTCATTTAAAGTACTCGTGTAGCATGTTTATTGTTACAACTTCTCATGGCCAGATATGCCCGTCCAAGCCTTTTTCTGGACACGCAATTCAATATACATTAACCAACTTCATATAGCGAAATGGATGTCTCCCAATGCATTTCGGGCTCTAATCATGAGCCCTTCCTCAGGGGTTCACTAAAATTTAAAGAAACATCACAATTAATGAATGGCCTCAAACAGCTACGATTAAACATTCTTATTAGTGTAACATAAACTGCTTGGGTAACATTTGTGCATCAAGTTAATGAAACACTTTCCCTCTATGCGCCATGCGCTACCACTAACCCGCTTCAAAGGCCCAACATTTAAACCTCTTGTCTCCTAAGTACTGTTGTAAACCCTCCTCTCCTGGACCCGACCTGAAAAGCGTCACCCATCTTCCCACCAATACACTTATCAAAACCGAGCCCCCGATCTGAACCTTCCCTAACTACATGCTGTATGGACTCGCACCTTTGCGCCTGATTATCAAGTAAATCACGTCCAGATGGTTCCCTACACCCGTGCTGACAGCCTGTCCTTAAGTCAACACGTACAGTCTGGCCCCTCCCTCAATCTACTAACTGCACCTATCCCGGTCTTTCAATGTAAATCGTGTGAGCCCTGACAACTATGAGTCCCACAATACAACTCAGCACGTCATTGCGAGGTTTCAACAAACAATTGCCTTTCATAAACAAATTACTCCGCACGATGCAACTTTGCCCCGCCCACCCTGTGAATGTAAATGTCTGTGCTTCAACAGTAAATTATATTGATGCAGTATTTAAAGCGTTATCAGCAAATGAAACCCATTATTTAGAGCTCAACATGTTGGAAATAATAAATAGCTGGAAGCAACAGTCTAATCACGATGCAATTCAAATTATGAAGAAATATTGGTGCACGAGTCATTCAAAAGCTTAATAGTCCATTAGTAATGCAGTTTTACATGGGTGCATCTTCCATTAGGGTGAGTAGGTGGGAAGATGGGTGACGCTTTTCAGGTCGGGTCCAGGAGAGGAGGGTTTACAACAGTACTTAGGAGACAGGAGGTTTAAATATTGGGACTTTGAAGCGGGTTAGTGGTAGCGCATGGCGCATAGAGGGAAAGCGTTTCATTAACTTGATGCACAAATGTTACCCAAGCAGTTTATGTTACACTAATAAGAATGTTTAATCGTAGCTGTTTGAGGCCATTCATTAATTGTGATGTTTCTTTAAATTTTACTGAACCCCTGAGGAAGGGCTCATGATTAGAGCCCGAAATGCATTGCGAGACATCCATTACGCTAAATGAAGTTGGTTAATGTATATTGAATTGCGTGTCCAGAAAAAGGCTTGGACGGGCATATCTGGCCATGAGAAGTTGTAACAATAAACATGCTGCACGAGTACTTTAAATGACAAAATAAAGAAAACTACAGTAAACTTTGGACTACTTGGAACTATTTTGCTGAAACCGAGGAATTGTTGACACATTTACATGATTGTTGCTCAACGCGCTGTGCACTGGACATGGAGGGAATCCCCCCTTCATCTTCACTTCAGTATTCTCCTGCGTGACTCTAGGGTAATCACGCTGTCCAAGCTGCACGCCACAGAAGGATTAATATTGTACATGGATACAAGAGACTCAAACGATGGTGTGCACTGCAAACCGCTTAAAAAGAGTGCACAAAAGGTCAGACAGTCCCTTGATCTAAAAGTGGCATTTTTAAAACTGCCAGAATCATTAAATAGGGCTTTCCATCACAATTCAAGAGACACCAAACATGACATAGCTACGAGCTCCCAATTGGAAATTACAGCTTATTAAATGTAATAAGGAATCCTCAATGTAATTCAATGAGATGGGTAGGCCTCACAGTAGTGACAAATGAATGTAGGAGTTTTCCTTATTAGGACATGTAAAACTGTCCAACCTTTTAATTACACAGCACTCTGCTCTATGTGCTACTTAGGGCCTACCTCAGAAGTAACACATGTAATGAAAGGGAAGTTTAAGGGTTGGCAAGGCATTTTAAATGCCAAGTCGACATGGCATTTTCAAACTGCATTCGGACTGCAAAGGCAGGCCTGGGACTTGTTTTAAAGTGCTACTTAAGTGGGTGCCACAATAAGTGCTGCAGGCCCAGGGGCTCAAGTTACACATGTTTTGACAACAGTGATGTGCGGCTCACTATGGCGGCCTGCGTTCCCTCCCCCCACCCATGAGGCGATGTCTCCTTACCAGATGCTTTGATCCCCTATAGCCAGCAAATCCATTACTGGCAGTGCGCATAGACACGGACTCGCATGTCATCAGCACACTTTATCTTTATCCTTGATGTGCCCGCTTTTGACACACCTACTGTTGCCAGATTGTATACCCTCTCTTTCACCTCACTGGGTGGTCAGCTGGGCCCGATGTGAGTAAGTGACATTCCTTTTTCTCACTTGGTTGGTGTGTACTTCACCACTCTGGCTGTAAATTGTTGAGACTCTTCAGGTATGCCCCATTTTTAGGTCCTGTCGAAACAGGTTTTGGTTCTGCTGTGCCTTTGCTTTTAGCGCGCCGCACTTCAGCGCTGTGTTTTTAAGATTTGCTTTTCTGTTGGCGTTTGCCAGCGGGTAATTTTTTTCTGTTGATATTTGCTCTACTTGGGGATAGGGGTCCCACCATCCTCTTACCTGCACTTAAAGGATTAGCGCACCGCCGCTTTGGCGGGTCCGGGTCCCGAGGGTGGCTCACTTCATCACCATCAGGCGCCATCTTAGATTGGGGCATCGGCGCTTTTGGCGGGCGCCATTTTTGAGCGTACTGACGCTCGCTCCGGTCCAGGGGACGCCTATTTAAGGCGGACTCGTGCATTTTGACGGCGGTCAGGTTCTGCTGTGCCTTTGCTTTTAGCGCGCCGCACTTCAGCGCTGTGTTTTTAAGATTTGCTTTTCTGTTGGCGTTTGCCAGCGGGTAATTTTTTTCTGTTGATATTTGCTCTACTTGGGGATAGGGGTCCCACCGTCCTCTTACCTGCACTTAAAGGATTAGCGCACTGCCGCTTTGGCGGGTCCGGGTCCCGAGGGTGGCTCACTTCATCACCATCAGGCGCCATCTTAGATTGGGGCATCGGCGCTTTTGGCGGGCGCCATCTTTGAGCGTACTGACGCTCGCTCCGGTCCAGGGGACGCCTATTTAAGGCGGACTCGTGCATTTTGACGGCGGTCAGGTTCTGCTGTGCCTTTGCTTTTAGCGCGCCGCACTTCAGCGCTGTGTTTTTAAGATTTGCTTTTCTGTTGGCGTTTGCCAGCGGGTAATTTTTTTCTGTTGATATTTGCTCTACTTGGGGATAGGGGTCCCACCGTCCTCTTACCTGCACTTAAAGGATTAGCGCACCGCCGCTTTGGCGGGTCCGGGTCCCGAGGGTGGCTCACTTCATCACCATCAGGCGCCATCTTAGATTGGGGCATCGGCGCTTTTGGCGGGCGCCATCTTTGAGCGTACTGACGCTCGCTCCGGTCCAGGGGACGCCTATTTAAGGCGGACTCGTGCATTTTGACGGCGGTCAGGTTCTGCTGTGCCTTTGCTTTTAGCGCGCCGCACTTCAGCGCTGTGTTTTTAAGATTTGCTTTTCTGTTGGCGTTTGCCAGCGGGTAATTTTTTTCTGTTGATATTTGCTCTACTTGGGGATAGGGGTCCCACCGTCCTCTTACCTGCACTTAAAGGATTAGCGCACCGCCGCTTTGGCGGGTCCGGGTCCCGAGGGTGGCTCACTTCATCACCATCAGGCGCCATCTTAGATTGGGGCATCGGCGCTTTTGGCGGGCGCCATCTTTGAGCGTACTGACGCTCGCTCCGGTCCAGGGGACGCCTATTTAAAGTCGTCCTCTCCGCGCAGCGGGACGCCGTCGCTTAGCCGGAGTCGTGCCTGAGTCCTGCCCGTCTGCGCCCGTCCGCGCTAAGGACGCGCAGGACTCGGGCCTGGCCCCTGCTGGCGTTTTGTGCGGGCTGCCACTTCTGCTATGTTGGTGTATTCCAGCGATAGTCTGCGGGACTTGGGACGTCGGACTGCAAGTTGCAGTCTTCCTCCGTTACATCCATTAGCTGGCCCCTACCACTGTGCCGGATGCCGGTGGTCTCTGGATCGTTCTACCTCCATCGTTACCAGACACACGGTGGCGGACTTTCGTAGCAACCATCCTGAGCATGCCCTCCGCATCTTCAGTCTTAATGCCAGGTCTCTGGTGCTTCACTATCAGGCCGTATTCGACCTGTTACAGGAAGAAGGCCCGGACATCGTGGCCATCACTGAGACATGGCTGAAAGACGACGATGCGGCCATTATCAACTTGGCATTCCCCTCTGACTATACAGTCTTTACCCTTAATCGGTCCACTAGGGGAGGGGGTATTGCTCTTGCTACTCGATCCAGCTTCACCTGCAGCTGGTCGGCTCTGACCATTGCGGGATGTGAAAGTGCGGTGTTCAAGATTCTTGTCACCCCACATTTTTCACTCACAGGGATGGTGGTTTATCGCCCCCCAGGGAGCGAGGTGGCGTTTCGCGCTGCTTTCCCTGATGTGGTTAGCTCCTTGGTGGTAGGCTGTCCCAATTTCTCTATCTTGGGGGACCTCAACCTCCATTTCGATAGACCTAACATCCCCTCGGTCAGTGGCATTCTCGCGGATCTGGAGGCCCTTCAGCTGACGCAACTGGTTCATCAGCCCACTCACACCGGTGGTCATACGATAGATCCCTTCTTCACAAACTTGGCAGACGCTTCTGTCACTGCCGTCTCACCCCTTGGCTGGACAGACCACTCTTTGGTTGCCATCAGTACCCCTTTGCCGGGAAGGATTATTATCCCCCCCATCTAAACTGGTCGTAAGGCGGCATTGGAGTAAGTTACGGTTGGAGGATTTACACCGTGTCCTCGCTGCAGAGCCATTAGATCCTTTTGTAACTGTTGATTCAGGCTACGATGGGTTCTGCGCTTGGATCTCCAAGGCACTAGACGCGCTTATTCCTCTTACCGCCTGCAAGATCAGATCTAGGGATTCTAGCCCGTGGTACGATGGCGCCCTACGTGCACTCAAGGGTAACTGTAGGCGTGCAGAGAGGGCTTGGCGGAAGGCGTATGATATGGGGAAAAAAGCTATCTATCTCGCCTCCGTCAAATTTTACCACCGGGCTGTTTGCCGAGCTCGGGCAATTTACTATACTGCCGAAGTTGGCAACAGCTCTAACCCCTCTAAAACTATTTTTAAACTGTTGAAGGATCTAATAGCCAAACGCCCCGGTGCCCCGACGACTGGCTCCACCGCGCACTGTGAGGCCCTTGCTGGGTTCTTTCAGGACAAGGTCCAAAACATCTACAAGACCTTTCCATCTACAGGGCCCCCAGTCGAGTCCCCGATCAACATCTATGGAGATATCGCCTTGCACGCGCTGCCCCTGTTGACATCTGAAGGGTTTGACATCTTGGCAAAGCAGGTTAAATCTGGGTCCCCCGCTGACCCGCTTAGTTCGACTCTTTTCAGAGATCAGTCGTTTGCGGGTCGGACCGTGGTGCACACCTTGATAAACATCTCGTTGGAGTCTGGCACGGTTCCCCTTAGCTGGAAACGGGCGGTGGTTTCTCCCATCTTAAAGAAACCCTCACTGGACCCAGATAAGCCCGAAAATTATCGACCCATCTCCCTGCTCCCTTGGCCTACCAAAGTACTGGAGGCCCATGTCAACAAAGTTCTTTCGGCCCACCTTATCCAGGCTAACATCTTGGACCCCACCCAGAACGGCTTCCGTGCTGGCCACAGCACGGAGACCGCCCTTCTCTCCATGGCGGAACATCTTCGCACAGTGATGGATGCGGGGCAGACTGCGGCGCTCGTTTTATTAGATCTGAGCGCCGCGTTTGATACTGTGTCCCATCCCATCCTGTTGCATCGCCTAGAGGAGATCGGGCTGGGTGGCACTGCCCTCCAGTGGTTTCGCTCCTTCCTGGACGATCGTTTCTTTAGCGTTGCTTTGCCACCGTTCCAGTCCCAATTCAATCCTCTGAGACAGGGGGTCCCGCAAGGCTCCTCGCTGAGCCCCACGCTGTTCAATCTGTACGTGAGACCGCTGGCTGAGGTCGTCAAGCAATGGGGCATGACCATGGTCTCGTATGCTGACGACACTCAGCTAGCGGTTACGATCAGCGGGGATGCGGACCGAGACGCCCCCAGGTTTCAGAGTGGTCTTAGGGCGGTGGCAAGCTGGATGAAGAACAACTGTCTCCAGCTCAACGCAAAGAAAACAGAGATCATGATCGTCGGTAGGAAGGCGGAACTTTGGGGGGACAAGTGGTGGCCCGTTGAACTGGGGCCGGTCCCCCGCCCGGTCACTGAACTAAAGAATTTGGGAGTTTGGATGGATCCTGCTCTTAGCTTTGTGGGCCATCGAAGAAAATCGCGGCCTGCTGTTTTGGCATCTTGCGGACGCTGCATCCCATTCTGAAGTTCTTTGACCATGGCACCAGGCAGCTGATAGTCCAGGCCACTGTGCTATCTCGCCTGGACTATGCAAGCTCTCTCCTGGTAGGGACCAATGTGGCTGAGACTATCCGCCTCCAACGCGTGCAGAACGCCGCGGCGAGAGCCATTGTTGGCTTACCCCGAACGAGCTCTGTTTCTGGTGTCCTGAGATCGCTGCACTGGCTGCCCATCAAGTCACGTATCCAGTTTAAGGTGCTGTGTCTGGCGTTTAAGATCTTGAGGGGTGGAGGTCCACCTATACTTGCGGATCTTCTGTCTTGGTATGTTCCCTCCCGCTCTCTGAGATCTGGAGGCCAAGCTCTCGCCGTGATCCCTCGATACAGGCTGTGTCGGGTTGGCGGCCGATCCTTCCGGGTCAGGGCAGCCGAGCTTTGGAACTCCCTCCCTGTGGAACTGCGGCTATTAGATGACCTCTTAGCTTTTCGCAAAGCTCTGAAAACTTTTCTCTTTTAAATCCCCTCCTGTTTTTATGTGTTGTGTTTTTGGTAATGGCTGCACATTTCCTGCCATGCGCCAGGACGCCCCTTAGCTGGGGCAGCTGTGCGCAATACAAATGTGCGTAACATAACATAACATAACATAACATCAACTCGCATTACAAACAAAAACTAGGAGCCTCTGTAAAATAACAAGAAGGTTGTTGAAAAACATTGTTTACTTTATAATGGTCATTTCCGTGTATTAAGAAACCTTGTTAAATGTCACAATTTGTCACTTAAAATGTGTTGGTTCTATTTTCACTTGAAACACTGAGCACACTCTGTGTGTTTTTCAATACAGGTGTGATTTTGTCTAAACAGTATTTGCTAATTAAGAGAGCAAATTGCGTTCTGTATGAATGTTTCTCCTTCAGCATCCTTGTGCCAGTATTATTTTCAATTTTGCATGGTTATTATCAAGCATCATTTGTATATCCATAAGAACCATTGTTTCTTTCAAATATATTATATACTCTGGTTTCTTGTGAGCGAGGTTGCCCTTGTTCCTTGAACATGGCAGGGCCACTGGTAGCATTTAATTTACAGGTCCTCGATCATTGGTATACCACTCTACAAGGGACTTATAAGTAATTTAAATATGCCAATTAGATATACGACAATCAAACCTTGTTTAGGAGGGTGAGCACAATAGTGAGGTAGCTTAGCGTTAGAATCCTGCATAACGTGATACTAACATGAAACTTTGCACAGTGCTTAATAATAAAGTAAAAATGAGTGATGATAAATACCCCAAAAAACGTATGATTACTTTGCCCATAAACTTAATAAAAGAAAGTGGCCACCACTATTATTTGTATAGCAAATGAATCTACTGTTAGGCATCTATCAAAACATTTCACAAGTTGTTGTGGCCGGTAATGCGAAAAGTGGTACAAATTCTGCATTTTAGTTGACCCCTAACAAAGTATGAGAAACGTTTAATGGATCCAGTAAGTAAATACCTAATGATGCAAATAAAAAAGTATGTAGTACTACTGCCCTTGTAAACATTTTTTTATTGTTGCAGGTTTCTGAAATTGTGAAAAGATTATCCACTGTCAACGAGTAAAAATGTCTACCAAAAGAAGATGTGAATTTGTAAATATTAATGAATAGTTTATATCTAGTACACAAAATGGTGGAAGCTTTTGACAAAATAAAAGGAATTCCTTCAATCATCAAGTCAAAATTGTTAAAAAATCATGATGTAGTTGAACAACTGTCAAATGAAAACTGCGGAAAATTCCATAAAATGTGTAGGAACAAATTTGACAAACAACGACTTGCAAGATTATTAACAAAAAAACGAAACAAATTCAAAACAGTTTTCAAGAGAGTACTTCAAGGTGCACACGTGCTTCATTTATAGTTGATTATTTAAAAGATACATGCTTCTTCTGTGACGAAGAACCAGGGCCAGAGCTTATAAATGTGTGTACACTTGAATTGAGTAATCGAGTTTAAGATGCTGCAGTTGCATTAAGTGAATAAAAAGTACTCGCCAAGTTAAGTAATGGTGATATTGTTGTGACCGAAGCAAAGTACCACAAAACGTGTCTTGTTAGTTTTTATAACCAGCTTCAGCAAACACAGAACAAAGAAAAAAGCAAAGACAACAAATTGACATTAATCTATGGCATGGTATTAGGTGAAATTGTAAACTATCTTTAGGATACACCTCAAAATTCTGAAGTATTGCCAGTATTTACTTTATCTAACATCAAATCACTCGTAGTTCATCGTTTGACATAATTAGGTGTAGAAAATGCAGACAAATATGTACACAGCACATGATTAAAAGAACAGAATCTTGCATTCATACCCAAACTTATAGTAGAACCAAAAGGTAGAAACATTCTTCTAATCCACAAAAATGATATAAAACTAAATATATTCAGTATCTGTAAACAAAATGCTCCTCAGGATGGTGTCTGCCTGACCAATGCAGCTGCTATTGTTCAGAATAAGTGTTTAAACTTGAAGTACATGGATTTAGTGGACAGTTTGAGCAGAATTGCCAAGAAAAGTCAGTGGGGACTGGTATACTAAATCTAATACGAATGATTGTGGAAGGTTGTAGCATTTCAAATGTAACCACAGTAAATAATAGGAGAAGTGCAGCTTTGTCAGTCTCACAGCTTATTCAGTATCATAACAGTAAGTGTAAGAAGGCAAATCCTAAAGTAAACATCCTACCTGTACCGTACGTAATATCAATGCCTTCCAGCCTCCTCCTATCCATATTGAAACTAAGTCAGATGAATGGCTGCAGATGATTCAAACTCTTGACCCCCATAATTTAACCAATATAAGCCACACCAGTTGGGCTGTTTTCCACTCCAACAGTAGTGGTTCTGTCACAAAAAGCCAAAGTGTATTGCACTCTTTATTAAATGAGCCAATATATTCTCCTTCTATGGTACACCACTGCTTTGATATACTAAAGTGTACTCTGGTCACAACTAATCCTAATCACTCTCCTGCAGTGGCATGTGATCAACCAGTCTATGCAACAGCTAAACAATTACAGTGATTACTTCCAGTATTGTATAGAGAAGACAAAATGGTAGTCATGATGGGAACATTACACATTGAAATGTAATTCCCTGCAGTTTTCGGACATTGGCTCAATGGTAGTGACTGTGCCAATATTTTAGTTGTAGCCAATGTTACCAGTAAGGGTAAAGTTGGACAATGTTTAAAAGAGTCTCATGTAAAACAATGCCGCTACATACAAAAAGTTAGTGTTGCATCACTGTATATACTTTTAAAGAAAGCTTATGATGTATCTGCTGATGGGCAAATATTCATGAAAGAATGCATTACACGAAGATTTGCAGAGTGTGTTCATTTCAAATATTAGTATATTGTTATTTCTTGATGTCATTCGATCAGCAAATTTTTAGAAGTTTATTGTAACCCTGCAAATGACCTGTCCTTGAATGTTTGCAATGGACCACATCCACATTGCCAGGTAGATGCCAGTGTTCATTAAAACACTTCTCGAGCTGAAAACAAGAAGTTGATTTGTTTATGAAGAGTTTTCAAGCAGATATTGTGTTGCTTGTAAACGTGGCAGACCTTCCTGTGTATCTCATGATCAGATGCATGAGCAGTGTAACAAAGATATAAGATCAGACGGTGGGTCAGTTGGTGTTCTTGATAATCCTAGTGCATTGATGAAATGGATGGTGTCTAGACCAACTTACTAGGCCAAGCACTTCAGCACTGGTTAACAGTGAGAAAGTGCATAGAGTCCTAAAGCCAACAATAACGGACCCAGCAAAAAATGGAAGGTAAAAGGCAAAAAGTTTGGGAGTGAATCTTGCAGAGAGCGCCATGTCCAAAAGAGGAAATATAAAATCCTGGGGCTGTGTCTAGTC
Organism: Lissotriton helveticus; assembly: GCF_964261635.1. Classification (NCBI taxonomy): domain Eukaryota; kingdom Metazoa; phylum Chordata; class Amphibia; order Caudata; family Salamandridae; genus Lissotriton; species Lissotriton helveticus. The sequence continues at coordinate 375,745,034 of NC_136063.1, forward strand.
CTTGCCCAGCTGAATTTAATATAGATGAATCTTTAAGGAGGCACTTTTCTATGGAGACTATAAAAAAAACCAATTACAACTTTAAAACTAACAAAAGCAGCTGTCCCAGATAATCTACCTGTAGTATTAGTTAAAACAAATATTGATTGGTGGTCCAGTATTTTCTATTTATTGTTTCACAGAAATATAAAGGCTGGTATTTTCCTGGATAGCTGGAAGGGTGCCGTTATCCAACCAATATATAAAAAAAAAGGGACACTTCTTTCCCTCAAAATTATAGGCAGATTAATTTATTAGATGTGGGTGTTGAAAGAGGGGGCTGAGCTCAATTCAATAATTCCAATAGAACAAGTGGGGGTTTAGGGAGGGACACTCAACTATGGATCATTCTTTCAGTTTGTGGGTGTTCAGTCAAGAATCCATGGACAAAAGAGGACATTTATATTGCTGTTTTGTAGACTTCTGTTCAGCATTTAGAATTGCTATGGGAAGCCTTAAAAAACTACGGAATACCTGATGGCCTTCTCCTGATATTAGAAGAAGTGCATAGAGGAGCCTAGGCCAAGGTGGAAATTGATATCCAAGGGTCGCTGTCAAGAGAAATACATATTATGAATGGCCTGAGACAGGGATGCATTTTGTCCCCACTCTTATTTTCATTTTGTTTTTAACAGATTTACCCAGTTTATTAGGAAGATCAACGAGTTTTAGCTCTAAGATGAATGGCAACCACATTAGTTGTCATCTTAATGCTGACAACATGGTCCTTGTGGACCTAACAAAAATTGGTTTGTAGATGAAGTTAGATGCTTTTTCAAAAATGTTGTTAAAAGAAAAGGCTGGTAATTAATTTAGAAAAATATAAAGCTCTGTAATTGGGGTAAAAGAAGTCAAAGTTTAAGTGGTTCCTTGACAATGCAGAGGTAGAGGTTGTTAGTAGTTACAAATACATCGGGATGTGGATTGGGGAAAAATTGTCATGGAAAGACCATTATGAACCATTACAGCAAAGGCCCTATCGACTACAAGTGATCTTAAGAAATTTCTGAGACCAATTTTGGCAGCTTACTAAACTATGATTAGGACTCAACTTCAATATGGTGTGGAGCTGCATTTTCTAACCCCTTCGATGCTGATGACGGAGCGGTTCCATCATCAGCATCGGTTGGGCTGTGCTGATGACGGAACAGCTCCGTCATCAGCACAGCCCCCTGGGGCATCGATCGTCATTTTGTAAGCAGGGATGGCAGCAGAAGAGTTTCCGCTGCCACCCCCGGCCCCCCCCACACTTCCTGATGACGTCAGCACGCACAGCGCGCACCGACGACCATTTGTTTCCAGTATGTCCAGGATTAGGAGGTGAGTTTGGGCCTCCGGTGGGGTGGGAGGGCATTTTATGGGGCCTTGAGGCATCGGGGGGGAGGAAACAGTGTTTCCTCTCCCCTGATGTCCCAAAGCAGGGCATTCCTGGTGCACGATCGCGCACAGCGTCGCAATTGTGCACCAGTAATGCCCCACTAGACACCAGGGTTTTTTTTTTAGTTTTAAAAATGTGTGCAGGGGTCGCTTCCTTAGGGGCCATATTAATTTTCAGACTTTTCTGCCCCCCCGGGGCAGATCGCCCATTTTTTTGGGCCGATCTGCACCCGGGGGGGGGGGGCAGAAAAGCCCACTGGAGGCAGGGATTTTCTTTTATTCGAAATCGGAAGTGACCCCTTGAGCAAGGGTCGCTTCCTTAGGGCCACATTGAAAAAAATATATATTCTGCCCCCAGATCGGTTTTTTAATTTGGACTTTCTGCCCCCAGGGGGGGGGGCAGAAAACCCCACTAGACACCAGGGAATTCTTGTATTTTTAAATGGAAGCGATTCCTTGGGCAAGGGTCGCTTCCTAAGAGCGCAAATTTATTTTCAGACTTTTCTGCCCTCCCTGGGGACAGATTGGCAGTTTTTTGGGCCGATTCTGAACCCAGGGGAGGTAGAAAAGCCCACCAGAGCCAGGGAATTTGTTTTTAGTAAAATCGGAAGCGACCCCTTGGGCAAGGGTCGCTTCCTAAGGGGGCACATTTATTTTCAGACTTTTATGCCCTCCCTGGGGATAGATCAGCCGTTTTTTTTAGCCCATTCTGAACCCAGGGGGGGGGGTAGAAAAGCCCACTAGAGCCAGGGAATTTGTTTTTAGTAAAATCGTAAGTGACCCCTTGGGCATGGATCGTTTCCTTGGGCCCACATTTTTTTTAAAGTATATTCTGCCCCTCTTGGGGCAGATTTGTTTTTTAATTTGGCCTTTCTGCCCCCAGGGGGGGGGGCAGAAAACCCCACTAGATACCAGGGAATTCTTTTATTTTTAAATGGAAGTGACCCCTTGGGCAAGGGTCTCTTCCTGGGGCCCATATTGAAAATATTATATATTCTGTGCCCCCTGGGGGCAGACAGCCTGATTTGTTTGGTGTTTTCTGGCCCCAGGCCACTAGTGCCAGGGATGTAAAAATAAATATTGGGCTTGCTTCCAGGGGACATATATTTGTTTATGTGTAATCAGCCCTTTCTGCCCCCATTTGTGTAGTGACATAGCCTGTGACATAGCCTGTTATAATGTGTATTGTTTTTCTTGTAAATTGTAATGTTTTATTTTCCCCTTTTTCGTTCTTGTTCAAGGCTTTTGCTCTTTAGACTGTTGCAGTGTGCGGTTTCATTACTGGTGGTTCTGCTGTTTGTGTAGTTGCATGTGTTTGGTAAGAGACCTTTGTTGTACTATTTCAATGTAAATGTGTTTTTTGCAAAGTGTGTAATAAGACCAGTATATTTGGTTTCTGTTTTTTGTGATTGTAAAACATGTTTTGCATTTGTGCTTGATGTGTATTGTTTTCTGTAGATTTATGTTTTTTTTTCTTCTTTCTAGTGGGATATCGTTGACTATTTGCTGTGTCTTTGCAGAGTAGGTGCTGGTGAGTGTAGCTGTCTCTTGTAAGTGAATTGTATAGTTTTTCAGTATATAGATCTTTGTGATAAAGGCTTACATTTTTTTACCTACTTTTCACTGTGTTGGTTGTTGAGTTGTTTGTGCAGTCTCCTTTCTTAGTAAGGATAATGGCTAGCCGCCAGATTACTGCTCAGCAAGTTGTTGGAATGCTTTTTGATTCTTCCTCTGACCATGGTCCAGACACTGACTCTGATTCTGAGGCAGAGGTGGGAGGTGAAGATTCAGGTAGTGAGTTTTCTCTCCACATGGCATCATCTGATGATGAAGATACTCTGAGTGCAGATGAAGCTACTTTTGGTGTGGATGAAGTGGCTGTGATAGAGGAGGACATTGCTGTGCCGACGGTGCGACAAGAGGCATCTGGGCTGCAGCCTGGGGCTGCTAGACTTCCCGTTGGTATAGTGAGACAAGAGGCAGCTGGGCGGCAGCCTGGGGCTGCAAGACTTCCCGTTGAAAGTTCTGATCTCTGGGTTGCCCCAGGCATGGTGCAGCCGGCATTTCCAGACTTTATTGATGTTCCAGGGTGTAGGGTGAACACTGAAAACTTTTTGCCGATTGATTTTTTTCGGTTGTTTATGGACGACGTGTTTTTGGCAGAGATAATTGAGCAGACTAATTTGTATGCAGAACAGTTTTTGAGGGAGAACAGTTTCAGCCTTAAGCCCCACACTAGAGCTGCCCGGTGGACTCCCACAAATCTGGAAGAGATGAAAAAGTTCTTGGGTTTAACTTTTTTGATGGGCTTGCTTAGGAAGCCATCAATGGCTTCATATTGGTCTACTAGTCCTTTGATGGAAACTGCTATATTTCCGGCAGTCATGAGTTGTGATAGGTATTTGCTTCTGCTTCGGATTTTGTCGATAATGGTTTAGCTTTGCCACAAGATCACCCTGATTATGACCGTCTTTTCAAGATTCGGCCTGTCATTGATCACTTTGTTGATCGATTTTCTGAGATCTATGCTCCTGGGAAAGAAATTGCAGTGGATGAGTCTTTGGTGTTGTTCAAGGGCTGCTTGGTTTTTAGGCAATACATTCCTAGTAAGAGGGCACGCTATGGAATTAAGCTGTATATGCTGTGTGACAGTCGAACTGGATATGTCTCTAATTTCAGGGTGTACACCGGTAAGGAATCCAGAATTAACCCCCCTGGTTGTCTGTCCACTTTTGGAGTGACTGAGAAAATTGTGTGGGAACTTGGTAGAGGATTATTTAACAAAGGCCATCATTTATATGTAGATAACTTCTACACTGTTGTGTGGTTGTTCAGGGAATTGGCCAAAGTGGACACTGTTGCTTGTGGCAAAATCCGCTGTAACCGTAAAGGTTTCCTACAAGAATTTGTTTATCAAAAGCTTGCCCGGGAACAGTGCAGTGCATTGTGCTGCGAGGAGCTTCTAGCTGTGAAGTTTTCAGACAGGAGAGATGTCTACATGTTGACTACCATACATGATGAAAGCACTGAACCGGTGACTGTTTGGGGTCAGGTTGCAGAAGCGCGCAAACCTGTGTGCATTTTAGACTATAATAGGCAAATGGGTGGTGTTGACAGAGTAGATCAGAGGTTGGAACCATATGCTGCTCTTCGTAAGGCGTACATTTGGTATAAGAAGTTGGCTATCCATCTTTTCCACTTGGCGACCTTTAATGCTTTTGTTGTGTTCCAGCAATCTTGTCCTCAGTCAAAGATGACTTTTGTAAAGTTTCAGGAGTCTGTAATAGGCAGCCTTGTTTTAATGGAACAGGCAAGTATTCCTAGAGTTTGAGTGGTGGAGGATGTTGCCAGATTGAAAGATCGCCACTTTCCTGATCAAATTTCTCCTACATCCTCAAAAGACTTTCCCAGTCGGAGATGTAGAGTCTGTTGGCAAAGAGGTTTGCGGAAGGAGGTTCGTATGTACTGCCCCGACTGTCCTTCTAACCCTGAGCTGTGCGTACCTGCTTGTTCTAGAATGTACCACACTCAAAATAATTTTTGGGAGCATCCATGAGTGGTAAAGTGAACTGCCTGGCCTCCATTCTTTAATACTTATTGTTCAGTTTCAAAGTTGGCATTTGTGTAGTGTATTTAGTTTTAGTTGTCATGTTAGTAGATTTGTATCAATTTGCAATTTGTTTGTGTTTTTTTATTTATATTAAAAACATTCTAAAATATGATGTTGGTTTGCGTGTAGTGGCGATTGTCTGGCGGTGTGCATGGTCTGGCGCTTGGCTGGAGGTGTCTGTGGACTGGTGCTTGGTTGGCGGTATGTGTGGACTGGTGCTTAGCTGGCGGTGTGCGTGGTCTTGCGCTTGCCTGGTGGTGTGTTTGGATTGGTGCTTGGCTGGTGGTGTGCCTGGACTGGTGATTGGCTGGCAGTGTGTGAGGAGTGGCGCTTGCCTGGCGGTGTGTGTGGACTGGTGCTTGGCTGGCGGTGTGCGTGGTCTGGTGCTTGGCTGACGGTGTGCGTGGTCTTGTGCTTGGCTGGTGGTGTGCCTGGACTGGCGCTCGGCTGGCGGTGTGTGAGAAGTGACTTAATGCTGGGCACTACACACAGTGCTAGCTGAGCGTGACTCCATGCAATCCATGAGTTTGTGTAGTTGCTGTGTCAGGAATGTGGGCGTGTGAAAGTGATGTGGCTGTCTGCTGGTGGAAGTGTAGTAATGTGATGGGTCCGCACCTGGCGGTGTGAATGTTTTGTATGTGTCACATGTATGAAAGGTGTATGGATGGCCTGTAAAGAGGTTGGTGCCTTGTCGTGGCTTTACAGCTCACGAGCTGTGAGTCAATAGTTCAGTTTCATTCTGGGTAGAAGAATGTTGAGGGACCCACACAAGCCATACCTCGCTGGACTCCCCCAGGTGTCTAGTTTCCAGAAATGTGTGGGTTAGGTAGGTTTCCCTAGATGGCCGCCGAGCCCCAGGCCAAAAACTCATGGGAACCCCCTTGCAAAACCAGGTTGGTTTGTGATAGGTAATTTTGATGTAACATCATTATGTTTTGGGCCCTTGCCTGTTGTGGGTCCTTGAGCCACCCACGCAAGTGAGGTACCATTTTTATCGGGAGACCTGGGGAAACGCTGGGTGGGTGGAAATTTGTGGATCTACGCAGATTCCAGAACTTTCCACCACAGAAATGTGAGGAAAATGTGTTTTTTGTCAATTTTTTAGGTTTGTAAGGGATTCTGGGTAACAGAACCTGGTGGGAGGCAGTCGAGTCACCCCATCCTGAATTTCCCTGGGTGTCTAGTTTTCAGAAATGTATAGGTTTGCTTGGTTTCCCTAGGTGCCGGCAGAGCTAGGGTAAAAAAACTACAGGTAGACACTTTGCCAAAAAAGGGCAATTTTTCACTGCAAAATTGAGGTGCGACCACGTTGCGTTTTGCGCCATTTCCTGTTGCAGGCACTGGGCTGACCCATGCAAGTGAGGTATCATTTTTCTCAGAAGACTTTGGGGAACGCGGGGTGGGTAGAAATTTGTTGATCCACGCAGATTCTAGAAGTTTCCACCACAGAAATGTGAGGAAAATAAAAAAAAATGAAAATTTTTTAGGTTTGCAAGGGATTCTGGGTAACAGAACCTGGTGGGAGGCAGTCGAGTCACCCCATCCTGAATTCCCTGGGTGTCTAGTTTTAAAAAATGTATAGGTTTGCTAGGTTTCCCTAGGTGCCGGCAGAGCTAGGGTTCAAAAACTACAGGTAGGCACTTTGCCAAAAAAGGGTCATTTTTCACAGCGAAATTGAGGTGCGACCACGTTGCGTTTTGCGCCATTTCCTGTTGCAGGCACTGGGCTGACCCACGCAGGTGAGGTACCATTTTTCTCAGAAGACTTTAGGGAACGCGGGGTGGGGGAAAATTTGTTGATCCACGCAGATTCCAGAACTTTCCACCACAGAAATGTGAGGAAAATGCATTTTGTTGTCAATTTTTTAGGTTTGCAAGGGATTCTGGGTAACAGTGCCTGGTTGGAGGCAGTCGAGTCACCCCATCACGAATTCCCCAGGGTGTCTAGTTTTCAAAAATTTATAGGTTTGCTAGGTTTCCCTAGGTCCCGGCAGAGCTAGTGTTAAAAAACTACAGGTAGGCACTTTGCCAAAAAAGGGCCATTTTTCACTGCGAAATTGAGGTGCGACCATGTTGCGTTTTTTGCCGTTTCCTGGCGCAGGCACTAGGCTGACCCACGCAAGTGAGGTACCATTTTTCTCAGAAGACATTGGGGAACGCGGGGTCGGTAGAAATGTGTTGATCCATGCAGATTCCAGAACTTTCCACCACAGAAATGTGAGGAAAATGCGTTTTTCTTGTCAATTTTTTAGGTTTGCAAGGAATTCTGGGTAACAGTGCCTGGTTGGAGGCTGTCAAGTCACCCCATCCCGAATTCCCCAGGGTGTCTAGTTTTCAAAAAATGTATAGGTTTGCTTGGTTTCCCTAGGTGCCGGCAGAGCTAGGGTTCAAAAACTACAGGTAGGCACTTTGCCAAATTAGGGCAATTTTTCACTGCGAAATTGAGGGGCGACCACGTTGCGTTTTGCGCCATTTTCGGTCACAGGAACTAGGCTGACCCACACAGGTGAGGTACCGTTTTTCTCAGAAGACTTTGGGGAACACGGGGTGGGTGGAAATTTGTTGATCCACCCAGATTCTAGAACTTTCCACCACAGAAATGTGAGGAAAATGTTGTTTTTTTGTCAATTTTTTAGGTTTGCAAGGGATTCTGGGTAACAGAACCTGGAGGGAGGCAGTCGAGTCACCCCATCCTGAATTCCTCTGGGTGTCTAGTTTTGAAAAATGTATAGGTGTGCTAGGTCTCCCTAGGTGCCGGCAGAGCTAGGGTTAAAAAACTACAGGTAGGCACTTTGCCAAAAAAGGGCTATTTTTCACTGCGAAATTGAGGTGCGATCACGTTGCGTTTTGCGTTGTTTCCTGTCACAGGCACTAGGCTGACCCATGCAAGTGAGGTACCATTTTTTCAGAAGACTTTGGGGAACGCGGGGTGGGTGGAAATTTGTTGATCCACGCGAATTCCAGAACTTTCCACCACAGAAATATGAGGAAAATGCGTTTTTCTTGTCAATTTTGTAGGTTTACAAGGAATTCTGGGTAACGGAACCTGGTGGGAGGTAGTCGAGTCACCACATCCTAACTTCCCCTCGGTGTATACTTTTAAAAAATGTATAGGTTTGCTAGGTCTCCCTAGGTGCCGGCAGAGCTAGGGTTCAAAAACTACAGGTAGGCACTTTGCCAAAAAAGGGTCATTTTTCACTGCAAAATTGAGGTGCGACCATGTTGTGTTTTGTGCAGTTTCCTGTGGTAAGCACTAGGCCGACCCATGCAAGTGAGGTACCATTTTTCTCAGAAGACCTTGGGGAACGCGGGGTGGGTGGAAATTTATTGATTCACACAGATTCCAGAACTTTCCACCACAGAAATGTGAGGAAAATGTATTTTTTTTGTAAATTATTTAGGTTTACAAGGGATTCCGGGTAGCAGAACCTGGTGGGAAGCAGTCGAGTCACCCCATCCTGGATTTCCCAGGGTGTCTAGTTTTAAAAAATGTATAGGTTTGCTAGGTTTCCCTAGGTGCCGGCAGAGCTAGGGTACAAAAAACTACAGCTAGGCACTCTGCCAACAAAGAGTTATTTTTCACTGCGAAAAATTGAGGTGTGACCACGTTGTGTTTTGCGCCGTTTCCTGTCGCAGACACAAGGCCGACCCACACAAGTGAGGTACCATTTTTATCGGGAGACTTAGGGTAATTCAGATTTGTAAAGCAACTGTTATTACCTGTTGAGTTTTGATGCATTTCTGCCTTCTAAATGAAAGACATTGTGTAAAAAAGAAGTCATTTTGAAAAATGACCAATAATTCTCATGCTAGTATGAGTATTCCCAATTTTGAAAATGTGCAAATATGTACTGTTTCCAAACTCTATAGTTTGTACTCATTTCAGAAATACATAGGTGTCTTTCATACCAATATTTCCATGTATACATTTTCGAAAAATAATTGCTCTAAACCCTGGTACATAATAAAATACCATTGCAAGTTGCTACGCAGTTTTTGGCTCTGGGTTCGTCGGTTTCTTGGTGAACCTACAAGTCCTATATATCCCTACAACCAGGAAGGTCCAGAAAATGTTACGGTATATTGCTTGCAAAGAGCTGTCATAATTATAAGAAGTTACAGGTGAAAACGCTGACACAAAAGGCTGTTTTTTTCAACTAATTTTCATTTTTCCCAATATTTAACTGTTAGTTTCTATAAAGAAACCTTCATGGATTTAGACAAATGACCCCTTTCTGAATTCAGAATTTTGTCTAAGTTAATAAAATGTATAGCTTTCCAGGATCCATTATTGCTTTCATACTCATTTTTACCATTAACTGGAAAGAGGTTGGAAGCACTAAAAATAGCAAAAATAGGCTATGTCCTAGAAAAATGCCAAAACTGTGTGAAAAATGTTGGTTCTCTGACAAAAGACTGTCATTCCCTACAAGCTGGGTGATTTCAGCCCCATAAACCCTTTTTTGATAACATTTGCAGGGAAAAGCCCAGAGGCCTTCCTTTGCAGCCCATTTTTCCAATTTTTCTGAAAAAAAACAAAAATGTCACTGTATTTTGCTTAATTTCTGGGACCCCTCCAAGGGAATCCACAAACCCTGGGTACCTTTAGAATCCCGATGATGTAGGAAGAAAAATGGGCAAAAATGACATGGCTACCTTATGTGGTCAAAAAGTTACAGGGGCCTAAGCACGCACTACTCCAAATAGCCAAAAAAAAGGCTTAGCACAGGAGGGGAAAAGGCCTAGCAGCGAAGGGGCTAAGCAGTAAATTGATTGCGACTTCAAAGTCTTTTCAAACATTTACTCTCTGTTTCTACTGCAATCTGTGTTCATGCAAGCTGTAAGGGTGCAAACAGCTTTGAGTTACCTAGCTTTTACTCAGGTAACCAGATTATGGAAAGTTTCAGAGCAGGATAATGCTCTTAAAAAGCTCCACTGTATGTCAAGGGGAGATTCAGAAGAGCCAACTAAAATGAACCATATCTGTAAGAAAAATGATTAATGGTATATGTATTAAATTATATACAACATATAACCTGCACCAACTACTCAGAATAAGCAAAAGTGACCTATGAATGCTTTTGATACATATGTCAAGGAAAAATGATATGAGATAACTTGAGAATAAGAGATCTGTATGCCATATGAGGACAACCCGGATGGAGGAAGTGACATTTCTTTATTTAGAAAATGTATTTACCCAATGTAGGACTTGGCTCTTTTTGGCTAAAGTCCCTAAACATTTTGCTTTCCCCCTAGACCTTTTTTTGGACATGGTGTTGCCAACTTAGATGCTTTGGACACTTTGGCACTGCTAAACAGTTTCAAAGTGCAAGTGCTCCTTGTATAAAATGAATGGTACTTGGTTGTCCATGATTGGTATGTTTGCATTACTAGTAAAGTCCCTAGTAACATGCACTATGTGTGCCAGGACTGGTAATGCAAATGCTACTAGTAGGCCTGCAGCACTAATTGTGCCACCCACACAAGTAGCCTTAAAAAGGGAACACAGGCCTGCCATTGAATGGCTTGCGCGCAGTTTGTTAAACTGCCATGCTGTTCTGACAAGTGCATCCACTTGCCAGTTCTGACCCTTCCCTTTTCATGCACATCAGACACCCCTATGGTAGGTCCAGGGTACCCCTTGGGCAGGGTGCCGAGCATGTGAAAGGTAGGACATGTACTAAGGTGTCTACCATGTCCTGAGAGTGAAATAGTCTCCATTTCGTTTTTCACTGTTGAAAGGCCATCTTGCCCATAAGATAGAATGGCAAGGCTGTGTAATATGTTTTCCAGCCTATCTTCCCATAGGCTTAAGATGGACAGGTGAAGTTTAGTATGCCTGAAATCACAATGTAATAACACGTCTTTCTATGAAGGTGGTTTTTGCATTGTGTGTTTATAAGCCACTCTTTTAGAAGTGGCTGGGTTTTTGTGCTCTAAACATTTCTGTGTGTCTCTGCCTGGATGGGGATTGACTGTCTGGATTTCAAAGTGATAGGATCTGGGGACTGTCTGACCCAGGGGAGGAGGTGAGACAGCAACAGGCTGACCTGGAGTGTAGGGGTAGGCGTAGCCCCTAGAGGTGAAGAGGCCTGGGTTACTGCTATAAAACAATTGTCCCATCTCCTGCTGAGTGATTGAAAATCCAGGCCCCCACTAATCAAAGGAAGAAGGTGTCACTGACAGGAAGGCACCCAGAACTGGTTTGAACAGGAGTCAGTGCCCCCTGAAACACAAATACGTCAAAGCCATTGAGGGGAATAACTATGAGAGCTAAAGCTCCTGAACTTTGGAGAATGGCTTGATCAAGATTGAACAAGACTGTTGCTACTTTGTGGTCAAGATGAACCATTGCCAAGGAAGAAACAGCTGAAGAGATTGAAGGAAAGGACTGACCCTTGCTGTGTGTCCTGGGGCTGACCTGCAGTTTGCTATTTTAACCAAGGAAAGGCTAAAGGGACTTTGCTGTGGGCTGTGTCCCCCTGCTTGAAAGGACTTTGCTGTGCTGTGTCCTGAAGTAACTTATCCCCAAGGGCCCGAGGTGAGCTGGCTCCCTGTTGTGGAAACACAGAAGCACAAAAGGGTCCAGGAGAGTCTCAACGGCGCTGTGTGCGCGTGCTTGTTGCAGCCTGAGACGCTCGCTAGGTGTGCCCTGTGATTGTGCCACCTGGAGTCCAAGCAAGGATCAGCGACGCTGTGTTCATGTGCTTCTTTCAGCCTGAACCTTTTATGAGGATTGTCCAGTTAGCGTGTGCACCGGAATTCAAGTGAGTCTCATCGACACTGTGTGCGTGTGCTTTGTGTAGCGTGAGACCTTCGTGAGGATTGCCTTGTTATCGTGCACCCGGAGTTAAAGTGAGTCTCAGCGGAGCTGTGAGCATGTACTTTGTGCAGCCTGAGACTTTCGTGTGGAGTGCCTGGTGATCGTGCACCCTGAAGCTTAAGGAAGTCTCAGCAATGCTGTATGCTTGTGTCCTGTATAAGCCTGAGATCTTCGTAGCAGTAGCGGCCCGGACCGGCAGCCCCGGATGAGTTGAGCCGCCGGCCCGAGCCCACAGTTGTCCATTCCCCAAAATTGCATTGGAGGCCCGAACCGCTGGTCAAGGAGAGGAGAGTGAGTTTGCGCCCCCAGGTAACTTGTGTCAACTCCTGGGGCAGGGTGCTGGCTCGGAGGGACAGGCTTTCGGCCTCTCTCTCGTTCTGGCAGTGCAAACCTCTGCTTTGGCTCGTATCGTGGCCCGCATTGCCAAGGGCGTGGCAGTACCGGGGCCGGAGTGCAGAACTGCAGTTCTTGTTACACCATACCTGTGTTGGGGGTAACTGTTGACGGAGGCTGACTGCGAGTTAGAAGAAGTGGCTGAGAGGCCGCCAAAGGCACCGTGATCGGTGCCGGAGTGTATTACGCATTATCTGATTTCTGCATAACGGAGTACCTGGTTATCATATTACACATTGCATAATTTCTGCATGACGGAGTACCTGATTAGCATATGACGCATTGTATTATTCCTGCATAGCGAACTACCTTATTGTCGTATAATGCATTGCATTGTGTCTGCATAACTAACTACCTGATTAGCGTATTACGCATTGCATTATTCCTGAATAACTAACTACTTGATTAGTGTATTATGCATTGGCTTATTTCTGCACTATTCTTACATTGCACAGTGGCGGATTATTGTGTTACGCATTGCATTATTTTTACCTTGCAAAAGTGACTGATTCTAATATTACGAACTACATAACATGGTATTAGGATTACAGTAGGATGTTTAGAAGTGCTCATTAATATCGCCAGAACTTACAAGGGCTGGCTGGCCTAACAACCAGCCAGGAGAAATTGTCACATATTTATATGTTGGATTTATATTGTGTGGTCTTTTCATATATCTTTCTATATAAAATTTATGCTAGTTTTTATAAAACTCGTTTGGAGTCTATTTGTGGTGTCATCATTGGGTTGCTATGAGTGTGGTTACAAATACTTTACACATTTGCCTTGAAGATAAGCCTGGCTGCTAGTGCCAAGTTACTGAGGGGGTGAGTGGGGGCTATCCCCAAAGGTGACCTTCCTTACCCTGACATGGAACCGCGGGTCCCTATTTGGCCTAAGGTACATACCTCAGCCAACTAGGGATCCCGGGTCTAACACCCAATAAAACCTTAAGATCCGCATTTTTAAAATTACAGTGTAGTGAAAACCGTGTTTTAAATTCATCTTTTAAGAAAGTTCTTTTACAAAGTAATTATACTTGCAAGTGTGGTATGAATATGAATTGTGAATCCGCTCATATTTTATTAGTCTCTTTGTGGTTTTTAGAGCACCATATTTTATGGTTGCGACCCATTATAAGAATATATAAAGCGAGGGACAGGAGAAAGGCTGCCTCCCTTTTATTGGAAATTAGATATCTGGATGTAAAATGCACACTGGGGAGATATTTGATGTCTGTGAAGGAAACAACATTTTGGGACTGATCCTAGGATCTGCTAGTCAGATAGGGAGGACACATGAATTGGAGTTGTTTTAATAGTAGAAACACATTGGTTTAAACTAGTTTTAATCTGATGTAAATGTTATGTTCATTGTATATTTATGGAATTATGCTAAACATGGATTTGACTACTGGGATGAGGATTGAAGAATTGAAGTGAGGAAGATTTCTAGCATGTAATGTAGACATTACATCGTCATCTCCATTTCCTGTCACTATCCTCTCTGTTGCAAGCATACCCAGGCAGTGTGCTTTCTTCGTGGACCACCTAAAGAAAAAAGACACATTTGGAAACAAGAAGTCATAAACCTCAAAAAAATTATTTAGATAAGTCACTGTGACTGAGTTGTTGGTTCTTAATATTATTACTAAACCTTGAACCTGTAACCTAATTTTTCCTCCAATTGGAATATCGTTGATGAACCACAATCATGAGCCAGACAACAAGATGGCTGCAACTTAGTGACCCTCTGCCGGCTGTGGGGACTATTCATTATTTATCCTCTCCTTAATGGAGAAGATAAATATGTTCTAATTTAATATATATTTCAATATACAAGTACATTTTATTCCAATTCACATAGAACATATCAAAAACCCCATTTAGGAAGACCCATTCCCTCCCTCACAGTCATAGGTTTCTTGCTAAAACAAAATTCAGTCATCCTCTGACAATCATACATTCACTCATACAATAATAATAATCAAAAAATTCTAAATCAACATATCCCAGTATCTACGAAATTCCAAAGTTTTATCGCATGACATAAAATACAACCTTTCATATTATACTTAGGTTGCAATCTTTTTTTAGCAGGATATTAGTAGATAAACATTTCTTGTATAGATCAACACCAAAGAACTTTTAATCAATCTCTTATGCTATGTCAACGTGCAGTGTATCTTCCTCAGGGCAAGTTCCAGATGTTCGCAATGTAGGCGCGGAGGTCGGGCATACAATAGGGTACAGGCCAACGTAAAATAATAAAAATACAGTGGGAACAAGAGTTATATGCCCAACGTTTAGACAAAATATTTACTTTTAACAAAAACCTTTTGTCCAGATCCATGTGTGACTGACCAAAGGGAAAGTACATAAATAAATTACCGCCATCTAATAAGTGTGTGATTTTACCCATGCATCCCAACAACCTTGATGGATACCCGAAGTGTACCATATAACCAAATATCCATGTAGGGCCATTCCCAATTTATATATAGAATGGCGATGCTCAGATGAGTCCTATTGTTCCATTCTAGGAGGGTAGAACTGCTAAACAATATGACAATACAACTGTCTGCCCAGAGTTGCTAGACCTGATTAATCGAACAATAAATCCACCACAGACAGATTAGGTAAAACGAATGTGTCAGCTTTTACGTCAAACTTCTCACCAGAATTTGAGGACATCCATTATATACCTACATCCAAGCAGCCTTCCTCTCACAATTATTATCAAGGTACTGAATCTTCCTATGTCCTAAGTGAAGGGAATCCGCCTCAATCAAAGTCGACCGCTGTGGCGCACAGGTATTCCAAAGTAGCAAATAGCAACTGAAAAGGTATGGGAAAACTTAGATATCATGAATTACTATTTCTCTCTTAAGCATACTACAGGCCAGCAGTGTTCTCTCTGTGAAGCTCCAATAAAACTCAGACCATTCGTCATCTCAAAGGGGCAAGGAAACCCAAAACTTCTTTAATGTAGGCTTGGTCTTATATGGGGAGCTTTTTCATAACCACATACTAAATAGATACCCCAGAAGTAGGAAGAATGCATTTTGCTGCGCTGAATCTTGCTTAAATTTGTTAACAGGGCGTAACATCAAATATACTGAATTTATTTCTGGTCAACATACATTTAAATATACAACTCCTCACCCATTATTCGTCGCCTGAATGGCATCCCCATGTGTTTAAAAACTATTTCCCTACAGCCCCCCATCTTTATAATGCATTCGGCAGCCTGCCAAAGACTGCAGTAGGAGGGATCCTTCGGGGTTCACTACTTGCTTGACAGAGACCAGGACAATATAGCAAAATATACTGTCTATAGAGCACAGCACGTGACCTACAGATATCAAAATAGGTACAATATAAGCCTGTTCTCTCCCTTTGGAATGAAATTAATCGTGCTGACCTCAGCCAAGCAAGAGCTGTACCCTCAACCCCAATGTCCAGAAGAGATTGAGCCAATATTGAATGGTCTACCGTATCAAATGCCGCTGATAGATCCATAGATGCTTAGCTTGTTGTTCAGCCAATGAAAGGCTATGGATTTGTGTATGTGTGTAAAGTATGAATCTTGAATAGATTAAAGAAGTAGTTGTTTATTTAATAAAAAGCACAGGAGCAAGGTAAGGCGCAGCCTACACAGGACTTCATCCCCAGCAACTGTCCTGCTGGACCTGAACAGAACTCTAAGATACAATGGAATGTGATTAAAAGAAAGCATTCTGCAACCAAGCATGACACTTATTTAAAGAAACATGACAATGTGGCCCAGGATTTTCTGCATAAAACCTAAAGGCAGAGTTCTAGTAATGGGGGTTTTGTGCAACTTTTCCTCCACCAACTCAAATTCAATACCGCAGTTCTGACCCGGATGTGAAAAAGCCAGACCTATTTGCTTAGTACTGGATTGAGCATTGCTCTTGTGGATTTTTTTTTTCTAAAGAAAACTGAAATGACCATTCTGGTTCAATCGCACTGCTTCAGTCTATGTCAATCTCACGTTTGTTTCCATAATTCATTTGCTGTGATGCTCCAAAATTTTCATAGTGTTTAACATGTCTCCGAAGATATACTTTCTACTATTTTCATGCAAAATGTCGCTTGAAATCAATGATTGATGTTTTCTGGTGGATACCGCCTATTGCCACTGATGCTATCACTAATTAACTTATTAATAGAGTCCAGCTACTGCCCTCGGCTCTCGGCTCTCAACCTGGGATTTGCATTTATTTACACTTAATAAGTACTTAGCGTGGTAGGTGTAAAGTATCTCTTGCAATTATTGTGACTATGAGCTAACATCCACCTGAGAGCATGTTTTCTAGAAGTTTGACGTTTCATAAATATTTTCGGGAAAGTAATTTCAACATTTTCTAAGATGCTAGTAACACAACAAAACATTATGAGAAAACATAGTGAAATTTAAATGATTCAAAGATGTAAGAATGTCTAGCACAGCTCCCATTACAGATGATGTTTTAAAAAAAGAACACTATTAAAGTGATAAGTGTCACAGCTATAATTTTAAGTCTGACTTGAATCACTTTAATACTGTGTCTAATGTGGACCAGATGTCCCACAGTTGTATTTATTTGCACTTCGATTTTCTTGTTTAAAGACAGCAAACATATGAATTTTCAGACATATACATGGTAAACCACTTCATTAGTGGTGAGGGCAACTCTCCCCCGATACAATCACGCGGTTGCCTGTGATTGAATCATCATGCCTGTTTTACAGAACGCTATATAAAAAAACAAAAAACTTTCAACTGGACATGAGCTTACTGATGTATATTAAAGTGAGAAATCCTGTAGATCCACTCGCAATTTCTAATCAACATTCTGTGGTGCAAAGAAAAGGTGGGCTTTCAGAACCGCTCTGTCTCATTGCAAGGCGAAGGTTCATACCAGTGGTAATACTGCCAGAAACATATCTATACTGCGAGGTGAGTATTTTCCGCTGTGAGATATTAGATTCCAACTTTTGTGGTTGTAAATTGCATTTATATAGTGCTTACTACCCCTAAAGAGGCGTCGAAGCGCTTTGCCTCAAATAACATGCTACTTCGTACCCCAATGTTAGAGGTATTTCGGTAGCAGGATAGTAATATGTGCTTCCTTTTCCAAGTAGAATTAGTTTCGCTAAGATTATGCTCGTGAGATCTCATGCGTTTACTCTTGTGTTTTGCATGGAGATAGATTAATTAAAGTAGATTTAGGAAAATATAAAATGTCTTTGAGGGTGTGACTGTCAGTGGGACGAATTAGATAGAAAAGAGGGAGGTATTTAGGAAGCATATTTGGGAGTTATAGGTTTATACATACATTAAGGTCTAGAATGTATGCTAATTAAACCATATTTGTATACATTTAAGGTGGTGGTGCTTACCCAACTATTTGGCATTCAGGTTGTGTCGTCCGCAGGGGGTTGCCGGGGTGTGTTCCTTGTGGTTTTCTTGGCATAAGGTAAAAAATAAATACACCACCTAATGGGTATACTAATTGGATGTCGACACGGAGCGTTGATAATACAAACACTCACCCCCAGTCAACTGATCTGGGTTTAATCCATCACCGTTCTTTAGCTCACTCCGCAACCCCAGTTCAGACTTGGCCATATGCAAATCAGTCTGACCCTGTGCCTCATGGGAACAGTCCAGCCCGAACTGCCAAGCCATGTCTTCCCTGGACCGGAATCAAGCCTTCCAGGACCGGTTTCTGGCATTACAGCCGTCTCAGCCGGGCTTGCTTGACTCCAGTGGCAAAGTGAGCAAGGGATTCACGTCTGAGCATACCATGCCAACTTATGGCGAGCAAAGAAAAACCAAAGGTGGTGATGGACGGAGCATTGACAATACAAACACTCACCCCCAGTCAATTGATCTGGGTTTAATCCATCACCGTTCTTTAGCTCACTCCGCCACCCCAGTTCAGACATGGCCATATGCAAATCAGTCTGACCCTGTGCCTCAAGGGAACAGTCCAGCCTGAACTGCCAAGCCATGTCTTCCCTGGACCGTAATCAAGCTTCCCAGGACCGGTTTCTGGCATTACAGCCAGAAGACATGGCTTGGCAGTTCGGGCTGGACTGTTCCCATGAGGCACAGGGTCAGACTGATTTGCATATAGCCATGTCTGAACTGGGGTGGTGGAGTGAGCTAAAGAACGGTGATGGATTAAACCCAGATCGGTTGTTTGTATTGTCAACGCTCCGTCCATCACCACCTTTGGTTTTTCGTAGAATGAATATAAACAGAACTGGAATATGATGTGCTGCAGAGGCAGCATTTAGCCAACGATGTTGCTTTGGTGCCTTGCAGGGTACATCGTGGTGTTAATGTTTGTAACGCGTTCTGTTGTTACAGGGATTGTTGTTCTGTTGGTGCAAGGTGAAGTATAAATACATCTGGATCTAGTATGATGTCTTCTAAGAGAATACCGATGTACTTTTGATGTAGCAAAGCTATTAGTCCGATTAAGGCCATGTGGGATTTCTACAATGATAATCTAACACCCTAAAGAACAGGTGCCGCAGGTATCAATATATCCAGGTTTTGTGACTACTCGGTTAGTAGGTGTAAGCCACTGAGAAATGAGGAATAACATTTAGAAATCAGTGTTTTCGGCAGGTTTTCGCCATTTTTGTCTAATATCCCACCTTCTCCCCCTACACACATTTCTCCTGAATTCAGCAGATGAAATGTCAGGCATGTAAAGTTCCTGCATTAATCATAATTCTGATTTGGCAGGTAGAATTGTGGTCTGGCGGGGTTTAAATCTGTACTGTCCATTTGATTTGTTTTGTGTTTATACATTTGGCCAAAATGGCTGTGTATATATATATTCACTTAAAAAAACATAGGTTTAACACCAGTTATAGTTAGCTGAACATTTTATTCATACAAAACCATTGAAATTCCCAGGTTATAGTTAGTTGGACTCACTATAACTCGCGCGCCCGCAATCCACTGCTGATGATATCACATATTACATCATTCATGACATGGTCAGTGACATCACTGATGACATCACTGATGACATCTCAAATAACATCACTGATGACATCACTGATGACATCTCAAATGACATCACTGATGACATCACTGATGACATCATCCAGTGAATGTGTGTTTCTGAAAAGTTAAAATATGTTTTATATATTGAAGAATGAGTGTATGTATGAGTGACTGACTGAGTTATTAAATGTGTCTCACTGAATGCATTGGTTAGTAACTAAACTATCTGAATGTGTGCATCAGTATGTCTGTTGTTGTGTAAGCTGCTGCATGTGTTGATCAGTAGCTATATGAGTGGTTATATGGGTTATTGATTGGTTGCCAAATATTTGTATGTGAGGGTGAGTGTGTGTGTGGGTGGCTGGGAGGTGTGTGACTCTGTGCATATATGTGTGAGCAGTTGATTCACTTGGTATATGGGTTCAAGAGTGCATGTGGAAAGAGCTGTATGGGTGGTTGACTGTGTGCATGGGTGAGTTGGTGAGTGAATGGCTATCTCAGTGCTCCATGTCCAAGTAAGTACATATGTAAAACACAGTGCATGTGAGAGTTGGCATATATAAATGACTATACATGAGAGCCTGTGATTGCGTAAGTGACTGTATTGATCAATGTGTACTTGTATCAGTGATTGTAAAAGAGTGTAAGTATGTGTTAGTATATGTTTGATTAAGTAAGGTTTAGTGAGTAAAACTGTGTAGTTGAGGAAATGGGAGTGTGATTGATTCTTTGCATAACTGACTAGGTGTGTGAGTAACTCTGTGGATGAGTGTCAGCGTGTGAGTGTCTGTATAGGTGTATGAGTGGATATGATAGTGTTCTATTGATGAGTGACTGTATGTATGAGTGATTGTATAGGTGAATGAGTGGATGTGTGTGTAGACCTAGAAATCAGTGAGTGCGTATGTAGTTACTGGTATTGGTGTGTCAATAATTTCAGAATGGTAGTTTGTATTTAACACTGGGTGTATCAAAGGTTAGATTAGAGTGTGAGGAGGTGCATCGTATTATCACATGGATGATGTCATCAGTGATGTCATCAGTGATGTCATTTGAGATGTCATCAGTGATGTCATCAGTGATGTCACTGACCATGTCATGAATTATGTAATATGTGACATCATCAGCTGTGGATTGCGGGCGTGCGAGTTATAGTGAGTCCAACTAACTATAACGTGGGAATTTCAATGGGTTTGTATGAGTAAAATGTTCAGCTAACTGTAACTGGTGTGGAACCTATGTTTTTTTCAGTGAATTTCAAAGGTTTTTAAATGCTAATTCCTAACTACAACGACTGTTAAACCTATGGTTTTTTCAGTGAATTTCAAAGGTTTTTTAAATGCTAATTCCTAACTATAACGTTTGTGAAACCTATGGTTTTTTAAGTGAATTTCATAGTTTTTTAAAAGCTAATTCCTCTGTATATCGACTTTGTAACCTATGTTTCTTTTTTTTTTATTAGCTGTTTTTTACAAATAATAATTATATTTAAAAAAAAAAAATTATTTGTTCAATGTATATATATTTTTTTGTAATCATTTTTTCCTGGTGCGCTCAGGGTACGCGCACCGGTAAGCTTACCCGTATCATTTTGACTTGGAGCGCTCAGGGTGCGCGCACCGGTAAGCTCTCCTGAGAGCGCTATTTCTGCGTTCGTAAATATAATATGGATAAAAACTAAATAATAATGCAAGACATTCTGTACCATACTTATAAAGCAGTATTTTTGATTTTCCTAATGAAAATGATTTTGCATTTCCGTAAAGCTACCAAAATGTCACTCAGGCGCGCCGCGTAAGCGCCCCCGGAAGCGCCTACGTTCGCACCGCGTGAGCGCCCCCGGAAGCCCCTACGTTCAAGCCGCGTGAGCGCCCCAGGAAGCGCTCCGGTGCGCGTAGCGTAAGCGCATCAAGTCATGTGACCTTAAAATAACAATTTTCATTGGTTGCTAACAGATTTTTTTGCCAAAGAATGAAAACCCCACCCTTTTCCTTCACTTCTTCTTTCACTTTGGTGAGAGCAAGACCTCTTTTTTTCTCTGCTTATAATCTGTGGATACAATGGCTGCCAGAGCATCCAGCAGCAGATGGTTTCATAGATGAAGAGCCTCCTCAGCCGAAGGTGAAAGAACATTTCATATGGAAATTTTTTGATATTCCTGAGGGACATAAAAAAGTAAATGCTCCAAAGGTGGAGTGCAAGATCTGCCATACTGTACTTTCCCAAGGAGACCCCAGAAGGAAGTACAGTTTTGGTAATTCTACTATGATTCGGCACGTCCAGAGGAGGCACCCCCAGAACTATGCCCGGGAGAGTGTCAGGTCTCTGGCACGAGAGGCTCCAAGGGAAGGTGCCTCTACTTCAACTGAAGGAGCAACTGCATCGGTAGGGGGCGACCAGAGCAGCTGATCCCAAATGTTCCGCCTGTTTTTAATGAGGCCTCCATCAAATGCAAACATTGTGATGCCCTACTTTGTTACGGGAACAAAGTATTTTGATCATTGCTCGAGCAATTGAGAACCACCGCTGCCGTCCCCAGCCCTAATTTTGATTTTTTTTTTGCTCATGTTGAGCAGTTTGCCATTAACTGAATTTTGTTTTTGTTGAGAAAAAAATGAAAAAAGAAGGAAAAAAAAGTTCTTTTTAGAACTACCTCCAATTCTCAATACAGAGCTGTATTCTTCAAAAAAATGAAAAAGAGTAACTGAAGTGGAGTGCAGTGAGAGAGAAGAGGAAAATGAGTGAGAAAGCAAAGAAAGGGATGAGAGGGGAAGGGAAATGAAGTAGGGGGACTGAAAGAAGGTGAGTGTGGGTAAGGAGAGTGAGGAGAAGGAGAGTGAACATGGGGAATGAGGATAAGTGAAGAAAATGTAGTAAAGGAACGGTGGTGTGGAAGGGTAAGAAAAGAGCACTAATGTTTAGGAAAGAGTGGAGATACAGACTGGATAAAGACAAGTGAGTGTGAGACAAGGTGAGTAAGGGAGTGAAGAGACAGAGAAAGTGAAAGAAAAAGTGAGAGTAGAAGACTGAGGCCCTTATTTATGATGCCATGCGTCACTTTTACACCGCCGGTGCTTCACTTTTTGTGACGCACCAGTGGTGTAAAAATTGCACCTTGTTGACTCATATTTACAAAGTGACGCATCTAGGTAGATGCATCACTTTGTAAACCCCTGCGCCACATTATACCTGCACCAGGTATAATATATGCAAAGGGGGCGTATTGACGCAAGAAAGGGTCGTAGAAGTGACGCAGTGAAATCTATGAGATTTCACTGCGTCACTTTTAGGATGCCGTTGCGTCAAAATCTTGCGCCTGCCTCACAGCAGGCGTAAGACTGACGCAGGCCCCATGTGAAAGGATGCATTGCTGGAGTTCCGTCACTTTTGTGACACACTTGCGTCACTTTTGCGCTTACAGATACATCAGAAATTCTGACATATCTGTAACTCCTTGCGACATGATGCGTCTTTCATTAAATATGACTGCATTGAGAAGTGATGCATCGCTGCTTTCACGCATCGATGCGTCATTTCTCAGAAATGAGGCCCTGAGTGAGAGAGGAAAGAAACATAAGTGAAGGAGTGTGGCTGTGTTATAGCGAGTGAGTGTGATAGAAGAGGAGTGACAGACTAAGGGGTCAGAGAGAATGAGGCTAACAGAGAGAGAAAGAGGGAAGGGGAGTGTAGAACTAAGAGGACAGACGGAGTAAGAGAAGGAGTTAATGAAGTGGAGTAAGGAGAGTAAGGGAAGGGAAAACAGTGAAGGAAGGGAAAAGAGAGGAAAGAAAGTAAAGGAGAAGGTCTGAAAGAAGGTGAGTGTGGGAGTATAGCTCAGTTATAGGGAGTGAGCGTGATAGAAGAGGAGTGAGAGACTAAGAGGACAGAGCGAGTGAGACTAACAGAGAGAGAGTGAGAAAAGGGGAGTGAGAAACTTAGAGGACAGAGGGATTGAGAGAAGGAGTTACTGAAGTGGAGTAAGGGTAATAAGGGAAAGGAAAAGAGTGAAGGAGCAAAGGATGGGAAGAGAGAGGAAGGGAAGTAAAGGAGAAGGTTTCAAAGAAGGTGAGTGTGGGAGTATGGCTGAGTTATAGGGAGTGAGCGTGACAGAAGAGGAGTGAGAGACTAAAGGGACAGAGAGAATGGGGGTAACAGAGAGAGAGTGAGAGAAGGGGAGTGAGTAAGTTAGAGGACAGAGGGATTGAGAGAAGGAGTTACTGAAATGGAGTAAGGGGAGCAAGGGGAGGGAAAACAGCGAAGGAGCGAAGGATGGGAAGACAGAGGAAGGAAAGTAAAGGAAAAGGTCTGAAAGAAGGTGAGTGTAGGAGTATGGCTGAGTTATAGGGAGTGAGCGTGATAGAAAAGGAGTGAGAGACTAAGGGGACAGAGAATGAGGCTAACAGAGAGAGAATGAGGAAAGGGGAGTGTAGAAGTAAGAGGACAGAAGGAGTAAGAGAAGGAGTTAATGAAGTGTAGTAAGAAACTGCACATTTTAACTGGTTGTACTTTTGAACACTTTGAAAGTCACATAACATTCACCCATCCCCCCAGTGCTCATTCCCCTGTTACCATGGTAACTCCCTCCTCACCCAGCACACAGTTCAGAAGTTCATCATACTATGTTGCAAAAAAAAAAGCAGCAAGGGTGTTTGACCACTCAATGTACCAGCTAATCATGTGCAATGTTTCTTGAAATGACTTTTCCTCAACCATTGAAATGACTTCTTTCAAAAAACAAAAGCATGCACCCTAGTTTTCAGTGGAGAATGTTAAGAAAGCACCAATCATTTTTTGTTTTTCAAGTGCACTGATTCTCAACCACTTTTTTACATAACTCCTTCTTTCAAACTGCCATTTCATTTCCACAACTCATCTGAATACAAGCACATCTACCTTCAAGATGCCAATAGTCTGGTTTGAGGTTCATAGCTTTGTTCACTGGAGTGAAAAATACGCAGCTAACGGAGGTATTTATAACCTTGATTTACAAAATGTGGACATTGTATGGATTGGACAGAGAGGATTGAGGAGTCACCAATTGATACCATTGGTAAAATCCTTTATGCATTTACCACACCCTGACCTTATAATTGTGCACTGTGGTGGCAATGACCTGGGCACTTTGACTGGGGTAGGTCTGGAAATGCTTTTAAAGGACATCTTTGGGCAATTGATGTCACTTTTCCCAAAAACTGCCTTGGTATTTTCTAATATATGCCAAAGGCAAAAATGGAACTGGTCCAACCAATTTTGTCCACAGATTGAGAAAGCAAGGAAACATGTGAATAAATCTGTTTCTGCTTTCCTCAGAGACTATGGTATGGGTTCCATTTACCACAACTACTTGCGTTACAACATGCAAGACATCTATAGGAGAGATGGTGTGCATTTTACAGATGAGGGGAATAGAGTTTTCCTCTTGAATGTAAGACTCTGCATTGGCACCTACTTGTAGGTACAAAAACACCCACATAACACAACAGCTCTTTTCAGAGCTACCCTACCTCTAAGCACTCTAAATTATTTTTTTACTATAATTGTTTACACTGTTTTTCCCAGTGGTGCGTTCAGGGTGCGCGTACCGGAGCGCACACCTGGGAACGCACCCAGCGCTTACCCCGTGAAAATTAAAAAAAAAAAAAGAAAGGTTTTTTGCCCTTCAGGGTCCTTCTAAGCCCCCCTCAGAAAACCTAGGGGGTCAGGATGTGTCTACTCTGCTTCCTTTTAATTATATCCCCCTTTCTTTTTCACCTCTTGTGTCTCGATTCTACCGAGACACAAGATGGCGGACTCTCTGGACTGTTTAGAATGTTGACAGACACCCGACAGCCAATCAGCTTTCTGCTCGCGCACTACCGTAGCGCGCCGGGTGCGCTCCCTGGTACGCATACCGGTGAGCGCTCGGAGCGCGCCTATAGATATATATGTGTTTTTGAAGTTAATTTTCAAAAAAACAACTGAAGCAATTTTCAGCAAATATAGCATAGGCACATCTGCGTACCAGTCCCTACAATTTTGCCAAGTTTGGCGTAATTCCGTTCAGCGGTTCGGGCTGTAGACTTGTCAGACCGTCCTATGGAAATTAACATGGGAAAAACACATTTTGGGACTTCCCTTTTTTCTCAGCCCCCACTTCACGAATCCGCCCGAAACTTTCAGGGAAGGAGCGGAGTGGCGCTGGCCAAACTTTGGAAAATTACACGCAATTTCCTCAAGCGGCGCCAGAGTTATTCCCAATAGAATGTTGCGGATTTCCTATGGTAGCCAATCCTAACTATAACTACCTACTGGCGACCGCCAGTAGGTAATATGTTTTCTGAACTAAATGTTATTAGAGCCAGTGTTATATTTTCTTGTCTTCTAGCCCTTAAAACTAATCTGTCCTTAATTCTCCAGGAGGTCTAGGGCTTCATTTGGACATAGGGATTACGGTTTTGTGCCTGATTGAGTGCTTGGAATAGGGCTATGATTTACTGTAGAGTCTTGGTCTCCTATTGGTTCTAGAGTTTAGGGCTAGTGTTGTGATTGGTTAGGGGTAGGTATTCCATTGGCTGAACAGGTCACCTGATTACTAGGTCTGTAAAAGGCCAGGGTTTAGGTAGTCTCAGCCCAGGCGTCGAGGCTAAGGGTGGAGAGGACGATAGTGAGTGCCTATTTGAGCCGGTTCGCGACTGGTCGGGACCAGGGCCAGAAATGCTGCCCATTTTCTCTTTTAGTAATAACAGGTGCTGCAGACGATTATCCTGTTTCTGTCTGGACATTTGGAGGCGGAGCAAGCAGGCGGAGCAAGCAGGCGAGTGAGCGGCGAGTAGGCGAGCGGCGAGTGAGGAGGAGAGAGATGGCTTGAAGTTGACGAACAACCAGTCAGACTGCCAGACTACCAGCGGGCCTTCCAGGGCTGCGGCTATGGCTGCGGGAGTTACGGTTGGACAAGGAGCAGAGGGGGGAGCAGCTTCCCGCCCCCCACCCCCGTTCTCCCTGTTCTCCCGTGACCAGCGGCTCTTGGCGGTTCTCGGCTGCAGGCGGACGGAGCACAGCCAGGACCGGAGCTGCGGGACCCGGACCCGGAGCTGCAGGGCTGCAGTGGCCCAGACCTCTACAAGACCTCTACAAGCCCTGTGAGTACCTGCAAGGCCGTCAGGGGAGGCTCATGACTCTCTAACGGCGGTGGTCGCTGTGCTGCTCATCTTGTACCCACCTACCCATTTTGCCAGCGTTGCGAGTTGTGGGACCCATTAACTCTGAACTTTGAGCTTGTGCTAACGCTCAGGCCGCCTCAAAGGCTACGTCGTAACGCCTTTAGAGCCAGATCCAAGGAACTAAAAGGCTTCTAAAGGACTCAAGGGGGCCCCTAAAAAAGAGAAAAGTGCCTATAAAGCGCCTAATGCGCACCTGAGGAGCACCGTGGATGTGCCTCGCCCCCCCTCCCTCACTTTGTCACTGATCTATAGAACTACAGAGCCTCCCAAGACTCCCTCCTAAGATCCCTTGGGAGGAATCTCTGATAAAATATAGTTTACAAAAATATCTACCTACAAAAATATCGATTACAAAAATATCGACATGCTATCTCTAACAAGGTAAGTACAAAAATATAGCAAAAAAAAAAGATGTAAAAAATATCGTTATTAAAAAAATTATCATTTTTTTAAATTAAAAAACTATGTAATATAAATAAAATAATACTTATAAATGTAATAAACATAGTTAAAAATATGTTATAATATTTAAAATTAATAAATAATACATAATCTAATTAAAAAATGTATTAATAATATAAATATAATACATAGTATATACTACCTTGATACTAACTTAAAAAAATAATTTTAATAACTTATCAATAAATAAAAATATTATAAATTACAAATACATGTATACACATAAAATATTAATACAAATAAAAATTAATAAAATTGTAAAACAAATTAAAAAAAGTAAGTAAATATTGGATAGCGTAGGGGTAAAAATTACTATTCCCACTCCAGAGAGTGCAACAGTAGGGAAAGTGTTGGATAGCGTAGGGGTAAAAATTACTATTCCCACTCCAGGGAGTGCAACAGTAGGGAAAGTGTTGGATAGCATAGGGGTAAAAATTACTATTCCCACTCCAGAGAGTGCAACAGTAGGGAAAGTGTTGGATAGCGTAGGGGTAAAAATTACTATTCCAACTCCAGAGAGTGCAACAGTAGGGAAAGTGTTGGATAGCAAAGGAGTAAAAATTACTATCCCCACTCAAGAGAGTGCAACAGTAGGAAAAGTGTTGGACAGCGTAGGGGTAAAAATGACTATTCCCACTCCAGAGAGTGCAACAGTAGGGAACATGTTGGACAGCATAGGAGTAAAAATGAGTATTCCCACTCCAGAGAGTGCAACAGTAGGGGAAGTGTTGGATAGCGTGGGGGTAAAAATTACTATTCCCACTCTAGAGAGTGCAACAGTAGGGAAAGTGTTGGATAGCGTGGGCATAAAAATGACTATTCCCACTCCAGAGAGTGCAACAGTAGGGAAAGTGTTGGAATGAGTAGGGGTAAAAATTACTATTCCCACTCCAGAGAGTGCAACAGTGGGGAAAGTGTTGGATAGCGTAGGGGTAAAAATTACTATTCCAACTCCAGAGAGTGCAATAGTAGGGAAAGTGTTGCATAGCATAGGAGTAAAAATTACTATTCCCACTCCAGAGAGGGCAACAGTAGGAAAAGTGTTGGACAGCGTAGGGGTGAAAATTACTATTCCCACTCCAGAGAGTGCAACAGTAGGGAAAATGTTGGACAGCATAGGAGTAAAAAATGAGTATTCCCACTCCAGAGAGTGCAACAGTAGGGGAAGTGTTGGATAGCGTGGGGGTAAAAATTACTATTCCCACTCCAGAGAGTGCAACAGTAGGGAAAGTGTTGGATAGCATAGGAGTAAAAATTACTATCCCCACTCAAGAGAGTGCAACAGTAGGAAAAGTGTTGGACAGCGTAGGGGTAAAAATGACTATTCCCACTCCAGAGAGTGCAACAATAGGGAACATGTTGGACAGCATAGGAGTAAAAATGAGTATTCCCACTCCAGAGAGTGCAACAGTAGGGGAAGTGTTGGATAGCGTGGGGGTAAAAATTACTATTCCCACTCTAGAGAGTGCAACAGTAGGGAAAGTGTTGGATAGCGTGGGCATAAAAATGACTATTCCCACTCCAGAGAGTGCAACAGTAGGGAAAGTGTTGGAATGAGTAGGGGTAAAAATTACTATTCCCACTCCAGAGAGTGCAACAGTAGGGAAAGTGTTGGATAGCGTAGGGGTAAAAATTACTATTCCAACTCCAGAGAGTGCAATAGTAGGGAAAGTGTTGCATAGCATAGGAGTAAAAATTACTATCCCCACTCCAGAGAGGGCAACAGTAGGAAAAGTGTTGGACAGCGTTGGGGTAAAAATTACTATTCCCACTCCAGAGAGTGCAACAGTAGGGAAAATGTTGGACAGCATAGGAGTAAAAATGAGTATTCCCACTCCAGAGAGTGCAACAGTAGGGGAAGTGTTGGATAGCGTGGGGGTAAAAATTACTATTCCCACTCCAGAGAGTGCAACAGTAGGGAAAGTGTTGGATAGCGTGGGGATAAAAATGACTATTCCCACTCCAGAGAGTGCAACAGTAGGGAAAGTGTTGGATTGAGTTGGGGTAAAAATGACTATTCCCACTCCAGAGAGTGCAACAGTAGGGAAAGTGTTGAATAGCGTAGGGGTAAAAATTACTATTCCCACTCCAGAGAGTGCAACAGTGGGGAAAGTGTTGGATAGCGTAGGGGTAAAAATTACTATTCCAACTCCAGAGAGTGCAATAGTAGGGAAAGTGTTGCATAGCATAGGAGTAAAAATTACTATTCCCACTCCAGAGAGGGCAACAGTAGGAAAAGTGTTGGACAGCGTAGGGGTGAAAATTACTATTCCCACTCCAGAGAGTGCAACAGTAGGGAAAATGTTGGACAGCATAGGAGTAAAAAATGAGTATTCCCACTCCAGAGAGTGCAACAGTAGGGGAAGTGTTGGATAGCGTGGGGGTAAAAATTACTATTCCCACTCCAGAGAGTGCAACAGTAGGGAAAGTGTTGGATAGCGTAGGAGTAAAAATTACTATCCCCACTCAAGAGAGTGCAACAGTAGGAAAAGTGTTGGACAGCGTAGGGGTAAAAATGACTATTCCCACTCCAGAGAGTGCAACAGTAGGGAACATGTTGGACAGCATAGGAGTAAAAATGAGTATTCCCACTCCAGAGAGTGCAACAGTAGGGGAAGTGTTGGATAGCGTGGGGGTAAAAATTACTATTCCCACTCTAGAGAGTGCAACAGTAGGGAAAGTGTTGGATAGCGTGGGCATAAAAATGACTATTCCCACTCCAGAGAGTGCAACAGTAGGGAAAGTGTTGGAATGAGTAGGGGTAAAAATTACTATTCCCACTCCAGAGAGTGCAACAGTAGGGAAAGTGTTGGATAGCGTAGGGGTAAAAATTACTATTCCAACTCCAGAGAGTGCAATAGTAGGGAAAGTGTTGCATAGCATAGGAGTAAAAATTACTATCCCCACTCCAGAGAGGGCAACAGTAGGAAAAGTGTTGGACAGCGTAGGGGTAAAAATTACTATTCCCACTCCAGAGAGTGCAACAGTAGGGAAAATGTTGGACAGCATAGGAGTAAAAATGAGTATTCCCACTCCAGAGAGTGCAACAGTAGGGGAAGTGTTGGATAGCGTGGGGGTAAAAATTACTATTCCCACTCCAGAGAGTGCAACAGTAGGGAAAGTGTTGGATAGCGTGGGGATAAAAATGACTATTCCCACTCCAGAGAGTGCAACAGTAGGGAAAGTGTTGGATTGAGTTGGGGTAAAAATGACTATTCCCACTCCAGAGAGTGCAACAGTAGGGAAAGTGTTGAATAGCGTAGGGGTAAAAATTACTATTCCAACTCCAGAGAGTGCAATAGTAGGGAAAGTGTTGCATAGCATAGGAGTAAAAATTACTATTCCCACTCCAGAGAGGGCAACAGTAGGAAAAGTGTTGGACAGCGTAGGGGTAAAAATTACTATTCCCTTTCCAGAGAGTGCAACAGTAGGGAAAGTGTTGGACAGCGTAGGAGTAAAATTTACTATTCCCACTCCGGAGAGTGCAACAGTAGGGAAAGTGTTGGATAGCTTGGGGGTAAAAATGACTATTCCCACTCCAGAGAGTGCAACAGTAGGGAAAGTGTTGGAGAGAGTAGGGGTAAAAATTACTAGTCCCACTCCAGAGAGTGCAACAGTAGGGAAAGTGTTGGATAGCGTAGGGGTAAAAATTACTATTCCAACTCCAGAGAGTGCAACAGTAGGGAAAGTGTTGGATAGCATAGGAGTAAAAAATACTATTCCCACTCCAGAGAGGGCAACAGTAGGAAAAGTGTTGGACAGCGTAGGGGTAAAAATTACTATTCCCACTCCAGAGAGTGCAACAGTAGGGAAAGTGTTGGACAGTGTAGGAGTAAAAATTACTATTCCCACTCCAGAGAGTGCAACAGTAAGGAAAGTGTTGGATAGCGTAGGGGTAAATATTACTATTCCCACTCCAGAGAGTGCAACAGTACGGAAAGTGTTGGATAGCGTAGGGGTAAAAATTACTATTCCCACTTCAGAGAGTGCAACAGTAGGGAAAGTGTTGGATAGCGTAGGGGCAAAAACAACTATTCCCACTCCAGATAGTGCAACAGTAGGTAAAGTGTTGGATAGCGTAGGAGTAAAAATTACTATTCCCACTCCAGAGAGTGCAACAGTAGGGAAAGTGTTGGATAGCGTAGGGGTAAAAATCACTATTCCCACTCCAGAGAGTGCAACAGTAGGGAAAGTATTGGATAGCGTAGAAGGTAAAAATAACATACTTATAAATAAATTAATAATTTAAAATAATACAAAATTTAATTAGGGCATGATTCAGGGCTGGCAGGGGGTAAATACAACTTCCATAATAAAAAACACGGCCACCAATCAAGAGTTGACTTCTTTTTGGTGGATCGTATTACCTGTAGAGACACGAATAGAATCACTCACCTCCCTGAACACCTATCCGATCATTCGGCCATCTCACTAGAAATTACGATACCGCAGCCTGCTACCCCCCGTAGATGGACTCTGAATCGGGTCATACTTCTTGAACCCTCAACTATTGACACACTAAGACATGCTACTGCAGAGTTCTTGGCTTTAAAAAAAGATTCAGCAGCTCTTACTATTATATGGGATTCCTATAAGGCCTTCTTAAGAGGATTATTAATTTCCCAATCTGCTCTACATAATAAAAAAACAAGAGAAGAAGTTGAGAAAATAGAAGCCAAAATTGCCCAAACATCTCTGAGAGTAGAACAAGTACCAACTGACCTGGCCACTCGGCAACAACTCTCCCTGGCTAAAAATGAGTTAATAGCCTTCTTAGAAGTAAGAAAAAATGGGAGGCAAGCAGACTTGCTCATCACGATTACGGGGAGGGGTGCGGAAAAGTTCTGGCGTTTCAACATCTACATGAAGTCATTAATCAATTTCACCTCACGTGTTATAACTATGCAGATGACACACAAATCCTCCTTCAACTGGAATGGCCCAGAGACATTGGAAACTCGCCAATTTTCAGTTGTCTCAGATCTGTGGCTCAATGGATGACTTGGAGCCAATGCTTAAAAAATGGATATACTCATGTCAGGTGATTGGAAACATTATGACCCGCTGATCACCTGGCCTGATGAACTGGGATCACCGTCTAAAGTATCGAAGGAAGTAAGAAACCTCGGAATGACCAAGGACTGCAAGCTATTGATGAATGCCCAAGTGGACAACCTAGCAAGGGCAAGCTTTGTTACTATAAAAACTCTGTGACAAATCTTCCCCCATTTGGGATTTCCACACAAGGTCCAAGCTACAATCTCCCTTGTTCTGTCCAAACTAGACTATGCCAATAGACTCTACTACGGATCACCTTTAACGACCATTAAAAGCCTACAACAGATTCAGAACTGGGCTGCCAGAATACTCTTGCATATCAAACCGCGAGACCAAACCTCCCCTGCCTTGAAAGTCCTGCATTGGTTATCGGTTGCCACAAGATCCACGTTCAAGTTGCTTTCTATCACCCACAAAGCAATAAATTGAATGGGACCACTCTTTATCAGGAATAAAATAACCAAACACATTCAACAAAAGAACTTCCACTCTAGAGTGGCACCTCGCCTCAAAATCCCAAGATACAAGAAAAAAAACATGGGTGACCAATCCTTCTCTGTTCAAGCAGCCAAACTATGGAACTCTTTATTCCCCAACATAGGATCCACGTACAACCACCTTGTCTTCAGAAAACTACTCAAGAATTGACTCTTTCCCACATAAGCACTAAAACGCAAACAGCATATCCCTCTGTATATGAGCATTTATTTGTACTATAGATATGAACCTATATATGTGTATTGCTTTGTATAAACATGTAGAATAATTGTTTACAAAATAA
Source organism: Lissotriton helveticus (assembly GCF_964261635.1). NCBI lineage: Eukaryota > Metazoa > Chordata > Amphibia > Caudata > Salamandridae > Lissotriton > Lissotriton helveticus. The sequence continues at coordinate 375,777,813 of NC_136063.1, forward strand.
AAATAAAAATTCAAGTACAACACTTGAAAACCAGAGTTTATCTAATGTATCTTTAATCTACATATACTTACTTCCTTTATGCATCTATATACCGTCCATGTACTTGGATCTATATATTTATTACTTTCCTCCCAAAAAAGCATATTCAATGCACTACCCTATTTCTCACCCTATACCTCTATCAATATCTTTAATTAACATATGCTTCCTTCCTTTATGTATCTATATACTTTCCATGTACTTATGAATTTATATCTATATTACTTTCTTCTAATTCAGCATATCCAATGCACTACCCTTTTTCTCACCCTATGCCTCTCTCAATATGTCTTCTACCTCAACTCTCTGACTATCTCAAACCTCTTTCTACTACTATTTCCAATGCACTACCCTATTTCTTACCCTACACCTCTATCAATATATCCTCTACATCCACTCTGTCATTCATTCCAAACCCCATGCCACTTTATGACCCCAAAATAGCCCCTTTCTCCACACCTCCTTGCACGATCTGACACCTCTTTTACTATACCGATCCCCCAAAACAAGCATTTCTAAACTCTTCCCTCTGACTCTTCCCCTCCACATCCCTTTTTACTCATCCTAAACCGCCTCCTACTGCTATGACCGCAAATTCAAGCAAAAAAAAAGTCTAAATCCTTCACTTTTCTATCCCTCCACTATCCTTTTCAATCAAAATAACAGACGAACATGTTCATATTCTCAAATTTCATATTTCACTATACTAATTCACCACTAATTCTTTATGGGTTCCAGAGTAGCATGCTACTCGCCGAAAAAAGTGCTTCAACACCACATCAGGAGTAGCAAGCACTATATAAATGCAAACCTTTTTCCCTCTACACTCTCTCCGCTACCCGTCTATATCCAAATAACTAAATAACATATTCACCACTCAAATTACTTTCATATTTCACTATACTAATTCACCACTAATCCTTTATGGGTTCTGGAGTAGAGTGCTACTCACCCAAAAAGCGCTTCAACGCCTCATCAGTGGTGGTAAGCGCTATATAAATGTCATTACAATAAGATACAAGAAACTGGCGCATTGCTGCATTAAAGCAGTAATGCACCAGCTTTCTTGCGCCTGCGAGAGCAACCCTTGCGCCACAATGGATGTGCTGTATTTACAATGCAGCGCACCATGGCATAGGACTTCTTGGCGCATTGCGAAGTGGGCGAGAAAACCGACACAACTCCAGCAATGCATCAAAATATAGTTTTAACAGACACATCACCTACTGAACTAGAACCAGTGTGTTTGAGCACGAAAAAGGTAACAAAGTCACCTTGCGCTCAAGCATATTGGTCCTGGATGTGATGCACACAAGTGGGCATAGTGCCCACTTGTATGTGTGACTTTAACATGTAATGTCACAAACTTTGACATTGCATGCACATACTTACCATTTGTGGCCCACTTACCTTGTGACTTGATTGCATATTGTAATCAAGTCACTACAGTTGATGTAGTCCCTTGGGCACATCCGATGAGTCATCCCTACACATGGGTTTTGCAGGTGTAGGGATTGTGATGCATTGTTAGTAAAAAGGTACGTACAAAAAAGTGGTAAAGACCACTGCTTCCGTTTCAAGGTATGGGTTCAGTGAAAACCAACGAAGCCTATAAAAAATTGACGCATCTGCATCCATGTAAATATGAAGCATATGCAGCGACACCGTTGCGTAAAAATGAGTGACACAATGGCGGTGCAAGGGGCTTGTAAATAAGCCCCCAAGTGTGCAAGAGTTCCTTGTATGAATGAATCCTTCCTGCAAATGGTTCTGCCCTCTAGAGGTGAGTCTGCACCCAAGCCACCTTGTTCCCTTGTCTCCTTGTATCCTGGGTCCCCGTCACCAAGACTTGCCTGTGGGACTCCCTGTATCCAAGGTGGAATGCATTCAACAACCATTTCAAAGTTCCATGGCTATCTTCTCTGGCTGTCAGAGATATCTTCTAATAACGAAAAACCCTACCAACAGCTGCTATTGGTTCATATGTTTACAACACTGATCTTGCTGCAGCCCCCTATACTTTATTTCTAGTTAAATCAGGTAACTTTAAAAGCTATGAAGGATTCTAAAATGCATAAGCAATGTCACTGCCAATTCACAGTTCGATTTACATTTTCAAAGTACTAAAGATAAATTCGGTTAGAACGTGTAACAATTTTTTTGTAAAAACAAAACAAAAAACTATTCACCTTTTCTTTAAAATCATAAAATTGCAACAGTTCGATGGTCATCATAGGTGTATAGTGTAGTCTGCACTTTAGCCCCCAAAACATCGTAGCATATGAGATACAGCAATGTGAAGAACAGCAATTTCGCACTGAGAAGATCTCATTTGTGATTCAGTACAAGGGCACAACATGTGCATTCTCCTTAGGCTCATTCGGAGCTATCAGTGCAATCTTGAAGCATCATCACGAAGAGTGAGATGTCTAACCTGGGTTTCTATGGGAATTCTATAGAGCATATTATCAAACCCATTATCGCCACTTTAGCGGCAGTTTCCTGCCGATAAAGCGGCGATGATTTTATCGCCCCGTCTTGATAATATGGCCCTGGGTTCTACTGAAGTTGGACAAAAACAGTTTACTACATGCTGTAGCACAGCCACACGATAATAGTCCTCATAACGAGACACTCCAAGGCCCTCTCCCAGTATGGGAGCACCAGCCCTATCTGTTTTAGATGCTTTCGTATTGCAATAAATGGAGAACAGAAACAACTAAAAAAAAAAAGCTTTTTGGATTATACATTGGGATGACCTTAAAGATATACAGTAACTTTGGACTAACACAAGTCTGCCCAATTAGTAACAGTGGAAACTTTCCTCACAAGTCTATTGTACAGGAGATCTCCTCCAGACTTAATTCAGACAGAGTCCTAGGTACAGAAACTGCTACTTAATCACGTTTATAGTTAATCCCTTCTAGTGCCATTGGTAACAGCCAATAATATCAGACTACAGGAGGTAGCCCATAAACCCTAATAAGACTAGGGCAGACATCTGTAACGTACAACAATGTCTCACAAGGGTGTCAGTAGAAGGACAATTAGAGTTAGTATAATTAATTACTGAAGAATGAATCAAGAAGGGGGAAAAAGAATCAGGGAAACCAGATACTTTACAAAAAAATGTATATTGATACATTCACATATCTGATATATTCTATTCCATATGATCAACATGCTATTTCCTGTTTGACCAGAACGAACCCCAAACTAATCAACGTTCGTTGGCAGGAAGTTGCATCTTACTCATTCTATATTCCCAGTAAGGCCAAGGGAGCAGAAATCACTAACTCAATTTTTGCGTTGAATCAATCAGTAGCATGCCTTAATCGCTACATTTCTAGGGATTGTAAAATTTCTACCCAATCAGCATCATCTACCGCTCCAATATCAACCTGCCATATATTTCTCAAAAGTACCAGATCTTTCTGGGTATTTCTTATCAAGGTCGGTTATATAGGAGATATCATTTTCATGTGGAGGGAACCATCCAATAATATATAAAATAGAGGGGAAGATTCCATGGTTTCTTCATGCCTCGATAGTTGTGCCTTCAAACATACCATGTCATAACTGTAAGTATCTAAATATCTGAGAGGAGGGCATCTTAGACTCAGCTTGAGAGTGTGAGAATGGTGCCACCCCATTAGCCTCCCAAATGTCCGCCAAACAACTAATCCCAATTAGATCCCATTGCTGGAAGCTTTCAAGGCTAGGGACTTTTTTCAGTCTTGTAAGTCTTCCGTTGCTTCCCATCACTCTATGAAGCTCATGTCACAACATCACAGTCAATTTGGTGGCAGGAGGAGCCTCAATTCTAAGAGTCCCCAATAGAGCACGGGTAGGCAAAATTTCTCTTCCAGCATCTCTTTATCAATGCAAAAGGTAGGGTGAGTTAGCAGAGTTTTGGTGTAAATTAATTCAATATTATTTGAGAAATTAAGTCTCAAAATGCATATAGACATCACACACCGGAAGATCTACGGATCCAACAGATCTAAAGATAACAACTAATTGGCAGCCACAACACCAAGAAAGATTTTGCAGCAGCTATTTTAGGAATCAAGGACTCAGTCCTTTGTCCTGCAAAAAAGAATAAAAAAAATATAGGGGGCACTGTAGGGACACAACAGTTCCCAGGGCAGTGGCGGTGGAGGGGGGGTCGGAGCAAGCATTTAGTTTGAATAGGGGGCATGTGGCCCTACTCCCCAAGCCATTTTTTATTGCCCCAGGAACCTTAGACCCCAGGGCTGATATGTTTATTTATGAGGATAGGGCATGCTGCCCCCAACCTCAAATCATTAGAAGGTCACAGGGACCCCATCCCCCATCCCCCAGAATCGATATCATATTGAGGGGAGGGGATGAGCGCTGGCCCTCCCTGAACCTTTAGAAGGCCCAATGGACTACATCCCTCTGGAACAAAATCTTTATTTATGTAGAGGGGGTATATGACTTCTCTTCCTGAGCCACAAAATGGCCCTATGGAACACATCCGTGAGGCCCAAAGAACCTGTGTCCCTGACTTGTTCCCTGCCCAGGACAGTGCAGACAGGGAAAGTAAATCTAATTCCCTTCCTGCACTCTCCCAGGCTGGGAACACAGCTTTGCTTCTGCCCAGTAGGAGCAGTGAGGAAAGCTGCTTCTGCTGGGCTGCCTGGGTTGGATCAAAGAACAATAGCCGGCTACCGCTACCACCTAAGATGGGTGCTGGTTGGAGAGCGGACAGGGGCTGTGGGGCCATGGACCTCCCTCCACGGTCTCCCACAATGTGCATGTTTTTGGTGCCATCGGTGGCGCTGGGGCACCCATGGTAAAATAAGGGCCAGTACCTGGGATGGTTGCTGGCTGGGGAGATGGCAGTGGTGTGGGGGACTTATGGTTCCCTCCAAGGCTACTAACAATTCAAAAAGTATTGCATACCCGGTTGACACAGGGGAACCTGAAAAACAAAAAAAACAAAGGAATATTAAATGAGTGGCAGGAGCCACACATTTAATATTGACTGCACCAGAAGAGGAGTGCAACTTAATGCTGTGCAAAGGCTTTTTAAATTTATTTTTTGATCCTGGTGGAGTATGGGCACCACCAAACATGTATCAATGTTGTCTAGGACTACATAAAGCTCAGCAGCACCCCCAGTGATAAAAACAATTCACAATAAATCTCCTGTGTCATTGAATCCATTACCGCAGGAGAGATTACTATTATTTTTTAAAACACTTTGAGCTGGAACCTGTATGATCTTCAGCTAACATGCAGGGACACATTCTGGTTCACGTTATGGCTGCATTTTGTGGCTGGAAAAATGTTTTAAAAACGTGACATGTTTAGGTCTGTTTCAAAAAATGCTTTATTTAAAATATGTTGAGACAATAAGTATTAAACATTGCAATGTGTGTATTTATAAAATATACATGTTATTATAATTATCGATGACAAAGTCAATAGGTCTGCTTCATATATGTTGATGTGCTCATGTCCTGATAAAGACAATAGGCTTGCCTTTTATATTTTATGTATTTATAGACAAGGGTGTTTGGTGCCCAGAGGTGATTGGGCGGAGGGCCTGGTGGTGGAAGGGGGTTGAGTGCTCCGTGAATAACCTTTTGCTTTTGGCTGTGCAAAGCAGGGGGTTAGGCACCCATGGGGGTCGGGGGGTTGCACATTGATGGTGCCTGAGTTCATATTACAAAAACATAGAAATTCATTAACAAAATGAAAGGTTAAAGTGTCATTATAGTTAGGAATTAAAATAATTTCTTACTATACATTAACAAAACTTAGAAATTCACTGAAAAAAACAATGGTTAAAGGGACGTTATACTTAGTTGAATAAGTCAGTTTAAATATAACATTTGAACTAACTAAAGTACATACGTTCACCAGATATAGTTATTGTTAAACACAAGGCTCCCAATGACTGACCAGAGGTTCAGCTCCTCAATCGCTGTCGTAATATATTGTATAGTCCTGTGCATCCACTTACGGCCCTTGCCGTTGTTTTTAGCGCCACTGGAATCCAGAGAAGATAAAATGCTTTGTATGGAAGGTACACCACAAACTGAGTCGAAATTGCAAGTTCACTCCATATATTGTTCTTTATTTGTAAATAGATTAAAATCAGCCATCACCCAATGCATTTTGTTCTAATCACATTAAGAACTTCATCAGGTATTTATACGTCAAATAGTGTTCACAAGGATAGGGACTGCAGTTGCAGTATTTCACCAGGATAATTACACATCAGGGTTTCAGGTCAAAAAGTGATCACTTTTTGTTGGCTACCATGCCTGGGAACCCCTTAATACAAGATTACTATTTGGGAATTGATTTAACCTCAAACCCTGACATCTGGGTAATTTTCTGGCGAAATACTGCCAAAGGACCGGAGCCCCATGCCGGTAAGAGAACCAGTCGCAATACGCAAGTATAAGCAAGTAGAGGGATAAAGTGCTGTAGCACAATTGGGCAATCGCATTTGCCACTGTTATAGGCTTACCATTGATCAGTAACTACGAAAGATTCACAAAACTCATAAATATGTTGTCCAGTGACGCGCTACATGACCGAGAGGCAGTGGCAGCAGCACTCTTTCAAAACCTGCCAGATATCAATAAAGAGCAAAGAGGACAATCTAAAACAACAGTAAGCAATGACGTAAGATCATTGTTAAGGACATTGGAGAAATTACAAAAAAATTAACTCACAAAGTAGTGGGAAAAGAAGTCCCTTGAAAACGTTAATCGAGTACCATGGTATCTCGAGTGCTGAGAGCACCTACTTTTGAGAACCCAAATCCTGTCATGCTAAAGGAGTGGGCGGAGAACAATTTGCAGGCGTCCATGAAGATGGTAAATATTCTCATCAAGTATGCAGAAATCGATCGAGATGGGATTCTCATGGAAATTGACCGAGTGAACGGTTTATTGGAGGCATCAGGGAAACCAAACGTGGTCGCAAGATGTCGTGCTGATATCGATATAAGATTTAAAAAAGCATGAAGATACGATTATGGCATGTAAAATATTTAAGTTTGCCTGTGACCATAACGACTGCGTCCCTGGGAGAATAATTACATTCTCAAGAGTCACAACTTTTAGCTTTGGGTTTAAGCTACAGTCTGGAGAGCAATTTCTCTTATAATTAATCTCGAATAGATGTCTTTAAATGTATTTGTAAATTGAAATTAAGGACATTTTTCCAACTGGATACATTTTCCACAACCTCCAGTGACACACCTATTCATTAAGAGCCTGATACAAACTTACAAGCTAAAGATATTCCAACTCTATGACTGCTACATGCTTTATCCAATGAGGACAGCATTCCAGCTGAATCAACACAGCAAGAAATGATCTAAATGGGTATTAGGACAAACAATTCGGCATGCAGTGTCTTTCGCCCAACGTCCACATTTTTACCACTTATGCCTAAAGATGCTTGACACTTTCAATGACAGAGTGGTAGATGAATTGAAGAGTTTGAATTGTAGTATTAAACAAAAACATCACAACAAAATCAAGCAGATTCAATACTATGCCCTGATAAAGAAATTAAAAGAAAGTCATGACATCATTGTAAATAAAAGTGATGGGGCGTGGCTGAGCACGCAATGGCGGCGGACGTGCCCGGGTAGAGCTCCATGCCGAGCTCCCCTATCACAGGCCAGTTCTCTGCAAAACTTGCTTGGTTTCGGCCCCAAATACCAGCGGAGCCGTATGAGACCATCTTCTATGCCCCTACCAAATTTGGAGGCAAACAAAGGTTTTTGACCGCTCCGGCAGCGACATAGACGAGCTGCCCCTTCCGCCGGCTCTCCCGGCCGGCGAGTGTATCAGCGCGAGGCCGGAGTCGAGCTGAGACTGTGGGGCCAGACCGCTGTGGTTCGCGGTGTGAGGCCTCTGGACTGCGTCCCTGGACTCGGACCCAGATACCGGCAGAGCCGGATGTAGGTCATTACAACGCATGCTTTCACCATGCATGCCTTTACAGCGCAGGTTTTACAATGCAAGTCATTACAACGACTTGCGTTGAGGGGCGCTGGATAGTGGAATAGTTTAATTTACTATTCCAACTCCAGTCCCCGTGGTTAGTAGGGAAGGTTTTGGATAGTAAATTAAACTATTCCCTATCCTCCAGCGCCCTCCAGCGCAAGTCGTTGTAATGACTTGCGTTGTAAATCCTGCATTGTAAAGGTACTGCGTGGTAAAAGTTGCGTCGTTAAGGATGTTTCCCGGCGGAGCCGCATGGGGGCACCCGCCTGACCCCTGCTGACCTCGGGCCGGACGGGGATTCCAGGCCGCTCCGGTGACGACGAGGGCGGACGGCCCCTTCTGCTAGCTCTCCCGGCCGGCGCGTGAGTCAGCGCGAGGCCGGGCTCGAGCCGAGACCGCAGGGCCCGACTGTGGAGGGCCCGCAGTGAGAGAACTTGCAGCTGCGGTGCGAAAGCACGCACCTGGCCCCTGCTGCTGCAGGAGACACGCGGAGGAGCGTAGCACGGTCAGGCAACATCGAAGGGAGTGGTGACACCCACGGCTGCCCGGACTGCGACGGGGGAGGCTGCCCTGTCCACTGGCTCCCATGGCCGGCGTGTGTGCTCAAGCAAGGCCGGGGTCGAGCTGTGGCCGGTGGGCCACACTGCTGACACCCACACTCGGGGGCCCCCGAACTGGACAACAAGAAGGGTGCCTGCGGAGCACCCACGAGACTGCTGGTCGCCCCAGGCCTGGGTAAATTTGCCTCCATGCACAGGCGAGAGGCGCCCCTCCCCCGAAGCGGGGGCATTGATCAACGCTTAACGTTTACCCTCCGGCCACGAGGCGGACATCAACACAGTGACTAGAGAGAACGGTAGGCAGCGTCACCCACCTCACTGAAGCCCTGGATTTGGCCACCCCGCCACTGGGGAGCCCCCCCCCCCGGAGTGAACCGAGAGGACTACACGAGGTGCAGGGGAGGCGCACAATGGTCATCATTGGACTTGAAGTGCTGGCGGGGGTGATCTGAACCATCCAAGCGGCCGGCTGGGCTGGAGAGTCGGCTGACGGTAACCGGAAGAACGAGGGTCCTGTGCCGGGCTTCCATAGCAGGGGGATACCTGATGCCTGGGCGCAACGACAAGTGCTGGTTGAGCGCAGAGGAGGCACATCACACCCCATTCTACTCACACCCAGTCGCTGCTATTTGACTTGGCACATGGCAGAGTCATCCACACGGCCTGGCAGTGACGCTGTCCCACGCCCCCCCCCCCCGGGCTTGACTCTTTTGACCCCGCAGTGGACCGCACCCTCTCTGGGGGCCTGGAGGGGCTCCCCAGGCGCGCTTGCACATTGGACCACATCGCACTGCCCATGTCTGGGGGACCCAAGACAAGAGCCGGTACTGGCGGCACGCAGGTGAAGGGGAAGATGGCGAAACCGGCTGAACAAGATCAGACTGCCTCCAAATTGGACACAATGCTGGCGGCGATGGAGCGACTGGAGAAACCAATGCAGCTGACCCGCACCTCCCTGGAAACGAAGATCGGCAGCATTGCCAAAGACCTCACGCACCTGCGGGCAGAGCACAGGAAACTATCGGAGCGCACATCTGCCCTGGAGGCCACCATGACTGACATCAAGCCCAAGGTCGCACAGACGGACAGGCACGTCCAAGACCTCCTCAACCGAGTGGAATTTCTGGAAGACCGCGCGGAGGATGCGGAAGGAAGGGCGAGGAGAAACAATATCCGCATTATAGGACTGCCGGAACGATGGGAAGGTAGGGAGCCGGAGATACACATGGAACGCTGGCTCACGGACCTACTTCCTGAGGACACCCTCTCTCAACACTTTGTGGTGGAATTAGCCCACCGAGTGCCTACCCGGCCCCCCAGCGGGCTCTAACCCAACGCCCATGCTTATTCGCGTCCTGAACTATCGAGACCGCGATGCCATTCTACGAGAGACTAGGAAACTGCCGGACATCAGGGTTGAAAACACCAAGATCATGCTATTCCCAGACTGCACTATCCAGGTTTTACGCCAGCGACACTCTTTCTTGGCAGTGAAACAGCGACTTCGTCAACTAGCCCTGAAATACTCTCTTCACTTTCCGGCCCATCTACGTGTGGTGGCTCAAGACAAAACTCATTTTTTCAACACTCCTGAGGTGGTTGAGGCCTGGCTGGACTCAAATATGGACACGGAGCCCCGTGCGACACCATCGACATCGGCCATGCGGCGCACCCGGGGACCCTGGCGACGTCACAGGCAAAGATCTTCGCCAGCAGGATGGACAAGCACAGAGACGGAAATAGGCACCCTGGCCGCGGCCATACACAGCGAGCAACAGGAAGCCCTTCGGATGGTGGCGGGAATCAGCGGCTCTTTGGAAGCGGACCCCACTCTGGAGGCCAGCCCCCGCGATATCCCAAGCGATGACGAACACATTTATGGACTGCTGGACTCGCAAGTATCAGTGAAACCACCGGATGTCACCACACAAACTGCTGACCTTATTCACTGAAGATAACCCAGAATATTTGATGCCCCTTGATTGTCTCCCAGGACTCCCCACAGGGCATTATCGAGACACTAGCGAGACCGCCCTGACCCAGGGAGGTGTTCATATCTGGCTGGCATGGCACCGCAAGCATTGCTTTGCGGGTCAAGACATGGAGCAAATACGGACTTTGCCAACTGGCTGTGGAGCGGCATCACGGGGGCGGCCTGACCTCTGGAGGTGAGTGACATGCTGGGGATCGACCTGGGGAGCTGCCAGGCTGCGGAGCACTGGGCCCGGGGGACCTGGGACTCCACACTGGGAGAACGCCCGCTGGAGCAGGGCCGAATAACATGAGATGCCTGTGCGGGGGAGACACCCTCGACCTGATCACACAGTGTGCCTGTAAAAGTAGAGCCAAGCGCTTAGCGACCCCGCCAGAACTTACGGTTTCTTCAGCTCTCTAGAGCGTTTGGACGATAACATGTTCTGCTGTTGACCTTTTGGCATTGTACTCTTGTTTTCCCTGTTTTTAGTGTTGATTGACTTTTCTTTCTTCCCCTACATTCTCCTCACATATTGCGTGTGTGTGCGAAGGTCTTTTGATGATGAATGTGGGTGTTTAACGCACCAAGATGTCATATTGGCCACTGGTGGGGGGCGGGAGGGGGGAGTGACAGAAGACCGGATGTACTATGAGTGAGATTAAACTCTGCACATGGCGTGGAATGCATATGCCATCATGCCGTTATCAGATACACTCATACCTCAAACGACACCACGTGCACATAGCACTGTTACAAGAGACTCATTTGACTGGTCCGGAGACACTAACGTTACACCGCAGATGGAGAGGACAGTTGCATGCTACTGGGTTTCCGGCCTATGCGCGAGGGGCGTTGATCTGGGTGCGCCCAGGGGTCCCCTTTGCACTCTCCCACTGCAGGATAGACACGGATGGCAGATATGTAGTAATACATGGTAAATTGGATGGGCAGCTTGTTGTACTTGCTTCCCTCTATGCCCCCAATACTGAGCAGGGTCGCATCCTCACACGGCTGTCGTCAGTGCTGGCACCCTGGCATGGTGTTCCATTATTGCTGGGGGGTGACTACAACTGTGTTTTGGACACTAACCTAGACCGGTCATTCCCCCCCCCTGGCTAGCGCACCGGCGAATGGGGCTATGAGGGCACACACGGACCTGGCGACGCAATGGGAACTGCACGACGCCTGGCGAGGTCGTAATCCACACACAAGGGTATACTCCTACTATTCAGGCGCCCACACATTACGTGTCAGGTTAGACAGATACATGCTGACAAGTGACCTGCTCCCCCATGTTACGGACACTTATTATCTGGGCCGTACCCACTCTGACCATAACCCCCACATCCTCGATTTAGCTTGGGAGCGCCCACACCCACTGGTGCCCACCTGGAGACTGCAGCCTGACGTGCTGCTGGATGCCCCATTCAGAGATGCGCTTTCGACACGCCTCTTGCAGTATTTTGAGGAAAAGAACCACACTGCCTCTACTCCTCAGTTAGAATGGGATGCATTCAAAGTTGTCACAAGAGGCCACTGTCTGGGTACACATGTGGGTATGCGGAAACAAATAGAAGGAGAACTGACGCGCGTTGAATCTGAACTGCTGGACGGGGAACTGGAGGCGGTGGAGGGAGATGGCGGGACATTGATAGCGGCTAGGGAACAACACACGCAGTTACTTGACAGACTGAAAAACCTAAACTATGCTGCCCTTTCGGCGTGTACCCATCATTTTGGGGACAAGCCGGGTAAACTACTATCGTGGTTGATCTGGCGAGACACCCAGACCACCCCAGTGACGTCCATTTGCACGGCTCAAGGTAACACTGTATACACGCAGAGGGCTATTCATGAAGCCTTCGCGACGCACTACAAGGGCCTCTATCGTTCTCGTTTACGGGTTCCCACTGCCGACATAACTGCATATCTATCAGCCCTTCACCTGCCAGAGATAAACGACGCGCAGCATGATGAATTTGGAGCGCCGCTTACGTCGGAGGAACTCAATACAGCCATTTTCTCTCTCTCCAACGGTAAATCCCCGGGGCCTGACCGGCTACCCGCGGAGTTTTACAAAGCCTATTCTATTATCCTAATTCCTGAACTACTGCATGTGTTTGAGGCGGCAATCACAGACTCTGCTCTCCCGCCTACACTAAACAAGGCGAACCTGATATCACTCCTGAAGCCAGGCAGAGACGAGACCAGCATGGGCTCGTATAGGCCGCTGGCCCTCCATAACACTGACTATAAGATCCTGGCATCCACGTTAGCCCATCGACTGGCACCCTTGGTGCCTACCCTTTTTCATACTGACCAAAACGGTTTTGTGCCGACTCGCAGCACATCGTTTAATATTAGACGGCTGTTTAGGGTGCAGTGTCTAGCCACACCCTGATGGCCTCACTCAGGATGCCTGATACTCGACCTCGAGAAGGCATTCGACTCTGTGGAATGGCCCTACCTGGTGTCGGTACTGCGGAAATACGACTTGGGCGGCGATTTTCTCCAAATGGTGCAACTCCTGTACCAGATGCCCATAGTGCGTGGGTGGGCTACTCTCTGACCCAATCCGGGTGTGCAGAGGTACCAGGCAGGGGTGCCCCCTCTCCCCTATAATCTTCGCTCTAATGATGGAGCCTTTGGCGGCTCATCTCCGAGCCTCCGGTGCAGACTGGGGCATTCCTTTAGCCGATGGAACTCATGCGGTGTTGTTATATGCTGACGACTTACTACTCTATATCAGAGACCTGACTTTCCACCGGTGCTCACTGACATATTCCGTACGTTCAGAGAGATGTCGGGACTAAGGATCAATTGGGCAAAGTCTGGAGTGCACTCCTTTGACGCTGCCACACCGGAATGTGCAATCACGGTTCTAGAAGAACAACTTGTCTGGTATCCAACCACTTTTCGCTATCTGGGGATATACATGTACCGAGACCCCACCGACGTACTAGAAGGCAATTTAATAAGGGCAATTTCATCGCTCAGGGCGCAGGTAATCTTCTGGAACTCTCCCACTCAATGTCCCGCGCCCAATCACTCTGGCGAAAATGATAGCGTTGCCCAAGCTGCTGTATTTCTACGCCAACCTTCCATTCTATGTCCCCACCCGAATATTTCGCGAACTAGAGGCACTAATCAGAAGATTGATATGGAACACGGGAAGACCCAGGGTTGAGCTGAAGACGCTGTATGCGTCGTCAGAAACTGGGGGTCTGGCTGTCCCTAATCAGGAGCTTTACTACCTAGCCGCACAGCTACAGTGGGTGACCTACTGGTTAAGTGGGAAAAACCTAGAAGACACGACCACGGACACTACGATCATGTCGGCTGCACAAGAGCACGCACTTTTTCACCCGTTAGCTAAAACCCGCTGCCCAGAGTAGCTACATCTAGCGGTGGCGTGGAAGTGTTACGTCAGAAGTTTGAAGCTTACGAACTCCACAAAGCCGTATGCTCCGAACCTACCATTACTGGGGACGCCCTGGGAAGACGGTGCGCTCGTGTAAGTGGCATTGAGCAGCTGGACACGGGCTGAGCTGGATACCCTGGGGGACCTGTTTGCAGAGGGTGCCTTAATCCCATTTGAGGCACTAGCCGCAGACACGGGACTACCGGTTGGACAGTTCCTAACACATGCAGAGCTCATACGCACGCTGACACGGGCCTGGGGCGACCTCACAGAAGAACTGCCGACCCACTTGCTAATACAATATTTACACGTGATGGGGAATGGGTGGAAGCACTGGGTGCAAGCACGTGGTGCACTGGCTTGCACAGGCCCTGCACACGCATGCACAGTTTTCCTCCCAGCGCTTACGAGACAAGTGAACAGAGGACAGGGGACGAGAATGGACCGACAAAGAATGGGCGGTGGTATTAGCCAAAGCACTCAACATCCCACGCAATTCCCGCTTCAAAATCATTCAATACTATATCATACACCAAGCATTCTTATCCCCAGACAAGGTAAACCGTTTTTTTGGACTTACCACGACGGCATGCCCCAAGTGCGTACTAGTAGATGCAGATTTTCTACCCATGCTCTGGTCTTGCTCTTTCCTACAAGACTACTGGAAAGCGGTATCAACCTCCCTGGCAGCAGGGGCAGGAGGTGGTTTACAGCACACGTGGAAGGCATGTCTACTGGGCCTTTACAAACGGACAAAACAGACGAAAGTCCCGGCCAGATTTTGGGACCTTGATTTAATAACAACGAAAAGGCTTGTCACTAAGCGCTGGAAGAATAGCGAGACCCCCAGGCAATACACTGGCGTAATTCCTTTGACAATTGGGCGAGAGCGGAGAGTGTAGCTTTACACAGGGAAGGAACAGCGGGGCTTTGCGCGTATCCCATAGCCCAGGCCTGGGATGACACCTTGACTGCTTTTCACCGGATGTGCCTGCAGGGAGGCATTACTTAGACACACTCTCCTTTAAATACTGCCTTGACGATAGCACCAGCGCCAGTGCCTGCGGAGTGTAGCAATCCTGCGTTTACACCTCAGCGGGAAGGCAGGCTTTGTCGGAGCATACCCAACGGGGCCCACCTGCCGCGACCAGATGGGATTCGACCTCTGCAACGCTGAAGCGGAGGCCATGGTCGCCCCCTCTGGCTCCCCTTCTGCGGGCCCCCCACCTTCCTCCACCCCTTCCCCTCCCCTCTTCCCCCCCTTTGTCTGCACACTTCCCTCCTCTGCCCCCACTGGGCCAAGAAATTTGCCGAATCCTCTCCCCCCTCTCCGGCCGCCCCCCCTGACACAATTACACCCCACACCGGACGACTCACATCGATGACAGAGCCCTACACGCACCCACCCTAGCCAATTCTATTTCTCATTTGATTTGTTTTCCTTTATGTTTTCAGTTCCTATTTTACAAGTTATTGCTCTATGTTCAATATAATACGTATAAGGTATTGAATATTGAATGACATGCAGATCCCTTTGGGCCTACCCTGGCGACCGCAGGCGCGGATTTGAGTACGCTGACATTGCAATCCCAAAGGATAAGGGCGCTTCTTTTAGGAACGGGATGGGAAACACACCTTAGAAATGAGGACATTGACGAGTGATGTACATGACCAGACACACCGCAACATACTGTATGTCCCGATTTCCTCTTGCATAATGTTCCTTCCAAATGGGATGGCACCCATTAGTCGGAATGTAACTGATTTGGTTTGATGGATGTAATCCTAATGGTTTTCAAGAGACCTCAATTATTCTGGGACTTTTCGTTTTCTGGAAAAGGTGCCCTAATCCGGATGTTTGATTTGCAGGAAAGTACGGCAAAAACTGTTAACTTAGCGAACTGTTGTTAATTGTGTATATCGTTGTACACCGGTGACTCGAATTCTTGCCATTCTCTTTTCTTTTATTATGTACAAAAGAAGGAAAAGGAAAAACAAGGTTATCCTGTAAAAATGACTGCTTTGTTATGTAATCTCAAATAAGAAATGCAATAAAAGATATTAAAAAAAAAATCATTGTAAATAAACGTGATAAGGGTGGCAACATTGTGTTGTGGCCAAGGAATATGTATTTGGAAGAAGCCAATAGACAGCTATCTGATCCTACATGTTATAGGAAAGCATCAAAAAAACAGCTAAGGTTAATCCAAGACAAAACATCACAACAATTGTCCCAATGGAAGAGGCAAGGACTGTTAACTAAAGAGGAAGTAAACTTTTTAAAGATTGAATATCCTGTTACCCCAGTCCTGTATTTCATCCCAAAAATCCATAAGAAGGTGGTCCCTATCCCAGGAAGGCCCATTATATCCGCCAGGGGAAGCCTCATGGAAATGATATCCAAATATGTAGACTTTTTCCTACAGCCCCATGCCACTATTCTCCTGTAAAAGATTACCGCGACTTCCTCAGGAAAATTGACAGTGTTGTATGGAAGTCAAAACTTTTACTTGTAGTTATGGATATAGAATCCTTATATACTAGTATTCATCACACTGATTGGCTTCTAGCGGTGAAGTATTATTTGGACAATAGATCTATCCATATACAGGAGCATAATTGTATGCTGATTGAAATGATTAAGCTTTGCCTTCTAAACAACTATTTTTCATTTAACAAAGAAATTTACCAACAACTTAGAGCAGTCGCTATGGGGGCATGCTTCTCCCCCAGCTACTCGTGTCTCCACATGGGCTGGTGGGAGGAGCATGTCCTCAAGAGGCAACACAAGGTGATGTGGGAGGCTCACGTCAGACACTACTGACGTTATATAGATGATGTCTGTATGGTGTGGGAGGGAACAAGAGAGGCATCTGTGCCATTCATTACACCTCTAAATGACAATACATTTAATCTAAAATTCACCGCCACCATAAGTGAGGAAAGTGTTGAATTTCTAGATGTACTACTATACATCAGCGATGACCGGATCCACACCAAATTGCATCGTAAGACAATGTGGTAAATTCCATTTTACACGCAGAGAGTTCACACCCCGCCATTTGATTCAAAGCATTCCATACGGGGAATTCTTGCGGATTCGCTGTATATGCAGTACTGACCTTGATTTACAGAAGTGTCAGCAGGAATCAGTTGATCGCTTCCTCTGCCGAAGATACAAAAGTTCTGTGCTCAACAATGCTTCGAGAAAAGCTAATGAACAACCTAGGAAGGATTTATTAGTACCCAATACTGAACGGGTCACAAAGCAAGCCTTGTCAATTCAAGGTAATGACAATGACATACACAACATAAGACTCATTACTACATTCAGCAAACAAGAACGCAAAATCTCTTAGATAATTTACTCTCAGTGACCTATAGTACTAACGGATGTAACGTTAAAAACAATATTACCACCTTTACCAGCCTTTATGTTCAGGAGGGCACCATCTATGAGGGATGGGTTAGTCAGATCTAGCCCCGAGATAACATCTAAGTCCACCTGGTTGGCCAAACCTGGGTTCTACAAATGCAAGTCATGCCGAGCTTGCAAATTCAGCACTAATCTGACAACAAAGATCATTTGACTTGCCGCACAGAATTAGCTACCTCTCTACTGTGGTGCTCATGTGGGCTCCAGTACATCGGGAGCACTAAACTCCCAGTATACAAGCGTATTCTGCAGCACATAAGGACTATCGTCAATTCAGACCCTAGTCACCCGGTTGCCAGACATTTCAAGTTGGTACGCAATAACAACCTCTATGACTTACAATATTCTGTGCTAGCAACAGTACCCGTACCCGGAAGGGGGGTGGAAATCTGGAGAAAAGTCTATGCCAACTTGAGACACACTATAATCTGGCCCTTGACACCAACATACCGAATGGCCTAAATACAGGCGAGGATTTGCATAACTTCCTCTAACAACATCCGCTCGTATCCACTCTATCTAGGTGTTTTTAGTGACTTAAAGCTACTTCTTAATCACATACAATTTGAGAATGCTTTGAATCTGAAATTAATTATGAGGTTAAATTCTGTAGAAATATTTCTCCAACACGACATACAAATGAGTAAAGTTGTTTCATTGTTTACATTGATCATATTATGAATGATTTTAGCACTTGCACTTTACGAGTTGTGTCCTACTAAAACACGTTTGAGACCATTGATGAAAATAATGATGAAATGCTATCAAGTATAATTCCAACCTGTAGTTGCAATATAGAACACTTGCACTGTATTTTGTTTGGGTCATCTTTGGTAAACAATAGGTGCTTCGAAGCAGCTATAAATAGATGTTTTTGCACTATCATCAAAATGTTATTTGCACACGAGCACAGCACTTTATTTCTGATCACAGACTGTTAACACATATGAGAAATTAACTGCCATATGTAGAAGCCTATATAAGTGTAGAAATTCATACATACATGAACTGCTGCTTTTATATGGTCAAATAAGACTGATCTACGATTTTATATTTGACTGTATTTCACAGAGATATGCTGCTGAATGATTTAACATTATATTCTAGCACCATCCATGTAATGGTATTTTTCATATTAGGGAGGCCTGTAATACACACATTTTGTAAAAAGTGGTCTAGCTACTTGCCTTCAGCAGCGTTCCTTCAATGACAATGACAGAGGCTCTGAACTATGTGATAGCGTATTTTGCACAAAGTATGGCAGTTAGACATATATCTTTTTAACATCCTAATTGTGTTGAATATACAATTAAAAATTTGCAAACAAATCGTGACAAGAATTTCAATTCTATTAAGGACACGGAGGCGAGGATTAAGCTTCTCATTTCATTGCATTTATTACACGGCAGCCAATAAAAACACTTTTTATTCATAATCTACAAATCCCATGAGCACTAGGTGCCCAATAACCAAAGAGAGTACCCTACATAAGGTCTCACAGAGGTAGTCACTTCCTCTTTCTTTGCGTGATCCATTTGAAAAACCATTAAGTCCAACGTCCTTTGAGATAACCATTTAATATCGAACACTGTCTTAAACCAGACAATCCATTATGGTAACCCAACATTCTGAAGTCCAACTGGGACACTTCATTCTTGTGGAGGAAACTCTGCGGCTTGAGATCGGCGAATGACCGCCGCACTTCAAAGGAAGAAGAACACTCCAACGAACCATTGAAGAAGAAGAAGGCAGAATTCCTTACTTGCCATTTGTATCTGAAAACAAAGAGAAAATCCCGTAATAACGGCCACTCTCGAACGTATCGTATACATCAAACCATTTAACCAGGGTGGGAAATAAGACAATAGTACAATCAAAAGAACATTGACAGCGAACACTGCAATTCATGACATATGATTCAATATAACACATAATCTTGGGTGGGATAATCCTTGCCTCCGTGTCCTTAATAGAATTGAAAATTCTTGTCACGGCTTGTCCGCAAATTTTTTATTTTATGTCAGGACCGGAGGCTCCGATTATGCTTGTTCAAAGCTTAGCCACCACTACTGATTCCACATTCACAATTGGTTTATAATAAAAGGACTTAAAGGTGGACTCTCTCGACCAGTCAGCTGCCGTCATTATATCCGCAAGCGTTACTCCCAGAGTATGTGACTTAGAGGCCATTGCCCCTTGAACAGAATGAGCCCCAAACGTAGAAACATCAATACCTGCCTTGCTCATGAGCCAACGCATTGAGCTAAAGTGGCAAGGGTCACCAGTCGAAATGGTTTTTGTAAAGCAATAAACAGTTGACCTTGCATATTAGAACGAAACTCAGCTGTACTTACCTCGTATGCTTTAAGACATTGAACCACACATAATTTCGGATTGTCCGGAAAACTAGGATATGAAACAGAGGTGGTATTACACTTGGTATGCCTGGAGATATTAAAAGTGACCCCTTCAGGGGAGAAACGGCGACCAGCCAAATTCAAAGTTCGGATATCAGACACTCTCTTGCAAGAGACCAAACATAACAACATGGCCAATTTGACAGAGATCTGCTTGCATGATAGATATTTGTTAGGAGGCCAGGTTTCTAGAAACCGTAGAACCACTGCGACGTCCCATAGGAACGAGTACTATGGACATGGGGGTATGATCGTCCGAATCCCTCTTAGCAATTTGCAAACCGGCCAATTTGACAGAGATCTGCTTGCATGATAGATATTTGTTAGGAGGCCAGGTTTCTAGAAACCGTAGAACCACTGCGACGTCCCATAGGAACGAGTACTTTGGACATGTGGGTATGACCATCCGAATCCCTCTTAGCAATTTGCAAACCAAGGTATGTTCTCCCACTGGTTTACCATCCAGCTCAACATGCCCCGCTGATATCGCAGACCGAAAGGTGTTAACTGTTCTATACGCAAGACCCGATGAGGCTAGGGAAGCCAGATATTTCATGACCATGGTGACATTTGCTGTAGTGTGATCGATATACCATTGAGCACGCCAGCTACACCATTTGCTTCCACTAACGGAGATTGTGGAGATACGCTGACAGTACGTGAAGACTGCTGCGTACGGCTAAAGCCAGAAAAAGAACGGAGAGGCACCCGCTACCCGGACTTAATCCCCCGGTCAAACGGTTTTTCGGCGGAACTCAAACATACGCCATCTAAACAAAGCTAAATAAATTTCACACTCCAGTCTACACAAGCGGTATAAGTGGATCTATAATCCTTGAGGTTAAAGAAAACAAGCACCTTGAGCTACGTGGTCCTGAAGAGAATTCCCTTGAAGAAAAGGGTTTTCGAAACGCGTAGACCTTCTGTACAACACTAGGATATTTTCTTGAAAACACAATTAATTACTTAACGTTTGATCTGATTTCCTGTGTTGTTTTATTCTGAATTAACTCTTGTTAATATGTAATGTGTAAATTGATGCCAATTATTTTTTCATGTGTGTTAGGATGTGTATGCATGGTTGAAAGTGGTACCAAATGTGAGAAGTGTTGTGTGGAATAAATGTGGAGTGTAAATATTTCTGTTTATAAATATGTGAATATCGTGCAATGATGTTTTGATAAATAATTGAGAATTAAAAATAATTGATTTATTCTGGATTAAAAAAGTTGTCCAAAGACTTACTGATTTTGTGAGTAAGTTTCGTGGTAACGTTCAGGTCCCCTTTTCCTAAATTGTAGGCAATACTGGTGCTTGTTTTTGGTTTTTTGTTTATAGTGAGGCTTGTCCTTATTGCCCGTAAGCCCAGACCCAGTTTTGGTTACGGAAATCAAACCGCAGCGGGCTCCCCAGCCCCAGTGGCTGGCATCCGATTCGATCACTGTCTCGGGACTGGATCTGAATATGGCTCTGCCAATCCATGACTCCATGTGGTCTAACCACCCCAACATTTCCCACCTTGCCTCCTCGGACAGAGGAATACGTTCTGCATATCTGAGGCCTTTGCGGAGTTGTTGGATCTTCAAATGCTGGAGTGCTCGGTAATGCAGAGGTCCCAGAAATATAGCCTGGATCTATGAGGCTAATAGGCCCACCACTCGAGCCACCGACCTCAAAGATACAATACGTTTGTTCACAATCAATCTCAATTCTTTCTTGATTGCTCTGATCTTTTGCCTGGGAAGGAGAAGCTGGCAGCTCCGAAATTCTACCTGAAAATCCAGGAATTCTATCAATCAATCATTTGTAAAGCGCACAACATACCCGCGAGGGTCTCAAGGCGCTTGGGGGGGTGCTACTGATCGAACAGCCAGGTCATAGGTATCCTCAGGAAGGTCAGCAGGTCTTGGGTCAGTCGTAGGCTCAGTGGGAGGATGTTCCATGTCTTGGCGGTGAGGTGGGAGAAGGATCTCCCACCGCTGGTTGTTCTTCGGATGCGCAGGATGGTGGTGAGTGAGAGGTCGGCAGAGCGTAGCTGGCGGTTGGGGATGTAGAAGGAGAGCCGTCTGTTGAGGTAGGCTGGGCCGGTCTTGTGGAGTGCCTTATGTGCGTGGGTGAGGAGCTTGAAAGATATCCTCTTGTTGACGGGGAGCCAGTGCAGGTTTCTCAGGTGGGGGTGATGTGGCCATGGCATGGTACGTTGAGGATCAGTCGTGCCGAGGCGTTTTGGATGCGTTGTAGTCGTTTGATGAGCTTGGTCGGGGCTCCCGCGTAGAGGGCATTTCCGTAGTCAAGTTTGCTGCTGACGAGGGCCTGGGTGACTCTCTTTCTTGTATCTGTTGGAATCCATCTGTAGATCTTGCGGAGCATGTGGAGGGTGTTGAAGCAGGAGAAGGAGACGGCGTTAACTTGCTTGGTCATTGAGAGCGATAAGTCGAGGATGATTCCCAGGTTGCGTACGTTGTCGGTGGGTGTTGGGGCTGCCCCCAGTGACGTCAGCCACCAGGAGTCGTCCCAGGCTGAAGGGTTGGAGCCGAGGATGAGGACCTCCATCTTGTCCGAGTTCAGCTTCAGACGGCTGGTCTTCATCCAATCGATGATGGCCTTCATTCCTTCATGGAGGTTGGCTTTGGCGGTGATGGGGTCCTTAGTGAGGGAGAGGATCAGCTGAGTGTCGTCGGCGTAGGAGATTATGCTGAGGTCGGGCTACGTGTGCGAGCGGGGCCATGTAAATGTTGAATAGCGTTGGGCTGAGGGAGGATCCCTGGGGTACGCCGCAGAGGATCTTGGAGGCTTTGGAAAAGAATGGGGGTTTGCAGACGCTCTGGGTTCTGTCGGAGACGAAGGAGGTTGTCCAATCCAGAGCCTTGTCTCGGATCCCTGCGGCGTGGAAGCGTGCGCATAGTGTGCGGTGGCAGACGGTGTTGAAGGCGGTAGAGAGGTCTAGGAGGATGAGTGCTGCGGTCTCGCCGTTGTCCAGCAGGGTCCTGATGTCGTCGGTGGTGGCGATGAGGGCAGTCTTGGTGCTGTGGTTGCTGCGGAACCCTGACTGGGAAGGGTCCAGGATTCTGTTATAGGTTGCATGGGGGATAGAATGGACTTCTGAGGGTTCACCATGAAACCCAAGCATTGCAGCAAATAAATCGATGGCCCACTCTAGGTGCATGAGTACCAGGTGGGGGCAACGGGCCATGATAATGATGTTGTCTAGATAGACGATCAAGCGAACTCCTCGAGCTCGCAGCAATTCCATGATCAGGCGCATGAGTTTTGTGAAGCACCAAGGTGCTGACGAAACTCCGAAGGGAAGGACTTTGTACTTGTAGCAGATTCCCTGCCTGAGAAATTGGAGAAACCGCCGGTGCAAAGCTTAGATGGGCCGCTGAAAGATATGCATCTTTCAGGTCCAGACAGACAATCCAATCCCCTTCCTGTAGAAGGTCCAGTAGCAAATGGATGCCCTCCATTTTGAAGTGTTGGTAAATGATCCACCCGTTGAACTCCTTCAGATTCATAACCAATCCCCTTTTCTGGACTAAGAAAACCATGCTGATGAAACCTCGAGGTTGGGGCTGAGTGGCTCCTTTCTTGGGAAGGGCGAGGATTTCATCTGTAATGAAATCCTGATCTTGATGGGAAAAATGTAGGAGAGGAGGAAGGGAACCTTTGGAGGGAGTATCGTACAATTCCAGTTTGCACCCCTGAACTGTCTCCAAGACCAGAGCATCTTGCAAGATCGTTTGCCAGACCTGTAGAAAAAATGTAATCCGACCCCCCAGAACTACTTATAAACACAAAATGAGTCTCACCTGTATTTCCGGTGTCTTCTGGTTTCCCTGGTTGCCACTAAATCTACCTTTTCAGAAATGGTTTTGACCTCTTTGAGAGGGATAGAAGGAGGTGTTGCCGGAGATATGATCCTGGTAGCCTCTTCTTTGATGCTGTTGTCCACGTGGGGCACCTTGATTGTACCCACGGCCCAACGACAGCCCTCAATTTCATCCAGGCCTGGTGAAAACCGGACAGAAGGCGCGCTTGAGTGATTCCTGCACCTTATCCAGACCACTGAAGATGGCCACAAACTTGGTCAGTTCTTTAAAAAATGGCTGACTAAACAGGAGACCCAGGGCCACGGGTCCCGCCTCCGAGGACAACTCTGCTAGCTTAGGGTTCAACTTGAGGAGGATAGATCGCCTCTGATAACCCGACATGGCACAGTTGGCGTTGCCCAACCGGCACACTGCCCGCTGTGCCCACTTGATCAGGTCATCTGGGTCTATCGGAGAGCCGGACTCCTTGGCCTGAAATCCCATTTCAAGTATTTTGGTGAGCGGTCCTGATAGGTCTAAAAATGTATCCTGGCCTGACCTTCAGGCGCAGTCTATGCCTTTCTTGGGGTCTTTTGCATATTTCTTCAAATATGTGATCAATGTAGGATCCACCTTGGGGGTCTCCACAACTCGTGCTGCTAAATCAGGCCTCGGGCACTCCGACTGCAGTCGGCCCTGACGTCCTTGTCAAAGGGACATAGGAGGTGCGATTACACTTAATCCACCACCTACTGCGACGGGAGCCATGCAGTGGAATTAGGGTGGACAATGTCCGCAGCCGGGCTCTGACGTCCTTGTCAAAGGGACGTTGGAGGTGCGATTGCATGTAATCCCCCACCTCCTGCGACGGAAGCCACGTGGTGGAATTAGGGTGTACAATGCCTGCCGGTTCAAACGTAAGGAGTTTAGGCTGTCTTGGAACCTCAAGATGGTGCTCCCTTGTAGACTTCTTCACTGGAATGGGTTATTTCTCCTTCTCTGAATACTTCTCTGATGAGGAGTCTCTTGTCTCTCCCTGCATGGAGTCAGTAAAGTCTTTTGGCGCATTATAAGAATGGTCATTCGCCAAAGACCTGAAGAGCCAAGCAAAATCCTCTGTGTGAGGGTTAGAACCTTTTTTGCTACTGGCTGGTGCTCGAGCGCCTGTTGCAGGGATCCACCCCTGCTGGAGTGCATATTTATTTAAATGGCGCTTGAGGGGTGTAATCGCTCTTTCTAGGACTGTGTTTACAGAATGTTGCAAGCCAGCATCTAGGGCTTCGACGAGGTCCGGTTCCAGAGAGCCGGATGGCTCTTCCTCCAAATAATTGTCCTCAAAGAAGAATTTGGCCATTGTGTATGAACCGCATTGATAAGGCACTATTATAATTCACTGAGCCGAGTGTGTCCCAATTATTACTGAGGAATCAGGGGGAGAAGAAAAACCCCAGGCAAGCCAGGCGATCAAGATGTATTTTGTGGTGGAGGGAAAGCTTGCCTAACCTCTCTAGGCACAGCCTATGCATGATTTGTACTGCCCTCCGCGATTACAGAGCATCTGGTGTCACCGGGAGCAGCAAACGGGGAAAAAGCACTTTCAAATTCAGCTCGTTTTCCCGCTTTGATCCATATCTGTAGACGCTTTCAGGACAATTTGCCAAAATAGCTGCAGCGCATGCGCGGAAACAGCCGCCCCTTTCAAAGGAAAAAGGATTCAGCACGATCGAGAGAAGTGCGGTCCTCGCCCCTACTCTCACACTCCACCTGATGCAAGGCACAGGAACAACATGCCCGGCCGGGGAGACAGAAGCGCTCCCCCAATGACGGAGAACCCAGCACACGCGTCAGACACTCGCGGAGGTGCAAAGCAGACCAGGCTGTAAATAAACAGAAAAACGCTGAGGTACAACGCTAATGTCGCAATTAACATACAATAAAGACAATTTACCATACAATATAGAAACATCCAGCACATAAGCACAAAGCGCTTATAATGTTTATTCCATGCTCAAACCCATATGCTACCATACAAGAAGAGTAAGGGAAGGCACTTAACTGGCTGCGAAGCAGCAAAGAAAGAGGAAGTGACTACCTCTGTGAGACCATATATAGGGTAATCTCTATGGTTATGGGGCACCTAGTGCTCATGGGAATTGTAGTTTACTAATAAAAAAGTGTTTTTATTGGCTGTTGTGTAATAAATGCAAAGAAATGAGAAGCACAATCAAAGCCCCCGGTCCTGACATAGAATTCCAGCATCGTTGGTTTACCTGTTGTATTTATTGCATTTTACAAATATGCACACTGTACATACTTGTCACTGAAGTCTGTGTTCACAGTCTTTTGTCCATTTTCACTTTTTCAACTGGGTGTTTTTTTAGAGGAATTTGTGCACACGCACACACTATTTGTTTGTTTACTGTCATGCGGCGAGTAATGTGATCAAGATCGCAGTTACGCGGTCGAAACGCGTCATGGCAGGCACTATGCCTGAACAGCATTGGAGTCTTTGTGTTATCACGATGGAATAAAGCATTGAAGTTTTAAAAGGAGCCGTTTCGAGAAGTGGTACTTTTGAGAGTGGTGAGGTCCGTACCTGTGAGGTCCCGCCGAGAAGGAGACGGGCCAGGAAGGTGGAAATGTGACAAATAATAGTGATTTTTTTCTGCCTGAAAATTGCCGATTTAGATTTGGCTACACACACCTATGTAGAGTTGTGTTCTAGTGTCATAGCCGCCGCGCGGTACGTAATGACGTGGCAAGCGCGGCGGCCATTTTAAATGTCGGAAAAAGTGCGCGATAGAGCACGAGAGCGAGGATAATTGTCGGAGAGCACCGGACGCCCGGCGCTCTCCTGCTGAGCTTAATAAATACCAGTACTTCCCCATTACGGCCTCCAGTATATTATTTGGGTATAATACACACTTCACAGTGGCGACGAGGCTGGGAGTGAAAAAAAACCGAAGGGAAACACACAGGACAACCCATATTGAAGGAGCTGTGGAGGAGACTACTGAACCACGTGGAACACCCAAGGCAGGAACAACCAGGAAAGCACAGAAAACATCAGCAGGAGAGCGTGGCAGAGGCACAGAGCCACGTGGAGTAGGCAACAGAAGTGCACCATGAGCACCAGGTACGAGGGGCAGAGAGTGACAAGGGTGGAGAGCCTAGACTGACCCATAGTGACTCCGCCGGCACGTGGACTAGACAGGAGAGACGGGGACACTGGAAGCAGGTGGCCAGTCCTGGTACAAATGCCCGAACACGACGGAGGTCCTGGCGGAGTCACAGAGAAGAGGAGGAGGGGGCGCAGAAAGACCCCAACTGGACCAGGCGCAGAGAGAGCGCAAGCGCACCAAGCAGCCCAAAAGGTCAGCAACAGATCCAGAAAGACCCGCAGGGATGAGTGCGCAGGCTTCATCACTCACGACGCCAATTCCTTTGCTGCCCAAACCAGGAGAACCTCAGATGAAGTGGGAGGACTGGAGAGAGTACTTCATGAATTATATAGAAGCGCTGGAAGACGAGAATGGGGAGGCTTTCCCCAGCAAGAGGAAGAGGAGGATACTCCTGCACAACCTAGGCCCGGAGGGGATAAGGGTATTCCAGAATCTTATGCCCACTCCCAGGCAAGCAGCAGACGACTATGTATTCAGACACGCAATAGAAGACCTCAACAACCACTACCGGCCGGCAGTGTGTACGTCCATTGACAGATATAATTTCCAGCAGAGGAAACAGGAGGTGGGCGAATCAATAGATGACTATGTTGCTGCGCTTAAGAAATTGGCGATAACGTGCAAATTTGGTGATGAGTGAATAAAGGACCAGATAGTTATGCACACTACTAATAAGGCGGTTCAGGACAAACTGTGGGTGAATGGAGACGCCACACTTAAGGAAGTAATCGCCATGGTGGAAAAGGCAGAGCTGTCCAAGAGATGGGCAGATGCGGCAAAGAGAGAACCCAGCCAGAGGTCCATGGTTAATAAAATAGATGATGCCGAAACGAAAAGAAGGAACAAACCCCTAGCAGCGGAAAGCAAGGTACAGAGTAGATGGTCAGGGAAGCCCACGCAGCAGAGAAGGCCGAACAGAGAAAGCACGAACGCATGCTACCGGTGTGGAAGCCTGACCCAAGCAGCCAACGACAAACGTTGTGCGTCGTTCCGAGCGAAATGCATGTTCTGCGGTATAGCTGGACACTATGAAAAGGTATGCCGCCGCAAGGTGAGAAGGCCCACGGTGAAGTATGTGGAGCAAGATCCGGAGGAAGGAGTGGACAGAGAACAGGACGAAGAGGACAACGTACTGTGTGTGGAAGGTCAGGTACTGGGCATTGACTGCAGATGCTCCCGCAAACCACAATGCGAGATGGTGATTGAAGGAGTACCGATTAGAATGGTTGCGGACTTGGGTTCCCCGTACACTATCGTCCAAAGGACAGTATGGAATGAGCAATTCAGACCCAGCATAGAACCAAATCTAGAATCTCCGGACATAAGGCCAGTCACGTACACTGGAGAACCCATTCCGATGGTTTGATACAGAATCTTAACCTTTGAGCTTAAAGGCCGGAGTGCAGAGTGCAAGTTGTATGTGGTGAAGAAGGGCCCCTCGGTACTAGGGTGGATGGATCAGGGCGACCTAGGTATACAATTGGATCCAGGAGGTGCCACGCAGGTACTAATGACAAACACGGAGCGATTACCGGACTTCGAGAGGATGAAGAATGAATTTCCCAAGGTTTTTGGCGGGAAGGTCGGCAAATTGGAGAAATTTGTGCATCGGAAAGCCCTCAAGGAGAACTACACGCCGGTGTCCCACAAAGTAAGGAACATACCCATAGCGGTCAGAGAAGCAGTACAACAGGAGCTGCACAGACTGGAAGAGAATGGAATCATCGAACCCATAAACAGCTCAGAGTGGTTGGCGCCTCTGGTGGTGGCCATGAAACCCAATGGTAAGGTTCGCCTCTGTGTGGATCTGCGCGAGCTGAACAAATGCATCATTGTGGAAAAATTCCCGCTACCACGCATTGAAGAGATGTTGGCGAAGACAAAGGGGGTAAGGTGGTCCTCCACTATCGATCTCACTTCAGCACACCATCAGATAGATCTGCATCCAGTGAGTAGGAAGCTGACGTCGTTCATAACACCCTTCGGGTGCTACCAGTTCCGCCGCATGCCCTTCGGTCTTGCGTCGGCAGCATCGGTATTTCAGAAACTAATGCACCGGTTGTTTAAAGACCTCGAAGGAGTGCAATACTTCCAGGACGATATATTAGTGATGGGAAAGGATCTAAAGGACCACAACAAGAAGCTAGACACAGTACTTCAAGTTCAGGAAACCAATGGCCTTACAGCTGAGTGGGAGAAGTGCCGGTTCGGAATGATCTCTGTCACCTACCTGGGGCATGAGATTGGAGAACAAGGCATCACACCCAAACGGGCCAATGTGAAGGCGATTTGTGACGCCCCGGCACTGAACAACAAAGAAGAAGTGAGATCCTTCTTAGGGATGGCTGAATACTACAGCAAATTTGTGCAACACTTTGCCACCAAAACCCACCACCTAAGACAACTCATAAGGGACAAGACAGTGTTCACATGGACAGAGGAGACACAAAAGGAATTTGACACCATAAAAGATGACATCAGCAAGGTGATACCTCTGCAAGGATACGACCCCCAGGGGCGGTCAGTGTTGATGACAGACGCCAGCGAGAAGGGACTGGGAGCAGTCCTTATGCAGGAGAGGAAAGATGGAACAGTGGAGATGCTCAGTTTCGCATCAAGGTCCCTATCCCCAACAGAACAGAAATTCAGTGTGATAGAGAAGGAGATGCTGGCGGTAGTGTGGGCCATGGGGAAGTTCCGCCAATTCCTATGGGGCACGAGGTTCCAGCTCAAGACTGATCACAAACCCCTGGTCAGAGTTCTCACATCGAGTGGGCATGCAAGCGCAACTCCCCGCATCGCCAAGATGACATTGAAACTGTTAGACTACAGGTATGATGTAGAATACATCCCTGGAAAAAGAAACAAGGTAGCCGACTATCTTAGTAGGGAGTCGGCGATGGAAGGAGCCACATGTGGTGGGGAAGAGAGTGAAGTCATGGTAGCTTTCACGGAGGATCCTGAGAGGGTGATAAGCAACCAAGAATGGACAAAAGCGTACGGAGAAGATCCAGACATAGAAGAAGTCAAGGAATGTCTACTGCGAGGATGGCCTGAAAAGAAACACTTACGTATGGCAC
This sequence comes from Lissotriton helveticus, assembly GCF_964261635.1. Lineage (NCBI taxonomy): Eukaryota > Metazoa > Chordata > Amphibia > Caudata > Salamandridae > Lissotriton > Lissotriton helveticus. The sequence continues at coordinate 375,807,735 of NC_136063.1, forward strand.
TCAGAAAATTCTTCGAAGTACGGGAGGAACTATCAATTGGAGACAAAGGGATATTTCTAAACAGAGGAAACAAAGTAGTCCCCCCCGACGACGTTGATACCTCATCTTCTAGCAGTCCTACATGAAGGGCACCTGGGGATAGTAAAGACGAAGATGGGAACTAAACAAATGTACTGGTGGCCTGGGATGGACCTCCAAGTGGAGAGACACGTAAGGGAGTGTGACCAGTGTCAAAGAGCAGATAAGACCTTGACACCTCTAAGACCAGCTTTAGGGAAGTTCACAAGCCCGATAAATCCCTGGGAGGAAGTGTCCATAGACATTCTCAGACCTATATTGGACAACCAGGGCACACCAAAATATATGTGTGTCCTCATCGATAGGTAATTGAAATGGCCGGAGGTGCACATACAGGAAGAGATGGACACTGAAATAGTTCTCCGGTTCTTTACTGCTATTTTCCTCAGGGAAGGTATTCCCAGATCCATCTTGAGTGACAACAGGCCGCAGTTCACCTCGGAGTAGTGGTCCAGGTACATGGAGAGGAATGGAATCAAAACCAAGCACACATCCATATACCACCCAGCCGGAATTGGACAAGTGGAGCGATTCAATAGGGTCATAATGGGATCCAGTCAGTCAAAAGATCTTTATTCGATTTAGTTAAAAATCATACAAAGAGGATAAAAACATTATTTATACAAATAAAAAAATTATTTAACAGTTCCATACCAATCAAATTCATGTAACGGGATATTAGGGCTAAAAAAGTGTTTAAAAGTTTTTAAAAATACAATTAATTCGGAAAAACCTGGTAATATCTTGCGTGATTTTGATCTAGCCGCCGCCGCCACTAAGAAGTTTGCCATACAAAATGTGATACGAATATTGCACAGTGATTGAAGGTAAATCAAGGCTGGTCTCACCTGGGAGAAACCAGCCTCCCTTAAAACAGGTAACAAATGTATTTTCCTAGAATCTGAAAAGAAACCACAGAACATAACAAAATGCAATGTATCTTGAACAGAAAGATTATCACATGTACAGGGCGGGGCTAACTGTGGTTTAACCCATGTATTGAAGCTACCTAAATAAAAATGTATGAGGTTAAATCTGAATTTGGTCAGAAGAAACCTGTGAAACGGCCTAGTAACAAAACTTAAGTAAGGTTCCAGCGTGATGGAATTCACTAGCAAATAATGTCGTCTCACTGCTGGCTTCTGCAGTTCCCTTTCCTCCCGACCCACTATTGCTCTGGTCATAAACTGCTTCTTGACGATGTAAACGTCCTGTTTCCTGATACCAGAAGGGTCAGTAAAGAGTTCCGGTCGGCCCAATTCCATAAAAGACTTCTTCAAATAGGCCATCCATGGGATCCTACTAAAGTGGTCCAAGGACATGACATCATTCATAATCCTGTGATTAAGAATTAGTTCTTTATTGAGCCATGTCTTTAGCCAATAGATTAAAGGCGCCAAGTTTAGCCTATCACAAACGTAATCCAGGCCCACTTCAGCATGTATGGAGAAGGTTGGTGTGGACTGGGGGACAGACAAAAGGGAACGTAAAAATCTATTTTCTGCCTTCTGCATAATGGGATCCATTCAAGCAGCCATCATGATGGGCACGGATTGGGAAAAGGAAGTTCAAAGTATGCTGTGGGCCTACTGCATCACCCCCACGAGCACAGGGTATAGCTCTTTCAAGATCCTGAGAGGGCGTGACCCCTTCACTAAAGACAACCTGGCCTGGAAGGAAAAGACAGTAACAGCAAATGGTCTCCAGCGGTGGTACAACATAATCTAGAGAATGCCCAAAGGATATATACCGAACCTTATAACCGGAGAAGGAATGTGAAAGAAGCAGCCCTTGAAAGAGGGGAATGGGTTAGAGTCAAGCTAGCTACGCTGCGGAAGAAAGGAGAGAGCAAATACAGCCAGCCTTTGCAAGTGAAGGAAGTATATGACAGAGCAGCATTACTCAGCGATGGAAATGTATGGTCTCAAGACCGCATGGCCAAATGTAACAATATTCTTCAATGGTATAATGAAGAAAGCCAGAGGACAGCCGAAAGCCAAGCGCCACCTGAGGGTGAGGAGACAATCCAAGAGAGAGAGAAGCGGATGATGGAGCAGGAGTGAGCAGTGGGGAATTCGGAGACATCCCCATGGCAGGAGAACATCTGGGAATGGAGAGTGAAACCACGAGGAGAGAAAGCCCTTGTGCAAATGAGGACAGTGCAAATGGGAACAAGGAGGTGAATCCAGCTGAGAACACTCCCAGAGGGGCATCCATCACTCCCGTAAGGCGCACACGAGCAGGCAGAGCGGTGGTGAGGCCTACCAGATTCAGAGACTATGAGCTAGGCGAAGGAAGACTGTTGTTTTCTGTTAATATTGTAAAAGGGGGAGATATGTAGAGTTGCGTTCTAGTGTCATAGCCGCCGCGCGCTACGTAATGACGTGGCAAGCGTGGCGGCCATTTTAGATGTCGGAAAAGGTGCGCGATAGAGCGCGAGAGCGAGGATAATTGTTGGAAAGCACCGGACACCCAGCGCTCTCCTGCTGAGCTTAATAAATACCAGTACTTCCCCATTACAGCCTCCAGTATATTATTTGGGTATAATACACACTTCACAACCTATAGATAGACGATTTTCATAAATTTAGATTTGTGAGATTTTTTGGTTTTGTGAAGTCTATAAAATAAGCATATCTGTAATATGGTTGATGAATCTTTGGAGGGATAGATTTATGACTTTTACTTTTTTGAGCCGGAAAAATTCAAGGGGCCAACAAGGCAGTACCATTGATAAAATGAGGTAGAAATGTGCCCTGCAAATAGGAAGTATATGCTAGAAGCATCTGTGTTGTAACCTAAATTGAAGACAAGCTAGACTGCCGGATGATGTAGAGCAAAGGGAATAGGATTTTCTAGAAAATGAACATGTACTCAATTGTCCTCAATATGAATCAATCCAGATTAGAGAAAAAATGTGATGCGCGGTATAGGAAGCCACAGAACTATCAGCCTGATTCATCAAGGTACCGTTTTGCGAGTCTCTAATAGAGAATCATAAGGAATCGCTATTAGAGACATGCAAAACGGTATTCATGTAGGAATTGCTAAATAAATAGCGATTCCTACACATTCCTTATTTGCGAGTAGCAAATTGCTACTCGCAAATAAGGAATAACTCCCCATTCATTCCTATAGGCCAAAAGGCCCATAGGAATGAATGGGGAGTATTCCTTATTTGCGAGTAGCAATTTGCTACTCGCAAATAAGATAGCGATTTAAAGGGTGCCAGGGGTGTCCAAAGGACACCCTGTAGCACCCCTTAAATGCAAATTGGAACAGGTGTTGCGCACACACATGTCCAAAGGACATGTGTGTGTGCAACATGCAACTTAGAAAAATGCTTTTAAAAGCATTTTTCTAAGTTTTTGCTATTTACCGAGAGGTCTGACCTCTCCGTAAATAGCGGCCCGAAATTGCGAATTAGCAATTTAAAATTGGTTGATGAATTGCATTTAAGGAATCTCTAATAGAGATTCCTTAAATGCAATTCCTCGCACAATAGCGAATTCTGTAATAGCGATTATTGCATTTGGGATGATGAATCCTAAATGCAATAATTGCGCTCGCAAAGGGCCAGATTCTCAGAATCTGGCCCTTTGCGAGCCGATTTTCGTTTCATGAATCAGGCTGTATGCTTCTTATAGGTATATTTGGTAGGTAACCCGTTTTATAGCAATAGCCCAGACCATGCCAGCGGACAAATCATGAGTACAGCGACAGATACTGGAATTAACCCACGGCCCTCTGCTTCATGACATAGTTGTGCCTAAAAAAACGAAGTTAGGTTTAAGTAATTAAACTTAATTTATGAAAATTGTTCATTCTGCGACTGGACTTTTTCAGATGAAAAACTACATGAAATTGATTTTGTATGAAAGACCATTCTGAATCAGCGCAATGTTACTTTTTCTCTTAAACATATCATCAATGCCCAGACTTCAAAACGATTATGTACTTTCGTTGGTTTCATGCCATGTGTACGAATAATATGGTTTTTAATGCTCCAGTTGCAAAATTCCTGAACATTGTAATCCCCTCTGTTTTTTTCTGTCATCATGTAAATTATACGGCGCTTTTTAACCAGTGATACGCTGTCTGCATCAACGCTGTATACATAGACTCAATCAAAATGAAAACAAATATGCATGGCAGTGGCGCTGCAAAGTAAGCAAGCGGAGTAGTTAGTAACAAACTAAATTGAAAAATCAACAGCAGAGAAAATATCAGGCATAATGTGTAGAATGTTTTTTGAGGCGAATCAGATTTCCTCATTTAGCACGCACGGGATGCTGAGACCCAGATGCTGTAAATAAAGGCGTTCACTCTGAGGCTTTATCCTTGATTTCCGTGGTCAAACCAGGGCTTGCGTCTAGGTAGTAGGTCCCTTTGGCACAAGGTCTAAAAAAATCTGTGCTCGTCAGAGATAACAAGAGGTCATCTAAGGAGTCAGGCAAATAACAGCTAAAAGATGAGGACTCTCAAATGGGGGATACAGAATTCTTTAATTTTAGGCTGCTTCAGCTGGAAGATGAAAGATGAGAACCATTCTTTTGGAAAGTTCATGAAGTGGACAAGAGGATACTTTTCATTTTCTAGGGTATGCAATGGGTACGTTCACAGATGCCTAGACAATAAATAGTACATATACTTTTAAAATGAATCCCTCACGTTGCACAATTTGAAAGGTACACATAAACTGCTGTATAAAAGGTTTCCCAGCTTGTGGAATTCTCTCCTTTCTGCTCTTGAACTTCTACGGTGTCGTTTGTGATATTCATAATTCATTTCAAGCTTCAGTAACTGCTTTCAAGGCAGACTTCTGAAATGTAAATCAGTGCATCTGCAGTATTTACCAAACTCTGCTGTTCAGCTTAAATTTGGAGTTAGTAAAATCGAAATGTACATTGGCTACCTAAAAAGCAGTGGTGTAGGTAGACGTTATGCCGCCCGTGGCCGTCACTGCGTTTGCCACCTGGCTTAATGACCCCAGGAAGCTTGCTCAGGAGGTGGACTGCTCGATGAGTACCAAGCTCCACAAGAGGTTGTATGTGGGAGACTCAGCCAAAGGTGGGCAGGGTCCCCAACAGAAGAAAGAAGGAGGGGAGAAGAATAAAAACAAGGTGTTCTCTAAAGGGCCCAACATTGTTCCCAGGGTAAGGATTCCCAATGCCTTGCTGAGAGGAAGAAGCATTATTTCCCACCAGGAAAGTCTGGAGAGAAGGGACCTTTTAAGGGTTTTGACTGTAGTGAGGAGGGACTCTTTAGAGGGATTCCCAAATGACCCAAGCAGGCACAGGCCCCCACCAGTGGCATTTACCAGGGATGGCCAGTGTAGCACTAGGGGAGGAGTTGGTCCAAGGTGGGTGTTGGGAACTAGCTGAGTTGACCCCTGTCTCACCAGGGGACAGTGAGGTAGTCCAGAAAAACCTAATGCCTGATATCACTAAGAAATACAGCCAGTGGGTGAACATTAATGGACAGAGGGTAGAGGCTCTGAGAAACACTGAAGCCAGTGTAACTACTGTCTGGTGTCACCTGGTGTCTGAAGAGCAAGTGGTACCTGGAGTGGTTCACTAAGTAGTAGCAGTAGACAGCAGCAAGCTATATTGTAAGGTGGCCCAGATTCCCTTTGAGTGGGGGTGGGGTCTCAGGTTCCTTGAGGGTAGCTGTGAGCCGATCCATGCCTGTGGATTGTCTGCTTGAAAATGATCTGGAGCACACTGCCTGGAGGTAGGAGAAATACAGGTCAAACTTGAAGATGTTGGGATTGCCTGAGTGGGTGTGCCTGACTACACGGTCCATGGAAACCCAGGGTGATCAGCAGGGCTGGAGCCTGAAAGAGTAGTCCAGGTGTCTGCCTTGCAGAGGAGGTTCAAGGGGCGAGGGACAGCTGCTCCAGAAAATCCCATGGTCTGGGAGGAAGCTGAACCTGCGGGGGATGCCCCCAAACCTATTGGGGAAGAAGTGGCTAAACTGGGGAACCTGCCTGAGCTGACCCATTGGCAACTCTCACCTGATGTATTAGGAGAATGGTATCCTAAATAGTAAGCTTAAGATTGCTGAGCCTGGGAAAGCCTGTGTGCTGGTGGTACCCCTGCGCTTCAGAGCCTTCATATTGGGTTTGGCTCAGGAGGTGCCTTTGGCAGGTCATTTGGGACAGGGTCGAATGGTGTGGTCCACGCCACCAGGTACCTGGAAGCTATCCCTCTGAGGACAGTCACGGAACACATCATAGCCTGGGCACTGATGAGGATCTTTACCCGCATGGGTTTGTCAAAGGAGGTGGTATCTGACTGGGGTGCCAATTTCATGAAGCTGTACATGAAGTGAATTACAAATAACCGCCCCTTACCACCCCCAGAGTAATGGGTTGTATGAAAGATTCACTTCACCCTGAAAGGCAAGATTCGGGGCAGTCAAAACCATTGAGGCATAAGTGGGACTTCCTCCTACCATGCCTTCTATTTGCCTACAGGGAGGTATAGCAGAGGAGGTTGACCTCAGCCCTTTTTAGCTTCTGTATGTGCACCCTGAGAGAGGACCTCTCAGTTTGGTAAAGGAAGGCTGGGAGCAAGCTCCTAGGAAGTCACCCCGGGATGTATTCAGTTACATGCTGGCCTTCTGGACAGCACACGTCAGGAAACTCACCCAAGAGAACCTAGAAACTAGCCACGAGAACATGAAAGAGTACGACCAAAATACCACTCTGGTTGAGATTCAGATTAGTCAAAAGGAGTGGGTGATGGAGCCAGTTGAGTCTCACACTCTACAAGACATGTGGTCTGGCCCGTTTGAAGTGAAGAAGTGCAAGAGTGACATCACCTACCTGGTGGACTTGCAGTCTTCTAAGAACCCCTTGAGGGTCCTGCATGTGAACCACTTCAAACCCCACTTAAAGAGGTCTGAGGTGACCATACTCTTGGCCACTGATGATGAGGTGGAAGAGGAAAATGAACCACCTACCTGCCCAGGAGCAGGATGGTTCAGTGGAGGGTGGGATCCTCTCCCCCTACACTGACCCTAGAGCAGCAGAGTGACTGTCGCCAGTTGCTGGGGCAGTTTGTAACTCTATTTTCACTCATCCCCGGAATCACTCGTTGGTTCACTCATGACCTCGATACTGGGGATAGTCCGCATGAGAAACACAAACTTTACAGGCTGACTGATAGAGAGAAGGCTAGCATTAAGGAAGAGGTTTCTAAGATGCTAACCCTAGGATTGATTGAGTCCTCTAGCAGTCTTTAGTCCAACCCCATGGTCTTGGTTCCAAAGACTGCCCCACCCTATGTCACTCCTGAACTGCAGTTCTGCATGGAATACCATGGGCTCAATGCCATCACCAAGACTGATGCGCACCCATCCCTCAAGCTGATGAGCTCATTAATTGGCTGGGAACTGCCAAGTTCCTCAGCATGTTTGATTTAACATCTGGGTACTGGCAGCTTACCTTGACTGAGTGGCCACAAGAGAGGTCAGTATTCTCAACACCAAAAGGGCACTACAAGTTCCAGGTTATGCCTTTTGGGTTGAAGAACAACCCTGTTATATTCCAGAAGCTGGTCAATCAGGTCCTATCTGGGTTGGAGTACTTCAGTGCCGCCTATTTTTAAGACATTTCAGTCTTCAGCTCCAGATGCTAGGACCATTTGTAACATCTCCAGGAGGTGTTGAAGGCCCTGCAGAGCACAGGTTTCAGTATCAAGGCCAGTAAATGCCAGATAGGGCAGGAGTCTGTAGTGTATTTCTAACACCAGGTAGGAAGCGGCCAGGTAGCGCCCCAACATCCTAAGATTGACACCATCTGGTTTGGGGACCCCCCAAGACCCAGATAGAGATGAGAGCCTTCTTACGCCTCATAGGGTACTACTGCAGATTCGTCAAGGGGTATGGCACCGTTATTGTACCCTTGACAGAGCTGACTTCAACAAAGCAGTCCCGTCAGGTGACCTGGACTGAGGCATGCCAATCCGCTTTTCACACCCTGAAGGAGGCCAATTGCAAGGCGTCCGTGCTCCAGGCTCCTGACTTCTCCAAGGAGTTTGTGGTGCAGACTGATGTCTCAGGGCATGGTGTGGGAGCCATGCTTTCACAGCTGAATGAAGAGGGCCTTGATCAACACTTAGCCTTCATTAGTGGGAGGTTACTCTCTCAGGAAAAGAGGTGGAGCTCGATTGAAAGGGATTAACGAAAACAATTGCTCATGTGGAATAATATCAAAGTGATATTGATATACTTATGCACAATGGCAATGAATAGGGTTAGAGTGATGTCAAAAGCAGAAAAGACCTCATACACCTTACTTTTTGTATTTCACAATCAAGTTTATATAGTTCTTGAAAGAAATCAAGATATCTACAAGGAAATAATATCACAGTAGTGCATAGTGTCCCTAGTGAGAAAAAAGGAACCTAAAATATTTGTGACATATTTGTGACATATGTACAAGGTTTTCAATTAATCATAGAGTCGACCATTTGCAAGTATACAAAATGTACACCGCATTTCTTATACAATGATAAGTGCTGGATTAATGGATCGCTTCTGTTATCTGCCGATGAAGTTTCGACCCTTTGTGCAATGTAGGGTCTCTTCAGGACCTAGAAATGTAGGCACATCTACAAAGAAAGGGATAATATCAGTGTGTGGCCAAGGTGTAGGCGGGATCGCTTGAAAAGGAGCACATGGGTTTGTATAGTACCTGAAGGGTGGTTTGCGCAGATGGTAGTAGATGTGTGCCACAAGTGAGTATAGGAAAGAGACACAGAAGAAGAAGATACTCACAAGGGTCCCAGCCGGGCACTGTGTATGTGAGAGAACAATCATATATTAGTGGGAACTGGTAACACAAGGGTACTGGAAATGAGAAATAATCACTAATGCAAGCTTACCCCATGTGAGGGTAGAGTAGGGCTGGCAGCCTGTGGTGTAGCATAACGTGAGGATTTCACATGTTGAAACCTGATTCTAACAGCACAACAGTGCGTGCGTTCCTGGTACGATCTCTGTGAAGATAGATGTGTAGTGAGAATGAAGGGCTTACCCAGTTGCTATGAATCATGTGCACACAAGAGGGCGTCTGCGCTGTCCTGTGGGTTATGGATAACTTCCTACGTATAAGGCTGGATTAGCATTACCTAGAATGCAGCAAAGGGATGCACTAGTAACAAGACTGAGACAGTGTGTGGTATTACTGACATGTAGCACGAGTAAACAGGGGTTCTTACTTGTTAAAAACGGGTGGATGAATGCCAGAGGTGCAGTCACTCCGTGTTGGGGTTAGAAGGTGCCACCAACAGAGTCAATCAGTCATTCACATGGTCGACCTGTAAGTCAATGTGAGGGTGATATTAGAGGGAGTAACCAGAAATCAATGTATTCAAATGCATGGCTACAGAGTGTCTCAGCCACTTATCTCTAAAGTATGTTGATAGGAGATCAGCCCAGCCTGCTGATGCAGCACGTGGGAGCAGGGCAGCATGTGTCTGTCTGCTTGCCCTAATGACAGAGAACCAGCGAGGTGCCAAAGGTTATATAAGTTAGTTTCCCTCCAAAATCCAGCCCTCAATCACAGGGCAGGCATTACAGTAGAGTACCGCCTGTTGGTGTGATCTGGTTGTCTGTTTGCTTCTTCTGTCCTGGAAGAGGAAGGACTGGACTTTGTTTTCTACATCATGCTGTCAAGGTTCTCCAAGGGCTTGTGCGTGCTTGCCTTCTGTTAAGAAGTCTCAGTGTCATCCAACACTTCACCTACTAGAGCCAGAGTTCTTCTGCTGAGAGCCCAGACTTGCCAAATTAGTGTCAAATCCAGTTTCTGGGCCTTTGGAAGCGTAACCTGGTGATCTAAAGACAAATTCCATGCATCGACTACCATCGCCTGTTTTCTCGACGCACCACTGCACAAGATCAATGCATCACCACAGGCTGCAAGGTAGCATGGTTCCCAATTGGTGCAATTGCCCTGTCTGCCATCGCAGTGTGCCAGAAAAATTGCTGCATCATGATTTCCGGGCACTGAACACCGTATCTCTGACTTCTGTGACACCCACTCTGACGCAGCACCTAGCTAGAGGCTGTGGAATCGACACAGCGCAGACTTTCGATACTTCATGGAAACCACATCATAGTAAAGAATCGAGGTCACATGTCCGGAGTGCGACTCATCAACTCCGCTTCCAGTAGGAACCAACACGTCACCTCCCCTGACAGTAAGGTACCAATGCATCACATCCCCCCTGCATAGCAGTAAAGAACTGACCCATCACCTCCCCTTGCCCCTGGCAGCAAGGAACCAATGCATCACCACCCTTGTGGAGTAAGGAACCAACACATCGCTTTGCTTTTCTGGCATCTCACCTCCTCCCCCTGCGCCGGATTCATATTTGATTTTTGACGCATCCAAGGTACTTTGTAGTAAAAGAAACGCATCCATTGATTTCTTTGGACTAAACGTGCTTAATCTTTTAAAAGTGATATCTTGACTTGTTTATGTTGCATTTTTGTCGTTTTGGACTTGTTTTCTTCCGATAAATATTGACTTTTTCTAATCTGGTGTAGGATCCATTTGCTATTACTGTGTGTGTGAGTACAAATGCCTTTAACATTGCCTTTGGGGTAAGCCTGACTGCTCTTGTCAAGCTACCAAGGGGATAAGCAGGGTTTATCTTAGGTGTGTGACACTCTTACCCTGACTAGAGTGAGGGTCCCTACTTGGCCAGGGTGCAAACCACTACAACTAGATACCCCATTTATTGTTCGCGCAACATAACACAGCAGGTTGCCTTGAATTAAATATTACTAAATTTCTCCTCTGAGCTTACCAATTAGATTCTAGAACTCGACCTGAAAGAAAGAAAGTGGAGAAGGCACAGTTGCCTTGAGTTAATGAACAATAATGAGGCAAAGAAGCTCTATTTCTATGTCCCAGCTACCAATTTGTTAAAAAAATCATTTAAGAAATCAGGTCACCAGGCATCCAAGTTCTACCATCTCCAAAAACCGAAGTCCTCTATCCTGTCTTCTAGGCTCCAAACAAAGCGGGACTCCTCAGAGACGGTTACGATAGAGTCCTAGCAACTAATATGGAAGTCAGTGGTATCATATAAAATCTCTACCTCCCTTTCACAGACGAAATTCTTCCTACTTCACAGGCACTTTTTGACTTCGGCACATCCCCACAAACTCTCCCTCAGAGAGACTCCATCTTGCTGGAACTGTAATGACCTTACTGGAGATCTCCCCCACCTCCTCTTTTATTGTAAAACTGTCTCCATTCTGGGACTCTGTATTCAGGTTTATTCACTCCATCCTCCGGGGTCCAAATAGAACGGAACGTTTTAACCTTAATCAAAGGTTTCCTTGACCGAAATATCAGGTCCTGTAACCAGAGTCTCTTAATTGACTTCCTTCTTACTGCTGCTTGTAAAACAGTTCTAGCTAACTGGAAGAACACTGCGGCCACCTCTTTTCGCTCTTGGCTAAACTGGGTCTCCTTCCTGAGAGGCGCATATGACACCTCCCTGCAAAATTCCCCATGGATAGTGCCCAACACCTCTATTTTGAACTCCCTCATCAATTATTTCACTACTACTAATCCACCTTGAAGTCTTAATAGGAGATCCATCCCCCACAATCCTTGACACTTACCCTCTCAAGTTGGTAATCTCCCTGTATGCACAAACATCAGACTCAGCAACAATAGATGTCACTGCCTCCTAAATGCCAGTGCTTAATTCCTGACTAGCCAGGAATAGACAACCCCGAAATACACCTCTATCTACGTACTCTACAGTCTATTTAGGTTCTGCCCCTTTACGTCACTTGAATCTACACCTACTAGCTCTTCTTTTCTTTCTTTATTTTATTCTCACCCTGTAATTCTCATGTTTTTGTAAGTATAACATATGTTACTCTGCCCTAATTTGTTAAGTGTTACCTGGGCTTTGTTCTATGTATTAGACCCTCCGCTCCCACTTATCCATTCAGTGCTTAAATATCAGGACTGGGATTTTCAAAATGTAACCCATGTATTATATTATTATTCCTTTCTCCCTGTTTATTTGTTTTTGAAAAACGCACAATAAAATATTACTGAAATAAAAAAATATATGTCTTTAACCCCTTGTGTGTCATGCTAGGCGTGTGATCAGGACGGCCGCGGGCCGTCCGAAAGCCGCCGATTCCCCAGCGCGGTGCAAATTCCACGCTTGCGCTGGGGAATTAATTAGTGAGCGGAGTTCGGGCGGCCCTGGAGAATTATTTAGTGAGCGGAGTTCGGGCGCCCCCGACCATCCTGAGCACACGCCCAGCGTGACGTAGGACGGCCGGGGGCCGTCCTGAGCATGCAAGGGGTTACGCCCCCTAATTATATCCCCGCACCGCAGCGAAATTCGCACTGCAAGAATGGGGTTAATATTACTGCGGATTTGCTATCTACCAGAGCAACTCAATCTGCTTTCTTGTCTTCCCTTTAAATATGTGAAGATCTCTCATTCTGTTTTGGAGAGAAGGGCTCAAAGAACTGTGCTACAACAATATGAATGCAAACAAGGGGATTATTAAACAAACAGTCTTCACAAATAGCGGATGAAGGTTTACACAGAATTTGCCGTTCATAGCAAAACTATTGTTATACGGCACATCCCTGTGTTTTGGAAATGGCTAAGCATGGTGCTGAGAAATTTGCCACAGCTCCATGCTCTGCCATTCCCTTGTAAATATGCCCCATCAACGTTTTGGTCTCTTAGTTAATTAATAAATGAGACGATTCTCAGGACTTTGCTTTGATGATAATTAAACAGCCCTGTCAAGTAAGGTCCATAGATTACGTAAAGAATTGTGGTGGTCAGAGAAATCTAAAACCAACACGAACGTCATCCAAACCACCAATGTTATATTGTGATTGAGAATTAATCAAATGAATCCAAGTAGACTCTGTTGACAATTGCTCTTAGTTCAGCACTGAATCAATTTGTGATCACGATGTAGCATTGATTGGACACTGGATCCCCAGGAGCTCATTAATTGGACCTGTGATTATGAGAGTCAACCCTCTGGAACCTGGAATCGTCATCTTCCACTTGGGTGGAAGCTCTGTTGATTGTAATTGGTGGGTTTTTGGTGGACTTAGGTGTTTGGACAATGTTTTCAGATTCTCCTCTACCTGGGCTCAGACTTACAGAGTTGTCCTGCCTTGCACACTGGGACATTGGAAAACTAGGGCAGAGAGTAGACCCATCATATCAAGTTGGTGACTCAGGACCCCTGGGTACTAGACACCTTCAGAGGTTACAAAATAGAATTCATAGATTTGCTTATCCAGAAGGAATTCCCACAGGAAATTTGCTTCTCGGAAAAGGACTCCGCCTTAGTGTCCCAGGAGGTAAAAGATTTATTTGCCAAAGGTGCAATCAGGGAAGCAGTAAGAATTGGCTTCGTCAGCAATGTCTTTCTGGTAAAGAAAAAAGACAAAAAGATGAGACCTGTTATAAATTTAAAGGATGTGAACCAGTGGGTGGTTTACCGCCTTTTCAAAATGGAGGGGATCCACCTGCTCAGAGATGTTCTGAGGAAAGGGGACTGGCTTACCCACCTAGACCCCAAAGATGCTTACTTGACCATTCCCATCTGGCCCCCTCATCAGAAATGTCTCCAATTCTTTTGGGAAGACAGACTGTGGCAGTTTTGCAGCCTCGCTTCGGCCTTTCATCGGCTCCTTGGTGTTTCACCAAGGTCCTTCGCCCAATAGCGGGGTGGCTGATTCTTTATCTCGACGACATCCTAAAAATGGCACAATCCAAGAAGGTCGCTTCTCAACACACCACCCTCGCGATAAATCTTTTGGAACACTTAGGGTTTGTGATAAACACAAAGAAGTCCTCTACCACTCCGGCACAGATCACTCAATTCTTAGGCTTCTCGATAGATACAATCCAAGCGGAATTGAAGCTTCCAGGGGAGAAGGTCAGGAAACTCAGAAAGGAACTGAGGAAGGTTTTGAAGGTTCGTTCTTTTCCCCTGAAAACTCTGGCAAGGATACTGGGCCTTTTGTCCTCAACTATCCAAGCGATATACCCGGGTCCACTGTACTATCGGGCGCTTCAGAGGCTCAAAGCCAAAGCCCTCAAGATGAATCCATCCTATTCTCAAATAGTTTGTCTGGATGCAAATTCCAGGAAAGAAATAATGTGGTGGTTGAAAAACGCAGAAGCCTGGAACGGGAGAGTGATCTTTGGGGAAGAACCAGACTTAGTCATACATTCAGATGCGAGTCTAGAGGGTTGGGGCACCATGTGTGGCGATTCTTCAACGGGGGGACTATGGACCCCACAGGAGAAGGATCTTCATATCAACTGCCTAGAACTGCTGGCAGTTTCATTTGCAGTCCAGAGCTTTACCAAGGATCTGATGAAATGTTCGGTCATGCTCCGCTGGAGGCCGGACCATTGGCCTTGGGAATAGACGCTTTCTTTCAGAACTGGCTTGGTCTGAGACCTTATGCATTCCCTCCTTTTGCCATGCTGCCATGACTCCATGTTCAAGTCCGGAGGAACAGGGAATCCCTAGTGGTAATAACACCTCTCTGGAGATCTCAGGCGTGGTTCCCCATCCTTTTGGAGATGAGTGTGGATTTTCCAATCCTCATCCCTACTTTCGAGGAATTGGTGACAAGACCTCACGGGGAGTCTCACCTGTTATGAGGAAAGCTTGTATTGATGTTTTAATTTTTGGCGCTCATTCTCTTAGAGGTGCTTCAGCTTCCAAAGCTTTTATGTTAGGTGGTGGTCTCCAGGATATCCTTAAGGCTGCGGATTGGTCTAATGAATGTATTTTTAAGAGATGTTACTTTAAACAAGCATCAAATGTTATTGAAAATGTTTTGAACACACTTTGAACTTGCATAATATTGGCCTCCGTGTCATGCCATAAAATTTAGATTTTTCTCAGCCTCCTGGGCAGAAAATCTGGATTTTATTAAAGACACAGAGGCTAAGATTATCCCACCTCTTTTGCTCCCGCCCTGGGAATGTTTTTTACCCTTTTGTTCTTCTTCTCTTTCAGATTAGTTGCTTCAAAAGGTCATTGTGATGACTTCATTAAGTTCTCTAAAGTTTGGTGTTGGCTTCAAAGTCCTCTAAGTTATTTCTAAAGTTATCTTGTTCGCTGCACAAAGAAGGAAGGCTACAGCGTGCTCATGGACTATATGCTCTATTGGAATGTTTATTCAAGTTCTAGATCTTTTCATTGTTGCTGCTGTGAGCTACGCAATAAAGAAGATTGCATAATTTTAGCCTCCGTGACTTTAATAAAATCCAGATTTTCTGCCCAGCAGGCTGAGAAAAATCTAAATTAATAAATGAGATGATCCTCAGGACCTTGCTTTGATGATAATTAAACAGCCCTGTCAAGTAAGGTCCATAGATTACGTAAAGAATTGTGGTGGTCAGAGAAATCTAAAACAAACACAAACGTCATCCAAACCACCAATGTTATATTGTGATTGAGAATGAATCAAATGAATCCAAGTAGACTCTGTTGACAATTGCTCTTAGTTCAGCGCTGAATCAATTTGTGATCACGATGCAGCATTGATTAAACACTGGCTCAGACTTACAGAGTTGTCCTGCCTTGCACACTGGGACATTGGAAAAGTAGGGCAGAGAGCAGACCCATCATATCAAGTTGGTGACTCAGGACCCCTGGGTACTAGACACCGTCAGAGGTTACAAAATAGAATTCATAGATTTGCCTATCCAGAAGGAATTCCCATGGGAAATTCGCTTCTCGGAAAAGGACTCCGCCTTAGTGTCCGAGGAGGTCAAAGATTTATTTGCCAAAGGTGCAATCAGGGAAGCAGTAAGAATTGGCTTCGTCAGCAATGTCTTTCTGGTAGAGAAAAAAGACAAAGCCTGGAACGGGAGAGTGATCTTTGGGGAAGAACCAGACTTAGTCATACATTCAGACGCGAGCGATCGATCATGTGCGGCGATTCTTCAACGGGGGACTATAGACCCCACAGGAGAAGGATCTTCATATCAACTGCCTAGAACTGCTGGCAGGTTCATTTGCAGTCCAGAGCTTTACCAAGGATCTGATGAAATGTTCGGTCATACTCCGCATGGACAACGTTTCCGCTGTGAGATACGTGAACAAAATGGAGGGTCCCCATTCAAAGGGTCTTTCGGACCTAGCCAAGAACTTCTGGGCTTACTGCCCCAATAAGGGCATCTCAGTAGTTGCAGAGCACATTCCCAGCTTGAGCAACGGGGTGGCAGACTGGCAGAGAGCAGACCCATCATATCAAGTTTCACAAAATGTAACATCCCATCTGCCCCCCGCAAAACTGACATTTCAGATACGGTCCATAGTAAACCCAAGTATTCACAAAACTGAGGACACGAAAGCCTGTTCCTGTAGAAAAAAAAAATGATTTTGGGTACCTATTTCATTTGAATAAAGTACCTTACCACATGAGGACTATAATTATTTTGAGTGTGTATCCCCTTCCCTAACTGCTAGAACCTACTGGTTTACTGTGTGATTACTAATTTTGATTAACCTACTTTGTTACCTGTATAAAATTATAATTTCTTGATAAAAGATTTAGCCTCAGATGGATATTGACGGCCATACTTTTCAACCAGTTCCGTCGATTTTGCACCAGGCAACAGGGTGCAAAAGAGATGCAACCCTTAAGATGCGATTATTCAAACCATGCAAGGCCACATTGCGTGGCCATGAGAAACGCAACGCAGCACAAATCATTGCGTTGAGTAACTCTTCCCCAGGGAGGCGATCCATGGGTGGGGCGTGGTTGTTCCCACGCGAAACCCATGAATTTTGACACAGTCCCAGATTCTTCATAAGTGGTTAGACCTGCGAATGCACCAAAACTACTACACCTCCCCAGGTGAGGCATAATGAGGAGAAATATCTTTGTTTCTCCTCGTTTTTCGTCTTTCTATGTGCGCTGCATTCTGCAGCACACATAGAAAGAGTAAAATTTCCCAGGGGATTGACTTTGTGCTGGAGGGCACCCCATCCTACACAAAAGACAATCCTGTGAAGAACACAGGCACACTTGCATCATGGTGCAATAGGACCTGCGCTGGCGCTAGGCAGCACATTTTGTGGGAGCGCTGGGAAAAGGCAGGAATGCACCGTATTATATTATATTTGGCACATTCCTGCCCTTTCCCTGTCACACAGCGAGGCAAGGTGACTTGCTGCGCTGCGTCACATCTCGATAAATATGGCCCTGAGTTTATTGTGAGCAATAATAAGCGTTATCCAGTTCCTACGTTTCAAAACCTCTCTAACCTCCTAAAGTAAGCAGTTAATATTCGCCATCGCATCACCAAATTAATAAATTTGTCAATCCCTTGACATGCAATAGCTTTTATGCTCCAAGGGACATCAGTGGGAAATTACACTTGACACCATCCATGGGTACCATCTCGGAATATGGGATACAATTCTTTGCAGATTATGTCACTTGATGCAAAGGAGATGTGCCCTCCTTGGCCACCTTCATAATCGTTTTTATCCAAGTTGCAAAAACGTTCAACAATTCTGGAAATAAATAAATACATCAATTGCTTAAACATTACGTGATATAGTCGCACAATACAACTGAAAAAGGGAACACAGCAAAAAACATGATATAGATCTGTGACTAACTTCATCATGTTATATTAAATTGTATTGTGCGTTTTTTCACGTGATGTGTGCTGCCGAAAAGCACATTCGAGTAAAACGCAATGAGAAAGAACCAAGCTGCAGAAAGGTGCTGTAAAGAGGCACGCGGGACGCTCTGCACTGCTAGCATTTCCTATATAAAATAACCAAGCATGCTAATGCCGCACTGGCTGCTTGCTCACCGCCTTCCATGCTGGGACTCTAGACAGACAAATTAAGAACTGATATTTCTAGGGCGTACATCAATAATCCATAGCTACAGACAGGATGTCTTTGAGAAAACATTATCACAGTAATTATTGATTTGTTTTCCTGTTGATGAATGTGTGTCATAGGGAAAGCACACAGGCAGGAACCTCACAGTCTAGACACTTATATGTCTTTGTTAAGCAGCGCGTGCTAGTATAGGCTTGAGTGTCCAGGAGCATGTTATGCAGTATGAACCAATGACATTTCAACATTGGGGCTTACTAACCCTTGCGCTGCCCGTACGTCACCTTTTCCTATTTTTAAAAGTGACGCACCTGCGGGGGGCGCAAGGGGCTTGTAAATAAGCCCCATAATGCTTAAAATAGCGCCTCAACCCGGATGGTGCAAGCAGGGGGTGTTGTATACCGCAAGGAGCGTGCAACAGCAGCCGTTATCCCACCCCCCACTGCAGGATGGTGGGTCATTACTGAGCCGGACTTGTCACTGCCATACATGCCCCTACAAAGGAAACTACGGGGACGCGGGCATGGAAATCCTACTGTCCAGAGACGTACACTTGCTAAACCAGCGCCGCCAAAATGCGCCTCGAAAAGCAACGGAAACAAATGTTTTGAGGGGAAATACCACCGAGGGCCAACCACGATCTAAGCAATATCTTTTGCTTATAACCACAGTCTTTTCAGCAGCCACAAATGAGCCATACTGTGAACCTTTGACATAAACACTGCATGTGTTTATAAGCTCTGAGCTATGGGTAAGGAAATTAAAACATCAACCGTAAGACACTCAGCCAAAACCATATGTGAGAATTCTGTATTTACACCAGGCTTAGATTAAGAAATACAACACGGTAAAAGCATGCGAGCGTGTATCTCCCATTGCATTCTTATGACTGGGCCAGATGTAATGGCATACTGCATAATGCTGAGACTGGTTAGAAACACCATCAGTCATGGACATTCTTTTCTGCAGTACTGGCCCATCGGATGAATGACCCCAATGAAACTGACAACCCTCCGACCCCTATGCCAATGCACTGTAACCCCCATCCTGCTACCCTATTTCCAACCCTTATATTCTGCTCTTTACTCACTCCACAGCATTGCTGTCCTGGTCTCTATTCCAAATCTAGTTAATTACAATATTTATTAATGGGACTACGAAGAATCCCTTATCGGAAGTGCCTACTCCTTATGCATTACCTATGATTGATTCCTTGAAACACTAAAGCAACATTGGGATGGGGGAATTCATTATTCCACATAGAGATGACTTGGAAAGAATCCACATGCTTGATGGCTCTTAAAGGAACCACGCCATCCTCACCCCTGTGCATCTGCTTTCAAAACGAGTAGCCTTCAAATGCTGTCAGGCATACAGATCTAATTTAAGATTGGATCAAATTGAAAAAACAAACAAAATCTTTGAAGGGGCACGCTGGAAAAGTCACAATATGTCTTAAATCTCAAACAAATGTCATACCTCATTTTTGTAGCTTTGCAAATATTGATTGCTTATTTATTAGTATTGATTGATTCATTATTAAACTGTTCGATAATTAAAATCATTACAGTAAAAAGCTAAAATTAGAACCCCACCCACCCTTTCCACCCCCTCCCGATACCTCCTGTGAAATTAAAAACCCAATTCCCACAGCCAGTTTTGTATTGCAGGGACCTTTCAGCTTTCTAACCGGGTGCTCAATTTTGATGCAGCAGGGTTCCAGGAAGAGCACTTGAAGTGGCGGGCGAGGTCTTCATTGCCTGTTGGTGTTTGTGGAAGCCATTTGTTGGCGCATTTATCAACTCTGGTTTTGAGAGCTTGAGGCCAGACCTTTTTTGCTCTATAGCGTCTAGAGCTTGTCCAATCTGAAATGTATTTTGGCACTCTTGCAAGATGGTATGTTTTTGTTTCCAGGAAGCACCAATCTGATACCTCCTTGCACGTTCTAATGCCTAGGGCTCTTAAGTTGGGACGAAGAAGCCTCTGTCGTTCCTTGACGAGTTCCGGACAACAACACAGTGCGGTTTTCCTTGGTTAACTGTCAGGTGATTTTCCTTGTTGTACTTCCCCAACTCATTAAGGGCTCTTTGGAGACCCACCCTTGTATGGTCCATCACTACGGTGTCATCTGTGTACTGTAGGATTGCCAGTCTCGCCTTGCCCAGTCTCGTTGGAACTAGACTTGCCTCTTTCAGGGCTGCCCCCGTGTCTGCTGTATAGAGGTTGAATAGTAGGGGAGCCAGGACGCAACCCTGCTTCAGTCTGTTGTTGGTTTCCACTTTTGCTGATAGAGCTGAGGGACCTATCTTGACTTGTACCCAAGTCTCCTCATGAAGGGATATGATGGCCATCAGTAGCTTAGGAGGTACCCCCCAAGATGACTGTTTTCTCCAAAGTTTTCCCCTATTGACTCTTTCAAAAGCCGTGCTGTAGTCGATGAAACAACAGAACAGCGGCGGGTGCCTGACTTTCACCGCACGTTTTGAGAAGTAGGCCAGGGCCATGATGTTGTCTGCTGTTGCGCTATTTTTCCTGAAGCCAGCCTGGTAGAATTTATTAGTATTTCTATGCCAAAGATATGTGCCATTATATATTCTTGTTTTTCTCTTTGTATCATCAATATATCTATTACCTACTGGCGGTCGCCAGTAGGTAGTTATAGTTAGGACCTAGTTTCCATAGGAAATCCGCAACATTCTATTGGGAATAACTTTGGCGCCGGTTGATGAATCTCCGCGAATTTCTCAAAGAAGATGGCCCGCTCCGCTCCTTCCCTGAAAGTCTTGGGAAGATTCGTCAAGCGGGGACCCCAAGGCAAAAAAAAAAAAAAAAAAAGAAAAATTGTGGGGTGCGCACACCGTGAGCGCACCCCGCGATTCCCCCTCCCCCCCCAATTTTTTTTTTTTGCCTTGGGGGTCCATGTGGGAACACCTGAGCAGGCCTAGGGCGTCAGGGTGCTTCTACCCTGCCCCCTTTTTGAGTTCTAAAACTTCTCAAGCACGAGCTGCATGCTCATTGGCTTTCAACACTTCAAACCAGGAAGTGTTGGCAGCCATCTTGTGCTCGGTAGACCGAGGCACAAGAAAGCAGAAAAACAAACGTGTAAAACACAAAAAAGGGGGTAGGGTAGAAGCACCCTGACCCCCTAGGAATGCTCATGGGGTCCCACAAGGACCCCCAAGGCCAAAAATGTTTTTTTTTTAAAACCCGGTATGTTTATTTAAAAATTACCCCCCAGGGGGACCAAATTGTGGGGGCATAGTGATAAAGAAGTGTGGGGGGTGTCCAATCCCCCCCACACTGCCCCGGGGACCGCTGCCCTCCGGGGCAAAGCACCGCAGCCCCCTGGTGCATACTGGAGGCTCCTGGTGCGCTAGTTGCCTCCCAGGGACCCCCAGTATGCAAGGGGATTTAGTTCCCCCTCTTCAAACACGCCCGGAGGCTGCGTTGCAGAGAGGTGTAAAAAGGGGCATAGCCTCATTACACCTCTCTGCAATGCAACCCCTGGCGCATACTGGAGGTTCCAGGTGGGCTAGTTGGCCCCCAGGGACCCCCAGTATGCAAGGGGAATTAGTTCTCCCTCTGCAAACGCGCCCGGGGGCTGCGTTGCAGAGAGGTGTAAAAAAGGCTGTGGCCTCATTACACCTCTCTGCAATGCAGCCCCCTGGCGCATACTGGAGGTTCCAGGTGGGCCAGTTGGCCCCCAGGGACAACCAATATAAAAGGGGAATTAGTTTCCCTTCTGCAAACGCACCAGGGTTCTGCGTTGCAGAGAGGTGTAAAAAGGGGCATAGCCTCATTACACCTCTCTGCAATGCAGCCCCCTGGCGCATACTGGAGGTACCAAGTGGGCTAGTTGCCCCCCAGGGACCCCCAGTATGCAAGGGGAATTAGTTCCCCCTCTGCAAACGCGCCTGTGGGCTGCGCTGCAGAGAGGTGTAAAAAAGGGTGTGGCACCATTACACCTCTCTGCAATGCAGCCCCCTGGCGCATACTGGAGGTTCCAGGTGGGCCAGTTGGCCCCCAGGGACAACCAATATAAAAGGGGAATTAGTTTCCCTTCTGCAAACGCACCAGGGTTCTGCGTTGCAGAGAGGTGTAAAAAGGGGCATAGCCTCATTACACCTCTCTGCAATGCAGCCCCCTGGCGCATACTGGAGGTACCAAGTGGGCTAGTTGGCCCCCAGGGACCCCCAGTATGCAAGTGGAATTAGTTCCCCCTCTGCAAACGCGTCAGGGGGCTGCGTTGCAGAGAGGTGTACAATCATTTTTTATCAGTTTATATTAAAAATATGTAATGTAATTTAAAAAATAATATATCTAAAAATAAAAAATGTATAATAATGTAGTAAATCAGTATAAAAAATATAACAATTATTACATTAAAACATTTTCATTTACAAAACCATTGAAATTCACTGAAAAAACCATAGGTTACAGCCACGTTATAGTTAGGAATTAGCATTAAAAAAACCTTTGAAATTCACTGAAAAAAACATAGGTTTTACACACGTCATAGTTAGGAATTAGCATTTTAAAAACCTTTGAAATTCACTGAAAAAACCATAGGTTTCACACCAGTTATAGTTAGCTGGTCATTTTACTCATACAAAACCTTTGAAATTCCCCTGTCATAGTTAGTTCAGCTAACTATAACTCGCGCGCCCGCAATGCACTGCTGATGATGTCACATATTACATCTCTCATGACATGGTCATTGACATCACTCATGACATCACTGATGACATCTCAAATGACATCCCTGATGACATCACTGATGACATCATCCAGTGAATGTGTCTCTTTCTGAAAAATAAATAAATATTTTTTATATATGTATATCTAAAGGTCGATGGAAGATTGAATGGGTAAATAAGTCTCTAAATGGATTTTAACAGGTAAACATAAAAATAATTAAAACGAGTTTCGTTGCACGCACTGCATCGCATTTGGTGATGCAGTGCACGCAACGAATTTTGTTTTATTTATTTTTATGTTTACTTACCTGATAAGGTCCGGATTCCATACATTACTAGCCCCCACCCTGCCCTTCCCCCTCCCCACGTCACCGCCCGGCCGGTACTCCCCCTACCGGCCGCGGCTGGTATTGTTATGTCATAAATCTTTTTTTTATTAAATATTTTTATGCAAAATGATATCTGTGCTCTTGCAGTTATAATGTGAAAATAATACTGCAAGTTTCACAATACATAGAAAAAACAAGACAGGTTAAATTGGCCACATCAGACACGGGATCGGAATAAATCAAATTGTGTTCAAGTTACCCATTTCAACTGATTTATGCACCATAGATTTCACACGCTGTAGTGATCTCAAGATGCCTTGTGTTAGGCATGTCAACTCTTCTATTCTGTGTTTGCATTGTTAAATCTTTGTAGTAGTAATCTCAAGATGCCTTGTGTTAGGCATGACGGCTCTTCTAATCTGTGCCTGCATTGCTAAGTCTTTGCAGTAGTGATCTCAAAATGCCTTGTGTTAGGCATGTCAGCTCTTCTAATCTATGTCTGTATTGCTAAGTCTTTGTAGTAGTGATTTCAAGATGCCTTGTGTTAGGCATGTCAGCTCTTCTAGTCTGTGTCTGCATTGTTGTATTGTATTGTATTGTGTTGTGTTGAGTATTTGTATAGCGCATAAAAACTGTCACCCTACAGGTATCCTGGCGCTCGATCTAGATGGTAAACAGCACGCTAACAGCCTAGCGTTGATAGAGGGAGATCTAGTCTTCCGTTCTAGGGAACAGCCAAGTTTTCAGCTCTTTTCTAAAACAGGTCAACGAATGGGCCTGTCTAATGGTCTGAGGTAGATTGTTCCATTGTCGTGTGGCTGCTACACCAAACGCTCTGCCTCCCATTCTGGATTTTTTATATCTGGTGGTCTTAATCAGATTTACGTTAGAAGAACGGAGCTGCCTGTTTGGATTATACCATACAAATCTCTCCTGTAGTGGAATAGGGACCACACTGCTTTATACACAATGCATAGGGATTTGAAGCAGACTCTTTCTTTGATGGGCAGCCAGTGTAAGTCTCTTAGGGCTAAGGTTGTCGAAGCCCTACGTTGCCTATTCAGTGCTAGTTTTGCTGCCATAGTCTGGACTCTCTGCAAGCTCTGTAAGATGTTTTGTGGGGCTTCCAAGTACAGGGCATTGCAATAGTCCAGTTTATTAAGGATTACACTCCTTACTACCAGCGACCAAGTGTCTTTAGGCAAAAGCGGGAAGATCTGATGCAGCATCCACATCAGGGAGAAGCAGACACTAGTGGTTTTATTTGCTTGAGTTTCCATTTGAAGATTACCATCCATTTGTACCCCCAAATTACGCACTGTTTTGGCGGGGAACAGGGGGTCATCTTCCGGGGAAAGCCTAAACTCCATTTTAGGATGTAGCTGCATACTAATGGGTGGGCAGAATATCACTTCTGTTTTCCCCCCATTAAATTGAAAGGAGTTTTATCTAAGCCAACAAACTGTCTGGCGCATGCATTCCTGAAAGGTGTCCATGGACACGGCCTTGTTAAGTCTTTGTAGCAGTGATCTCAAGATGCCTTGTGTTAGGCATGACAGCTCTTTTTATCTGTGTCTGCATTGTTAAGTCTTTGTAGTAGTGATATCAAGAAGCCTTGTGTTAGGCATGACAGCTCTTCAAATCTGTGTCTGCATTGTTAAGTCAAGTCAAGTCAAGTCAAGAAACTTTATTCGGTTGTTCTTATTGACAACCATAAAAGCATTTACATTATACAACTATTAACACGATTATTCATTAAAAGAAGAAATCAAATAAAAATAGAGTCATAAACAAGACAGATCTACATTAAGCATTCAGAATGTTTAAAAAAATCCTTAAAAGAAACAGGAAATAGCAATTCATGTATCAATACTTTTATCCTTCCATACTGTTTCTGAATTTCATTGCCAGTTTTAAAAAACTACATATATACAAGGTGTATTCACTTCTTAGCAGCTGAAGGAAGTGTAGAGCAGGGCGAAATTGTAGAAAATTCAGCTTTTTCAAGCAGGGTTTTAAATATAACTTCCTCGGTATAACATAATAGGGACAAAAAAACAAAAAGTGTGCCAGGTCTTGCGGAGACTTATCGTCGCAGCCGCAAGCCGGCAACACTTGCCCACGATGAGATCCCCTAGGAACAGCCAACAGTAAATGAAACAGGTTAAACCTGAACCTTGTCAATAGAAAACGGTCATAACTAGATATTTGCCATGTTAGGTACGGTTCCAAAAGCAATGTACTTTTTATTAGTACGTGATTTCGTACACTATCTTTTTTTAATTCACATGACTCCCTATCCTGGTATCTAGAATCAATAAAAGCCTTCTTGACCGCAATAACATCCGATTTAGTAATGGATTCAGGAAATAAGAAAAGTTCAGGACGACCTAAATCAGTAAAGCACTTATACAAGTACTTTAACCAGGGAACCTTCATCCTGTTATCCCATGTAAGTGCTTCTCTTAATATAAGCTGGGTGAGTGGTATGTTGTCATTTACCCAACAATTCATCCAACATAATAGGGGATTTACTGCAATTTTGTCACATATGAAGGGGACCCCCAATTCCTCATGCACAGAGAAATTTGCCGTACCCCTGGGAACCCTTAATAATTGTTTTAGAAAGTTATTTTCAACTATCTCTAGGGCTTCCAGAGGAGCATATCCCCATATTTCACTACCGTAGCATGCTATAGTAACACTTTTGGCCTGGTAAAGTTGGAGTAATGCAGCAACTGGACTGTTTCCCATTTTCCTGGAAAAGTCCATTATAGCCGCATTTGCCCTGATAACCTCTCCCTTCTTTTTTTGAATCACGGGTCCCCAATTTAATTGAGTGTCAAAAACGACCCCAAGGTAAGAGAATGTGTTTGTTGCAGGGATTTGTACTCCATTTACATTTAAGCGATTTGGTTTTTTTTTTCCTTGGCCAACCTTCATTATGTAGGATTTAGATTTATTAATACTTAAATCTCTGTATTTCATAAATGAAAAAAAGGAGTCTAATAAAATTTGAAGTCCATTGGCGGTCCTAGATAAAAGGACTGCGTCATCCGCATATAGCAGAACCGGCAGTCCCTTTCGGCCAATGTACGGGTAGTCTGTATTAGTACTTAAAAGGTGCTCTTCCAAATCATTTATGTAGAGGTTAAAAAGGAACGGGGCCAGAATGCATCCTTGTCGAACACCCCGATACACTCCAAAGTCTTTTGTCACATTTAGATCTTGTGTGTATCTGACATTCGCTTTAGTGTCAGAATGCATATCTTCTAGCAAATTAACTAAGTTCTGGTCCACACCCATTTTTGCCATGGCGCCCCAGAGCTTCCCGCGACTCACACAATCGAAAGCCGAGGAAAGATCCATGAACGCCATGTGGATCGTTCCTTGCCGGGCCTTAGTATACTTCCCAATGATAAGGTATAAATTTAAACATTGAGAGATCGTAGAATGCCCAGGCCTAAATCCGTATTGGATTGAGGATATTATTTTGTTTTCCTCCGACCACCTGACCAATCTATTCAAAATTACTCCTCCCACGACTTTAACCACGGAGTTTATTAGTGATATTGGTCTATAGCAGAGAGGACTGTTACGGTCTCCTTTCTTGAATACGGGCACAATAGTAGATACCCCCCATGATTTTGGGCATCCACATGACACAGCCGCATTAAGTACTGCTGTAAGGACCGGTGCCCAAAGTACTATACGAGATTTAAAAAGGTCAGGAGGAAGACCATCAGGTCCTGGGGCCTTGTTGTTTGCTAGCCCCTCAATTCCCTTTATTACCTCATCAATTGAGAAGAGCAATACATTTTCACTACTTTCATTTAATCTGTATTCTGCCTGCGACTCATTATTTTTAAAAATAGAGCTGAAGTGGTTAATCCATTCTTCCTCTGGGATGTTAGTGCCCACATTGGAAATGCTAGTATGGTCAAATATAGGCTTATTAATAATCTCCCAGAACTTTGAGCTGTTTTTCAAAGTCTCAGGGTCTAGCAAAGACTCCCATAGACTTTTTTTTACCGCTCGCTTGCGATTGGCACATGACTTCTTATACCTAACCCGCAAGTCCCTGACAAGCATTAGGTCTCTAGGTTTTATTTTTAGGGCTTTTTTAAGTTCACGACTGGCCTTCGAACAATCACTGTCAAACCATTTTGGACTACTGTTTGGGTTGACTTTCCCTTTGGTAGGTACCGTTAGAATTGACTCCACCTTTTTGGCAATCTCCTTGAAAGATGCTAAGATTTGTAATGGCGCTGATACAGGAGATGTACATACTGACAGTTCATAGTTACACACATTATTAATAGAGGAGTAAAACTGTTCACAATCCACCATTGACCATTTTAAGCGTCGGTTACCGTTAATACATTTGATAAGACCTCGATCCTCACGGGGATTGCGTTTTTCAAATGTATTCTCACCCATTTTAATGCATATAGGGTTATGGTCGCTATAAATGCTCAATTGAATCGAGAAATCCTCAACAATATTAACAAAGTCTGCCGATAGTAAAATATGGTCTATGTATGTACCTGTCGCGTGACCTTTAAATGTGGGGGTTGGGAAAACAGTTAGCTCCGATACTATTGACATTGCTATAAAGAAATTATTTTCATTCAACAATTCATTTAGTTCTGTTCCCCTCCGTGAGTGATCAAAATGAATTCCTTCCGTACTATTACAACCCATTTGACCAACTATTGTCATGCTAGGGTTCCCACATAAATGTATGTTAAAATCACCTACTATTATCTTTTGGCGAGGCAAAGAACCGACATTTGCCCTTAGGAATTCACGCAAAGACTCAATATTACAATCTCCGGACTGATTCACTGCGTTGTAAAAGTTGATCAGTACAAGTTTTGTTTTACCCCTCTTGAACTCTAAAACCTGAATATTACTGTTACCAGAATGGTGTTCAACTTTATGGCATACAAGTGTCAAGCTAACAAAAATTGCCAAACCCCCTTTTTCTCTTCCGCTAGCTGATGGAACTGCAGGAATAATAAAACTCTGGTAGCCTTCAATATGTACATTTTTTCCTGCTACCCAAGTTTCTTGGAGACATATTATCGGATATTCTTTGACAAAAGACAACCATCCTTTATCACTCAATTTGTCATGGAGTCCTGCTATGTTCCACGATAATAACCTCTCCTTGCATTTTTGCAGTTCACATTGTGTTGTGTCAGCTTTCTCGTATACATCTAAACTAGTGGGTATTGGACCTGTACTGCAACATACCCGTTCTATCACAGAATTGGCCGTAGTATGTACTGGGAAGGGGACTGAATTTATATCATTATGTGGTCTAGTTATATCAGTTAACTGATTCGCAACTCCCAACATCGCAACATTACTACCTTGCAATTCTAGGATTTGATTGTCATTTCCTAAACCTACGTCTTCTGACAGGCGATCATTGTGGTCAGGATTAAGAGGTGTGTCAGGTAGTCATTCCACCCCTTCCAGCCCACCCTCATCAAGAAAGACATCATACCTGTTGGAAATGAGGATGTTAAATCGGTTATTGAAGTGGCTAGGGTGTTGATGATCTTGTTGATGTGTCCGTATTGGACGTTCCCTTCTGTCCAAACTTTAACCCCAGTTATTAGTTGGTGCACCGAAACCCCAGCCATTAATTGTTTCTGGCCAAATTGGCCTGATATGGGTATGACTTGGCTTAGGGTATGTCATACTCCGTTGTTTTTAGCCAAAAAATTCTAGGGTGAGAGGAATGATGGTACCTCTCCTGCGCTGTGGCGGCAGGATGTTTGGTAGAATGTTTGGTAAAACAGCAGAGTTTACAAAATTTATAATTATACAGTCCCCTTTAAATTTTTTGGGGTTTTGCCCTATCCACGAAACCCGTCTGGCTGACTTAATGTCTCCAACTAGCTGTTGTTTCCCCCATGGGGCCAACTGCATGTTTCCAGATAACCAATGCAGGGCCTTACTTGTTAGCGCCGTGGGGGATTCTGATTGATCTGTTGCTAGTGGGGGGGCATTTGCCAGTACCAGCACTAATGGTGGCGCATCTTCTATAAAGTGTAGTGTATCTTCTTCTACTCCTGGTGCGGACAATACAGGAGGGTTTAGGGGCTGAACCTCTCTTGGCAATGAATGATTAGACACGGTATTTGGGGTCTGTTCCAATAGATTTGCTTGTGTAGTATTGGAATTTATGCCTCCCTCTATTCCAAGTCCAAAGGCCTCTTTTACGGGTGAAGCCAAATTTGTGACTGTTACAGATATGTTTAACACCTCTTCTACTATCTTTTTCTGGTCTGCGCCTAATTTCTTTACATCCGCAGATAGCTTATCCAGTTTAGCCACTACTGGTTTAATTAAAGCTTTAAATTTAATATCAATTAATTCTGCTATCCTGGATAATAGCTCTTCATCCACGTTTAACTTCTCAGCATCTTCTCCTTTCCCCCTACTTTTTTCCTTGCTTCTCACAGGTGACGTAACCCTCTTCCTCCCAGAGTGAGCTCCACCACGATGTATTTGTGGTTTTCTACACTTTCTGATAGCACGAGTAGCAGGGACTTGAGCTGGGGGGTCAGCATCGTTATTTATCTGTTCACTCTCCAGCACATTTGAATCTTGTTCAGTATCAACTATCTGGGAATCGGAGTCATTTTCCAGAGCTGAGTCTTGTCCTTGTGCTATGTGAACACTCTGGTTTAAGGTACCATTATCGTGTGTATCAGTATCTAGGATTACACTTCCCTCAACCTGAGAAGGTATATCAATCCACGGTGAGTCTGGTGATGGGCTTAGGGGGGATAGAATAGGGGATTGACTAAGGCCTAAGGATTGTCTCCTTTCGTTATTAATCTTTGACACTACATGAACCATATAATTGTCCATAGTATTACCCCCCGCCACAGGATTCTTTTTTGGCATTCTTGTTTATACTAATATTGATACCCACTCTTTATCAATCGGAAAATAAGAGAGGGCATACGTAATACAATGCAAGTATATCCAGGGTATAAATTATAATCAGGGGTACATAGTCTTACTGCAACCAAACAAAACCGGTTCAGCAGGGGCAGAGTGGCGCGCCCAGTCCAGTCTCAGTCTGTCTCGGACTGTCTAAGACTGTCCGCCCTTAGTCCGGGCTTTGTCCCGGGATAGGTCCCGCACACGCGTCCCGCTAACGCGTGGTCTGCCCAAGTTAAATACGGAACCTGGTTTAGGGGGCGTAGACACGGGAAGAGGCAACAGGTGTGCTCGCTGGAACACGCACAGCCTGATGGGCCTCGCAGTCCCGTCCTCCAGCGCCTACACTCTCCCACGCAGCTTCAATGCCCTACGGGGCTCCTGGCAGGCAAAACGAGGCACAGAGTTTCCAGACTTCAAACTTCACAAACTCCTCGGCGAGCGGCTCCCGCGGAGCGGGGGCCGCGAGGAGTATAAGGGCACAGGCAGGGGGGCGGAGACACGGGAAGAGGCAACAGGTGTGCTCGCTGGAACACGCACAGCCTGATGGGCCTCGCAGTCCCGTCCTCCAGCGCCTACACTCTCCCACGCAGCTTCAATGCCCTACGGGGCTCCTGGCAGGCAAAACGAGGCACAGAGTTTCCAGACTTCAAACTTCACAAACTCCTCGGCGAGTGGCACCCGCGGAGCGGGGGCCGCGAGGAGTATAAGGGCACAGGCAGGGGGGCGGAGACATGGGAAGAGGCAACAGGTGTGCTCGCTGGAACACGCACAGCCTGATGGGCCTCGCAGTCCCGTCCTCCAGCGCCTACACTCTCCCACGCAGCTTCAATGCCCTACGGGGCTCCTGGCAGGCAAAACGAGGCACAGAGTTTCCAGACTTCAAACTTCACAAACTCCTCGGCGAGCGGCACCGTCTTTGTAGCAGTGATCTCAAGGTGCCTTGTGTTAGGCATGACATCTCTCAGGCATGTCAGCTCTTCTAATCTGTGTCTGCATTGTTAAGTCTTTATAGTAGGGATCTCAAGATGCCTTGTGTTAGGCATGGCAGCTCTTTTAATCTGTGTCTGCATTGTTAAGTCTTTGTAGTAGTGATCTCATGATGCCGTGTGTTAGGCATGACAGCTCTTCTAATCTGTGTCTGCATTGTTAAGTCTTTGCAGCAGTGATCTCAAGATGGTGTCACCGAATTACCCCAAAAATGTCCTCACATTTCAGGCAAACCCGGCAGTGAGGGACACTAAAATGTTCACAATGCTCATCCTGTCATGGGAGATGACTCCTATGGCAGGGGTAAATGTAAAAAACAAACAAACCCCCTGACAAACCTATTAATATACCATGTATTTACTCTATGTATAATTACTTTGCTCAATTAACTCATACCTTCATTCTCATAATCTATACCCCAGCTTCATTAAATTCTTGAAAAATAGAATAAATCAATTTTCCACTTCATGAATGTATTTATGAAACTTTGTCATCAAAGCATCAAGTGATTCATGTACAATATACATGAGTTGACAAAACTCGCTGGGTCATGCAAGAAGCAGGGATAGACACCTGATGCTTTGGGGCCCATTATGTCCGCTGGGCAAAGGCATCGAAAGCTTTCTCTCTGGAAGTGCGGCTGGAGGACATCTTTAATGCCACAGATCGGTCTTCAGATTCCACCGTCGAAAGATTCTATTTCAAGCAAGTGTTATCGTTGGCATCTTTGGTGGTGGACAAGCTTTAAACTAGCCTAATGATGCTTCTGATGTTGTGAGCACATTTATGTATGATTTAAATCTACGGGTTATTTCGACCCAACTATTTGCAACAAGCATTTGCAATGCAATAGGTCTCACAGTTACGCAAGTTTAAGCTATTGGCATTGTAAATAACAATGCCTTTTATTTACGTTTTTAAAAAGAAAACAAAAATAAAAGGCATTGTTATTTGCAATGTCAATAGCTCAAACTCGCATCAATGCGAGACCTATTGCATTGCAAATGCTTGTTAAATTAAGCGAGCTGTCCGTCCACCAAGGGGGCAAATGTACTCCAACACCCTAGTGGAACAATGGCCCGTCTGCCATTATATAAATTGGACAATTAATTCTGCAACGTCAAAATCCTCTACAACACAAAAAAACCTTCCATTCCATCATGGCCATATCCACCTCGTGTAAGAAAGGTATAAGGTAATGGAGTTGGCAACATATCGCCTCTGCAATGATTTCGGCACAAGGTGTGCAGTTCTGAACCTAACAGTGAAAACACCTGGGCTGGATGATCGATATTCACACTTGCTCCAACTAGCTAATAACCCGTGTATATCCTTGACAGTGGAAAGGGGCACCAATCATTAAAGTTAGAGACACTGGAGGGCCTGTTCCCAAATGGGAGATTTGTGGCACTAGATGACGGCAAGGACTGAAAGGGAGATAGCTTGTTGGCTATGTTCCTGAACACATCCATGACAATGTTCCCAATGACCCCACTGAATAGCAGATACTTACAATATTGATGACTAGAGGAGAAACTAAAAAACGGGTATCCTTTCTATAAAATGAAGCAATGTGGATGAGGAATGCCCAAGTCAAAGCTCGAAGTGAGGTTGATTTGTGCCTAGATACATTTGAGAAGTGCTGGGAATACTGCTACTGGCCAGTAGGGACATTTCCATAAGTAGCAAACAGAAGGCGATTCACCTTAATTTTCTGCACCAGCTATACCACAAGCAAAAGAAAAGAGTAACTATGAATAAGAAATGGGAAGCCAATTTCATTGATGCAAGAGAGAGGAAGCAAAGTTTATACACTTAGTATAGGACTGCATGGGAATCCAAAACTGCTATAGGCATTCACCCTCACCGACATGGTGGGCAAAGAGATTCCAACAAATCTCCTAAATGCCTTGCTGAAATATGTGGCCTAGATGCCTGCTGATGAAAGGAAATGTATCACCATACCATTAATACTTACCTAACGGAGAGTTGTAAGTCACTGCTTCATGGGGGCACTCCCCAAATGAATTGACTGGTTGTAGGGTTTAACATTGATTCAAAGATGTACAGACACATATGAGGGCTTACAGTACTCAATGCTCAAACCGACATGTTTAAAGGGTCCCTTTAGATCATATAAACTAGGACTAGCAGATACAGATAAAGAAATGAGCACAAACACACTAGTATAGAAGATGGGGTTCAGTGTACTGTTACCCTTTCTTAATGAGAGAGCGTTCAGAGAAGGGAATGCAGAGAACTAGGTTTACATTATGCTATAAAACCTATTGGACACCTTACTTAAACGCATACTATACAATACACCTCATTTAAGTGTATACTGTACTATATACTACATATACTAAAAATGACAAGCCATATCAAGGCTGACACCAGTGGTGTGTAAGAGCTCATGTTACAAACTGTTTGGAACCTCTATGTATGTACAGACAGTAAGAACTTTCAACTGTCACTACTGAGTTATATTGAGTCGTGGGTGGGTTATGGTTTCATGCATCAGTTGCAAATCATAAATAACTTTTAAAAACACAGATTCACCATTAAGAGAAGGTTGGGCTCCATCTTGCCAGTGGTGGCCCTGTACTGGTTTAGACAGCAAGCATGACTGGTGATCTAAGATGCCAAAGACTAGGCTGTCTCTAGGGGAGACGGGGGAGGGGGAGGAAGGGGGGAGGCACTGCCAGGTTGGAGGGACAACACACCATCCCTTGCTTTTTTTACAGACACACATGTACCGATTCCACGTCCACACCAATCCCACACATCTACCAACTCCCTGCACGCACTCAAGAAATGAAGGCAGTTTTTCACTTAAAGTTGTCACCTTTGCTTAAGATGCCCAAGTCACATGCCTCTACCCAGACTACTCTGTAGTTCTTATTTCTTTAGTGCCACTCTGCTATCAGGTTCCTATAATGTTCTCATGAGAGAAATTGCTGTTAGGAAGGACAGTCATTATGGATGCCACCTCAGGATGGTTCCGATGAGGAGGGACTGAAGATCTGGAAGCCAGTTGCACATACCCAGAGTACATAACAGTTTTAATGCCACAATCAAAAACAGCTTCCTTTCAACTATACAGGGTGTCCACCCGCTGTCCACTAACTCTTTCCTACACTGCAGAACAGCTTTGCCTTGGTTTGAGGTCAGTGAAGTGACCATTACCACCCTGTTTGCATTCACGTGAATCCTCTATTCGAGTATCATGAAGTAGCCATCCTTTCAAATGCTGTTTTCTAGATATTGCGTCTAAGACTAAACAATTACCAATATACAGTTTGCTGCTATTGTGCTAGTACAGTGTATTTCCCATAATCTGAGATCCCAGACCTACTTGGTCATATGGTAGATTTCCAGTGGAATTCTAGGATGCCCATTTTCCCATATTACAGACACAAAATCACTGGTTCAGGCTATCATTTTGTCATGGAATGATTTACCCTTTAAATGGGCATCCTTTTCTTATACAACATACCATTATCTTCCTATACAACATAAACAACAAATCCAAATTTTGGCAATGGGCTTCCCTTAAAACCACCTCCAGTCAGCCCTGTTACTGTTCACCATAAAGCCCTCCACTGGCTTCCTGTGGAAAACACCTGGGGACAGATTTAACAATATTTTCAAGCAACACAGCAAGACAACTTGGTGCGCTATGTGAACAGGAGAGCGCATGAATGTGCCATATCTATCCAAATATGGCGAATTCCTGTCCTCTACCGGCGCAGGTACACAATCAGTAGCCTAGTGCCAATCTAGGCACCCTTGCACCATGGAGCGAGGATGACTGCGTTACAGGCATGATTGTTTATGTGCAGGGAGGGACACCTTGACGCAAAAAAACAATCCTTAGAGGCATTTTCCTCTTTTTACGTGTACAACAGACTGCAGCATACTTAGAAAGAAGAAATAATTAGGAGAAATAAAGATATTTCTCCTTGCTGCGCCTCTGGCGGAAAGGCATATAATTCGGATGCATTCCCGGGTCTACCAGAGTTGGTAAATCTGGGAATGCTTTAGAATATATGGGTGGATGTGTGGGAACATCCATGCCCCACCCATGCAGCCTCCACAGACCTGTCCTGATTTGCGTTACTCCAGATTTACCAAGCCACGCATGGCCATGTACAGTGGTCTTGTGTAGCTTGGTACATCTGCCACAGTGCCCTCCACAATTGCAATCACATCTTCATCTGCGCTGCAATCTCTCATTGTGCTCCCAGATTAATTCTGTGCTCCGCTGATGCATTTCTAGCCTCTGCCCTAACATCAACCAAGCCTGTCTTGTTAGTCATGCTTTGTCCTTTAATGCACCCAAATGCTGGAATGCTTAACTTTCACATTTACTTATGGAATCCCACTGTCTCCAGTTCTAAAAAGGATGAAAACCTAGTCATTCTGGAGATTAATTTGTTTTTCCCTTTCACTTTAGTGCCAGGACACCCTACCAATGGTATCAGTTGTGCTTTATAAACACCATCATCATTATCATATTACATTTCTCAGAGATCAACCATGGCATCAGCTAGTTAAAAAAATACGCAGGCTATAGGGAGGCCAGGAACAGATGATCATTTTTTTAAATATTGGTTGTGCACATTATAATCAAACTTAATAAATCTCACAATTGTTTTAATGTTACCTCTTAGGTTCAGTGCCAAAAATGATCACTGTCCACTATATCCATACTTGTTGTCTGTTGGACGCCTATGTTGTATGGGGGCAGGGATATATATACTTAAAGAGAATTGAAATAACAATTGATTTTTACAAATTACTAAAGCCCTTAATACGAGTTTAGCGGTCCATGGTCCGCTGTCATGGGGGTGACTGTCCTCCGACCATGACCTGTCCGCCATATTATGAGTTGGGAGTGTTGCCTGAGCAGGGATCGCTGCTGGACTGCTGGCACTGCCAGCAGACCGCCGACCACCGGGATCACGGTCGGGGTAAGGAAGCCTCCATTGAGTGGTACAGGGGAGCACGACTGCAGTCCGCAGTCCGACTTGGTTTTCCCACGAGCTGACCACGGTGGTCCGGCCACTGGCTAAAGGTCAGCGGACACAAAGGATTTAGGGTGAATACTGACCCCTTTCCTGTTTTTTGCTGTAGATTTTGATGTGGATCCCTTTCTCCAGGTCCCCCTATACAGGAGCATCGTCACCCCAAGGAATATGATCGAGTCTCCGATTAATTATAGGTAAGTACATTGGTACCATATATCCATTATCAGGACTTCCCACTGTTATGTTTCATAGGGTACCCGAATGTAGGCTTGAGTAGTCCCCTAACCCTTCACCTACATTTACCATACCATCACACTACATAACAGGTTTTGGTATTGACCTTTTACCTAGTTCACCAATGCATAAATAAATGTTGTGTGGTTTTCCCTGAAAAATAGCCTCATTAATTATGCATGAGGATTATCAGAATCACAGCAGGATTGCCATCTTCTGTATAATAACTATGTATAAGGGTCATCCCTTCCGTCATCCTCGGCCGACATTACACACCAAAGTAGAACCCCCTGAGGGTCCCCTTTTGGGTATATATACACCATATCTTTGCTAAAGCAGGCAGAAGAGAAAGACTTCCATGCTGACAAACTGACGTGAGACTCTGAGGTTCCTGCACGCAGACTCTCCAGCTTGCAGTGGTCTGACATCCCTCGCGGGGTGTCCATCTCGAGACCAAGATGGAATCCCACAGCCTCTCATTTCAGGTAATGGGTTTGGCTTCAGCCTAGGGGGATACTTGGCTCTACACCTACATACATGCTAGGTACACTTAGGTACATCTAGTTAGGGTTGCATCATAGGAGTATGCATTGTTACTGTCATGTATTCATATGCTTGCATATATTCATTGTATTTAGGAGTATGGTAGGAATCTACCATCCATTTACTCTGTTGGTGCTTATAATCATTTATATCTGTTTCTGTCTTATGGTTGTTTCAGCATACCTATTTTACACTAGAATGACACTGGCTCAATAAATACTTATTGTGGAGAGGTGTGGTGCAGTGGCCAGGGCAGCTGACTTCAGAGCACAGGGTTCATGGTTTGATCCCTGGCTCTGGCAGCATCTCAGCTCAGCACCCTGTGACTCTGTGCGATAGCTCACTCAATTTCCATGACGGGCCCCAGCGCCTTGAGACCCGTAAGGGTGAGTAGTTCGTGCTTTACAAAGAATGACTTCTTTTTTTTTTACATTGAAAATGTCCCCACCGTTTATTCTGTGTATTTCTCCGGGACAAAGTGAGCACGAGTGACTGAGCGAAAAGTACTGTACTGTTTCCATGATCCCTGATGGCACAGAGTTGTCACGTTCGATAGTTGCCAACAACTGTTCTCTCCTTGGTAAGAGGAGTTTACAGTGACACTGTGTGCTAGCTGGTATACAGGCGATAATACCCAGTGGGGGTGTCTGAAATCAGTCTGGACACCAATCCCACAGTCTACGTTGTCTGAATACACAGATTCTATATAGGTTTATAGGAACTACGCAACACCACATATGGGTCTCCTACAATGGGTATGTGGTATTTTTCAACATGATTCATGCATATGTGTGCATTCAACACCTATGTAGTCAGAATGTACCCACAGGCATCGATAAATTTTGAAATACATTGCACACCGCCGCAAGACCGCCGCAGCCACACTGCTGGCCCCTCATCAAACTCATAATATGGCGGACGGATTGCCAAAGGCGCAGCAGTCTCCCAGCGGTCGCAGATGTGGTCATGAACTGATCCTGTAGTCTTCTCTGACAATTTAAGAAGTGTATGATTTGGAGTTTTAATGCATAGGGGCAACTCAACAGTACATAACAAAATCAAATGTGGTTACTATCCAATGGGAATTCCATAATTTGATAACTAGGATATAGTCTCAAAGCTAAGGGTTTTATGGCCAAGGCAATTTGTGGTGGTAACTATATGCATCTTTACCTAATCCCTCTTTGTAGATACTGAAATATGAATTTTGAGATAAAGAAGTGTAATTACTTTTTAGCATATAAAGCTTTAATTACCAGAGGGTCTGCAAAAAAACAGGAATCTCTTAAAGCAAACAACATTTGAAAATTCATTGAGTAGTCCAGTTGACCTAAACTGTCATTACCTTGGCCTTTTCAGCCATGATCCCTACCAAATTTGCTGATTTGGTGTATGGAACACTGTGGGGAAGCCATGGCAAGACACTGAAATCTCTGCACTCTATTCAAACCATCAGGATTCTGCCTAAGGGGCCCAAATACTAACAACTGCAAAGAACCTTCAGAATTCAAGAGACATGATAACTGCCATATTCAGTTGTTCATTTCGTAATGAAGACTCCATGCATGTTTACCCAACTTGGTATTCAAATGTAGTTGAAGGTTGTTTAACATTGTGACACAGTTGAGTTTCAAAGAATATTACATATGTTAAAGAAACATAATCTGCCAGTCACAGTCTGGCAGTCTGTGTGTGCTTTTCACGAGTCAGTGAACATAAGCAACACAGACAACAAAACATAAGTGATCTACAGCCAACTACTCCTGAACTGTGCCAGAACATTTGCAATTCCCTTTTCCCCCTCCTGACCAATTCTGAATTCACTGTATATTTTTGAAGTACCAGTGGGGATACGATTATGGACTGGGGAAGTCACACCATTCCTCAAGAGGCAAAAGCAACCAAGGGCTGTGTTTGATATTCACCCACATTCATACTATTACTTTATATGGGGACCTTTACATCATTTAGGATTGCCTTCACTGATTTAGTGTCTGCTGAACCCCTTGTGCATATAGTTTCTATGGTACTGTTGGGATATTGTATTAATAATTAATTGATTTAGCATATTAGTGTCATAAACCCACCCTATTGACATTACACACAATACGAAGTCCAACTAACCGCTCATTTGTTTTTCTTCATATCCACCTGTATCTTATTTCTTTCTAAGGTAATTTGGGGGATCCATGTGCTCCTACCTGTCTATTAATTTAAATTGTTAATTAATTTATGGGGGTTGCGCTATGTTGTTTTAGCTTGAATTACTTTGTAGGATTCAGTGCTTACATTTTCTGGATTATGGTATCTTTCAATCCAGTTTATCAATAGATGCAGCATGCTGGGTTCAATTCTTCCCTTGCGATAGTTACTTTTATCCAAGGGCAGTTTAATCTCCAAGCTGATGACCTCAACTTTCCGGGTTAACACAAATATTAGGCGTTCCTCTGAAGACTAGTGAGCTGTCTTACTTTTCCCGGGCCCTCCATTTGACCCTACTATATTTCAGTATCTCTTAATAAATCTAAGTGGTCAATTAGAGGACACACATTTACAACTCAGACATGTATATAGATTTCCCCATTTTACTTTTTCATTCATTAAAAAGATATGAAGAGTAATGTAACACTATATATCATAAGTAAGAACATTGGATTGGATATTTTTACAAACAAAAGTCACTGTATTCTTTTCAAGAGAAGCACCACACGGTCAGAACTTCAAATCATTTTTAGACACATTATTTAAAAGTTATGTAGATTACAATATCATTCTTACTGGATGTATTGGCTACTTCTACTTTTACCTCTTAGGAGACAAGCCTCTTAATAAAGTTGAAATTGATAAAAACACCTTGATATTTTCATCAAACTCCTGCACGGTTCAGGACACTTTATGAAACTCTATATTAGAATCATTGGTCTCTCAGAGGCCAATTCATAAACTGTATTTTGTAGCACATTTAGTAATTCAACTTGTGTACTACGAAGTACATTTCCCTAAGCCACATGCAGAGTTCTCCACCTCTCATGTCTTTTCTATCAGGAGTTTTCCACCACTAGTGCAGAGATCTCTGCATAAGTTGCAGGTCCTCAGTCTATCTCCCTACTGCTGCTACCAGCAGAAGCACCATCTGATCAAATAGCCTGACTGGTTGATTCACTGAATTGTATGTTACACTGTAGTTTTTGCCTCCTCATCTCGTCTTTCATCCAAACTGCTTCCTTCCTCATTTGACCCTGCTTCTCCCCTAACTGCTTTTCCTCCTTTAACCTCGTTCTTTCCTTTCCTCCTCTGTTTCCTCCTTTAACCTAGCTTCTTCCTCATTTTCTCCTCTCACCTTATTTTTTCCTAATTTGCCTCCTTTCACCTCGTTTTTTCCTCCTAAACTGCTTTTTCTCCTTTACCTCCTATTTTCCTTCTTTAACCACATTTTCTCCTTCTAACTGCTTTTCCTCCTTTGACCTTTATTTTCCTCATTTGCCTCTTTTAACTTCGTTTTTCCATCCTAAACTTCTTTTCCTACTTTAAGCTTGTTTTTTCTTCATTTGCCCCCTTTAACCTTGTTTTTTCTTCCTAACTGCTTTTTCTCCTCTAACCTTGTTCTTTCCTCCTCAACCAATTTTTCCCCTTTAATCATGTTTTCTCCCCTGCTTCCTTCCTCATTAAACCTACTTAACTCCCACCTTAACACTCAAAGTTCAGTGATTTTTCTCACACTTAACCATTTCTTTCTCATCTTCTGCACGACTCTCCCTCCGCATTCACCGCTCCCGCTGACCCCACCCAGTGCCCTCCCAAGAACCTATTTAATGGAGGCTGCAGCACTGCAACGCTGCTGGTGCGCCAAAGGCAAGCCCATCTGCGCCTGTTGGTGCCTGGACCATGCCCAGCGCTAGGGCCCCTGGACCTCGGCCGAGCCACAGCTACACCAGTGCCGAGTTAACAGCCCTCAACCTTGGACCCCGCAATGACGACTGCAGCTGCCCATCTCCAAAATCCACAGCAAGTCCTTTTTCTTGCCATCTCCTGTGATGTCAGAACCCCCGCTCACGGGCCCACGCCTGCCTCCACCGGGATGGGACAACTCCTCTGCCTGCTGATCAACACTCGATCTCTCCACAAACACACCACTGAGATTTGGGACCCCATCACCTCCCTCAACCCTAATGTTGTCTTCCTTACCAAGACTTGCCTTGATCCTACATCTGCACTGAACATTGCCACCGCTACACCCAACGGACACAAAATAATTCATCGGGACCACGTCAACAAACACAGAGGAGGAATAGCCATTAAACACAAATAATCTCTCTAGTGCACAACCACCACTGACAGCACCGCCCCTATGATGGAGCACCTCAACCTTCAACCCAACACTTAAGGCAAGACAACTTTGAAAGGCACCCTCGCCTACAGACCCCAAGGACCACGCCTCACCTTCTTGTGAGGCCATCTCTGACTTCATCGCCTCATTGGCCATGACATCGAAGAACCTCATCTTCCTCAGAGACCTCAACTTTGACCCCTAAGACCCCAGTGATGCCAACACAGTCAACCTCCTCAAAAGCATGATGTAGTGAATACGCTAACAATTCATTCAGTTTCATCTTCCAATTCTTGAGAAGTTTCTGTACCAGTAACCCCCAGCATCATAGATATCCCAACAGCTTTTTACAGAATCTTAATGAGACCCTCATTCCATTGACATCACTTTCAACACATCTCATTCCTTAAAGTAAAGCATCACCACACATGACCAACCTTGGCCTCTCCCAACTAGACACCAACCCCACTCACATTGTCAGGCACACACTCTACCTCATCTTTACAACCAGCAACAGAACCAGGTATAGTCATGTCACCGAGCTCACTTGGTTAGACCACTCAATGGTCCATTTGACCATCTCAGCACCCCCCACCACCTCCACAAACCAGCCCAGCACCACCCACAGCAGCTGGAGTAAAATACCCAAAAACCAATGGGCCCACACCTTCAGCTCCTCCCTACCATACAAAACCTCCAACCTCAAAGAGGCTGTCAAAGGTTTCAACATCTGGATCATGAGCTGTGCCGACAAAATCACCCATATCAAACCCACTAAACCAGGCCGCCGTGCCAAATACACAAGCTGGCACACCCCAGAACTAAAAACAACCAAACGCAACTGCAAATGCCTAGAAAGGATTGGGGCTCTAGAAAAAGAACCTAGCAACCGCACCACCTTCAAGCTGGCACTCAATGACTACCACAAGCTCCTGAGAGGCGCAAAAAGGGATGCCCTGGCCTCCCGCACTTGAAGCCAGCTACAGACACAGCAAATAACTCTTAAACGTTGTCAAGGAGTTCTCCAACCACTCAGCAACTGAAAATATCATCATCCTGTTGGACTTGGTCCTGTTGGCAGGGTCATCCCTGAATGTTTTGTATTTTGTCTGACCTGTTTTTGTTGGTTTTATGACTCTGGGCACTTTACCACTGCTGATCAGTGCTAAAGTGCATATGCTCTCCCTATTGTAAATTGATGTATGGGTTAGTGATTCCATGATTAGCTGGTTTGGTTTACTTGTTAGACCCTAGTACAGTGCACTGAGTGTGCCCAGGGCTTGTAAACCAAATGCTGCTGGTGGGCTTGCAGCACTGGTTGTGCCACCCACAGAAGCAGCCTGTAAAAGTGTGTCTCAGGTCTGTCATTGCAGAGCCTGTGTGCAGACTGGTACTGCCATGTTGACTGTGCACGTGCACCCACTTGCCAGTCCCTAATCCTTCCCTTTTCTTCATATCAGACACCCCTAGGGTAGGCCCAAGGGCAGGGTGCATTGTAAGTATAAGGTAGGACAAGCCCTGATGTGTGTGGCATGTCCTATTAGTGAATGACAGCCATTTTCGTTTTTCACTATTGTAAGGCTACCTATTCCCCATAATCCAGAATGGGTAGTTTGATTATTACATGTTATAATCCTAAT
The DNA here is from genome assembly GCF_964261635.1 of Lissotriton helveticus. Taxonomy (NCBI): domain Eukaryota; kingdom Metazoa; phylum Chordata; class Amphibia; order Caudata; family Salamandridae; genus Lissotriton; species Lissotriton helveticus. Next base: position 375,850,479 of record NC_136063.1, read on the forward strand.
TGATTCAGGGAACTAGGTAGAAATTCGAGTTTAGTATAAATACATATTTTAGTGAAGTTGCTTTTAACATTCTGTGCGTGAAAATACCACTTTTAGAAAGTAGGTATTTTCTAGTCTAACCATCCAAGCCTGCCTTTGATAGGTTGTGTATTCTTTGTCTGGAGTTTGAGTGATAAGGGCTGGGGGATTCCAGGAGACAGGGTGAGTCAGCATAGTGCTGAATAGAGAGATCTAGATGGGAGGGAGGAGTTGCACCTGGGGCCTGAATAGGGCTGTGCCTTCCCTCCACAATGCTGGCTCCACCTCCTGTGGTGCGTCTGATGTCCCTGCCCTGCACTGTGAAAGGAAAGAAGGAGTCATGTAAACAGAGTGCAAAGGACTGACCAGAACTGGTTTGGACTAGGCAAAGGCCTCTCTGCCTTCAGAGAACAAAGAGAAACTGTGTATAAAAGAGGGGACCCATACCCCAGAGAGTTAGATCACTTTGGACAACAAGAAGAAACCTTTGCTGAGGAGTGGAACCAGAGAGAGTGAGGAGAGACTATCCCTAAGCTGAATGCTGTCTGGGGGATTGACCTGCAGCGGTTGCCTGACTGCAAAGAAAGGAGAGAGGAACTTTGTGTACTTTCTTCAACTTGTAAGGATCTCCAAGGGCTTGAGAAAAGGGCTTGCCTCCTGCTGAAGTCTCAGGGACAACAGACTTCACCCACAAGCTCCCCAAGAGTTATTTTGAAGTGGCTGCAGTTGTGCGAGACTTCTTGAGGAACTGCGTATTGCATGGAGCTGGAAGCGCAACTCATGAGCAAGAAGCGTGACACCAAACTGCAGCTGCCGCTTCACAACACAAGAGTGCCTCGCATTGCCAGAGAAGAGGATCGGCGTCGCAGCAGACGCGGCTGCATCACCGGTAAGCGTGTCGCAGGGCCTGTTGCAGTGCCCAAGAACCACTGAGTCTACGCCAGACCCCCGAAGTGGCTAGCATCTCCTGAGAAGAGATGTCGTGGCTCGCATCGTTGTCAAAGTATTGCGCATCGCTGGAGAGGAGGATTGATGTCGCAACAGATGCCACCGCATCACCGGGAAGCATGTCGCAGGGCCTGTCGCGGTCCGCATCAAGAAGAAGATGACATCTTTATTTCTTTGCACCAAAACTTCATCGCATCATGGCATTGCTCGCTGCATCGCCACAGAAGCGCAGTAAGAAACTGACGCATCACCGTCCCCTATGCAGCAGTAGGGAACCGATGCATCACCTTCCCTGCAACACTTTTGTTGTATTGCGTTACGCATTTTAAGGTACATTGACTCAAAGTGTCGCATTTTAAGATCTAAAAAGGGCTAAGCTATTTCTACCATTTTAAGTACAGTATTGTGGATTTTTGTCTTTTGTGGTCTTGGGTTTTATATATATATATATATATATATATATATATATATATATATATATATATATATATATATATATATATATATATATATATATATATATATATATATATATATATATATATATATATATTACCTACTGGCGGTCGCCAGTAGGTATATATAGTTAGGATTTTTTCTCTATGGGTTTTTTGAAAATTCTATGTCTAATAACTTTGGCGTTTGTGGACGGAATTGGCTGAAATTTTCAGGAAAATGGCACATTTTGTTTCTGAGCAGCCCTTGAAAATTTGGGGGGGGTTCGTCCAGTGGGGGCCGAGAAAAAAGGGGGGTCCCAAAACGTGTTTTTAACATTGAGTTTTCCATAGGGCGGTTGGCCTCACTTTTAGCCCGAACGGCTGAATGGATTTGCACGAAACTTGGCAAAATTGTAGGGACTGGTAGCCCGATGTGCCTTTTGTAGGTCTCAATATATGTGCTCCAGTGGATTTTGAGAAATTAACGTTTAAAAAAAGATATATATCTGTAACAGCGGACCAGTTAGCGCACTGGTTCGCGGACTTTTCGCGCAACGGAGCTTTGTGAAGCGAAGCTGATTGGTTCTCCGGCGTCTGTCAACATTCCAAAAAGTCCGTAGCGGCCGCCATCTTGTCTCTCGGTAGGATCGAGAGACAAGAGGAGGCCAAAGCGAAGGGGCAAATGACCATAAGGGGGAATAGTAGATCCTCGCTGACCCCCTAGGTTTGATGTGGAGGTTTTAAAAGGGCCCCGCGGGGCAAAAAAAAAAAATTATAATAATAATCTTACGGCTGAATGGATTTGCACGAAACTTGGCAAAATTGTAGGGACTGGTAGCCCGATGTGCCTTTGCTAGGTCTCAATATATGTGCTTCAGTGGATTTTGAGAAATTAACGTTCAAAAAAAGATATATATCTGTAACAGCGGACCGCTTCGCGTACTTTTCGCGTTACGGAGCTTTGCGAAGCGAAGCTGATTGGCTCTCCGGTGTCTGTAAACATTCCAAACAGTCCGTAGCGGCCGCCATCTTGTCTCTCGGTAGGATCGAGAGACAAGAGGAGGCCAAAGCGAAGGGGCAAATGACCATAAGGGGGCATAGTAGATCCTCGCTGATCCCCTAGGTTTGATGTGGAGGTTTTAAAAGGGCCCCGCGGGGCAAAAAAAATAAATAATAATAATAATCGAACGGCTGAATGGATTTGCACGAAACTTGGTAAAATATTAGGGACTGGTAGCCCGATGTGCCTTTGCTAGGTCTCAATATATGTGCTTCAGTGCATTTTGAGAAATTAACGTTCAAAAACAAGATATATATCTGTAACAGCGCTCCGCTTCGCGGAGATAAAATTATATCTGTATTACGTAGCTGTTGCTAACACCAGCTAGCGACGGCTAGTAGGAGATAGCGACCATCTTGGGCCCCACTTTGCATGTGAGTGATATTTATCACTAATGACATGCAAAGTGGGCATGCCAAGATGTTAGCGACTGGAAACAGTCGCTAACATCGCTATCTCCTATTATCAACTTTTGGAAATATTCGAGATAAGCGCGAATATCTCCAAAAAGTAACAGCTGCCCTGAGCAGTTCTTAGCCATGTTATCCAATGGGAGGTGGATAACATGGCTAAGAGCATTAGCTCGGTAATGCATGAATATCGCGGAGTTTTCAGCGATATTAATGCATTGCGCTCGTTTTTTATCGTATTTGCGATAAACCTTGATAATAGCAAGGTTTATCTGCGATAATTTCTGACGGTAAAAAAATCTTTGCAATGCATCGTTAGGGATAAATATCGCTTAACTTTGGTAATATGCCCCAACGTCTGTTAACGTTCGATTCGAAGGAAATCAGGAATTGTTGAAAAACATTGTGTGCGCCATCTTGTCTTTTTTCAAATGCCACACTTTTGTCGTGCACGGCAGCCATTTTAGATGCCTTGACCAGATCCACTCTGTGCACGCTGTCGATCCTTAGCATGGCTCCCCACCCTCGCAAGCATCTCCCCCAGGCAGTGGTCACCCCCGCTCTCTGTTTTATGCATGGGTAATAAACCTCCCCCCATCTGCGCTGTTCTTCCCTGAGAATCACACCCTGTGCCCGCCCGACACCTCCCTTTCGCCCTATTCACTACCGCACCCTCTGACACTCCTTTTCCTCTGTGTCCGATTGTCCAGGCCGGTCCTAGGCTATCAGCTAGCCCTGCAGATGTAGTTTATGGCCACAGCTGTAAAGAATCACCCGTCTTCAAAGGAGTTATAGTAGATCAAGGCCCACACTCGATGAGATCCGTCACAGCAGAAGCGTTGCTATTATCTGAAAACCATCCTGTATTGTGATTGGGGAGGGGACCGAGCGTGAAGCGGAAGATTCCAGGGATGACTCTTTGTACATCAAAGTTTTTACAATTATGTGTCACATTAAAAATATATAGCACTCCGACAAAGTAGTAAGATTATAAAACTTTAATAATTTATAAATATATACAAGAAAACAAAAATAGTAATAACATATAAACATTTTTAGAGAAAAACAACGAAGTAGCGGTCGGCTGTGCGAATAGTCCCAACGCAGCACAACGTCCAGATTTCCGGCGTGGGGCGTCGCGGGGGGTGGGTGATCAGTAGCAAACTGTTGTGCGAATAGTTCCAAGGCAGCAGAACGCGCCGAAATCTAGATGACACAAAAGTGATGTCTAGTAAGTTGCCACCCAGCAAATAACGGCGTGGGGCGTCGCGGGGGGTGGGTCATCAGTAGCAAACTGTTGTGCGAATAGTTCCAAGGCAGCAGAACGATGGCACCAAGGTGATGTGCAGTAAGTTGCCGCACTGGTTTTGGTATCCTACAATGCTGCTCCGAATAACGGCGTGGAGCGCCCCGGGGGAGGCGGCGTGAACGGGCCTCTCCAGGTGGAGTCTCGTCTGTTGTAGTGGGGCGCCCCTTTACCGTTTCAGTTGCCATTGCGTCCGCTTTTGGTCCACTGTGTCAAAATCCGCCATTCAGCTGAGTTGCGCCCACTCTTGCGGTGCAGCGATAGGCGGCTGTCACAGGACTCTCAAAATGGCGGCAGGCTGTTTCCTTTTTGGGCCTGGTCCACTGAAATGGCCCTGGGACACCTTGGAAATCGGACGCTTGTCTGCTAGGTCTTGGACCCCATTCTCGAAAGCGTCCCCTCCGCCTTGAGAATTCATCAAAAGTTTTGGGGGCCCCGACTCCTGCAGGCTTCTGGTGGGGAGCGGCTGCCATGATTGCTCGCGGAATGACCACGACGGAGCTACGAGATGGTGGTGCTCTCATGGTGACGCCAGCTTCAGTCTGAAACATCCAGAAACAAGGTGGGGCTTTCATCGTTTGGGGGAAAAAAAAAGTTTTCATCCAATGAAAAGTGTTGTTTTTAGGTCATATGATCAAGCCTTCCATCATTAGGAAACCAAAAGTAAAATGAACCAATGAAAAGTTTTATAAACAAGTCACATGACCTGTTATGCGGCATAGGGTATAAAATGCGGAGAAAATACGTTGGCACGTGAGGCGGCGTCAGTAGCGGACCGATGTGCGAATAGGCCGAAGGCAACACAACGCGCCAAGATCCGGATGGCATCGAGGTGGTGTCATAGTTGAGAGTTCTGAGCAGCGGTTGTAACACTGTCTGAAGCTTATTTGCAGCTGCTGCAGCTTCACTACGCGCCAAGATCCGGATGGCACCGAGGTGGTGTGTAGGAAGTTGCCGCACTGGTGTGGCCATCCTACAATGCTGAAAGTCGGCGTGGGGCGCCCCGTTGGCCTGTGAGTTTGCGTCAGTAGCGGACCGATGTGCGAATAGGCCGAAGGCAGCACAACGCGCCAAGATCCGGATGGCACCGAGGTGGTGTCTAGTAAGTTGTCGCACTTCTGTGGCCATCCTACAATGTTGAAAGTCGGCGTGGGGCGCCCCGTTGGCCTGTGAGATGGTGTCAGTAGCGGACTGATGTGTGAATGGGGCCAAAGGCAGCGCAACAATATTTTCTACTATATTTCCGGTGTAGAAGAGACCACAAGGCGCTGAGATGCCAAGATCCGGATGGCACCGAGGTGGTGTGTAGCAAGTTGCCGCACTGGTGTGGCCATCCTACAATGCTGAAAGTCGGCGTGGGGCGCCCCGTTGGCCTGTGAGATGGCGTCAGTAGCGGACCGATGTGCGAATAGGCCGAAGGCAGCACAACAATATTTTCTGACTGACACCACAAGGCGCTGAGATGCCAAGATCCGGATGGCACCGAGGTGATGTCTAAGTTGCGGACTGATGTGCGAATGGGGCCAAAGGCAGCGTAACAATATTTTTTGTATGGAAGATACCACTAGGCGTTGAGATGCCAAGATTCGGATGGCACTGAGGTGATGTCTAGCAAGTTGGTGTGGTCATCCTACAATGCTGAAACTCGGCGTGGGTCACCCCATTAGCCTGTGAGATGGCGTCAGTAGCGGACCGATGTGCGAATAGGCCGAAGGCAGCACAACGCGCCAAGATCCGGATGTCACCGTGGTGGTTTCATAGTTGAGAGGCACTTCATCTGCAGTGGGGCGCCGAGATCCGGATGGCACCGAGGTGATGTCTAGCAAGTTGCTGTACTGGTGTGGTCATCCTACAATGCTGAAACTCGGCGTGGGTCGCCCCATTAGCCTGTGAGATGGCGTCAGTAGCGGACCGATGTGCGAATAGGCCGAAGGCAGCACAACGCGCCAAGATCCGGATGTCACCGTGGTGGTTTCATAGTTGAGAGGCACTTCATCTGCAGTGGGGCGCCGAGATCCGGATGGCACCGAGGTGATGTCTAGCAAGTTGCTGTACTTGTGTGGTCATCCTACAATGCTGAAACTCGGCGTGGGTCGCCCCATTAGCCTGTGAGATGGCGTCAGTAGCGGACCGATGTGCGAATAGGCCGAAGGCAGCACAACGCGCCAAGATCCGGATGTCACCGTGGTGGTTTCATAGTTGAGAGGCACTTCATCTGCAGTGGGGCGCCGAGATCCGGATGGCACCGAGGTGATGTCTAGCAAGTTGCTGTACTTGTGTGGTCATCCTACAATGCTGAAACTCGGCGTGGGTCGCCCCATTAGCCTGTGAGATGGCGTCAGTAGCGGACCGATGTGCGAATAGGCCGAAGGCAGCACAACGCGCCAAGATCCGGATGTCACCGTGGTGGTTTCATAGTTGAGAGGCACTTCATCTGCAGTGGGGCGCCGAGATCCGGATGGCACCGAGGTGATGTCTAGCAAGTTGCTGTACTTGTGTGGTCATCCTACAATGCTGAAACTCGGCGTGGGTCGCCCCATTAGCCTGTGAGATAGCTGTTCTTTGGATTTGGGCCTGGCTCGTCTGCTGTAGTGGGGCGCCCCTTTACCGTTTCAGTTGCCATTCAGCTGAGTTTCGGCTGCTCTTGATGCTACAGCGACAGGCGGCTGCAACAGGACTCTCAAAATGGCGGCCTGTTCTTTGGATTTGGGCCTGGTCCACTAAAATGGCCCTGGGACACCTTAGAACTCGGACGCTCGATTTTTTTTTCCTTTCCTGTACATGCAAAAAAAGGTAAATGCCCGGTACGTTACACGCTTCATCTGCCACGATGAACTCTCCAGAGGAACCGAAAAAAAATATAGTTGTGGTAACTATACCATGCATCGTCATATGGAGAGGTGGCACCAATTAATTATAGTGCTGCATAAAAGAGAGATTTGGAGGAGAACCCCTGACCTGCTAGTACATTCATCAAAGAAGTGGCACTGAGAGCTTCAGAGGCAAGGGAAACGGTCCCAAATATTTAGAAGAACTTTGGAAAGATTAAAATGACATGTTTAGATTGTGGCAAATTAATTTCATGTGGACAGATGAGTGTTACTCTAATAAATACAGCATATGAACATCATCATAGTCGATGGTTGGTAGAGACATTTTGACTATATCCTGGACCTGCCCGTCCTCGCCCAAAATGGCGCCAGAATAAATGGGACTCGTAACTCCTTGTTGTGTACTGGTTGCAGAACCTTGAAATCACGAGATACGTATGCAGTTTTGAAGCAAATGGCGGGCGGGGACGAGAATTGATTGAATATTTCGACATCCCTATTGATATTAAGTTCTGATGTGTTATTGATTACTATACTGTTGAAAGTTCGAATTAACGTCACCCATGGTACTTGCCCGCAAATGTATATCTAGATAATTTTATTGTAACTGGCCCTGTCGTATTTTAATTATAAAATGTACGTCCACCGATTCCGTAACTGTTAGACACCTTAGTTCTTGCAACGTAATGGCCCGCCCGTTACGTTCCTCTACAGTGTAAATGTCTATTCATCATATACGATTACAGTTTGCTCCGTGGCCGGCCCACGTGGTTATAGGCTCGTATTTGTATAATGAAATTTTCACAATAAAGGTTTTTAAAAGAAAACATGGTAGTAGTATATACATTGGTAAAGTTTTTAATAATAGTCACTGTTTTAGAATCATTAAAAGGCAAGTGAAATAAAGCAGACCAATTACATGAAGGGTAAAAGGTATAATACGAAGGAACGCAGTAAAGATAAATGGTCAAGGGCTGTTGTGTTTTCTATTCCTGCAACATAAAGTGATCGATAAGAATCTCATATTCAGGCGTATCGGCGACTAAGACAGCAGGTCGACCCTCTTTTGCTCAACGGCTCCGTCATGGGACGAAGAAACGCTCTTTTTCTCGAAAAAAGAATATATTTTACTTGCAGGACAGTTGTAAAATTTCCGGGAAAGTACATTAGCCTGGAACATTATAACATATATTTAAGAAAAAATAATGTTCGGAAGTAATGAAAAGCGTAATTTTTAGGTCATATGACCAAGCCTTTCATCATTACAATAAGAAAAGTAAAATGAACCAATGAAAAGTTTTATTAACAAGTCACATGACTTGTTATGCTTACGTTACGCGCTGCGCGCCCCGGATGACTTCCGGATGCGCTAACGCGGCGCGTCATATGACGCATTACGCGACAACGCAGGTACAGAATATAGTCAAAATGTCTCCACCAACCAGCGGTCGGAACACAACCCCTTTCAGCAGGCTAAATAGTTCTGTTAAATGACAACAGAAGGGACAGGCAACAAGAACCATCAGTCAAAGAGGGGAGGGCTAGTTCTTCTCTACCGGGTTACATTGGGGCGCTACCGGAACTGATCGAATTGGTAGTCTACAGTGTTTCTGGATGTTTCAGACTGAAGCTGGGGTTAGCATGAGAGCAGCACCATTTCGTAGCTCCGTCGTGGTCATTCCGCAACCAATCATGGCAGCCGTTCTTTATCGTTATTTTGGGCGGGGTGGGTGGCGGAGCCGAGCTGTTTTGCAGCCATCATTGTGTGGAGTTCAGTTCATCTCACTAGTTTTGTATTTGTCATGAGGGGTTGTTCCTAATGTTTCTATTTTAGCGAGGTCAAAAAGAGATCCCATTAGTGGCCTACTGATTTTGCTCGATTCCTTTTCTTTTTTTTTACACGATTTTTCGTTATCTGCAAAGACTAAACAGAGTATTGCGACTCTGTGTTTGTTTGTAAATAGAGAATGAACCAAAGAGAACTAATTCTAAAACAGTAAATACTTGGATAACAATGAATCAAATGGAGAGAGAAGCAGGCACGACGGATTACAATGGGGGCAAAGACCTGCGTTAACTACCTTTCACTATCTGCAAAGAGAGAGTACTCCTAATAGAAATGAGGGGGGGGGGGCACCATTCAAAGCAGATCAGTGTGCATAAACACGAAAATGTTTTCACTTACCACGTACTTGACATTCGACAGCTTATGATATTTGCTATTAAAAAACCATTGAAATTCACTGAAAAAACCATAGGTTATAGACCATATATAGTTAGGAATTAGCATTTACAAAACCTTGAAAATTCACTGAAAAAACCATAGGTTATAGACCATATATAGTTAGGAATTAGCATTTAAAAAACCTTATTTTACTCACACAAAACCATTGAAATTCCATATATAGTTAGTTGCACTAACTATATATCGCGCACCTGCAATCCACTGCTGATGATGTCACATCTTACATCATTCATGACATGGTCAGTGACATCACTGATGACATCACTGATGACATCTCAAATGACATCACTGATGACATCACTGATGACAACATCCAGTGACTGTATGTTTCTGTAAAGTTAAAATGTGTCTTACATATTGAAGAATGAGTGGAAGTATAAGTGTCTGGACAAAGGATTTAGTAGGTGCATGACTGAATGCATGAGTGAGTGATTAAATGTGTCTCACTGAGTGCATGGGTTAGTGACTAAAGTGTCTTAATTTGTGCATCATTATGTCTGTTGTTCTGTAAACTGCTGCATGTTTTGATCAGTAGCTATATGATTAACTATATGGGTTACTGATTGATTGTCCAAGTATTTGTATGGGAGACTGAGTGTGTGTGTGGCTGGCTGGGAGGTGTGTGACTCTGTGCAGATCAATGTGTACTTGTATCAATGATTGTATAACAAGGTAAGTATGTGTTAGTATATGTTTGAAAATGTAAGGTGCTCTATGTTTAACTGTATAGACAAGAAAATGGAAGTGTCATTGATTCTTTACAGGACTGACTAGGTGTGTGAGTAACTCCATGGATGAGTGGCAGACTGTGAGTGTCTGTATAGGTGTATGAGTGCATATGATAGTGTTGTAAAGATGAGTGATTGTATGTATGAATGATAGTATGGGTGAATGAGTGAAGGTGTGTGTAGACGTAGGAATCAGTGAGTGCGTATGTAGTAACTAGTATTGGTGTGTCAATGGTTTCAAAAATTATATTCTGTATTTAACACTGGGTGAAACAGAGGTTATATTAAAATGTGAGGAGATGCATTGTATTGTCACATGAATGATATCATCAGTGATGTGGTCATTGATGTCAAATGAGATGTCATCAGTGATGTCATCAGTGATGTCATTTGAGATGTCATCAGTGATGTCATCAGTGATGTCACTGACCATGTCATGAATGATGTAATATGTGACATCATCAGCAGTGGATTGCAGGTGCGCGATATATAGTTAGTGCAACTAACTATATATGGAATTTCAATGGTTTTGTGTGAGTAAAATAAGGTTTTTTAAATGCTAATTCCTAACTATATATGGTCTATAACCTATGGTTTTTTCAGTGAATTTTCAAGGTTTTGTAAATGCTAATTCCTAACTATATATGGTCTATAACCTATGGTTTTTTCAGTGAATATATATATATATATATATATATTTATATATATATATTTTTCACCAAAGTAAGCCCGTTACAGAGGGCACACTTCACACAGCTGGTGCGAGAGTCAGGGACGGGTGTTCCCTGTCATTAATTCTTCACCAAACCAAATAAATCTCGCACTCCACCAGGATACTTTCCTGGTGGAGTGCGAGATTTATTTGGTTTGGTGAAGAAATATATATATATATATATATATATATATATTCACTGAAAAAACCATAGGTTATAGACCATATATAGTTAGGAATTAGCATTTACAAAACCTTGAAAATTCACTGAAAAAACCATAGGTTATAGACCATATATAGTTAGGAATTAGCATTTAAAAAACCTTATTTTACTCACACAAAACCATTGAAATTCCATATATAGTTAGTTGCACTAACTATATATCGCGCACCCGCAATCCACTACTGATCATGTCACATATTACATCATTCATGACATGGTCAGTGACATCACTGATGACATCACTGATGACATCTCAAATGACATCACTGATGACATCACTGATGACAACATCCAGTGACTGTATGTTTCTGTAAAGTTAAAATATGTCTTACATATTGAAGAATGAGTGGATGTATAAGGGTCTGGATGAAGGATTTAGTAGGTGCGTGACTGACTGTATGAGTGAGTGATTAAATGTGTCTCACTGAATGCATGGGTTAGTGACTAAACTGTCTTAATTTGTGCATCATTATGTCTGTTGTTCTGTAAACTGCTGCATGTGTTGATCATTAGCTATACGAGAGGCTATATGTGTTATTAATTGGTTGCCCAAGTATTTCTATGGGAGATTGAGTTTGTGTGGGGGTGGCTGGAAGGTGTGTGACTCTATGCATAGATGTGTGAGCAGTTTATTCACTAGGTGTATGAGTTCAAGAGTGCATGTGGAAACAGCTACATGGGCAGTTGACTGTGTGCATGAGTGTATTGATGAGTGAATGGATATCTCAATGCTACATGTCATAGTAAATACATATGTAAAACACAGTACATGTGAGAGTTGGCATATATAAATAACTGTGCATGAGAGCCACTGAATGAGTGAGTGGTTGTATCGATCATTGTGAACTTGTATCAGGGATTGTATAAGAGAGTAAATATGTGTTAGTATATGTTTCAATAAGTAAGGTGTGTTTAACTGTATAGTTGAAGAAATGGAGGTGAGATTGTTTCTTTGCATGACTGACTGGGTGTGTGAGTAACTCCATGGATGAGTGGCAGTGTGTGAGTGTCTGTATACACTGAGTGTATCTAAGGTTATATTAGAGTCTGAAGAGGTTTATCGTATTAGCACAAGAATGATGTCAAATGAGATGTCATCAGTGATGTCATCAGTGATGTCATTTGAGATGTCATCAGTGATGTCATCAGTGATGTCACTGACCATGTCATGAATGATGTAATATGTGACATGATCAGCAGTGGATTGCGGGTGCGCGATATATAGTTAGTGGGCATTTGATTGATTGTTATCCAAGTATTTACTGTTTTAGAATTAGTTCTCTTTGGTTCATTCTCTATTTACAAACAAACACAGAGTCACAATACTCTGTTTAGTCTTTGCAGATAACGAAAAATCGTGTAAAAAAAAAGAAAAGGAATCGAGCAAAATCAGTAGGCCACTAATGGGATCTCTTTTTGACCTCGCTAAAATAGAAACATTAGGAACAACCCCTCATGACAAATACAAAACTAGTGAAATGAACTGAACTCCACACAATGATGGCTGCAAAACAGCTCGACTCCGCCACCCACCCCGCCCAAAATAACGATAAAGAACGGCTGCCATGATTGGTTGCGGAATGACCACGACGGAGCTACGAAATGGTGCTGCTCTCATGCTAACCCCAGCTTCAGTCTGAAACATCCAGAAACACTGTAGACTACCAATTCGATCAGTTCCGGTAGCGCCCCAATGTAACCCGGTAGAGAAGAACTAGCCCTCCCCTCTTTGACTGATGGTTCTTGTTGCCTGTCCCTTCTGTTGCCATTTAACAGAACTATTTAGCCTGCTGAAAGGGGTTGTGTTCCGACCGCTGGTTGGTGGAGACATTTTGACTATATTCTGTACCTGCGTTGTCGCGTAATGCGTCATATGACGCGCCGCGTTAGCGCATCCGGAAGTCATCCGGAAGTCATCCGGGGCGCGCAGCGCGTAACGTAAGCATAACAAGTCATGTGACTTGTTAATAAAACTTTTCATTGGTTCATTTTACTTTTCTTATTGTAATGATGAAAGGCTTGGTCATATGACCTAAAAATTACACTTTTCATTACTTCCGAACATTATTTTTTCTTAAATATATGTTATAATGTTCCAGGCTAATGTACTTTCCCGGAAATTTTACAACTGTCCTGCAAGTAAAATATATTCTTTTTTCGAGAAAAAGAGCGTTTCTTCGTCCCATGACGGAGCCGTTGAGCAAAAGAGGGTCGACCTGCTGTCTTAGTCGCCGATACGCCTGAATATGAGATTCTTATCGATCACTTTATGTTGCAGGAATAGAAAACACAACAGCCCTTGACCATTTATCTTTACTGCGTTCCTTCGTATTATACCTTTTACCCTTCATGTAATTGGTCTGCTTTATTTCACTTGCCTTTTAATGATTCTAAAACAGTCACTATTATTAAAAACTTTACCAATGTATATACTACTACCATGTTTTCTTTTAAAAACCTTTATTGTGAAAATGTCATTATACAAATACGAGCCTATAACCACGTGGGCCTGCCACAGAGCAAACTGTAATCGTATATGATGAATAGACATTTACACTGTAGAGGAACGTAACGGGCGGGCCATTAGGTTGCAAGAACTAAGGTGTCTAACAGTTACGGAATCGATGGACGTACATTTTATAATTAAAATACGACAGGGCCAGTTACAATAAAATTATCTAGATATACATTTGCGGGCAAGTACCATGGGTGACGTTAATTCGAACTTTCAACAGTACAGTAATCAATAACACATCAGAACTTAATATCAATAGGGATGTCGAAATAGTCAATCAATTCTCGTCCCCGCCCGCCATGTGCTTCAAAACTGCATACGTATCTCGTGATTTCAAGGTTCTGCAACCAGTACACAACAAGGAGTTACGAGTCCCATTTATTCCGGCGCCATTTTGGGCGAGGACGGGCAGGTCCAGGATATAGTCAAAATGTCTCTACCAACCATCGACTATGATGATGTTCATATGCTGTATTTATTAGAGTAACACTCATCTGTCCACATGAAATTAATTTGCCACAATCTAAACATGTCATTTTAATCTTTCCAAAGTTCTTCTAAATATTTGGGACCGTTTCCCTTGCCTCTGAAGCTCTCAGTGCCACTTCTTTGATGAATGTACTAGCAGGTCAGGGGTTCTCCTCCAAATCTCTCTTTTATGCAGCACTATAATTAATTGGTGCCACCTCTCCATATGACGATGCATGGTATAGTTACCACAACTATATTTTTTTTCGGTTCCTCTGGAGAGTTCATCGTGGCAGATGAAGCGTGTAACGTACCGGGCATTTACCTTTTTTTGCATGTACAGGAAAGGAAAAAAAAATCGAGCGTCCGAGTTCTAAGGTGTCCCAGGGCCATTTTAGTGGACCAGGCCCAAATCCAAAGAACAGGCCGCCATTTTGAGAGTCCTCTTGCAGCCGCCTGTCGCTGTAGCATCAAGAGCAGCCGAAACTCAGCTGAATGGCAACTGAAACGGTAAAGGGGCGCCCCACTACAGCAGACGAGCCTCCACCTAGGAAGGCCCATTCACGCCGGCTCCCCCCCCCTTCGGGCACCCCACGCCGTTATTCGGAGCAGTATTGTAGGATGGCCACACCAGTGCGGCAACTTGCTAGACATCACCTCGGTGGTAACCGAATCTCAACGCCTTGTGGTGTCTTCTATTCAAAAAACATTGTTATGCTGCCTTCGACCTATTCGCCGCAAGTGCGCACACAACTCAACTGCATAGCTTGCTAGACACCACCTCGGTGCCATCCGGATCTTGGAATGTCAGCACCTTTTGGTGTCTTCTCTTCAGAAAATATTGTTGCGCTGCCTTTGGCCCCATTCGCACATCAGTCCGCTACTGACGCCATCTCACAGGCTAATGGGGCGCCCCACGCCGACTTTCAGCATTGTAGAATGACCACACCAGTACAGCAACTTGCTAGACATCACCTCGGTGCCATCCGGATCTCGGCGCCCCACTGCAGATGAAGTGCCTCTCAACTATGAAACCACCACGGTGACATCCGGATCTTGGCGCGTTGTGCTGCCTTCGGCCTATTCGCACATCGGTCCGCTACTGACGCCATCTCACAGGCTAATGGGGCGACCCACGCCGAGTTTCAGCATTGTAGGATGACCACACCAGTACAGCAACTTGCTAGACATCACCTCGGTGCCATCCGAATCTTGGCATCTCAACGCCTAGTGGTATCTTCCATACAAAAAATATTGTTACGCTGCCTTTGGCCCCATTCGCACATCAGTCCGCAACTTAGACATCACCTCGGTGCCATCCGGATCTTGGCATCTCAGCGCCTTGTGGTGTCAGTCAGAAAATATTGTTGCGCTGCCTTTGGCCCCATTCGCACATCGGTCCGCTACTGACGCCATCTCACAGGCCAACGGGGCGCCCCACGCCGACTTTCAACATTGTAGGATGGCCACAGAAGTGCGACAACTTACTAGACACCACCTCGGTGCCATCCGGATCTTGGCGCGTTGTGCTGCCTTCGGCCTATTCGCACATCGGTCCGCTACTGACGCAATCTCACAGGCCAACGGGGCGCCCCACGCCGACTTTCAGCATTGTTGGATGGCCACACCAGTGCGGCAACTTACTAGACACCACCTCGGTGCCATCCGGATCTTGGCGCGTTGTGCTGCCTTCGGCCTATTCGCACATCGGTCCGCTACTGACGCAAACTCACAGGCCAACGGGGCGCCCCACGCCGACTTTCAGCATTGTAGGATGGCCACACCAGTGCTGCAACTTGTTGGACACCACCTCGGTGCCATCCAGATCTTGGCGCGTTGTATTGCCTTCGGCCTATTCGCAGATCGGTCCGCTACTGACGCCGCCTCACGTGCCAACGTATTTTCTACGCATTTTATACCCTATGCCGCATAACAGGTCATGTGACTTGTTTATAAAACTTTTCATTGGTTCATTTTACTTTTGGTTTCCTAATGATGGAAGGCTTGATCATATGACCTAAAAACAACACTTTTCATTGGATGAAAACTTTTTTTTTTTTCCCAAACGATGAAAGCCCCACCTTGTTTCTGGATGTTTCAGACTAAACTGGCGTCAGCATGAGAGCACCACCATCTCGTAGCTCCGTCGTGGTCATTCCGCGAGCAATCATGGCAGCCGCTCCCCACCAGAAGCCTGCAGGAGTCGGGGCCCCCAAAACTTTTGATGAATTCTCAAGGCGGAGGGGACGCTTTCGAGAATGGGGTCCAAGACCTAGCAGACAAGCGTCCGATTTCCAAGGTGTCCCAGGGCCATTTCAGTGGACCAGGCCCAAAAAGGAAAGAGCCTGCCGCCATTTTGAGAGTCCTGTGACAGCCGCCTATCGCTGCACCGCAAGAGTGGGCGCAACTCAGCTGAATTGCGGCTTTTGACACAGTGGACCAAAAACGGACGGAATGGCAACTGAAACGGTAAAGGGGCGCCCCACTACAACAGATGACACTCCACCTGGAGAGGCCCGTTCACGCCGCCTCCCCCGGGGCGCCCCACGCCGTTATTCGGAGCAGCATTGTAGGATACCAAAACCAGTGCGGCAACTTACTGGACATCACCTTGGTGCCATCGTTCTGCTGCCTTGGAACTATTCACACAACAGTTTGCTACTGATGACCCACCCCCCGCGACGCCCCACGCCGTTATTTGCTGGGTGGCAACTTACTAGACATCACTTTCGTGTCATCTAGATTTCGGCGCGTTCTGCTGCCTTGGAACTATTCGCACAACAGTTTGCTACTGATGACCCACCCCCCGCGACGCCCCACGCCGGAAATCTGGACGTTGTGCTGCGTTGGGACTATTCGCACAGCCGACCGCTACTTCGTTGTTTTTCCCTAAAAATGTTTATATGTTATTACTATTTTTGTTTTCTTGTATATATTTATAAATTATTAAAGTTTTATAATCTTACTACTTTGTCGGAGTGCTATATATTTTTAATGTGACACATAATTGTAAAAACTTTCATGTACAAAGAGTCATCCCTGGAATCTTCCGCTTCACGCTCGGTCCCCTCCCCAATCACAATACAGGATGGTTTTCAGATAATAGCAACGCTTCTGCTGTGACGGATCTCATCGAGTGTGGGCCTTGATCTACTATAACTCCTTTGAAGAGGGGTGATTCTTTACAGCTGTGGCCATAAACTACATCTGCAGGGCTAGCTGATAGCCTAGGACCGGCCTGGACAATCGGACACAGAGGAAAAGAAGTGTCAGAGGGTGCGGTAGTGAATAGGGCGAAAGGGAGGTGTCGGGCGGGCACAGGGTGTGATTCTCAGGGAAGAGCAGCGCAGATGGGGGGAGGTTTATTACCCATGCATAAGACAGAGAGCGGGGGTGACCACTGCCTGGGTGAGATGCTTGCGAGGGTGGGGAGCCATGCTAAGGATCGACAGCGTGCACAGAGTGGGTCTGGTCAAGGCATCTAAAATGGCTGCCGTGCACGACAAAAGTGTGGCATTTGAAAAAAGACAAGATGGCGCAGACAATGTTTTTCAACACTTCCTGATTTCCTTCAAATCGAACGTTAACAGACGTTGGGGCATATTACCAAAGTTAAGCGATATTTATCCCTAACGATGCATTGCAAAGATTTTTTTACCGTCAGAAATTATCGCAGATAAACCTTGCTATTATCAAGGTTTATCGCAAATACGATAAAAAACGACCGCAATGCATTAATAACGCTGAAAACTCAGCGATATTCATGCATTACCGAGCTAATGCTCTTAGCCATGTTATCCACCTCCCATTGGATAACATGGCTAAGAACTGCTCAGGGCAGCTGTTACTTTTTGGAGATATTCGCGCTTATCTCGAATATTTCCAAAAGTTGATAATAGGAGATAGCGATGTTAGCGACTGTTTCCAGTCGCTAACATCTTGGCATGCCCACTTTGCATGTCATTAGTAATAAATATCACTCACATGCAAAGTGGGGCCCAAGATGGTCGCTATCTCCTACTAGCCGTCGCTAACTGGTGTTAGCAACAGCTAGGTAATACAGACATAATTTTATCTCCGCGAAGCGGAGCGCTGTTACAGATATATATCTTGTTTTTGAACGTTAATTTCTCAAAATGCACTGAAGCACATATATTGAGACCTAGCAAAGGCACATCGGGCTACCAGTCCCTAATATTTTACCAAGTTTCGTGCAAATCCATTCAGCCGTTCGATTATTATTATTATTTATTTTTTTTGCCCCGCGGGGCCCTTTTAAAACCTCCACATCAAACCTAGGGGGTCAGCGAGGATCTACTATGCCCCCTTATGGTCATTTGCCCCTTCGCTTTGGCCTCCTCTTGTCTCTCGATCCTACCGAGAGACAAGATGGCGGCCGCTACGTACTGTTTGGAATGTTTACAGACACCGGAGAGCCAATCAGCTTCGCTTCGCAAAGCTCCGTAACGTGAAAAGTACGCGAAGCGGTGCGCTGTTACAGATATATATCTTTTTTTGAACGTTAATTTCTCAAAATCCACTGAAGCACATATATTGAGACCTAGCAAAGGCACATCGGGCTACCAGTCCCTACAATTTTGCCAAGTTTCGTGCAAATCCATTCAGCCGTTCGATTATTATTATTATTTTTTTTTTTTGCCCCGCGGGGCCCTTTTAAAACCTCCACATCAAACCTAGGGGGTCAGCGAGGATCTACTATTCCCCCTTATGGTCATTTGCCCCTTCGCTTTGGCCTCCTCTTGTCTCTCGATCCTACCGAGAGACAAGATGGCAGCCGCTACGGACTGTTTGGAATGTTGACAGACGCCGGAGAACCAATCAGCTTTGCTTCACAAAGCTCCGTTGCGCGAAAAGTACGCGTCCTGGAGCGCTGCCCGGTCCGCTGTTACAGATATATATCTTTTTTTAAATGTTAATTTCTCAAAATCCACTGTAGCACATATATTGAGACCTACAAAAGGCACATTGGGCTACCAGTCCCTACAATTTTGCCAAGTTTCGTGCAAATCCATTCAGCCGTTCGGGCTAACAGTGAGGCCAACCGCCCTATGGAAAACTCAATGTTAAAAACACGTTTTGGGACCCCCTTTTTTCTCGACCCCCCCTGGACGAACCCCCCCCCAATTTTCAGGGGCTGCTCAGAAACAAAATGTGCCATTTTCCTGAAAATCTCAGCCAATTCCGTCCACAAACGCCAAAGTTATTAGACATAGAATTTTCAAAAAACCCATAGAGAAAAAATCCTAACTATATATACCTACTGGCGACCGCCAGTAGGTAATATATATATATATATATATATATATATATATATATATATATATATATATATATATATGTATATATACATTCCCAAATCGTCTCCCTCACGAGAAACAAAGCAGATCGCACTCCGACATCGTGCAAGGTTTAAAGTGATTTATTATCCAAATACTCCATTGATTTGAAAACACACCAACGCGTTTCAAACTCAGCCGAGTTCTTGATCATGGTAACGCCCACAACACCTACAGGATTATTTAAGCAGTGCTACAATGCTGACATCATTTCCTGTTTTCTTGTGTTGAGGCATTATGGTAATGGTAGTGCATTGAACAAACATTCTTAAAATTAAAATGTTTTTTCTTGTGTAAAATAAAAACAAAATTAAAACACAACTAGCTAGTGTTACATTGGCATTCGGGGGCCTCAATTAGAATGTTTTGTAATTTTGTTTTAAGGTTATCTTAGATTTTTGGATCTCATGCTTTCACCTAATCGGTACTTTCTTGCTGTTTCAATCTCTGTTGGTATAAGCATCTAGTGGCTGATCTCAAACCATAAATCAAATGACTCCATCCTGTCATTGATTTGAAGTCCCAAGCATTTTATCATATTAACCTTAACAATTTTAGCCTTATATGTTTTGCTTTGGTTCCAACCGGCTCTCCTTAAACCAATTATAAACATGAGTGTTTCGAAAAGAATATAATAATAATAAAGAAAATGTGAAATTAATCTATAAACAAATAGCTCGTAGATTTTAAGAGGCTGAACTTTGCAAGTATTAACTTCCTGCTATCATATAAGACTCACTGTAATATGTATCATTACTGATTATTCCCATATCTACAATATTTACAATATTTACAAATGGATGTACATTTCTTCACTCTGGTTCAAACCGAACGGGGTTAATGATCGGAAACTTAAAATGTAACAGGATTCTAATTGTCTCAATGTTGTTTCTCTGTCTCCGCCTCGAAGTTGTTTTTTCGCCATGTCAATTCCATAGAAACATAGATTTTTCCAGTTACTCTCGTGGTGACTCTCCATGGCTTAACAAATCTGTAATACCTAATGGGGAATGGTAGTAATATCACGAGATGGTTATATAGAGGTGTGCACACAGTAGTAGAGACTCCCCTACAATTCATTAGAGATAAATGGGACATAGACTTGGGTCATGCACTCACTGACAAAGAATGGAAAACGATATTGGAGTATCCGAGAAAGACCTCCAGGAATTGAAATTTAAGTTCATACCGTTGATGATTGTACGTAGAGCCTATCTGATACCACATAGATTACATATAATGTACCCTGAGGTATCGGACTGCTGCCCAAGATGCCATGCCCCACAAGCGAGATTGTTCCATATGGTATGGAGCTGCCCTAGAATAATACATTACTGATCAGAAGTGCACAAAATACTGAATGCAATTGCACCAATACGGAAGGATGATTCGCCAGAGTATTGTATATTGGGGTTGGGACCTAAAGGCAAGAAGCCTGGCCTTGTGCACAGATTCAGGAACCTTGCTCTTATATTGGCAAAACGAAATATTACAAGGTGATGGAAGGCTGAAAAGCCACCTAGCATTGCAGACTGGCACAAAGAAATGGTTCGATGGGGTAGGTCAGAGGGCACCAAAATCCAATGCAAAGAACAAAGGGGGCTGCGTAAAAGGTTGATATCCCTAGATTGGAATGTAATGATGGAAGAGTTTGCCGCCATGGATATCCACATAGAGTGATATTACTAGTTGCATTTCCAGATGTTATGCACTGTATTGTTGATGTAACAGGGGGATGTCGTTTTTTATACAATTGGTACATTATAATAGGCAAAACATGTAGATGGGTTGGAGTGCTTCCGATCTAATGGTACATGCGAGTAACATTGCATAGTATTGGCCTTGCAGCTGAGTCTGTGGATAGGATTGGGGGGACCTTTTATCTAGGGTTTTTGGTATTGTCGATTATTCATCTTTCTTGTGTTAATATATTGGTGGCAATTGTATTGAAGACACTAGATGGTCACTCAATAATATGTGCGAGCCTAACAGGATTAACGATAAGGCACTCCAACGGGTTCAATGGAGGTATGCAAAGTTTGATGTAAGTCATGCTTGTAACAAGTTGATGCTATACTTTGTAATAACATTACTGAGTTATATTGTGATGTACTGTATGACCTTGCCACTAATGCAATGATGTATCATGATAATTTTATGTTAATAAATTTAATAAATTCTGTTATAAAATAAAATAAAATAAATAAACTGCTCTAATTGCAGCCACCGACTATATTAGGACTCTCCTATAGGGGGAAGAAACTATTGCACTGATCCTTCTGTAGTAGTGGGCCTCAGCAAGGCCTACCAGTGCTAGGGGTTATCTCTTCTCTGCACAGATTCCTCAGACCATAGAATAGAAGTTGGCACAGAAACTAGAATAGAAAATACAAAGTTTATTAAACCTCATGAGGTGGAACTACATTCACACAGCACCCTTCGGTAATGTAGGAAGTAGCACACTGAATTGAAGGAGCTTGGTCCTTTTATACCCACACAGGGGCTCAAATGAAGGCGGTACAAGTACAAAATGCTGGTTTCAGGTACATATAAGGTCATATAGAAAATGCACAGTCAACAAGTGGGAGGAGCTAACAGTTGCTAATTCTGGTGAACACATCCTGACAGTTACAGACGGGGGACAGCTGCAAGCTCAACTGAGCATGTGCGAAGCAGAAAGGCTAAATATATCTCGTCTTTAGGCAGATTTTAAGAGCAGTTAACAGGAAGGTAGGAAAGAGCACATGGCGAGCACATGGTAGCACAGGCCAAACAAACGGCGAATATTTACACCAAAAGGGAGGGGCATATGGAGTGGTAGTGAGGGGTTAGGGAGAGATGTGCAAAAACAAAGCCATCCACAAAAGAGGATGTCAATTGCTATTCATAAACTTCACTTCTAAAGTTAAAAAGGTCCCTTAACCGTCATACATGTACGACAGCCCAGCCTGCGAGTAAGTCCAGCACAACACATGGCCACTCAATAAGCATTGGAAATAAGGTTTAAATAAATAAAATGATTCAGACTTTTAAAATAAATATACACATTTTGTTTATCAAATATACATATGTATGTTCATAATTAATTAATATTAGATACATATCTATATTATTATTTTTTTTAAATCATATATTTCTTTTAATATTAAAAGTATAATAAACTTTAAAAAGGAGTCATTTCACAATGTTTGCTATTCACTGCCATTCACTATTTTCAAGTGTAAAATAGTTCTTAGGTGCTGAGTAGGTTTACATGAGTAAATCTTCTCATGTAAATTTACCTTTGCAAACAGTTTGTTTTAGCTGATGAGTCCACCACACTTGCCAAAATGACTATGCTCCATGAGCATTATTTAGAATACTAAAGGGATTAATGGTCCCGTGCAGAGGGATCTCTGCAGTAAGTTTGTGGAAGTAAGGTATCCCACAATTAGAAGAAAGTTTTGGTAGCTTCATCACCATTACTTGAGAAGCCATCAGCTGAGGGTGTGCAGCAGTACTAGTTGCTGCCAATGTGTGATACTTGATTTACTGCTAGGCTGGACTGCAGTACATTTAAGTCAGTTCTGACAACATTATGGGTTGAATAACTCTAGAGGTGTATTTTGTGAATTGCAATCATATTACTCTTTTGTGGGTGTGTTTTGTCCCTCTCAAACTTTCCAGCCCCCTTAATTTTTCATCAACCTCACTTATTTTGAGTATTAATTTTTCCCTCTTCTCCTTCCCAAATTTAACACATAATAATAGACTTACATTTATGGAGATCTCTACCACCTTGGCAGAGATTTGTGCATAGAAAAGATAGAGAGGTTAAGATCTCAACGTGAAGCGCTGTGAAATGCATTTTGTAGTAAGCAGGGGCACAGGCCGTTTTTACTTGGAGTTTTCTGTCAGTAAGTGGCTGTGCTCATAGCCTCTTCCTTATTGGCTTCAATCCTGACTAGAATCACCATTATGGTGGAAGTGGTCTAGTCATCACGGTTCTCTGGCCCAGCCCCACTAAATAAGGAACTCCAGGGCATGATCATGTGCATGCCATCAGCATGCCAAAGGCAAGCCCTTCTGCTCCCTTCCGCATCCGACCAGGGGCCAAAGACCATGAGTTAAGTATACTCTGCTAGAGAACTGAGACATCTCAACAAGGTACCTAGTTTAAAGTGTCTGCATACTTTAACCCTGCATGTGATCTCAGGTGTTTGCAAATAATGTAATGCCAGTTTGGGATACAGTGTACCTCACCTTACAAATAAGGAACTATTAAAATGTATACATCATCCTCATAAGGTCCATATGTACTTACTTTATTGCAGGTCATTGCCCAAACACAGTCCTGAGCTGTTTGTATTCTTAGAAAACAAGAAACCTGATGCCATGTTTCTTACTGAAACATGGCTTAGAGAAGAATCAAGCCCAGACATTATGACGTGCTTCCCCCAGGCATTCTTACCTATCGCCCCCCTAGCCCAGTGACACAATTTGTTCAGGCACACCCGAAAATAGTTGCAGAATTGAGGTCAACAGTGATGTAATTGCTAGCAGGTTAGTGCAAGATCTTGCAGCACTTCATTTAAACCAAATTATTAAAAGACCCCCACACATTGAACGTCATCTTCTTGATTCGGTCTTCACAAATATCTCAAGCTTAGCCACAGAAGATGCATATCCTGTTTGATGGTCAGATCACTACATATTTCCCTTCTGGCTAGACATTCCTAGGAAAGCATGCAATCAGCCCCTTCCTCTCAAATCCAGACGGACATGGTCCACACTTGATGTGGATAAATGGACGAGTAGTCTTAATCAATCCACCTTAGTCATAAAGGGAGATGCCACAGAAATGTCTAAAACAATTTTTTAACTGGCTAACCAACTGTTTGAGTCCCATGTAAACCACAAAAGTCCAAAGGGACTAGTGCCTAAGCTCCATGGTATACTCCCGCACGTATAGAAGTGGCTAAAAAAGGGAAAGAATCTGGAGGAAACTGAGAGACAATCTGAACAAAGAAATATACAGAAAAGCAACATAAAGATACCAATATGCTATAAGACAGGCCAGAATTTCCCATTTTAATACTAAAATAGAAAATGCTAACAATTCCTTTAAGGAAATGTATAGGATCATACACAGCCTAGTGAAGACAGCCACTGTACGGCAGACCTTCTCCTTCTGTTACTTGCTGTGATATGTTTGCAATTGCTTTTACCAATAAGGTTATACATAGCTTGAACTGAATTCTTTCCCCACCTTAACAAAGGAAGATGCTGACGCGATTCTAACTTCTATAAAATTAGGCTCACCACTAGATCAAGCCTCACCAAGGGGCATCTGTACAATTAGTTAAGGCCTTCGTAGCGTCAATTTTTTGATGGTATAGCAGCTTTTTATCGTCGTATTTACAAGTTGCTACTAACTGCAAATAGCAGTAGTATTCTTTCATAAACATAAATTTTACGGATCGCCACTTCTGTCAGCGGGACTTAAAGAAAATGAGATGCAAGGTGGGGGTTACCGTGTAAATATTATGAGACCAGAAAAAATCTGGTCTTAAAAATGGTGCAAGCTCAACTGTACATAAGGGAGACAATTCCAGACCCGCATTTGCTAACCTAATGATGCCGTGGAGGTACTACTCTTGAAGCATGGAGCCCCAAGAGGATCACAATCACCACCACCACTGCCACCGCCACCAGGATCACCACAAAGGCAGCACCAAAAAAGAGAGTGGGTCTACCGTCAACGCATCACCCTGATAGACCTCCTTCCAGAGGATGTGATAGCATACTACTGGCTGAAAAGGACCTCCATCTTATGGATACTCACACAGATAGCACCAAGGCTGCAGGCACGATCACATCGCTGCACAAACATCCCTCCGTAGACAAAGCTACTTTTAGTGCTGCACATGTTGGCCTCTGATACCTTTCAACCAACTACTGGGAGAGTGGATGGGGTCTCACAGTAATCCCGCTCCAGGCTCCTTCCCAAAGTCTTGGATGCCATCATCAGCCTGGCACCACAGCACCTACACTTCCCCAACACTGCAGAGGAACAACCTAACAACAAACAAGGCTTCTATGACATCGCTGGTTTTCCGCATGTGTTGGGGGCAATTAACTGCACCCATGTTCTACTTGTGCCTCCTGCGGACACTGCACTTATATACAGAAACAGAAGGCACACTCACTCCATGAACGTTCAGGCAATTGTGGACCCCTTGAGCCTCTTCGTCAATGTTGTTGCTAAGTTCCCCGGGAGTGTGCATGACTCTTACATATTTTGCCAATCGGTCATCAACCAGTGGTTTGAAAATGGCACATATGGAAATGGAGTGCTCGTTGGTAATTACAAACTGAACACACCACACACCTCAAGTACAGAAGCATGTAGCTCAAATAAACCAACAAGGGAAGAGCCATGAAAATCTCATGCAAACCACTATGTCTTTCTCGTAACATAGATTTAGTAGAACTCATCATACAAAATTGTAGTTAGTCAATGCAGTACATGACACAGAACATAAGCGTCTGCTGTGCCAAATACATATTGAAATCAACACATGTACCATATGTACAACAAGATGACCGATCACCCTGCTCTCACTTGTGAAAGTGCACAATTAGCTGACATGCAAAAATACATTCAGTCATGCATCATGTAGTGGATGCACCTGTGTTATGGCTCTGTAAGTAGTGCTGAATGAAGTGAGCACTAACTACCCACAAATAAAATCAAACATTGCTTAGAACAGCAGTCTGTCTGGTCGCAGAGTGGAGTATGCATAGGAAGAGCATTCAAACTATCCAAATCACTTTTTCAACACATGTTTTTACATCTACATGTCTCCCCTGGTGAGGTATAGCAATCAATCATAATGTGTGTGGATTGTGAACAAAAACACGCATATGGGTAAATTGACGTGTCATACCACAACATTCATACATGCGGAGTCTAAGTTGACTCATGCACAAGGACATCAATGCATATGTATGTTGTCTTCAAATGTCAGAGTAAGCCAAATGCACCAGGTAGCAGTGCCACTGTCACCTAGTCACTGACCCACCTTTGTGGGAAGGTGGATGTAAAGAACCCACAATGAGTCCAATGTTTAGCAGACAAAGATTTTCACTCTCAGATACCCTCAGCACAACGACTACCAATAAAGTACCCAGATGATGTTCCAACATAGTATTCATAAAAAATTCAAGGTGGCTGCCAAATCAGGCACATGTGCCAATGGTGCACCCTCCACAATACATGCACAGGAGACGTTCTGTTTGTGCAACAGGCCTGTAAAGAAACTATCATGTACTTTTACATTGACCCATACATCCTGACAGTGACAACATGGAGGAAATATACAGGACCCGGACAATGACAACATGGTGATGTGTAGTCTGTCAAGTATAGGCAAGTTAATTTCACAGATGCTAGTAAATTGTTGGAAACACAACATGACAAACCAGAAAGTACAAAGTTGCACAATGCACACACCTAAAAAGGCACTCTGCAAACACAGCAGGCACATATACTAACGGACACATATCTCTTTAATCTGTTTCAGGTGATCAAGGATATGCACTCATGCCATGGCTCATGATGCCCCTCAGAGAGACACACACACACAGGACCAGACAGACTACAGCGTTGCACTGGGACGCACAAGGGCCCTAGTTGAACGGACATTTGGAGTCCTCAAATCCAGGTTCCTGTGCCTAGTAGTATCGGGGGCAGGCGCCTGTACAGTCCTGAACTTGTTTGCAAGATCATAATGGCCTGTTGCATTCTGCACAATATTTGTGTACGCACAAACACACAATTGGATGAAGACCAGGAGGAGCAGGACAACCCATCATATGGGCAGGATGAAGAAGCAGATGCTAAACACACCACAGCGTCTGCTGCTGGAATAGCAAGAAGATATCAAATAATCTGTAAAATCTTTTTACATAATCACAGGAAACAAATATCACATCACATATATATTTCATCAAACAAATTAATATTGTCACGTTGTCAATAATTTCCCTTTGCATGGAATTGTTATACTGATGAATAAGGTAGAAAGTGAGCAACTGAATTAAGAGCCCATCAATTCAAACTTTGTACATCACTCCAGCTATTGTAGGTTGTCGGTACATCCCAGACTGTTCACACTTATGAAGATACAATTGAGTAATGATGTAGATGTGTATTAACAGACCTGGTACACGTTGACACACAGCACTGATGGCATGCTGGTAAATGCCCTGTCTAATAGCAGTTCCAGTTGACATTGACTTTTAGTAGTTCAGAGAGCCTGACACCCTACCACAATGACACCTTGAGTACGTGTCACAGAGGGCTGAATGACATGAAACATCAACAAGTTTCTCAGGAACACTCTTACAATGTGACATGGATTGTTGGTACACACATTTCTCACATCAAATACTTGTTTATTTGATGAGTAATCCTGTGAACCATTTCCATGCTGATGCAAATAAGCAAGACTCTGTAGCCCTAGAAAATGTTGTAGTCACAACATAGTCTTGGACAGACTATTGCAGACTCAGTGCCGAATCATGCTTGAGAAAATCAGCTTAGGACAATCGCAACTCATACATCAGACATCCTTTCACAATGCATTTAGTTGACGAGTGTTTGACATTGTTACACTTCTAAGCCCACTTATCATCACACAGAAACATTTACTCAGGGGCACCTTCCAAATCGTGGATCATGTGCATAATGTTGATCCTTGGGGTAACATTGCCTAACGTGCTCAAATCAGAGCACCTTTGCACTTTTGGGCGAGGGTGCTTTCCTTGGCACTACCATAAATGTGTTCACACTGCCACTGTTTTAAAAGCAGTACATACAAATGTGTGGTTCACATGCAGCAGCTTTGCTGTTCCATTGGGTTATGGCACAGAAATGTGCAGATCTGGTAAATACTTGTACACAAATCTTCATTCAACATATGCCCTCTTTCCTTGCATGCATGTCAACATTTAGGCATTTTCCACAAATTGGCAAGTACATGTGTAGAGGATCTTATATGGTTGTGTGTCTGTGGTGGCAACTCCAAGGGCTCACTAATATGATGATTTTCCATTTCCTCAAATGTGCTACATGACTAACACTGGTGTGATTAGTCATCTGAGTTGATTTCAGACCGTGCAGCCTACTGTTGTTGTGTACTTAGAATGGCAGGGTCTGTATGGGCCTGTTATACTTCATACTTTCTGTACTCCCCCGGTTGGCCTCGATTGTTGTTCTTTTGCACTGTCAAATTGCAAACAGAAATCTGACAACTGTAGTCACTGCACTCTGTGCCTGCCTTGTTCAAGCACACAAATAACCATGTTGTCATGAACATCTTATTCAGATTCCTGCTATGATGTGTTCAGGATTTATCAGGTTGTTTATCTAGTTGCATGTTGTTTTTGATGATGTTCACGTAAACTATAACTCATTGTTCATAGGTGTGGCAGAATTGCATTATGCCATTATGTTCCCGGAGTCAGGAAACATGACATGCATCATTTTATTTTTCAGATAACATGTCCCCGGAGGAGCAGTGTCTGTTCCTCCAGCAGAAGGCACGTTACCAGCACATCAGGCATGTGGCGAAAGGGTGCAATGGCTGTTCAGTTTCCCACCCTGTCCAGTCGCATGTTTCCCCTCTCCTATTTACCATCCTGTTAATATATGTATTAGTTAGTTAGTGTTAAGTGTAGATTTAGTGTAGGGATAACATAGTGTTAGGCGTAGTTAGGTTTTTAAGTTTTGGATATCCTTTTTTTGTGCTTTTGGTTAAGTTTCCTTTTCCTTTGGGAGGGGGGATGAGGTGTTTTTGGACTTGTTAATAAAAGAATATAACACATATATATATATATATATATTCACTGGAAAAAACACAGGTTTCAGGGACGTTATAGTTAGTTAGACATTTCACTCGTACAAAACCAGAGAAATTTGGCTGTTATAGTTAGTTGAGCTAACTATAACTCCCGCCCCTGCAATGCATGACTGATGATGTCACATATTACATCACTCATGACATGGTCAGTGACATCACTGATGACATCACTGATGACATCTCAAATGACATCACTGATGACATCTTTCACGTGATAATCTGAAGCACCTCCTTTCACCCTAATATAATCTTTGATACACCCACTCTAAAATATAGACTACTATTTTCAAAACCATAGACACAACAATACCAGTTACTATATACCCACTCAATGATTCCTAGGTCTACACTAACTATAATGTCCCTGAAACCTCTATTTTTTTCAGTGAGTTTCTAAGGTTTTGTAAATGCTAATTTCCTACTATAACGTCTCTGAACCCTATGGTTTCTTCTGTGAATTTCAAAGGTTTTTTAAATGCTCATTTCTAACTATAACGTCCCTGAAACCTATGGTTTTTTCAGTGAATTTCACAGGTTTTTTAAATGCTAATTTCAAACTATAACTTCCCTGAAACCTATGGTTTTTTAGTTAATTTTTAGGGTTTTTTAAATGCTAATGTCCAACTATGCCTGCATAGGTAGGACATGTGTAGAAAGTGGAAGAAAGGCGCAGAAAGAAGCAAAAGAAATGCAGAAAGAGGCAACAGAAGTCCGGAAAGAGGAAGAAAGATGCAGATAGAAGCAAGATATGTGCAGAAAGAACTACCAGAGGTGCAGAAAGAGGCCTTGTTGCAAAGTTATCCTGTGCCCTGGGTACCAGCCAACTTTTTGCTGACTGGTACTAGTGGTAACTGACTTCTACTGACCCTGGCCTCTGCCTAATCAGGCCCGGAGCTGGTGCTATGCTGAAATACACTTAGAATACGGTGAAAACACCCACATAAACTAGGGTACAGTATGGGTTGGGGTACCCCTGTGATTGGCATGACCTCCCTTGTAAGGCCCTAGTACTTACCAGGACAGAGGGATTAAAACGACCTCTAAGTCCCTGGCACATAATAGGGCATGGCAGTTTAGAGGCCAGCAGCCCTTTTCTGCACTTGAATGTGTGCACTGCTGAGCCTGAGACCAGTTTAAAAGTAGCCCTGTGTGTTAAGAAAGAGGCAAGAGAGGTGCAGAAAGAAGCAAGAGTGGTGTGGAAAGAAGCAAGAGAAGTACAGAAAGAAGTACTTGAGGTACAGAAAGAAGCAAGAGCAGTGCAGAAAGAACCAACAGATGTGCAGAAACAGGCAAGAGGGGTGCAGAAAGAGGCAAGAGAAGTGCAGAAAGAAGCAAAAGAGGTACAGAAAGAGGCAAGAGGGATGTAGAAAGAGGCAAAAGCTGTGCAGAAAGAACCAAGAGACGTGCAGAAAAAGGGAAGGAGGGTGCAGAAAGAGGCACGTGGGTGCAGAAAGAAGCAAGAGAGGTGTAGAAAGAAGCAAGAGAAGTGCAGAGGTACAGAGAGTGGCAAGAGGAGTACAAAGAGGCAATAGAAGTGCAGAAGGTAGCAATAGAGGTGCAGTGAGAGGCAAGAAAAGTGCAGAAAGAGGCAACAGAGTTGCAGAAACATGCAAAGGAGGTACACAAAGAGGAAACAGGTTGCACAAAGAGGCAAGAGAGGTACAGAAAGAACAAACAGAGGTACAGAAAGAGGCAAGAGGGGTGCAGAAATGTGCAAGAGAGTAGGTTATAGCAGTAAGAGCAGTGCAGAAAGAACCAACAGAGGAGCAGAAAGAGGCAAGAGGGGTACAGAAAGAGGCAAGAGGGGTACAGACATTTGCAAGACAGGTACAGAAAGAACCAAGAGCAGTACAGAAAGAACCAAGAGAGGTGCAGAAAGAGGCAAGAGGGGTACAGAAAGAGGGAAGAGAAGTGTAGAAAGAAGCAACAGAGGTGCAAAAAGAGACAAGAGAACTGTAGAAAGAGGCAATAGAGTTGCAGAAACAGGCAAGAGATGTGCAGAAAGAGGGAACAGGGGTGCGGATAGAAGCACAAGAGTTACAGAAAAAGGGAAGAGAGGTATATTAAGAGGGAACAAGGGTACAGCAAGAGGCAAAAGGGGTACAGAAAGAAAGCAAGAGAAGTGCAAGAAAGAAGCACGAGAAGTGCAGAAAGAGGCAAGAGAGTTGCAGAAACAGGACACAGAGCTGCAGAAAGAAGCAAGAGCAGTGCAGAAAGAACCAACAGAGGTGCAGAAGGAGGCAAGAGGGGTGCAGAAAAGGCAAGAGGGGTGCAGCAATAGGCAAGCGTGGTGCAGAAAGAAGCTAGAACATTACAGTAAGAAACAACAGAGGTACAGAAGGAGGAAGGAGCTGTGCAGAAAGAACCAAGAGACGTGCAGGAAAAGGGAAGACAGGTACAGAAAGAGGCACAAGGGGTACACAAAGAAGGAAGAGAAGTGCAGAAAGAAGCAACAGAGGTGCTGAAAAAGGTACAAAGGGTGCAGAAATATCAAAAGAAGTGCAGAAAGAAGCAACAGAGGTACAGAAAGAGGCAAGAGGGATGCAGAAAGAAAGATGAGGGGTGTAGAAAGAGGCACAAGGGGTGCAGAAAGAAGCAAGAGAGGTGCAGAAAGAAGCAAGATAAGTACAGAAAGAAGCAACAGACATGTAGAAAGGGGGAAGAGTGATGGCGAAAAAGGCAAGAGAGGAGCAGAAAGAAGCAAGTGTGGCGTGCACACCATTAGTACCAATTTAACACCCACATTTAGCAATAAGTAACAAGTGACCATTCTAGGTTTGCAAAGGGCCTTCCACCACGCTGTATCACTAGTCGCTGCATTTTTGGTAACATTTGAGCTGTTTGACCTAGAAACAAGGCCTTTTTTGTTCAAATCTGCAAATTAGGCAGCAGATGATGGATTGTGTGACTAAGCGGTAAATGTATAACTGTCCAAAAATTGGTGAAGGTGGAAGCTCAGGTAGTCCTTGTAGCAAAAGAAGTCCAAACTAGACCAATAACCTCAGATCTAGCAGAGGAAGCTCAGAAGACCATAGTTAATCCTACACACAAATCGGTACAAGATCTATATAAGAAACTTAATAGTGTAAAAGAAGAAGTTATAATTATCAAAAAAATTATTGAGGCATTAATTAATTGTCCACCAATAGAACTAGGGACAGCATCTACCGAACATGAGGGAAAAACTAATGCGGGGAAAAAATCTGAATCCCCTAAAATAAGGAAATGGGTACCTAAAATACCTGTAAGATCTTCTGCAAGCCAAAACAAGGCCTATCCCGCTACTGAAAACTCCATCCATTTGCCTAGGATACACACTCCATCTCAGGAACCCTCCAAGAGAATTGGTTCATCTAATATGTTTCCACGTGGGGTCCGAAGAAGTTACGCAAACAGAAATCAAGAAAATTCGTACCAATCGGGGCCTGGCAAGGGGGTGCAAAGTTCGGGAAGGGGCCCTGTTCGTGAAGGGGGGGATCTTACAGTAAGTCAGGACAATTACACAGCAGTTAGAAAAGAGCAAAAACTGTATAATGTATTCCTGACCAATGTTCCAGGGCTAGCTCCGAACAGCAGAGAAGATAGGGACTCACTCATAAACAAAGTTACACACTGGTTTAGGAAAGAAAGACAATGCCTCTCTATAATAAGATCTGATATAAATGATGTAGAAAGGATCCCCCAAGGTCGTGGAAACCTAGATGATATAAGGGTATCCTTTTCGTCAAGAGAGATTGCTGAGAACCTAATTGTTATGAATTTCAATCAAGAATTACTATCAGGCAAAGTAGAACTGAGGGACCCAGTGAATTCAAACAATCAATTGATTCAAGAGCCTATAGTGACCTTGAAGCAATAGATTGACTACCACTAGATTGTAATTTGTACCCTGTAATAAGCGATTCAATACAATCAATGGATCAGGTACATGGTGTCCTTCAACCTGTTGAACAATCTATAATGCATTCCCCAGGGGAAGGTTATAGGCCTTGGGAAACTAATTGGAAGGACAGTGAACCATCACAAGGGTCTATTATCCTTGGTCCTAGATCTGAAATACTTTCAGATTCTATAAATAAATGTGACAATCCTGATAATAGAAGATTGCCCTTAACTCCCTGCCAAATAAAGGTTGTATCCTGGAATATAGCAGGGCTTTCAAGGAAACTCCAAGAACCGGTTTTGCAGATTTACATTGATTCCGTTGATATTTGTCTTTTTCAAGAAACTTGGGCAAGAGAACCTTTAGTTAAAGCTGGCTATAGAATATTCAGCCTAGAGGCGCGGCAATCAGCTAGAGGAAGACCATCTGGAGGCCTCTTAGTTTGAATAAGAAATAACATCAATGCATCGGTAGCGATTATTCCAACTGCTACTGATGACATCCTGGGACTTAGTTTTAAATTTCCAAACAAGTACCGGTTTTACTTGTTTAATATATATATAAGATCCAGGGAATCCTCAAAGGAATCAATAATAATTACCCAGCTAGAGCAAACTCTTTACAAGATACAATCCAAAGAGCTTATTTTACTTGGAGGGGACTTTAATTGCTGTTATGAGCCTCTACAGGGAGTAAACATGGTTACTGATGAACAAGATCTTGCTATGGGCATTCCCTTATTGGAGACAGAGGAAATGGTGAGACTCTCTGCCTCGGCCCTACAGATTTTTAACTTTACTATTGAACATGGATTTAGATCATGTAATGGTAGAACCCCCTTAGACCTTAAACCTTCAATTACATTCTCAAGAGGGGCATCATCTTCCCGTATAGACTATATCATGATAAGTACCCGTCACTGGGACCTTGTCCAAAGCTGCAGGGTAGAGAGCGGCAAAAGAGAAAGTGATCATTTCCCCTTGTGTTTAGATCTTTCAGGGGAAGTCTTCATGCTGCATCTTTCGCCTGAAATGGACAGGGAATTAGATGTGATACAGCCTCAGCTTTCCAACAACAGGATGGCCCTAAAGTGGCCATCTATTTTGTGTCAGATTGAACTCCTGACACATGTTTACAATACTTTTTCTGATTTAGTTGATTATTTTATGGAAGAGCGCTCTAATGGTATAACAATAACTCAGATTCACCAATTGCTGATGGAGGGTATAAAGCCTTATTTAACTAAACCAGTACCGACAAATGTAACCGCATCGGTGCGGCGCATATTTTTGCTGTGCGCTAAGCGCAAACGGAAACCTATGGGTTCATGATGAGATCAGCTCGTCATGAGCGTACGAGAGGTGTCCCTCATGACGAGCTGAGCTCGTCATGAGCGTCGAAGGGGTTAAAGATAACTCTAGGCCAGGGCGATCAACATTATGGTTCGACACAGATTGTGCTCTTGCTAAGAAAAATTTTGTTAGGGCTCTAGAAACTAAAAATATTGCTCTAATTAGACAAATGAAGGATGCATACAAAAAAATCCAGAATGTCGCACGTAGAAAATAGAAAGACGAAAGCTGGGAGGATTTGTTAACAGCTACTAACAGGGGTGACCAGTTTTTGTTCTGGAGGATTATTGCAAATGGTTCTAAGGCAAATGTTACTGCCCACGATTTTTACCTGGATCCTAAGACCTGGTATAACCATTTTGCCAACTTATATGCTCCCTCTATCCAATCGATTGTAGCTCCTTTAGATAATATCGACACTCTTCTCTCATCTAATCAAGCTACGCCTCTCCATTTCAGTATGGCTGACACACTAAGGGCAATAGCGGCTATAAAGCCGTCTAAAGCACCAAGACCTGACAAAATTCCGGGTGATTTATTTAAACACGAAATAGACGTTTGGGCCCCGTACATTAACCTCCTCTGTAATGAAATCGCTAGAGGTCAACCCATCCCAGACTCATGGAAAGGAGCGGAGATCGTCCCGATTTTTAAAAAAGGCACCAGGGACGATCCCTAACTATAGACCTATTAGCCTGTTATATATATTGCAAAAGGTCCATGCAAAACAGATCTTAGATAGGTTTAATGAGTGGATTACAGACAATAGCGTACTCTCCCCATGCCAAGCTGGGTTCCGAAAGAAAACCAGCACCATAGACTAATAATTATATCCTGGAAATATACACGGTTAAGATGTGGGAATCTATATGTGGCCTGTATTGATTTAAAGGCTGCATTCAATTCCATTACTAGAGACCTACTATGGGCGAATTTACTTCAGCAGGGGGTTCTGAATAGCATTGTAATCCAGTTAATTAAGCTCCATGAGAACACCTATGCGAAAGTACGATGGGGGAAGGGGGGAGAATTGACAGAAGAGATACCAGTAAAATGGGGTGTGTGCCAGGGCGGTGTCCTGGCGCCAACCCTATTTCTCTTGTACGTCAATGATATGGTGAAGGCCCTAAAAAATGCCAAACATGACGCCCCGAAATTGTGAGGCGAACATATCTGTGCGTTAACCTTTGCTGATGATACCATCTTGTTATCCCAGACACCAAGGGGTCTCCAAAATCTTTTAAATTCTTTGGATGTGTACTGCAGACATAAGGGGCTAGAAATAAATCCGAAGAAATCTAAATACATGACTATCAGACGCATAAATGTTTTAAAAATAAACTGCACTTAAATGGAGTAACCATCGAGCGTGTTCCAAACTTTGTATACCTTGGGGTAACTGTTGATTCCAAATTATCTTGGAACCCCCAGATAGGGAAATCCAAATCTATTCTCATACAAAATGCAGCCCCAATTACAAGAAAGCCTTTCTCTACCACTTTTAAAGCTATTACCTCTGCACTCCAAATCTACAAATCTAGGGTCCAAGCAGCTGTCTTGTATGGCTCAGAGTTGCGGGGGGGGGCCCTCTTACCACTTACGATTGAGGAAAACAAAATCATGAGGAGATTCGCAGCCCTGCCACAGAATACATCTGTGATCCCTCTGATGCTGGGTTTAGGTATTAGGCTGATCGAGTATAGGGCTATTTGGATGACCCTCTCATATTGGATCAGAATACTGACCACAGAAGAATTGTTAACATACAGGCAGGCTCTTAGTGAACTGATCACCCTGGACACTTTGATTACCTTTCCATGGCTGGTCCATATTCGGAGATGGTTCCTGGACCTGGGTTTGTACAGGTATTGGGGACACCCTGACCTGCTCTCCCCCGAATCCAAACAGAAATGTAAAACCATCTTTTGGAACTACATCGAGCAAAGAGTCACATAAACTGTAATCATGGCCCACTTATAACCCAGTTCCTCAGTTTTAAAACACGCTCTGGCTTTGAACCCTTTTTAGATGAAATTGAGCCCTTGCTTGCCAAAGTACTGTACCTAAAATTTAGATAGGGTACATTGCAAATAAGGGCGTTCACATCTGGGTGGGGGAAAAAGGATGGTGAGGCCAATGACGCTACCTGCAGCCTCTGCTCTCTGGGAAGAATAGAGGATCTTGCCCATGTACTGCTCTTTTGTCAGTTATATGCAAAACCAAGGGGAACATGGATAAAACCCTTGAGTAGGAATTTGTGCATCAGAAAATACACCCAAATGTTGCGCATTTTAAAGACAGACACTTCTCAGTTGATTGTCTTTGGTATGAGTAGATTTTTATTGGCAGCAAATTTTATCAGACTAAAGCGAGGTCTAAAGCTTTAAATAGAAACTATAATGGAGGAAGGATAATCCATGGCCTTATGATTTTCTACAAAGATTGTTATTTTTTGTGATAGGACCTTTATTTAATTATAAATTAGTTATTGAACTTGACTGTCAAAGTTATAACTAGCGATATACCTTAACGCAGCACGTGCACTTTATATAATTAAAATGCTGATATTCGGATTGGATCAACTAAGGAGTATTAAGCTCTTCCTAAAGTTTCACCTATGCTGTTGAAATTTTAAATTCTGTACTATTTTTACACTGTAATGGTAGAGACTGTTTTATTGAAAATTCAATGTTTGTGCTGCTAAAGATTGTAATGTTTCCTAGATATTGCTGCTAATTGTTATGAAGATGGATCTCTGTTTTTATACAAAACATTTTTTTAAAGGTAATGTACTGTTTTTTTTTAATACTTTGATGATTCTGTGAATCGAATAAAGATGTTTAATAATAATAATTGGTGCAGCCAAACAGTCACATAATTAAAGTGGCCCTTCCCATACATCTGACTAGGTCCACAAGTGCTCCTCAGTGATTCCTTCTTTTTTTCGTCTCACTGAGTTCATAGTTTAGCTTCCATGGAAAAGAGGAAGACTAAACCTGAAGATACCGCTCCACGACACAGACTACCATACCACATAATTACTCTCTATAATACATAATCCCACTCTACATTATTCCTGTACACTAAATACCACATACTTTCTATCCACATAAGTTCACTGCACAACATAACACATGATTCCACTACACACAACGTACATCCACTCCACTCAAACAACGTTTACATTTTCAATGCCAATAGCTCTAACTCTCGCAAATGCGAAACCTATTACATTGAAAATGCTTCTTGAACTAGTAGTCGCATTTGCAGAGTGGTGGAGAAAAGGTGCTGGGCCTCCGACCAGCGCTCAGGAATTCTGCTGCATAGGACTTACAGGAGGTACCAGGAGGGATTCTTAGTCCCCAAAGTCCTTCAGGAGTAAAGTGGACTTCATCCCCCATCCCATAGTCTGCCAGGAGGTGTGGTTGCAGAGTGATAGAGAAAGGCGGGAGTGGCCTCTGAAGACCTCTTAACAATCCCCCTGTGTGGGACTTACTGGAGGTAACAAGAGGGATAGTTGGCTCCCAAGGACATCCTTCGGGGGGCACCTATCCTTCCCATTACCTACAGTATGTCCCACACAGCAGGATTGCCTTAATTCATAAGGACTCTACATCTGTCACCATTCTTGACCAGCTATGCACCAACCTATTCAAATGCCTTTGAAATCTTGGCTGTTCGCTAGGAGCGAAAACTAGATTGTATTTCTGACAGCTGCTTCCACTGCTATAACGGTTTCTCCGATCTAAGCGCCAGGATACCCGTAGGGTGACAGTCATGCGCTATATAAGTACCTTCTTTCATTTCATTTCATTTCATTTCATTCATCTTCATGCTTGATCTCCACCCCCAACGTAGCTGGAAAGGGGCTCTTGTATACAGACCCCCGAGCCCGCTACAAGATTTTAGTAGCCGTTTACTAGAGTTTATCTCTTCTCATGTAATTGCCACCCGCAATTTCCTACTCCTAGGGGATTTTAACATTCATAGCGAGGATGCCTGCAGCCATGACGCGGCAGTATGCCTAAAAGACCTGGCTTCTTCGGGTCTCTTAAAAATTAATAATGCACCCACCCATATAGCTGGCCACACCTTGGATCTCATCCTATCCAACTCCCAGAATATCCTATGTGGAGAAACACACCCTCTGATCTGGTCTGACCACTCCCTGGTAAACTTTCGTCTGATGAGTCCCTGTACCCCACCGACTCCCACACCCCACACGAACAGATGGTACAGACCCTGGCATAAAATTAGGCCTGATCATTTTCTGTCCACTTTTCTCTACTGGGACAAGGACACTCTCAATTACAATGTAGAACAGCAACTATCTCACTTTAACTCAATCATTTTAAACATTCTCGACGAGGCAGCCCCCTTGAAGCTACAAACCCACTCCCCCAAACTCGCTCCCTCCAATTGGTACTCCCCTGCCTTACGCACCGAAAAGAGTCGGTGTAAAAAATTAAAGCGGATATGGCGACTCTCTCACAGTGAAAATGATAAAGCAAGTTACAACACCGCCTTAACCTCCTACCACAAGAATATTAAAAACACACGCAAACTTCATATTTCTGATCAATTGTAGCAAGCTGGAACAAATTCCAGAACCCACTTTGAAATCGTTAAATCCTATACCAACCCCAGAGCCTGTGAAACTGCAGAATCTCCATCACAGTCTCTTTGCAATAATGTTGCCTCTTACCTTAACCAAAAAATTGAAAATATATACCAGAATATCATCGCGGCTAATGCTGTCTCTGCCCTTCCCAAAATAGGTCGCACCGGCCACCTCAACACCTCCGCACAATTTCATTGCTTCCCTCCTCTTAGCCCAGCCGAAGTCATATCCCTTCTCGCCATAACTAAATCCGTCTCTCCCCTGGACATTATCCCTGCTAAAATTTCTTACAGATTTGCTGACCAGCTCACCATTCCCATCTGCTCTATTCTCAATGGCTCCCTGAGCTCAGGCAGACTCCCTCGTGAATGGAAAAGCGCACATGTAGTACCCATACGCAAAAACCTCAAGATCCCGACTGCCGAACTGACTAACTATTGACCTATATCTCTACTCCCACTGCAGACGAAGCTCATTGAAAAACATATTAACAAACACTTGTCCGAGTTCATTTCAGCCACTCACCAACTGGACGTATCACAGTCAGGTTTTCGGGCCAAACACAGTACCAAATCGGCTCTTATCGAGGTAACTGATAACATCAGAATGACACTAGATAAGGGTTAGGCAGCACTCTTGGTGCTGCTTGACCTGTCAGCAGCATTCGAAACTAAACTCACACTCGATCCTACTGGAGAGACTCCGAGACATAGGTGTTCAGGGGTTGGCCCTGAAGTGGGTGACTGACTTCTTAACTGACAGAACTCAGACTGTTACCTTAGGAACCTACAAATCTACACCTACCAAAGTGACCAAGGGGGTTCCGCAGGGCTCCTTCCTGAGCCTCACCCTTTTTAATATTTACGTTACCCCCCTGGCTAAACTTATGAGGTCCTTAGGATTCAATCCCATCTCCTACGCAGACGACACACAGCTCCTCCTCACATTTGATAAAAACAGACCAGATATACAGCTCATTTTCTCCGAAGGCATGAAAGCTATGGCTGCCTGGATGCGGACTAACTACCTACAACTAAACGCTGGGAAATCAGAAATCATGCTGTTTGGAGGAGCTGTCACATGCTGGTCGCCAAACTGGTGGCCTGTGGAACTAGGCCTTGCCCCAGCCCCTAAGGAAGTAGTTAAGAATCTAGGCGTCAGAATTGATCAAAACCTTACCCTTCATGCTAATATTACTGCAGGCTCCTGTTTCTACATCCTTAGTCTACTTAGAAGGATTTTTCCCCTTCTACCTACTTCCACCAAAAAACATTAATGCAATCTTTGGTACTAAGAAGACTAGACTATTGTAACGCCCTGCTATTTTCGGCAAACGTAGGTTCCCTCAATAAACTGCAAGTGGTACAGAACACGGCCGCCCGTCTTGCAGCTGAATCCCCAGCCAGAACACCCTCTGCTCCCCTCCTTAATAATCTCCACTGGCTCCCCGTTAGAAAGCGGGTAAAATTCAAAATA
The DNA here is from genome assembly GCF_964261635.1 of Lissotriton helveticus. Lineage (NCBI taxonomy): Eukaryota > Metazoa > Chordata > Amphibia > Caudata > Salamandridae > Lissotriton > Lissotriton helveticus. The sequence goes on from NC_136063.1 coordinate 375,890,974, forward strand.
AGTTGCACTATCTTCAAAGCGCTTAATGGGCAAGGCCCTTCCTATCTTTCCAACAAACTAGCAATGTACACCCCTGCGCGTGTGCTTAGATCAGGCTCTGAACTTTTGTTATGCACCCCTAGAATCAAAAAAGCACGCAGCAGAGGCAAAGCATTCTGCTACCTTGCCCCTGCCTTCTGGAATAAGCTACCTTTCCATCACCGCAACTGTCAGAATCTCCCCCAGTTCAGAAAGCTTTTGAAAATGCACCTCTTCTAGTTCTTTGCCTCGGCTGATTCCTCCCGTCCCAAGCGCAGAGATACCCTCTTGGGTGATTCAGCGCTATACAAATCAATACACTTCAAACTTCATTACTAAGTTCTCATAGCATGCCACGCCCCCTTTGCCCACCACTCTGCAAATGTGCTCCCTGGTGCGCTCTTGGATGGGGATTGAAGTCTCCTTTGCTGCTGGGGGTCCTTAGGGGCCAACTAGCCTACCCCTTACCTCCAGTAAGCCCCACACAGTGGGATTGCTGAGAGGTGGATACAGGCCATGCGCCCGTTCTCCACCACTCTGCAAAAGCACCTCCTGGCATGCTCTTGGGTGGGAGATAAAGCCCCCTAGCCTCCTGAGGGTCCCTCGGGCCAATTAGCCCTCCTTTTACCTGTAGTAAGCTCCATACAGCTGGATTGCTGAGAGTGCTCAAAGGCCATGCCCCCTTTTTACACCACTCTGCAAACGCAGCTCCTGGCACACTGCTGCTCAGGGGAGGGAGTCCACTTTAGTACTGAGGTCCTCAGGACACAAGAGGACCTCATCGCCCCACTAGCAATGCGCCAAGAGGTGCGTTTGCAGAGGGGTGTAAAGAGGGGCTTGGCCTCGGACCACCTCTCAGCAATCCTACTGTGTGGGGCTTACTGGAGGTACCTGGTGGGCTAGTTGGCCCCTAAGGGGACTTCATGCTCCAACCCAGAACGCACCTCGAGGCGCGTTTGCAGAGCGGTACAGGGAGGGGGCAGGGCCTCCGGTGAGATGCCGGCTTCTGTTTTCTTTTTGTCTTCTTAGAAGGGGGCTGTATGGCCCCCCTTCCCTTAATATTTGTTGTTCCCCAGGGACCGCATCCCCTAGGGCTGAGCCATATATTTTTTTTTTTATAAAAAAATGGGAAGGGGTCACGCTGCCCCCTCCTGAGGCTGATTACGGCCCAGGGACCCCATCCCCCGGGGCATGGCCACTTACTTAAGAAAGATCCATTTAGAGTAGGTTGACACCTGATGTAGAACGCATTCCAGAACTTAACATACTACCTGTTATTCACACCGTTAGTACCTCTTTGGAGAGGTTAGATCACCTGCATTTATCGTTATGTGGGCGATGCAATGTCATCAAAATGTACATTTTCCCTAAATTCTTATATTTTTTTCGTACTATTCCTATAGTTTTTCCACAGTTTCTGCATTCTAAAATTGAACAGGTTTGCTTTCGGTTTTTATGGAGCTACCGAAGGCCCAGAAGAGCATTAAAATGGATGATTCTTCCGAAGCGTTAGGGGGGGTGGGGCATGCCGAATTTTTTATTATATCATTTTGCTGCTTTATTCCAGCACATGGATATACTTTTAACTGCCAAAACTGTAAGATCGGATGCCTTCAACCCCACAATTTATGAGATGCTTCTAGGTGTACATGCTCGACAAAGACTAGTTAAAGACCTTAGAAACAAGTTACTACAAGAAAACTAGATTTAAAATTATTCAATCTGCATACACAGCCTGGAAGAAAATTCAGAATCGATTTAAAATTTAAAACATTAATTTATATACTCCCCTTTCGGCATGTGGCCTTTTACCTTCAATATTTCAGGATAGGACTACATTCAGATGGGCTGATTCCGGGATCACCGTTATTGGTGATTTTTGTCAGGAAGGAAACTTGAAATCATTCACATCTTTACAGGAGGAATTTGGTCTCCCTGGGAGTGACTTTTTAAAATTTTTACAAATTCAGAGTTTTCTTGGCTCTAGACTACAAATGGGTCAGGTGAATTTGGGGCCAATTAACATAATTGAAATGCTGCCACGACAACCACGTATTGGGGTGATTCGACAAGCGGGTCCTGAGAAAAAAGGGAAGTCCCAAAACATGTTTTCTCCATGTTAATTTCCATAGGAAACTTTAGACACGGCTACAGCCCAAACTGCTGAATGGAATTACACCAAATTTGGCAAAAATGTAGCCCTTGTTTCAGAAAGAACTCGTTTTGTTAAATGGTGTAAATCAGTTCAGTATTTCCTGGGAAATAAAAAAAAAAGAAGTTGAAAAATGAATTTCGTTTTCACAAAGGGACACTGTTCCTTTAGCAGGGTACAAAAAGTCACCCAAGCATGAGGGTGCAAATAGTCACCGTGCAAAAAAGATAGAAAAGTGAAGAGATAAAAAAAAAGAAAAAGACAACCTATGTAAATGTGACCCATTAGTAAAGTGGAACAGCCCCTTGTTGTCCTCTGTTGCCCTCACACACCCGAGGGGTATCATGCTTCATCATCGGGCAGTTGCTCCTCGTAGGGCCTGCCCTGCAATTCCCTACGGGTCCCCCGAAGGGCCTCTTTATCGGAGATCTTTTGAGGACTGCCGGATGGTGCATGTGGCTGTGTGGGGTATGGGTCTAATGAGGGTAAAAAAAGTGTGTGCAAGGTGGTGAAAACATTACTAATAAAAGGTAAACATGCAGCGACTGTATGGATTGTAAACCCTTGGCAGATAAACTGCTAAATAAAATCTTGTCCCGGAGGCAGACTATGCCTGGGTGTCATGGGTCATAGGTCAACATGTTTCGCGCCTGCATCGCCATAAGGGTCGTTGGCGCTTCTTCAGGACCAGAGCAATAATGTATAAAGTGCACATGATTAAAAATTACTAAACCCTCTAAAAACAAACATGGCGAGGCAGTTTGTTCAAACTACCAGCAGACGCATGGAGGGGGTAGGTGTAGAGGAGTCAGTACCCCGGTGAAACTCCTGGTAATGTGCGGACGTCCCTTGCTCTCGCCGGTGGAAGTGTTTTCAGAACATGGCGAGGTTTCCATCAGGAGCGTTCTTTCATCATGCAGCTGTAGCCATATTATAGGTATACAGGGTACTGCCTCACCCTGTTTGTTTTTAGAGTTTAGTAATTTTTATCACTTGCACTCTATAGTCACAGGAGAAGAGAAAAATAAATGCAAAAAACAAGAAAAGGTGGCAGGGTAGAAATACCCTGACACCCCAGGCCTTGTCAGGGGGCCCGACTAGGACCCCCAGGGTCTAAATAAGCATTTTATTTTAAAAGATCGTCCGAATTCGCGCTGGGTGCACATCGTTATTATTTAGCCCCGAGTGGGCAAACCCTTGGGGTTTTGATCAAATATTTGCGGGGGGCACATGATCCCTCCACATGACCCGGGGACCGCCACCTTCCCGGGCACTAAAATGCTAATTTGGGGGTGTGTTACGGACCCCTGAGCCCCGGTGACCACCACCTCCGCAGGCTGTGCATTGGATGGGAGGGGGGCCCCTCCTGGAGCCTTTGATGGCCCTGGGGACTGCCACCCCCAGGGCTGGCTCCTGCAGTGTCCCTGGGTGCCCACCGCCGTGACACTGCTGTTTGCTATGCTCCCGCAATGCCATAGCAAACTATGGTTTGAATTTTGGAAGAGAGAGCAGCAAACCTGGGGAGACGGCTGGGACCGTGGGGGCATTGGGGCTCCCCCCACGGTCCCAATGAGAGGCCAGGGCCCGAGTGATGGGATCCCCGGGGCAAGGAGTGGCCGGGAGGGGGCCCTCCTCCCAAATAATATATATTTTTTAAAACACGCAAAGGCCAGCCCCGGGGATGGGGTCCCCGGGCCATAAATGGCCTGAGGAGCGGGGGGCCGCGCAGCCCCCTCCAAATATATTTAAAAAAAATAAACACTGCCAAGCCCCGGGGGATGGGGTCCCCAAGACTGAATATGGCATCGGGAGAGGGGCCCTTCGGCCCCCTTCCATTTTTGAAAAAAAAATTAAATAATAGGGGTCAGGCCCTAGGGGTTGTGGTCCCCAGGGCCCATAAACTAGGAAAGGAAGGGGGGCAAAGCAGCTCCCCTTCTTAAAAAAAATGTTTTAAAGGACCAGCATCGCTGAGGCCCCGGCCCCCTCCCAGCAACACTCTGCAAATGTGCCCTGTGACACATTTTAAGTTGGGGAATTAATTAAAAGGTACCTCCAGTAAGTGCCACAGGGCTGCGTTGCAGAGAGGTAGTCCAGGTCATGCCCCTTTTTTTACACCTCTCTGCAACGCAGCTCTCTGGCACTTACTGTAGGTACCTCTTAGGGTAGTTGGACCCCAGAGACCCTCAGGATTCAATGGGACTTTATCCCCCAACTTAAAACGAGCCACGGGCACATTTGCACAGTGGTGAAGGGAGGGGCCTGAGGTGACATGCGTGCAAACACGCCCTATGGTGCATTTAAAGTTGGGGAATTAATTCCTATTCAAACCTGAGGGTCCCTGGGGGCCAACTAGCCCACCAGGTACCTCCAGTAAGTACCACAGGGCTGCATTGCACAGATGGGGTCCAGGCCACGCCCCTTTTTACACTCAGCACTGTGGCACTTACTGGAGGTACCTGGTGGGCTAGTTGGAACCCAGGGACCCTCAGGATTCAAGAGGACTTAATCCCCCAACTTACAGCGCACCAGGGGGCGCGTTTGCAGATTGGTGGAGAAAGGGGGCATGGCCTTTGCCTACCTCTCACCAGTCGCACTGCGTGGGTCTTACTGGAGGTAAAAGGTAGGCTAGTTGGCCCCTAAAGGACCCCCAGAAGTGAAGGGGACTTCAATCCCCATCCAAGAGCGAGGCAGGGAGCACGTTTGTAGAGTGGTGGGCAAAGTGGGCGTGGCCTGGTATGGGTACTTATCTGTGCTGCTGTGTGGGACTGACTGGAGGTAATAGTTTGGGAAGGTGGCCCTCAAGGATGTCCTTGGGGGCCAACTACCCCTCTTGTTACCTCCAGTAAGTTCCACACAGTGCGATTGCAAAGACGTCTTCAGAAGCTATGGCCCCCTTTCTCTACCACTCTGCAAAGGTGCCTCGTCGCAGACTACGGGATGGGAGATGAAGTCCAATTTAGTCCTGAGGGAGTGTAGTGGGGCTGATCCTTGCATTTCTACAGTGTTCAGTTAGCATGAGCTGATAAGAAGTTTAAACGCCATTTTACCTTTTGCTTTCTTTTGAACACGGCACACACGTTAGTTATTGTTTCATGTTAGGCTGCGAGTTTTGCTTCACATGAGAATAACTTGTTTTTCCACATTGCTAGACTTGCGTTGTTAGCTAAGATGCTGCACCTGAGATCACGGCGTTAAAATAAATATTTTAAACTTGCTTGTGTCTCCCTTTACTCCCTGTTCTGGACTGGTATGAGAGAATAACGAAAGAGTGCTTATGTTTCCCACCTTACCTGAGGTATCCTAAGTCACATGTTCTGGGTTGTCTAATCATTGGTGACTTTGCAATAAGACGAGGAGCTAATGAGACACTGGGGCTAGTCTGGTAGGGGATTTTGGGTACTAAGGTGATTTTTGGGACACCTTAATTCACTGAGGTCCTGAGTCTCTGTGCACAGTTCTGTGACTGAGCAGAATCCCTGCAACAGGAGTTTGGGGGCCAAAAATCCCTCCTGGTACCTCCTGTAAGTCCTAAGCAGCGGAATTCCTGAGCGTTGGTTGGACGCCCAGCACCCTTTCTCCACCACTCTGCAAACACGACTACTAGTTAAAGTAGCATATTTCTGCACCTCTGACTCAGAGGTAGTTTTAATCCCCCTGCCCTATTATGTACTAGGGCCTTACAGAGGAGGTCATGCTAATCACAGGTGTACCCCAACGCATAGTGTTCCCTAGTGTTTGTAGGTGTTTTCAGTGTATTCTTTTAGCATAACACTGACTCTAGGCCTGGTTAGTCAGAGTCAGTTAGCACCAGTACCCATCTGAAAAAGTTGTGGGCACAGGATAATTTTGCAACAAGGCCTCTTTCTGCTCCTCTGTTGGTTTTTTCTGCACATGTCTTGCTTTTTCCTGCACTTTTCTTTGTCTTTGTGGACTTCTGTTGCTTCTTTTTGCATTTTTTTTGCTTCTTTCGATGCGTTTTTCTTCTTTCTTCACAAGGCCTACCTCTTTAGGCATGGTTAGAAACTAGCATTTAAAAAACCCTTTGAAATTCACTTAAAAAAACCAAAGATTTCAGGCACGTTATAGTTAGAAATTAGCATTTAAAAAACCTTTGAAATTCAATGAAAAAAACAAAGTTTTCAGGCACGTTATAGCTAGAAATTAGCATTTAAAAAACCTATGAAATTCACTGAAAAAATTATAGGTTTTAGGGAAAATTATAGTTAGTTGGACATTTCAAGTTCAGCTAACTATGACTCGCGCCCCGCAATGCACTGCTGATGATGTCACGTATTACATCACTCATGACATGGTCAGTGACATCACTCAAGACATCACTGATGACATCTCAAATGACAACACTGATGACATCATCGATGTGATAATTTGATGCATCTTCTCACACCCTAATATAACCTTTGATACAGCCACTCTAAATTACAGACTGCCAATCTCAAAACCATAGACACCCCAACACCAATAACTACATATCCACTCACTGATTCTTAGGTTTACACACACATCTACTCACTCACCCGTACAGTCACTCATACTTATGGTCACTCAGTACAGGACTATCATATGCACTCATACACCTATATAGACACTCACACACTGCCACTCATCCATAGAGGTACTCACACACCTAGTCAGTCATGCAACTAATTAGTCACACTGCCATTTACTCACCTATACAATTAACACCAGCTCACTTACTCATACAAATACTAGCACATTCTTACGCTCTTATACAGTCACTGATAAAAGCACACACTCATCCATACAGCCACTCTCACAATCACACACTCTCACTTATAGCCATTTATATGCTCCAACATACATATATACTGCCTTTCACATATGTAGTTACTCACACATGTACCATTGAGAAATACATTCACTCACTAACACACCCATACACACACTCACCCACCCATACAGTCCATCACAGATGCACTCTTGAAACCATCCACCCAGTGAATCACCCACTCACATATCTATGCACAGAGTCACACACACCCCACCCACACAAACACTCAGGCACCCATACAGATACTCACACCCAATCAATAACCCATATAGACACTCATGTAGCTATCCACAAACCCATGCAGCTGCTTACACACCAACAGCCAGACAGATATAGACATTCACACAGTTTAGTCACTAACCCATGCATTCAGTAAGATAAGTTTAATCACTCACTTATAGAGTCAGTCACACACCTACTAAATCATCCATTCAGACACTTATACACCCACTCATTCTTCAATACACCTTTCCCTATATGTATTAAACATATTTAAACTTTACAGAAACACACAGTCACTAGGCGATGTCATCAGTGATGTAATTTGAGATGTCATCAGTGATGTCATTGACCATGTCATGAGTGATGTAATATGTGAAGTCATCAGCAGTGCATTGCGGGGGCACGAGTTATAGTTAGCTGAACTAACTTTAACAGGGACATTTCTAGGGTTTTGTACGAGTGAAATGTCCAACTAACTATAACTTTCCCTAAAACCTACGGTTTTATCAGTGAATACATATATATATATATATATATATATATATATTTATATATATATATATATATATATATATATATGTAAATCCACCCTCCAACGCCGTGAAAGGAAGCAGCCCCAGACAGGGAGAGTTCATATATGTATAGGTCATGTGATCAAGGCAGAAGGAGCTGCCAAAACGCGTCATGGCGGAGTGCTTTTATATGCAATAAAGAAAATTAGCACTTACTTGGGTCCACTCTCGTTTGTTCCAAAAAAGGAGCAGAAGAGCAAGGATTCTTCATATATATATATATATATATATATTACCTACTGGCGGTCGCCAGTAGGTATATATAGTTAGGATTTTTTCCCTATGGGATTTTTGAAAATTCTATGTCTAATAACTTTGGCGTTTGAGGACGGAATTGGCTGAAATTTTCTGGAAAATGGAACATTTTGTTTCTGAGCAGCCCCTGAAAATTTGGGGGGGTTCGTCCAGGGGGGGCCGAGAAAAAAGGGGGGTCCCAAAACGTGTTTTTAACATTGAGTTTTCCATAGGGCGGTTGGCCTCACTTTTAGCCCGAACGGCTGAATGGATTTGCACGAAACTTGGCAAAATTGTAGGGACTGGTAGCCCGATGTGCCTTTTCTAGGTCTCAATATATGTGCTCAAGTGGATTTTGAGAAATTAACGTTTAAAAAAAGATATATATCTGTAAGCGCGCTCCGGGCAGCGCTCCGGTCCGCGGACTTTAAGCGTACCGGAACTTCGCGTAGCTAAGCTGATTGGCTCTCCGGTGTCTGTCAACATTCTAAACAGTCCGGAGCGGCCGCCATCTTGTCTCTCGGTAGGATTGAGAGACAAGAGGAGGCCAAAACAAAGGCGAAAATGACCATAAGGGGGCATACTAGATCCTCCCTGACCCCCTAGGTTTAATGTGGAGGTTTTAAAAGGGCCCCGCGGGGCAAAAAAAACAAAAAAAAAATTATTTTTTTTGCGTGGGGAGCGCCCGGTCCGCGAACCGGGAAGCGTTCTGGGCAGCGTACTGCAATGAAAAATGAATGATAGACTTTTCAAATGCTGTATGTTAATTGATTGTTGTTTTTGTTGATTATTTTTTATTTTCTTTATTTTTTAAGCATTTTTTTTAATGTGATTGTGTTTCATAATTTATTAAACTTTCTAACATTTCATTGTCAGAAATTTCATAATTATCATGGAATATACATTGTAGTCTCTGAGGGTGTAAAATGTCCTCATTTGCAAGGAGGTTATCTACTGCTTGTACACATTGCAGTAGTTCATTGTCCCAAGTTTCATCGAAAAATTCAATGTCAATTTGATCAATTGTATCAATCAATTCTTGGCTGCTGTCTTGCAGGTCCATTTCAAAAGAAACTTGGTTTTCGCCTTCCATTTTGCCTGAAATTTGAATTAAAAAAATATATATTAGTAGAGATAGGGCAATGTTGGGAATAATTTTAGATAGGCATTTTTTATCAGTGAATTTATCTTTGGGCAGTGTATAGTATCAGAGTGGAAGTAGGAATATAAAAATGTGTATGTGATTTAACGTAAGTAAATTCATAATTATACAAGAGAAGCCTAACTCCATCCTTAACTATAACAGAGAAGTCTCTCTAAATCTATAACTACTACAGAGGGATAGTATATATCTATCAGAAAAAGTTTACCATATTAACTTATAGTGCACAATATACTTCAGTTTTAAAAATAAAAACTTACCTTTAGAAAGAAGTTGAAGGAATTAGTGAAAATACTATTGAAATGTACAGCAAGAAGTAGTAGTCAAAATGGCTGTGTTTTCTTCTCTTCCTTTATATATATTCAGGTATATAACCAATGAAATGTCAGGTAAAAAAAATAGAAAATGAAAGTAACATTTTCATTGGTTGTCAATTCCAACACTTCAGATGTGTTTTGTGAAGTAATTTACCTCAGGGTATTTAGAGAGGTCTACAGGCTAAATGACTAAATGGAATTCCAATCAAATTTGTGAAAATGGTAGGGATTGGTATGTAGTATGAGCTAATCTATATTTGGTGAAATTGTCTCCAGTGGCTTTTCTGTGAACTACTTTCCCACCTTTTTTGAGGGTGCGCTTCCCAGGGAGCGACCCGGTACACGAACCGTTGAGCGCCCCGGTTCGCGAACCTTAAGCGTTCCGGGAGTCCACCATTTTGTGTTTCGGTCGAATTTAGATACAAGATGGAGGGCAAATAATGTTCAGAATGGGTAGAAGGGGGCACGGTAGACTTATCTTGACCCCCTAGGTTTTGTGAGGGTGGCTGAGGAGGCCCATATGTGCGAAAAAAAAACATTTTTAAAAAAAATTTCGCGAGGTTAGCTCCCGGTTCGCGTACCGGGTAGCGCCCCGGGGAGCGTACTTTGTTGAAAATTTGTGAAAATGTTAGAGTAAAATAATAATTGTGAGTGATTAGATGTAGGGTAGCTCTGAGAAGAGCTTTTGGGTTTATGGTACATTTAGGTACTTATAAGTAGGTACCAATGCACATTCTTAAATTCAGAGTGAAAACTCTGTTGCCCTCATCTGAGAAGTGAACTCCATCTCCTCTGTAGATATCTTGCATGTAGTAACGCAAGTTATTGTTGTACAGGGAGCCCATTCCATGGTCTCTCATGTAAGCTGAAACAGATTTGTTTACATGCTTCCTCGACTTCTCAATTTGTGGACAAAATTGGTTTGACCACCTCCATTTCTGTCTTTGGCATATATTTGAATATACCAAGGCAGTCTGAGGAAAAAGTGCCATTAATTGCTCAAAGGTGTCCTTTAAAAGCATTTCCAGACCTACACCAGTCAAAGTGCCCAAGTCATTACCTCCACAGTGCACAATTAACAGGTCAGGTTTGGGCAAATGCATAAAGGTTTTCACCAATGGTATCAATTGGTGACATTTTAATCCTCTGTGGCCAAACCACTTAATTTCCACATCTTGTAAATTGAGGTTAGGTAATTTCCTGTTTTCAACGTACCTTTGAGCCCAGTGAATATAACTATGTCCAACAATCCAGACAGAAAACATGGTGAGAGAAGGTTCTCCTGCAGTCAGATGAAGTGTGGCAATGAAATGGCAGTTGAAAAAATGAGAGTTTAAAATGAAAAAAACTGTGGAGTTTCTGTGTTCATGAAGCAGTAACAGTGATTGGTGGATTTTGATTGCTGAAAACAGAAAGTTAGGGTGCACGGATGTGTTCTTTGAAAGATGTATTTTGAATGGTCAATAAAAAATCATTAAATGAAAGAATGCACTGGATATGCAGGTGCACTGAGAGTTCAGAGTTCAATTGCAACAAAGTTGTGTGAACTTGCAAACACCAGAAGTCTTCCAATGAGGTGGTTGCCATGCAGAAAAGACCGAAAGGGCAGAGGGGGGAAGGGTTTTCATTTGAAAAAAAGTGAGGGAAGAGTTTTGATTGGGTGACATGAGAAATATGTGTGAAGAATTACAGCATTTCTGTGCTTTTGATAGCTGCAGACTCTGGAGTGCATACCTTTTGCTCTGCTGAAGACAAATTGGTGTGTTTCTGAGACTGTTTTCAAACTCAAAGTATTTGCTAAGGTGAGAAAATATTTCTTTAATTTAGATAGAGAATAGTGTGCTTTAAGGAGAAAATTATGAGTTATGTGGCGCAAATTGCTTGTAAATATGCTCCCACCTGTGCATGGAAAATTTAGATTTTGAATGTTTGTGTTACATAGCCATGTTAAAAGTGACCCAACCATGCAGGAAAGGCAATCAAAAAACGCTTTTATGTGTCTTAAAGACATTTTAAGTAATTTTCCCATGTGTAGTGTTTTGAAATTATGATTTGAAAATCGTTTTTGAGGTAAAGGAATGTTGTTAAAATTTATGTGCGCCATATGCCCCCAAATTTCTTTTTTCAGGGGTGCAGCAGGGTGTTATTGAGACACCCCTGCAGCTTTGGAAAAATTCCTAATTTGTGATGAGCACATTGTTAATCGCAAATTGCACCTTCATTTATATGAGCCTCCTAGCCCATGGAAATGAATGGGTAATTTGCAATTAGCAATTTTCTCATCGCAAATTTGGAATGGTAAAGAATCGCTATTTATTCCTTAAAATTCGCTTTTTTGGAAATGCAATATAGTTATATGATACATATGGCGGTTGATGTCTAACAAGATAAGAAGCTTAGGCATACATTTATGATGACTGGCGCAATGAAGTAGAAATCACTTACTTCATTGGTAGAGCTTTACATGTATTATCTCCTCTGTATTCTTCATCAAGCGTAACTTTAATCTGCAATCCTGAGTAGGCCTCACTTTAAACAAACCTCTGGATAGGCCACATCTTATTGTTATCTTGATTTAATCATTTAAAATGCTAGGGACAGATTTATGATAGGTGTATGCCTCTTTTGCGCCACTTAGAAAACATTGTCCATGGGGAAATGACTTAAAATGTCCTTAAGACACATGAATGTGTTTTTTTAAAACGTTTGCAATTTTTTTGGGTCACTTTTAACATGGCTATGTGACTCAAACAGTCAAAATCTAAATTCGCCATGCACAGGTGGGAGCATATTTACAAGGAATGTGCTCCATGGGGAAAGGTCTTATAATGTAATATGGGAAAAATGACATCAGAGACACTGAAATGCCTTATAGAGAAGCATACACCATTATGTCCTTGTCATAAATTTGCAAACCATTACTTTTCCCCAAAAACGATTTTCAAATCATAATTTGAAAACACTGCACATGTGGAAATGACTTAAAATGTCCTTAATTCAAAATGTGCGATTCCTTAAATGCAATGTATCAAACAAAAAATATGTAAAAAATGATATTAAGGATTTGGAAACTACCACCAACTTCTAGTTTGTGGTAATTTGCGAATTCTTTTCAAAAAGCATTTTTTTCCAAAAAACAAAAGGTCCCATATGACGCCCATACATGCCCTTAGGGCATGTAGGTGTGCCATATGCCCCCAAATTTATTTTTCAGGGGTGCAGCAGGGTGTTCTTGAGATACCCCTGCACGCTTGAAAAAATTCCTATTTTGTGATGAGCTAATTGCTAATCGCAAATTGCAACCTTCATTCCTATGAGCCTCCTAGCCCATGGAAATGAATGGGTAATTTGCAATTAGCAATTTGCTCATTGCAAATTAGGAATAGTAAAGAATTCCTATTTATTCCTTAAAATTTGCTATTTAGGAAATGCAAAATAGTTTGATGATAGATATGGTGGTTGATCTGTAACAAGATAAGAAGCTTAGGGATACATTTATGATGACTGGCGCAATAAAGTGCACATTACTTACTTCATTGGTAGGCCTTTACATGTATTATCTCCTCTGTATTCTTCATCAAGCGTAACTTTAATCTGCAATCCTGAGTAGGCCTCACCTTAAACAAACCTCTGGATAGGCCACACTTTATCGTCATCCTGGATTAATCATTTAAAATGCTAGGGACAGATTTATGATAGGTGTATGCCTCTTTTGTGCCACTGTGCGTCACTTTTATGATGCAGCGGTGGTGCAAAAGATTTGCTATGAGGCGACAACATTACAAATTGATGCATTTAGGCAGATATGTCATGGTGTAAAAAAAACGTACCACATGAAACCGATGCAGCAGTGATGCAAAAGATGCACCATGTCGTAAGACAGGCCTCACTTGGGGCCATATGTATCAAGCTAATTAGCATTCGCAAAGATCAAAATTCTACGAATTTTGGCCTTTGCGAATGTTAATTAGACAAATGGTATGTATCAAACAAGTTTGATGCAAAATAAGGAGTAGCAAAATTTGCTATTCCTTATCTTGCAATTGCACTGAAGGATTTGCAAATTTTGTGACTACTTAAATGCAATGTATCAAACAAAAAATATGTAAAAAATGACATTAAGGATTTGGAAACTATTGTGGTAAATTGGTGGTAATTTGTGAATTCTTTTCAAAAAGCTTTTTTTAAAAAAAACAAAAGGTCCCATATGACGCCAACACATGCCCTTAGGGCATGTATGTGTGCCATATGCCCCCAAATTTCTTTTTCAGGGGTGCAGCAGGGTGTTCTTGAGACACCCCTGCACCCTTGGAAAAATTCCTAATTTGTGATGAGCAAATTGCTAATCGCAAATTAAACCTTCATTCCTATGAGCCTCCTAGCCCATGTAAATGAATGGGTAACTTGCAATTAGCAATTTGCTCATCGCAAATTAGGAATGGTAAAGAATCGCTATTTATTCATTAAAATTCGCTATTTAGGAAATGCAAAATATTTTGATGATACATATGGCAGTTCATCTCTAACAAGATAAGAAGCTTAGGGATAGATTTATGATGACTGGTGCATCACCAGGGATGTGCCAGTCATCTTGCGCCGCTGTTCCGCCACCCATGGTGTGCTGCATTTACAATGCGGCGCAGCATGGGGCAAAAACGGCACAGATGCTTGACGCATCTGTGCCGTTAAGGTGGCGCATTGCTGGAGTTGTATCGCAAGTGCGATGCAGCTCCAGCAAGGCTCAGGGGTGCACCATCTCCACAATGTTGTGTCAAGACCTATGCCTGCTTCAAGCAGGCGCAGGGTTTTGACACAGGTTTCTCCTATCTGATTGTAAATGCGGCACACCATGGGTGGCAGAGCAGTGGTGCACGTTAACTGGTGCATGCCTGGGGATGTGCCATTTAACATAAATCTGCCCCTTTACATTTAAGTATGTGCAGGGGACACAGAGTCGGTGAGGCTTATCCAAGGTTAAGAACAGATGAGTCCTGTTCAGTGAAAAATTAGACATAGGCTTCACCTGCTCAGCATCGCTGGACATGGCTAAATAATAGCTGCAAAATGTTACTCTTGTTAAACAATTTTACTATTATAATCTGTGAGATTTGTCTCTTACTCTGCAACATCTCATTGTTGTTATCTTTCTTTAAAGATAAAGACAACCTCAACATGAGCGACAATCTGCAATCAGTTGATTTTGACCTCATCATTGAACTTGTAATTGAAACATCAGTGGATGTTGATCCATTGGATGATTTAAATCATGAGGATGAAGAAGAGCGTGATGAGGATGCAGATTTGTCCGAATTATATGATATAGGATGGGAAGCTGACCTGCTTGAGCCTTTGGAAATATAAACATTTATTTTTAAAATTTATAATTAATAAAAAGTAAAAAGGTAAACCGTTTAATTTAAAAATAAAGACACATTCAAAAGCAGGTTATGTGTAGTGTCTTCAATAAAATATTAAAATATGCTCATAAAATTAGATCAGATTCACATATAAAATAGCATAGGTAACATAAATATAAATGTCATTTCTTTTCTGGTATTTCTGTATTGTAAATTTGCCAACGACTAAAAAATCTTCTAATTAAAATGTCAAGTAGTGTGTTAAGTTTTTTATCACTGTTACTGATTTACTGTTTGGTAATAATGGTTAATAACATTATTTATTATATTTTTCCACAGATTCAACTGCAGATCATTTCAAGATTTCACCATGCCTACAATAGAAAGACAGAGAAAGGCTGCAAAACGTCAAAGACAGCAGGTGAAAAATAATACGCAGCAGTCCTCTAACAAAAAGATTTGTCAAGTCACGAAGAAAGCACCGGGTAAGAGCACAAAACACTTTATAAGAAATATGTGTAATAAAAAAAATATTACTACAGAAAATCTTTCAGTCCATAAAACGAGAAGGAAATCAAATGGAAAAGAAAGGCCAATGAAAAATGTTACTGCTAGAGCAAGAGATAACTCTGTGCATGATAGTAGAAGGAAACAACAGTTTAGGGAGATTCGTAAACGAATGTTCCGGAACAGGATAATTGGCAATTTGTTAAAAAATATTAAGAAAGGTCAACATAAACTAGTTTTTTATAAGACAAAAAAAAAAGTTGAGAAAGTTATTGATCAGGCATTTGAAATTAAACGTAAGTTATTTATTTTGATAATCAATAGAATTAGGAAGCTAAACAAGGCAATTTTTGATTTCAAAAGAAATAGTAGATGGAAGAGAATAGTTAATCGTAGTAATTTTTGTGAAGTTTTTTCTGGAGAATGGATGCATAGTTCAAGCTGTGAGGCATTTTTTAATGAGGAGAGTTATTTCCAGGATAATGATTTGGTGCATGCAGTTGACACCAGTGGTCGTGCTTATGAAGTGAAAGATGGTTGTCCAGTTGAAAAAGAAAAACTTGTGACAACAGAGGCAGAAGAGGTGTTAGGTAATGAGGTTTTAGGAAGACGTGCTAAGGGTCCTGTGTACACCTGGAAGTGTAGTAGTATTTGCAGTGTGCGACAGGATTCCATCACTTTGCTTTGTGATTTTGTACGGTCATTTTATAAGAAAAGTTTGAAGCAGAAAATGATGTTGTTGCAAGAATTAGATCCTTGCAGAGTAAGAGAAGTGACAAGTTTGCATGGACATTCACTGGCTTGTCTTTCCAGGAGAGTATGCCAGAGTGTTTTTCATCATTTCAGGATGCTAGCAGTGCATCATAACAAAGTGAGGAAATTAGTTAGAATGTTGTATTATGCTAAGAGTCCAGCAATTATGCTTAAACAATTATGCGCTGCTCTTTTGCATGGTTCTGAAATAGATGTGAAGAATATATGTGAAGAAATTGAGTTTTGTTACTTTGGAAGTAAAGAGGAGAATGTTTAAATTGAGCAAGAAGAAGAGGGTCTTGTGGAAGATAGTGTACAGGTTTCCAGTACAGATAATTTCCAGAGGGAAATTGCGACGTTTGAGGTGAAATCAAGTGAGAGGCCGAATTTCACTTGTGTGTGTTGTCGACGCACTTGTTATAAGAATCGGACTAAGTTAGTGGATTTATATGCAAAAAGTGAAAGGGAAAATAATAGTGAATGGAAGGATTTTGCAACATACTTGATGGTAGAAAATTGTTTTGATTTGGGATTGGATCAACGTGTGTGTACTTATTGTTCTTGCAAATTAAATCAAAACCAGATGCCTGCTAGAGCAGTTCATAATAATCTGGAATTGGTTGAGATTCCTTCTGAATTGAAGGATTTAAATACTTATGAATCTATTTTGATTCAAAGTATCCATCCCTTTCAGGCTATTGTAAGAATGGAGCCAAAGACAGGGAAATTGCCTCCATCAGATTTACAGAGAGGATTAAAGGGAAGAGTTGTTTATTTGCCTCTAGATTTGAAGAAAAACATTAACACAATTGGAGTAGAAAAAGTGGAAGAGGAACCTCTGGTTATCTTAGTTAATGGGGTTCCGACAAAGAATAAGAAAATATGGCAAGATTTAGTAGATGTTAGGAAAGTTAAAAAGGCAACATTGTATATGAAAAAAAATAATAAATACTATAAGAATGTATATGTTGCAGAAGAGGAAGTAAGTGAGGAAGAGGATAGCGATTTGTGTGCTGGTCAAATTGAGAAAGTAGAACCCTCTACTAGTGAAGAAATATATGAACATTATAGTGTTCATCCTTTGCATTCCAAGGAAGTCATGGGGAATGCTATTGAGTTGTTTCAAATGAAACAAGCCAAAGGGAGTCCCATTAGTGTTTGGGAGGAAAGTTTGGAAGCTCGGTGTTTCCCACAGCTTTTTCCAACAGGTCAGGGAGGAAGATATGATGAGCGACCTCATCAAATTCCTGCTTCTGAATACCGGACTTTGCGATTGTATGCAGGAGATGCTAGGTTTCGACAATGCATTCCTTATTTGTTTCATCTCCTGTTTGAAAGCGATCTGTCTGGACTGTCATATGCAGTGAACCACATCTTGAAAAGTGGTATACACATGCAAAACATCTCGGCAAGTGACTTTATGGATAAAGTCAATGTCCAAGATAGTATTTTGGATTCTCACCTGATTAATCTCATGGCGTGTCAGCGTGGTACTAATGAGTACTGGTACCGTCGTCATGGTGATTTAAAATGTATGCTGAGGAACTTAGGTACTCCCACATGGTTCCTCACTCTGAGCTGTGCCGAGTATGGCTGGGAAGACTTACTTGAATTTCTACGAGAGGCAAATGCTAACGTAGATAACATCGAATTCAAGACACCCGGAGAACTGTGCTCTTTGGATCCAGTCAATGTATGTAGGTACTTCAATCATAGATTTGAAGCTATGATGTCTTTCATCATGAATAAGAAGAATCCACCTCTTGGAGAGGTGTTGGATTTCTTCTGGAGAAAAGAGTACCAAGCAAGAGGTGCTCCTCATATACATATGTTGCTGTGGATCAAGGATGCACCTAAATTTGGAACGGATCCAGAAGACTCAGTGATGAGTTTCATCCAACAGTATTCTACATGTGCTGTTCCAAACGCAAAGGAGAAGAAAAGCCTAAGAGAAAAAGTTCTGCGTTTCCAAAGCCATCGATGTGGAAAGTACTGCCGTCGTAAATTCCGAAACAAGGACAAGTTCTACACTAAATGTCGTTTCGGCTTTCCACGACCGGTGATTTATAAAGGAAGAGTAAACAGTTTGATGTCTTCGCTGCGACACAATGTCATGAAGAAATCACCTAAAAACACTTACAATTTGAAGAGGAACGAAGAGTCCAAGTACATCAACGACTACAACCCGGTGATTTTGTCCATGTGGAATGCTAACATGGATATACAGTTTGTGGCTGATAACTGTATGGCTGTGGCTCGGTATGTGACGTCTTACATCACCAAAAAAGAGAAGACAGAATTGAAGGATATGTGGGAGGACATTTCCCATGAAAAGAGCCTCAGCAAGAAGTTGTACAGTTTCAGTCTGAAGATGTTGTCGCATCGAGAAATCGGAGCGTACGAATGTTCTGACCGGTTGTCTTCAGCAAGTCTCTATGCCAAGTCCAGGAGTATCGTTTGGGCGAGTCTTGGTCTTGCTGCAACGCGTAATCGAGTTCTCAAACCTGTGCGGGAAATTGAGTATTTGGCGGAAAAGGAGCCAAACAGTACCGACATTTTGAAGACAAACATGTTGGATACATATTATCCAAATCGAAGCAGTCACCTTGAGAATGTTTGTCTGTATGAGGTTCTGCAAAATTACATATTCAAGAGGAACATCAAAGAAGATACTGAGAAAGGAGTGTATGCTGTAATAGGAAGTGAGGGATGTCTGGTCAAGCAAAGAAAATGCCACTTGGTAAACCATCGAAAATTGAGTGGCGAATCTCCTGAAAAAAAGGAGTTTTTCTATTTAGCACTTTTGCACCTTTTCAAGCCTTGGCGTGCAGAAGAGGAACTGCTTGGAGATTTCCTCTGTTACGAAGACTCTTTCAATGCCGCCAAGGAGACCATAGAATGTCCTGCTTTTCCCAAATATGTAGAAATGTTGAATGCGGAAATTGAGCAGGAAGCAACGATTGCAGCCGAGATTGCCAGAGACAGTTCTCAGGACAGTCAGAGTTCTGCTTCATTGAGTCAGGATCCACTAGGAGGACCTGTTATTGAAAATGAAGCTGCCACTGCTATGAATGAAGTGGAAAGAGCCATGGCACATGCTCAGGAGGATGCGGTTAACTTAGAAGAGTTGGAAAGACAACTTAACGTTGAGCAGAGGAAAATATATGACGAAGTTACCATGCAAATTGATCATGGATTAAGTCATGATAAGAAAGAGTGCTCATGTACGTCGTTGAAGCCTGTCCGACTGTACGTGAGTGGAGAAGCGGGAACTGGAAAAAGTTTCCTCATTAAAGCAATTTCATGCTATTTGCAGGAAAGGACAGAGTCATCGCTGTCTTGTGTTGTCACTGCTCCAACTGGACTGGCAGCACATAATATTAAAGGGATTACTTTACATCGTTTACTGATGCTGCCAGTGGAGCATGACAACAAATTACAATATCACAAGCTATCTGGAGATGCTTGTTTTGAAGTTTCAAGAATCTTGAGGAAAATGAAACTTCTTATCATTGACGAAGTAAGCATGGTTTCCAATGTCATGCTTGCCTTTGTGCATTTGAGGATGCAAGAAGTTCTCAAAACAGAGTATGATGTGTTATTTGGTGGCAAACACATCATTGTTTTCGGAGATCTTTTGCAGCTGACACCAGTGAAAGGGCAACCTGTGTTCAAAATGCTCACGCATGAAGATACCAGGAAGTGCCTAGGCAGCATTGGCAACGTCAATATATGGTTAAACTTCAATTATGCTGAACTGCATGAAAATATGCGTCAGGCGAAGGATGAAGTTTACAAGACTATTCTACAAGATGTTAGAATTGGAAAAGTGACCGAGCATGGGAAAGAAGCTTTACATGCACGATTACTGTCAAATTTATATCCAGAACAAGATGTTGTGCCTGAGAATATTTTTCAGAAAATTACTGAGAAGAAATCTGGAATATGTTTGATGCCAACTCTTGCAGAATGTGCCAAATCTAACAACAAAATGTTGCATTTAGAAAAGCAAGAGATTGTGAAACTGGAAGCTATTGATAGAGTAGAGCATATGGGATCAACAATTATTTTGTCTGAGAATCTGAAAACAAAATTGGATTCATTAGAGAAGAGTATATCTAAAACTGCAGGTTTTGAAAAGACTCTGAATGTGTGCTTGAACTGCCGTATAATTTTAAGAAGGAATTTACATGTTGAAAGAGGTCTGGTAAATGGATCAATGGGTAATGTTGTTGATTTTGTGAAATACAGAAATAGAGATGGAATTGAATTTTTAAAAATTAAATTTGATGGCATTGAGGAAGTACAGCTAATTGCTCGTTGTTCTGCTAGATTTTTGCTTGTAAAAGACTTATATGTTCGCCGTAAGCAGTTTCCTGTTTGCTTGGCATATGCGGTGACAATTCATAAATCGCAAGGTTTAAGCGTAGACAGTGCATTGGTGAATATTGGCAGTTCTGTGTTCAAGGAGGGTATGGCATATGTGGCATTGTCACGAGTTAGAACTTTATCGGGATTGTACTTGATTGAGTGTGATGTCACAAACATTTGTGCGGATCTAGATTGTGTTAAGGAATACAATAGGTTAAGAAGAGAGTATGCGCCACATTTGCCTCAGTATCCTTTGTTTGAGAAACGTGTGGTAGGCCGGAAACGAAGAAATGAGAACAATACTGGGGAGGTTGTAGCAAAAAGACAAAAAGTCAATGAACCTAAAATTACAAGCAGAAACAAAAAGGATTCTGTTGAAGATGTTGTTGGTTTTCAGTTTGAAAACAGTTCTGGTGTCAACTGCTATGCTAATGTAGTGGTTAATGTTTTATTTTCTCTAAAAAATGTAAAAGAAGAGATTGTGGTCAATTCTGATCAAAGATTTTGCAGTTTGTTAAATTCTGTGTTAGAGAAATGTACCACTGATAGAAGAAACATAGAAAGTGTGTCTGAAATTCGAAATCTGTTAGACAGATGTTCAGGCCAAACACAATTCTCTCAAAATATTCAGCAAGATTGTCAGGAGTTTTTAATGTATATGCTTGATGTATTACATGCTGAAGGTGTAGATGTAGATCAGCTGTTTGGGCTTTCTTATCAATGGCAGCATGACTGCGAGAACTGTATGGTATCAAGTACTACTAGTGTAGACTCAGAAAGATTTATATATTTAACTTTGCCAGACAGTAAATCAGTCTCCTTTAATAAGCTAGTAAAAGCAGCTGATCACAACATGGAGTGTAGCCAATGTAAATCTGAAATGATGTCCACATTATTTATACGAACATATGGCCAGTATGTCATTTTAATGTTCCAACGATGTAGGCCTGATGGAACAAAATTGACAACTTTAATTAAAAATTTTGTAGCTTCGCAGTTGTCAATATCAGGAAGGACTTTTGTAACTGCAGCAATTATATATCATGACGGCCCTTCAATAACATCAGGACATTACACAGCTTATTTAAAGTCTAGAAATGGCTGGTCATTCTGCAATGATTCTGTTTTAATTTTCAAAAAAAAATTGCCGTATGACCTTAAAAACTCTTACCTGGTGTTTTTAAAACCAAAATTTTAGGGAAAGAATCTCGGGATGTGCTCTGTGGAATTTCAAGAAGTTCTAATGGCTCCTACACAATTTGGCCTTGAGGATAAGTGTAGTTCAGAGACATAACTTCTAACCATAGGACTGGACATTATGGAGAAATACGTGCACTTTGAATGAGTTCAGAAAAACTGTTTCTTTTTATAAACTAATTGAAGCAGCCAATCAAAACATGGAGTAGAGGGAATGTAAGTCTGCAATGCTGTCTACTGTTTTACATTGCTTTGTGATTAAAAGTGATGTAGAGAATTAAATAATTGTAGTAGTCATAGAGGTAGTGTAAGTCTGCTTGTATCAGTGTCATAGGAAAAGTAGAACATGACTGAGCAAGAAGGGGAAGATATTACTATTCCAGGATTGTGAAAATGATCTTCAACATTTTAATTCTGAAAGTTGCGGAAATGCCAAATGACGGGATTGGCTTACAAGAAATCCAAGAGTTATAAATGGCTCTGACAAGATTTGGCCTTGTGGAAAATTGTGGTAGAGAGCAAGAAGTCATTTATTGCATGTAACGTGTTTTTAAAAACGATGGAGATTTTCTTTCAGAAAGTGGCGGGCTGAAAGTAATAACAGCACAAAAGAGTGTAAGCTGTTCATAGGACATCCTTGGACGTCATGGAAAGTAAGTTAACTTTAAGGAGTTCTGAATTTTGATTTCTGATGTTGTATGGGTTTTTTAAACACAATCATTTTGATTGTGTTTTTTTTCCCCCGCTGTTACATGATGAATACCTTCAAGTCACTGTTTTTAGTGAATTTTGATACATTCTGAGAACAGCAAAAATAAACCATTTAACATGTATAATTAATTCTGTACTGTTTGCATTTATGA
Organism: Lissotriton helveticus; assembly: GCF_964261635.1. NCBI lineage: Eukaryota > Metazoa > Chordata > Amphibia > Caudata > Salamandridae > Lissotriton > Lissotriton helveticus. Next base: position 375,913,509 of record NC_136063.1, read on the forward strand.
TGTATATGTAGAACTGTGTAGGAGGCATGGAGAAGGTGAGGCTTCTGTAAGTGTCAAAGTTGTTGCATGCAGTGCTGCACTTCTGCGTATTCTTTCATATGCTAGACTACATCTGCACAATGAGATACCTAAGCAAAGGAAACGCAAGTGATGTGATTGAGAAATGAGCAAAATAAATTGCACGTATTTCAATTACATCACCTGTGTTTCCTATCATTACGAATCACATTGTGCAGATCAAGTTTAGGTCTGTCCAGGGAAACATAGGAGGTTTCTACTTTGTTGAAGAGTGCAGTGGACATGACTCACTTCATTGGTAGACTTTCACAGATATTATCTCCTCTGTACACTTCAACAAGTGTAAATCTCATCTTGAACTCTGAGTAGGCCTCACCTTAAACAAACCTCTGGATAGGAGACATGTTATTGGCATCCTGAAGCGACACTTTTCTGAAACAAGAGCAATGCAAAAGATGCACCATGTTTTAAGATAGGCCTCACTTCATCTGTATCAAGATACTGTTAGTTTAAAATGTATATCTTTAGGACTGTGTAGGGGACCTGGAGAAGCAGAAGCTTCTGTCAGTGTCAAAGTTGTTGAAAAACTATTTGTCCTTCAATCTTTTCCCTTGTCTTTTGTAATTTTTAAATACATGTTTTAATATTTTTCAAATGTTGGTTCTCTCTTTCACAGATTGAAAGTATAAAAATAAAAAGTGAGTAATTTAACGGCAATTATAAGGTAAATAGTTGTACTCTTTTCGTTACATTTCTATCACATTCACCTACTATTAGATCCACTGCTTCACTTCTTTAACCCTCAGTTTCCTGCCTTTGCTACTTTCCTCATTCCTTTCTCTATTACCTACTTACTCAACTCCTTCCACTCTTTTTCTCAGTCCCTCTGTTCTCATAGTTCCTCAGTCTTGTTCACTCACTCCGTCTCTATTACTCTTAGTGTCTGTGAATTACTTTCCCACCTTTTTTTTGGACCGCTTCCCGGGAAGTGGCCCGGTTCGCAAACCAGCAGCGTTACGGGAGTCCACCATTTTGTGTTTCGGTAGAATCAAGATACAAGATGGAGGGCAAATAATGTTCAGAATGGGTAGAAGGGGGCACGGTAGATGTATCTTGACCCCCTTGGTTTTCTGAGGGTGGCTGAGGAGGACCATAGTTCTTCACTCTTGTTCACTCTCTCTGTTTCTATTAATGTCACTGTTTCTGACTGATCAAATTTTTTTTTTTTTAAAAAGAACAGTAACTATAAGGGAAGGAAACAGACAGTTATGTTAAAAGAAAGACAGCTATAGGGAGTAAACTAAGGATACTGTTACCGGCAATCCACTGCTGATGATGTTACTGACCATGTCATGAATGATGTAATATGTGACATCATCAGCAGTGGATTGTAGGTAACAGTATCTCTTGTTTACTCCCTAGAGCTGTCTTTCTTTTCACATAACTGTCTGTTTGCTTACCTTATACTTACTGTTCTTTTTTTTAAAAAATATTTTTTTTGGTTAGCTTCCGGTACGCGTACCGGGTAGCGCTCCGGGGAGCGAACTAAAAGAAATAGAGGTTGGCAGAGTTCCAAATATTCTACCAATTTTTTTATAACGGGGAGGTAGTTCTGAAAAGAACTTTTTTTTTAATGTTTTTGTTGTTTTATATTTTTTTTATTATTTTTTTTACATTTTTTTACTTTTTTTGTATTTTCTGAACGTTTTTATATTTTTTGGGGGTTTTTTTGGGGTGGGGGGAACAAAAACGATCCATTGTAAAGGGCTCAACAGGAGCAACAAAAAAAAAAGAATTTATTTTTTGGGGCGTCTCGGACAAACATTAACATGATTCTGAATAGCTCTCATAATCAAAATGATGCTACTTTCCCTGTAGCAGATGAAATCGCCGCAGTGCACGCACACTTGCTTCACGTGCCCAAACAACATTTGAATGTTTGGGATCATCTCCCTCGCCTCTGGTCCCGACACCTCTGGAACAACCGATCTTCTTGCCATTGGAAGGGGATTTTGTTGCTCATCACGTAGCTGGGCAGCACTATAATTATTTGGGTGCCACCTACTCATATGCCGATGCATAGTGTGATTGCCGTAACTGTATTTTTTTTCAGTTCCCCTTGACAATCTATCACCGCATATACGGCAAAACACGTAGCGTGCATTCACTTTTTTTGCCCCTCAGGAAATTTATAGAATTGCCAAATGTAATTCTCTTTTCGATTGTACCTCCTGGGCTCCTCTGGCAAAAACCTTGGCTCTTCCTCCTCTTCCTCCTCTTCCTGTTCTTCCTCTTCTTGCAAAATTACTTCAGCAGGTGGTCCTCTCTTATTTGGATTTGGTGGAGGTGGTGGGTTAGAACCAGCTGAAGCTACTAATGAAGCCATGTCAAAGTGTAAATAAAGGGTCTTTCTCTCACCAAGATGAAAGTCAGAGTGAGGAAAGAAGGAGGGGTTTTCATCATTTGGGAAAAGCAAAAGTTCTAAACCAATGAAAAGTGTTCATTTTAGATCACATGACCTAGTATTACATCATTAGGAAACCAAAAGTGAAATGAACCAATGAAAAGTGTTATTACCGAGTCACATGACCTGCTGTGTTTACGTTACGCGGTCGGCGCCGCGCCCCGGATCGCTTCCGGTTCGCGTACCGCTGCGCTTCCGGGTACGCTAACGTAGCACGTCATATGACGTATCACGCGAGAACGCGAAACGTCATGCTGACGCGACGCGTCACGATGTTGTTTTCTAACGCGACAGTTGCGCAAACGGAACGTTTACCGGTTCGCGGACCGGGTCGCGGCTCCGAATTGAGCTAACGGGAAGCTAACCGGTTCGCGTACCGGGAGCGAAACAATAAAAATAATTTAAAAAAAATTGTATTAAAAACATGTAAAAAATATTTTTCGATTTAAAGAAGAATACATTGTAAAGGTTTTGATATTTGCTATTAAAAAACCATTGAAATTCACTGAAAAAACCATAGGTTATAGACCATATATAGTTAGGAATTAGCATTTACAAAACCTTGAAAATTCACTGAAAAAACCATAGGTTATAGACCATATATAGTTAGGGATTAGCATTTACAAAACCTTATTTTACTCACACAAAACCATTGAAATTCCATATATAGTTAGTTGTACTAACTATATATCACGCACCCGCAATCCACTGCTGATCATGTCACATATTACATCATTCATGACATGGTCAGTGACATCACTGATGACATCACTGATGACATCTCAAATGACATCACTGATGACATCACTGATGACATCTCAATGACATGACTGATGACATCACTGATGACATCTCAAATGACATCACTGATGACATCACTGATGACATCTCATTTGACATTACTGATGACATCACTGATGACATCATTCATGTGATAATACGATGAACTTCTTCAGACTCTAAAATAACCTTAGATACACTCAGTGTAAACAGACACTCACAGACTGTCACTCATCCATGGAGTTACTCACACACCTACTCAGTCATGCAAAGAATCAATTACACCTCCATTTCCTCAACTATACAGTTATACATACCTTACTTATTCAAACATATACTAACACATATTTACTCTCTTTTACAATCCCTGATACAAGTTCACAATGATCAATACAGCCACTCACACATTCACGGACTCTTATGCACAGTTATTTATATATGTCAACTCTCACATGTACTGTGTTTTACATATGTTCTTACTTTGACATGTAGCACTCAGATATCCATTCACTCACCAATGCACTCAGTCAACCGCCCATACACCTGTTTCCACATGCACTTTTGAATCCATATATCTAGTGAATCAACTGCTTACACATCTATGCACAGAGTCATACACCTCCCAGCCACCCACACACACACTCAGTCTCCCATACAAATACTTGGGCAACCAATCAATAACCCATATACTTACTCATATAGCTACTGATCAACACATGCAGCAGTTTACAGAACAACAGACATAATGATGCACAAATTAAGACAGTTTACTGACTAACCCATGCACTCAGTGACACACATTTAATCACTCACTCATACAGTCAGTCACACACCTACTAAATCCTTCATCCAGACACTTATACATCCACTCATTCTTCAATATGTAAGACATTTGAGATGTCATCAGTGATGTTATTTGAGATGTCATCAGTGATGTCATCAGTCATGTCATTGAGATGTCATCAGTGATGTCATCAGTGATGTCATTTGAGATGTCATCAGTGATGTCATCAGTGATGTCACTGACCATGTCATGAATGATGTAATATGTGACATGATCAGCAGTGGATTGCGGGTGCGTGATATATAGTTAGTACAACTAACTATATATGGAATTTCAATGGTTTTGTGTGAGTAAAATAAGGTTTTGTAAATGCTAATCCCTAACTATATATGGTCTATAACCTATGGTTTTTTCAGTGAATATATATATATATATATATATGTATATATATATATATATATATTCACTGAAAAAAAAAATATATATATATATATATATATATTACCTACTGGCGGTCGCCAGTAGGTATATATAGTTAGGATTTTTTCTCTATGGGATTTTTGAAAATTCTATGTCTAATAACTTTGGCGTTTGTGGACGGAATTGGCTGAAATTTTCAGGAAAATGGCACATTTTGTTTCTGAGCAGCCCTTAAAAATGTGGGGGGGGTTCGTCAAGGGGGGGCCGAGAAAAAAGGGGGGTCCCAAAACGTGTTTTTAACATTGAGTTTTCCATAGGGCGGTTGGCCTCACTTTTAGCCCGAACGGCTGAATGGATTTGCACGAAACTTGGCAAAATTGTAGGGACTGGTAGCCCGATGTGCCTTTTGTAGGTCTCAATATATGTGCTACAGTGGATTTTGAGAAATTAACGTTTAAAAAAAGATATATATCTGTAACAGCGGACCGGGCAGCGCTCCAGTACGCGTACTTTTCGCGCAACGGAGCTTTGTGAAGCGAAGCTGATTGGTTCTCCGGCGTCTGTAAACATTCCAAACAGTCCGTAGCGGCCGCCATCTTGTCTCTCGGTAGGATCGAGAGAGAAGAGGAGGCCAAAGCGAAGGGGCAAATGACCATAAGGGGGCATAGTAGATCCTCGCTGACCCCCTAGGTTTGATGTGGAGGTTTTAAAAGGGCCCGCGGGGCAAAAAAAAAATATAATAATAATAATTGAACGGCTGAATGGATGTGCACGAAACTTGGTAAAATATTAGGGACTGGTAGCCCGATGTGCCTTTGCTAGGTCTCAATATATGTGCTCCAGTGGATTTTGAGAAATTAACGTTCAAAAAAAGATATATATCTGTAACAGCGCTCCGCTTCGCGTAACGGAGGTTTGCGAAGCTGATTGGTCATTCTGTCACTGGGCTATAGTTGGGCTACATCTGGCTGATATTTGGGCTACATTTGTTTTTTTTGTCTCTGGCGGCCATCTTTGGGCTACATTGGGCTACATTGGGCTTCATTGGGCTTCAATGGGCTACATTGGGCTACATTTGGGCTCCAACATATATATAGGCCAATGTAGCCCAATATATATTTTTCAAAGTTAATTTTCGTAAAAACCACTGGAGCATATATCTTGAGACATAGCAAAGGCACATCGGGCTACCAGTCCCTACAATTTTGCCAAGTTTCGTGGAAATCCATTCAGCCGTTCGAGCTAAAAGTGAGTCCAACCGCCCTATGGAAATGAAGGAAATGAATGGGTAATTTGTAATTAGCAAATAGCTCATCGCAAACTAGGAATGGTAAAGAATCGCTATTTATTCCTTAAAGTTCGCTATTTAGGAAATGCAAAAAACTTTGATGATACATATGGCGGTTCATCTCTAACAAGATAAGAAGCATAGGGATAGATTTATGATGACTGGCGCATCACCAGGGATGTGTTAGTCATTCTGTGCCGCTGTTCCGTCACCTATGGTGTGCTGCATTTACAATGCGGCGCATCATGGGGCAAAAACAGCACAGATGCGTGATGTATCTGTGCCGTAAAGGTGGCGCATTGCTGGAGTTGTATCGCAAGTGTGATGAAGCTCCAGCAAGGGTCGGGGGTGCCCCTGTCGCAGGGTTTCTGTTCTCACACAGAACTGTGAACAGAGGATTGGAACCTCGGCGAATTAGGGTGTCCCAAAACTCACCTTAGTAATCAAAAACCCCTTAGCAAGCTAGGTACAGTGTCACATTGGATATAACAAACTCTCAATGTTTAGACAATCCAGAATATGAACTTATAGTACCTCAGAATACGTGGAACTCATGAACAGTCGGTCGTTATATATTTCTTAGAAACCAGAACATGGAGTTAAGAAGAACACATGTGTATTTGAAATGTTTATTTACTAATGCCGTCTTCTCAGGCGTAGTATCTTAGATAATACAAGTACACATATTATCAGTAGCAAAATTACCAGCATAGTTACTAGTACATAAAAAGCGAATGGTGACAGTATGTTAACATGCTGTAAATGAATAAGAGTTAGCAACACTTATAAGCAGCCGCGGGCCATGGAGGGAGTTACGGTGGGGCAGGGAGGCGGGGAGGGGGAGGGGCAGGGTGGAGAGAGCTCCACCCTGCCCCTCCCCCTCCCCGCCTCCCTGCCCCACCGTAACTCCCTCCACGGCCCGCGGCTGCTTATATCTCACCCTCCCTAATACACATATTATATTATTTGCTAAGAAGGTCTCTTTGTGTTGGTTTAGGGCGTGCCCATACTTTAGTGTCTTAGATTTGAAGGAATCACATCAGCATACACCAGCTCTCTCTTCATGTGAACCGCATCAACTGTTGTGTATGTGTGTTCGGCAAAGCAATATAAAACCCGCCTCATGCCCAGAATTGGCAGAAGTTGCACTTATGTTATGAGTATGAAGTCGTGGAGATCAGACCTCATAATAATTCTGTATCGTGTTGTTCTTGAAACTTCAGCACTCGCTGTACAGATATAGTTTAACAAGCAAAGCAGATAGTAGAGCAATAACATATTATTCTCATGTAAACCACGATGAACTACTAGGTTGAAAGCTAAAGCAACAACTAAGTGTCGTGTGCAGAAGTTGCAAAAAAGGAAAAATGGCGTTTAAACCGGTAATGAGCCCATGCTAACTTAACACGGTGTAAAGATATCCAGGACCTAGATGACACCTCCCCATGATCCGGAAACGAACTGAATAAGATAATAGAAGTGCCATCTCATGAGAGCAGATTGCAAGTTTATATGTGGACGGTCCGCAAGGTAAAGCATTAAAAACTAGGAAAATTTAATGCTAAAGAAAAATAAAACAGCCAAGTACTTTATCGAGTCTTAAGCCAATAGGCAAGCTAAATAATAAAAACTTGACAAATAAGTCAATGAATTGTCAATGAAATGCTAGTACTCAGCATATCAAACATGAAAAAGGTCTATGACATAACTGTGTATGCAAAATAAGCTGCAACAGCCTCCAATAGGAAGTCACCGTCTTCATCCGAAAAGAGTTCAGCCATCCAATTTAAAAGCGGAAAAGAACATACGTGCTCTCCCAGCACCGGATCCTCTATCACCATCAGAGGACAGCTCGGTGGGTTTTCAAGAAAGCTCTGTTCCAAGAAAGACTGTGTTGCCGCCAGTAAATTCCAGGGACCAATTAGTCCATGCATCAATGCCACAGCCATAATCCTTTCGCCAGGACAAACCAACTCGTGAGTAATGATAGGAGTCATCAGCTGATTAAAGTCGACGTCAGGAGAAACCGGTCCGCAGAGACACAAATCAATGGCCCAATCGAAATCACAGGTCAGGCAGTGAAATACAGGCTGGACACAGGTGAAGTAGGAGAATCGAAAAGATAATCCATATGCCGTGCTTAATATCGCCAACGGCATTGTGCCATAATATTCTAGCATGCGATTGCGGAACAGTGTCAGCAGCTGCAGGGCGGGAGCTTGCACAGGAGGGACATCCATATTTAAAAATGTAAAAAAGCACAAGAGCGTCCGCTGGTAATGCAAGTAAAAATGGGAATCCACGAAGCAGAGTGGAAAAAATAGAATGAAAGAAAGCAGGGATGACTCCAAAGATTTTCTCAAATGAAGTCACGAGACCACTGGTAACAACTTTAAAAAAGTGCGCCAGGGCCTTTGTGGAGGACGCGTTAAAGATAGTCCGAACCATCTTGCTGAAATGGAAAGGCAAATCTGTATTGAAAAGGGTCTGCACCTCTGTACGGTTGTTCGCTATGTGAAGCACGAAAGTTTCACGGGCCGAACTCAAGGCCACCTCTCTCTGAGACAAAAGAGCTCTTATTCTTGCCATGCCGTTGAAATCTGCTCCCAAGGTTGGTATTTGTGGCGAGATTGAAAACTCCCTATGTTCATGTGTGGGAGGAAATAGAACATTTCGGCAGCAAATAACCCGTTCACTTACTGTTACGATAAAAGGAATACTTTTAATTAACCCAGAACAATCTTCATTATTGAGCATCAAATAACTACCATTTTCCAACAACTTGAACGTGGGGATGATAGCAGGAACTGGCGTGCCTTGCAACACGCAAGCCATATTTGGTCGGTGTTTGTTGCATGAACCGTGTAACTGTATGTGCCTACACATTAGTGAATGATGTGGCGTCTCAGTGCATTCCTCTCCATTCAGATAAACTTCTTGATCATCTTTGAAACATCTGTATGTGTATGGAAGCGACCAGACCTCATGAAGAAAAGCACTACCTAAAGGTTCATAACGACCTATTGGTATATATTTCATACAATTTGAAAACTTATATAAAGCAAAAGGCAGCGTTATTAAACCGTGGATAAGGCACGTTGGCAAAAAACCCGCAATCCTCTGCTGATGATGTCACTGAGCATGTCATGAATGATGTAATATGTGACATCATCAGCAGTGGATTACGGGTAATAGTATCTCTAGTTTACTCCCTTATAGCTGTCTTTCTTTTAACATAAGTGTCTGTTTCCTTCCCTTATACTTACTGTTCTTTTTTTAAAAAAAAAATTTTGGTTCACTTCCGGTTCGCGTACCGGCGAGCGAACTGGGAAGCGAACTACGAGAAATAGAGGTTGGCACAGTTCCAAATATTGTACCAATTTTTTAATAACGGGGAGGTAGTTCTGAAAAGAACTTTTTTTTTTATTGTTTTTGTTGTTTTATATTTTTTTTATTATTTTTCTGAACATTTTTTTACTTTTTTTGAATTTTTCTGAACAGTTTTATATTTTTTGGGGTTTTTCTTGGAGGGGGCAATGAAAACGATTCATTGTAAAGGGCTCAACAGGAGCAACAAAACAAAAAAAAAGTATTTATTATTTTGGGCGTTTCGTACAAACTTGCATATGATAGTCAATAGCTCTGTTGATCAGAGTGATGCTTCTTTCTCCGTAGCAAATGAATCCATTGCAATGTACGCAGACGTGTTTTACTTCACCAAATCTCATTTGTATATTTGGCACAATCTCCCTGCCCTCTGGTCCCGTTACTTCCGGTACAACAGATCTTCTGGCCATAATAGGGAGATTATCTAGGTCGTTCCGAAACTGTGCAGCACTGTAGTTGTTAGGATGCCACCTAGTCATATGGCGATGCATTGTGTAGTTTCCGAAACTCTATTTTTTCTCGGTCCCTCTGGACAGTCTATCTTGACATATAAGGCAAGTTACGTATCTTGCATTTACTTTTTTCTGACCTTTGGGAATTTTAAAAAATTGCCAAATGAAGTTTTCTTTCCGGTGAGACGTCCTGGGCTCCTCAGGCAAAAACTGCCTCTCTTCGTGCTCGTCGTCCTGTTCCTCTTCTTCCTCTTCTTGTTGAATTATAACTTGAGCAGGTGGTCCACTCTTCCTTGGATGTGGTGGAGGTGGTGGGGAAGCACCAGCTGAAGCTACTAAAGAAGCCATTGCTCACTGGTAACAAAGGGTCTTTCTCTCACAATGATGAAAGTCAGAGTGAGGAAAGAAGGAGGGATTTTCATCATTTGGGAAAAACAAGAGTTCTCAACCAATGAAAAGTGTTCATTTTAGATTATATGACCTAGTCTTACATCATTAGGAAACCAAAAGTGAAATGAACCAATGAAAAGTGTTATTACCAAGTCACATGACCTGCTGTGTTTACGTTAAGCGCTTTGCAGGGCCTCCCGGTTTGCTTCCAGAAACCTGCGCTTTGCGACTCGCTTCGCGTACCAGTTCGCTAACGTAGCACGTCATATGACGTATCACGCGACAACGTGAAACGTCATGCGGACGGGAGGCATCACGATGTTGTTTTCTAACGCGGCAGTTGCGGTAAAGAAACGTTTACCGGCTCGCGGTCTATTTCGCGGCATCAAGGTCAGCTAACGGGAAGCTTCCCGATTCGCGAAGCGGGAACGAAGAAAAAAAAATATTAAAAAAAAAAATTATTCATAAACATATAAAATATATTTTTGGATTTAAAGAAGAATACATTTTACAGCTACAGATATTAGCTGTTAAAAAACCAATGAAATTCACTGAAAAAACCATAGGTTATAGACCATATATAGTTAGGAATTAGCATTTACAAAACCTTGAAAATTCACTGAAAAAACCATAGGTTATAGACCATATATAGTTAGGAATTAGCATTTACAAAACCTTATTTTACTCACACAAAACCATTGAAATTCCATATATAGTTAGTTGCACTAACTATATATCGCGCACCCGCAATCCACTGCTGATGATGTCACATATTACATCATTCATGACATGGTCAGTGACATCACTGATGACATCACTGATGACATCTCAAATGACATCACTGATGACATCACTGATGACATCTCATTTGACATCAATGACCACATCACTGATGATATCATTCATGTGACAATACAATGCATCTCCTCACATTTTAATATAACCTCTGTTTCACCCAGTGTTAAATACAGAGTATAATTTTTGAAACCATTGACACACCAATACTAGTTACTACATACGCACTCACTGATTCCTATGTCTACACACACATTCACTCATTCACCCATACAATCATTCATACATACAATCACTCATCTTTACAACACTATCATATGCACTCATACACCTATACAGACACTCACAGTCTGCCACTCATCCATGGAGTTACTCACACACCTAGTCAGTCCTGTAAAGAATCAATGACACTTCCATTTTCTTGTCTATACAGTTAAACATAGAGCACCTTACATTTTCAAACATATACTAACACATACTTACCTTCTTATACAATCATTGATACAAGTACACATTGATCTGCACAGAGTCACACACCTCCCAGCCAGCCACACACACACTCAGTCTCCCATACAAATACTTGGACAATCAATCAGTAACCCATATAGTTAATCATATAGCTACTGATCAACACATGCAGCAGTTTACAGAACAACAGATATAATGATGCACAAATTAAGACAGTTTAGTCACTAACCCATGCACTCAGTGAGACACATTTAATCACTCACTCATACATTCAGTCATGCACCTACTAAATCCTTTGTCCAGACACTTATACTTCCACTCATTCTTCAATATGTAAGACACATTTTAACTTTACAGAAACATACAGTCACTGGATGTTGTCATCAGTGATGTCATCAGTGATGTCATTTGAGATGTCATCAGTGATGTCATCAGTGATGTCACTGACCATGTCATGAATGATGTAATATGTGACATCATCAGCAGTGGATTGCGGGTGCGCGATATATAGTTAGTGCAACTAACTATATATGGAATTTCAATGGTTTTGTGTGAGTAAAATAAGGTTTGGTAAATGCTAATTCCTAACTATATATGGTCTATAACCTATGGTTTTTTCAGTGAATATATATATATATATATATATAAACAAACACACCAGTCTCACGTTTCTGGAGCCCAGGACCCTTCAGGGCGGCTTCAGTGAAATGGGCACGGAGCAGCCCATTAAATGCACTTGCCATGCAGAAAAGAACGTTACTGAAGCCCAATACAGCAGCTCAGGTACCACGCTCGGTCCAGCAGCGTCAACTTCCTTGGCCCTAACGTTTCGGCTTAATTGCCTTGCTCACAGGTGGAAGAAGACACCTACGTGCGCTTTGACGATTTTAAAAGGGATGTTTAATCACGTGACTGAGTTCAAACACTATATGTCCCACAGTGCATTGTAATTATAGTTCAAATGTACTCACTGGAAGTCCTCACAATTTGTATCTTGAGTAGTCAGTTCTTTTAGGATACATGCACTGATGAAAAGTGGAATCCATAAAATACCAGTCAGGTGAAAGAATTATGCCGTAGTGTTTTCACTTCTACGTGCGACCAGCAGAAGCCTTGCGCTGCAGCACGATCATAGCAGGCGTCATCCTGCTTGAATCCCTTCCAAATGCAGACCGTTTTCGCTATGTAGCATTCCTTGGTAGGTCGGGTGCATTCGTGGATCAGGCTCCTCAATTTAACAAACAATATATATATATATATATTTTACCTACTGGTGGTCGCCAGTAGGTAGTTATAGTTAGGACCTACTTTCCATAGGAAATCCACAACATTCTATTTGGAATAACGTTGTCCAAGCAAATGGCCTGCTCCGCTCTGCTCCTTCCCTGAAAGTTTGGGGGTGATTCATCAAGTGGGGGCCGAGAAAAAAGGGGGGTCCCAAAACGTGTTTTCCCCATGCAATTTTCCATAGGGACCTTTAGCCAGGGCTACAGCCCAAACAGCTGAACGGAATTACACAAACTTTGGCAGAGAGGTAGAGTTCTGTTCACAGATTGTGCTTTTTGTTAAATGATGTAAATCCGTTCAGTAGTTCCTGAGATAATTGCGAGTAAAATCATAGCAATATCTATAGTCAGAGTTCAGTATGCGTACTGAAATCTGTTCAATTACGAGCGCGAGCTGCATGCTGATTGGCTGTGAACTGTCTGTCAACACTCGAAACCAGGAAGTGTTGGCGGCCATCTTGTGCCTCGCTAGAACCGAGTCACAAGAAAACAGTAAAACAAAGTTGAGAAATAAGGGAAGGGGGTAGGCTAGAGACATTGTGACCCTCTAGGCTTGCTCAGGGGGTCGTACATGGATGTTTAGGCTCTGTTTTTTATTTTTTATTTTTTTAAAGAAAAATCACGGCGTACGCTTATGTAAATACCTACAATTAGGAGATGCATGCTGATTGGCTGTAAATACTCAAAACCAGGAAGTGTTGGCAGCCATGTTATTTGTCGGGAGAGCAGAGTCACAAGAAAACAGTAAAAGAAAGTTGAGAAATAAGGAACGGGGGCAGGGTAGAAACATTCTGAGCCTATAGTCTTGGTCAGGGGATGGCCCATGGATCTTTAGGCTCAATTTTTATTTTTTTTTAAATAAAAAATGGCGGGGTACTCGTGCAGTACTTGTACGCGGTGGAAAAGGTGACAAAAAAAGTAGAAGTTCGTTTTATTCATTAGGTCCCGGGGGGCCAAATAGCGGGGGCAATTTTTCTGCATAATGGGGGCTTGTAAGGTGCCCCGAGCACTGGGGAAGGGCACTCCTCTGGTTTTATTTGAAGTATGTGGGAGGGGGGGTTACCCTCCTACTCCCCGCAGTCTCGGTGAGCGGCACCCCTGGGGTCTTTTACAAAAAAAAATATGTTTTGAGCTCTCTCTCTCCCCATACATGTTGCGGGGAACGCCACCTTTCTGGGGTAGTGATATGTAAAATGACCTTCCAGCACCGGGTACCTGCATTGTATGTAGTTTTTTATTAATGTTGGGAGGGTGGGCTTGACAATATGTCCTTGTAAATTCCCATAGAAGCCTATGTTCTGGTATTAACATGGGCTTCTATGGGAACTAACAAGGCAGTATTATGAAGCTCATTAGCACTGTTTTATTGGCAGTTTCTTGCCAATAAAACGGCCTTTTGTTGATAATATGCGACTTCGTTCCGTGTCCTGCATCGCATTTTGCGATGCAGGGCGCAGAATACGAAATTCATTTTATTAATTTAATTGTTTACTTACCTGCAATCATCCAGATTCCGCTGTTTATAACGCCCCACCCTGCCCCTCCCCCGCCCCATTTGCCTACCTCACCACAACTCTCTCCACGGGTCACGGCTGAGTCAGTTACTTGTACTTATGTTAAGCATAATAAATAATAAAAAAGTATATATTGTAAAATTGTCACCTGTGGAAGATACAAAAAACACAGTAACTAGATATATTTTACAACACAAAATAATTTGTAAAACATTTCATTTGCCTTTTTTGCTGTTCTCAGAATATATTGAATTTCACTACAAACAGTGAGTTCAATAGTACTCATCCCATAACAGCGGGCAAAAAAAAGACAATTCATAAGGATATCTTAAAAAAACCCAGTCAACATTGTCAATAACAATGTAAAAAATAGAAATAAAACATATCTTAAATGTTTTTTTCTAAGAGCAATTTCTTACATAAATATAAGATATCTCAAGCAATCATAAAATAACAATATATTCTGATTAATTTTCTTACACTGTAAATAATGTTACTTACAAGTAGATGCTGAGAAAATACACAGCAAAAAGTCCTTAATGGTTTTGCACACTTTTCCTTACGGCCAAATAGTATGCATCAAGTCCTTTGTTTGGAAGTTGTTCAATAGTAATCCTGAACGTTCGCCTCCCAGCCTTCTGTTCCAAAACCACCGACATCATCTACGGGTCTCCCAGGACTCATCCATCAATCCTACGCTGTTTATGATCTACATGGCCACCCTAACACAAGTAGGCCACCATCACAACTTCAACAACATCTATTACACAAAGAATACCCAGCTCATCCTCTTCGTCACCAAGAAGCCACATACCACCAAAAGGAACCTCCACGACACAATGAAGGACGTCAGCAACTACATAAAGAGCAGCACTGTAAACACAAACTGGCAGAAGATGAAGGTACTCATCCTCAGAGCCACTCCATCAGCCTCAGACAACTCCTGCTACCTGACTACAGTGTGAAGAGTACCAACACCTACTAACCATGTGTACAACATAGGATTCATCCTCCACTCCTCCCTCTCCATGTATAAGCAAGTCTACACCATGTCCTTGTACTGCTATAACACCCTCCACATGCTCCGCAACATTTACAAGTGGATCCTAACCAAAAGAAGAACAGTGACACAGGACCTCATCAGCAGCAGACTACACTGTGGTAAAACACTCTACACATGAGTTCTAGCCAAACACCTACAACAACTACAACAAATCCAAAAGACCACTACCTGACTGATCATCAATGTCCCCGGCTGCACCCACATCACCCACCACCTGATACACCTACACTGCCTCAATATCAACAAAAGGATCACCTTTAAGCTCCTCACTCTCACTTACAAAATACTCTACAACACCAGACTAATGTACCTTAACAGCACTAATCCTAAAGGGCAAATTGTGATCTTAAAATGTTGTCTTTAAAAATATTACGTAAGAATTTGGTAACTCTTTGGGCAAACGTTGCTTAAAAACGAATTGAGTATCATTACACTGTATCCAACCTTTCAGACATTTTAAATAAACAATGTAATGTCGAGATGGGGTTGAAGGTCCATCATGAAAAATAATAGCAACAGCTATAAAAGTTCTTCCTGATATTGAACATTGACCAGCTGCAAAAATTTTAATTAAAGTTTTCAATTTTGTTCCATCACTTCTACAACGTTGCAGCATTAAAATAACATACTGTCCATATCTTTGTATAAATAATGTTAATGACATTTCTGATTTACATTGGCTACACTCCATGTTTTGACTTGCTCCTCTAATTAGATTATTAAAAGACACTGATTCACAGTCAGGTAAAGTCAAATATATGAATCTCTCAGTGTCTATGTCAGTGCTACATGTAAACAAACAATTTCAACAGTCATGATGCCATTTATAAGAAAGGCCAAAAAGCTTTTCAACATCTATACCTTCATATTCTAGTACACCAAGCATAAACATTAAAAATTTCTGACAATCTTGCTGAATATTCTGCGTAAATTGAGTAGAACCAGAACATATGTCCAAAACATTTCGAATATCAGAAACCCTTTGTATTTTACTTTTATCACTAGTACATTTCTCATAAACAGAATTCAACAATGAACAGAATCTTTTGTCCCGATTTTCTACAATTTGCTGTTGGAAACTTTGAAGAAAAAAAACAACATTAACAACTACATTAGCATAGCAGTTGACATCATAACTATTTTCAAATCGATAACCAACATTCTCTTCAACTCTGTCCTTTGTCTTTTTGCTTGGAGGCGCAACTTCATCTTGTTTTTTTTCTATCTCTACAGTTTCAGAACCGATATTCTCAAATCTTCTTTTTCAACCTACCACACGCTTTTCAATCACTGGATATTGACCTAAATTGGGTGTGTATTCTCTTCCTAACCTATTATACTCTTTCACACAGTTTGTATCTGCAGAAACCTTTGTCTCATCAAAGTCAATCAAGTACAATCCAGATAAAGTTCTGACTCGAGACAAAGCAACATATGCCATACCTTCTTTAAACACGGTACTTCCAATATTCACTAAAGCACAATCTACACTTAAACCTTGAGATTTGTGAATGGTCACCGCATATGCCAAAGAAACAGGATAGAGAACAAACTACCTCAAGTGTCTCATCCTGTGGGGTAGACGTATAGAGTGACTCGACGTCAAATAAAACAAGAAGGTCAGTGGTGGTATCAAACTCAATTGTAGGTAGTAGACGTAAGACGTGTGTAGTGTATCTTAAAAAATTATTATATATTGTAGTTCTTACAATGATCATATTACTCTTTAAGGGCCCTGTACTGAGGTATATCTCTCTTTAAAAAGATTAAAAAGTGAAAAACTCCTCTTAGCCCGTCGAGTCTGCTATGTCTAGCTTTGTGAACTGGTCCATACTTGTACACAAGCACCTTGACATCTGTGATTACGAATATCTGGCTTGCCCTTCGATCACACACAATGGGTAACACTTGTACCCTCAGGATCCCACTTTGTGCTGCTGCACTAAGGGGGCATAAAATGATTACTGCGGCTGGGTTTCCCCAGGCGTTCCTAATCAGATGTCATTTATAGAGTTGATACTAATATACAACGTATGACCTTTCGACATAATCACTCTTTTGGCAATAGATATCATTATCCTCTAGTTGTGGTGTACGACTACCGATCGCGCCTTTGTTTGCATCAGACGGCTTTACCAGCATAATACACGCTGTCATAACAACAGCACTGGCGAGTACCGCCCAGTGTAACCCTTACTACCATCCAATGAGGAGATGGCTTTCAGAACACTATCATCCAATTCGGGATTGCCTCTACTGACCCATGTGACCACCCTGCCCAATGGCTTGACGGCTTTTATAGCCTGTGCGCTTCCTGGCCCAGTACTCCCCAGTCGGCTTGGATGCCGGCGGAGAAGTACCGACTGACAGGTAAGCGCCCCACTCTTTCATCAGGACATTTCTACTCCTTTATGGCTAATTTGAGCTTACTTACAGCGTATTGCTGCACTCTTATACCTCCATCGTACTCTCGTACTAGCAGTGTTTTACTGGATCACGACTGCTCGTTCTTTGCACGCCTCGCATTTGCGGGGACTATGGAAGGGTTACGGAGGCAGCATAATTTCAATCTCAATACGCCCTTTTACAACCAAACCAATTTGTAAATGGTCGGGGCGGTAGTTTGATGTCCTTTTACTATTACTTTTCCTGTGCACTAGTTATCTTTAGTTTGATACCTAAGGAGTAACTGTTCAGTTTACTGCATATTTACCCCCTTTTTTTATCAGAGCGGTGCTTCATTCATTTCCTGAGCCGCAGCCAGGAGGGGTGAGGTCTCTATTTCTTATGACACTGGTGAGATGGAGCTTGATCATTTGGATTATAAAATGTATATCCTTAATAATGATAAAAAATACTCAAACAGTGAGTTCCTTTGTATATCCTTCGAATACTAAGTGTACCTACATTTTTTGTTTCACACTAACTTTTGTCTTTGTGATGTGATGTCTTTCCTTCATTTTCACTTTGTTTTTCTCTTTCTTGTTCATAGTGAAACACACAGTTCACAAGAATAGGACGAAGAGGGGATATCTAATGAGTCAGGTGATCTCGTATTTTGTCTTATAAAGATTCCCTAAATAGTAATGGAATCACACGTTATTTTCTTTCTTTTTGTATTTCACACTTGCAGTAGCGGTAATCACATAGGTCCTGAAGAAAGCAAGGACGCAGCTGTCCATAAGTTGCTGAAACATGTTGACCTCTATTTACTCCTAGGCAGTTATATCGGCACACTGCCTGTGATTTTTTAATATTGGAGGAGTGGATAGCACCAGAATAAATTCTTTCAGTACTCCCTCACCCAATTTTAACATACCCTTTTTTCACATTTCTTTTGCACTGCAACATTAGTCACCTCGCTTTATTCCTCAACTCTGATACAGAGTAGTAAGACTCTGTCGACACCTAGCTTGATAGATGAGGTTCAGTTCCATTCTATCCTCATTTTTCAAAGATAGGTGTGCCATTCTTTGGTTAAAGAGGGATCCCAAATGATGAAGGGCGGTTCCGCGTGGTGACTGATGGGTACCTTCTGTTGACCCTATTTCTAGGTTTGGAAACTTACCTTTGATTTGAGGATAAACATAGTGTTTGTTGTTGAGCGTCCCTATCACTTCTAGGCTTTTGGTTCAGACCCTTTGACACTGTTGTGTTTTTTAAGTTATATGAGGGAACGTGTCAAAGCTTGGTCTCTAAAACTCCCTCGGGCCCCAACCCCACCGTAGTGTTATTATTGAATAGTTCCAATCAACATCATTTACTTGTCGCATATTTGTAGTAAGTTCCTTACACTGAAAATATGACCAAATGTTTACATTGCCAATACTCCCCAAAGACTTTCTAGTATCTTCATGCACGAGTGTTTTAAACACTGGCTGTCCTTTTACAGGACTAAGTTGTAGAAGATCTCCAAAAAGTATGACGTGTTTTCCTCCGAATAATATGTCATACTCTGTTTTAAGACTTTGCTGCATTCTTAAATGCACAAAGGCAAGCATTAAGTTTGAGACCATGCTTACCTCATCAATAATAAGAAACTTCATTTTCCTCAACACTCTTAAAACTTCACAAGAAGCTTCTCCAGATAGCTTGTGGGATTGTAATTTGTTGTCATGCTCAACTGGTAGCATTGATAAACGATGTAAAGTAATTCCTTTAATATTGTGTGCCACCAACCCAGTTGGAGCAGTGACAACACAAGACAAATGTGACTCAGTTCTTTTCTGTAGAAAAGTTGTGATTACTTTAATTTAAAAACTTTTTCTTGTTCCAGCTTGTCCACTCACATATGGATAGGTTCAAATGATGAGCAAGAGCACTCTTTTTTCTCATGAAGAAATTCATGGTCAATCTGTTCTCTCACTTGCTCATATATTTCTTTCTGCTCAAGATTTAGTTGTTCTTCTAAGTTTCCTAAGTTTGTTATATGTTCTTGACCTTGATACATTACTGTTTCCACCTCTTCCATAGCAGTTGCTGCTTCATTTAGAACAATTGGTTCTCCTAGTGGGTCCTGACTCAACGGAGGAGAAGTTTGACTGTTTTAAGAACTATCTCTAGCAATCTCAGCATCAATTGTAGCTTCTTGCTCAATTTCGTCATTCAACATTTTGACATCATTAGCAAAAACAGGACATTCTATAGTTGCAATGAAGGAATCTTCATAGCTCGCTAAATCTCCAAGTAATTCCAATTCTGAACGCCATGGCTTGAAAAGTTGCAAAAGAGCTAAATAGTAAAATTCCCTTTTGTCAGGTGTTTCGGAACTCAGTTTACGGTGATTAATCAAATGTCCTTTTCTTTGTTTCACCAGATATCCTTCAATAACCAAACCAATAATGGCATATATACCATTATTAATGTTTTTGGTAATATTCCGTTTAAAAATATAGTTTTGCAGCACTTCATAGAGACAAATGTTCTCAAGATGATGACTTCTATTTAGATAATATGTATCCAACATAATTGTTTTCAGAATATCAGTACTTTCTGGCTCTTTTTCTGCTAAATATTCAATTTCTTGTACAGATTTAAGAACTTGGTTTCGTGTTGCAGCAAGACCTACACTCACCCAAATGATTTTTCTGGATTTAGAGTACAGACTTGCAGATGATAAGCGATCCGAGCATTCATACGCTCCAATTTCTCGATGAGATAATATCTTCAAACTGTAACTGTATAATTTCTTACTTAGACTCTTCTCATGGGAAATCTCTTTGCACATTTCCTTCAATTCCGTCTTTTCTGACTTTGTTATGTATGATGTCACATATCGAGCAACAGCAATGGAATTGTGTGCAACATATTGAATATCCATATTAGCATTCCACATGGACAAAATGACTGAGTTATAGTCATTTATGTATTTTGACTGTTCATTTTTTCTTAAGTTGTAGGTATTTTTTGGAGACTATCTTGTGATATTATGTCGCAAAGATGACATAAAACTGTTCACTCTTTCTTTTGATATTAAAGGTCGAGGAAATGCAAAACGGCATTTGCTGTAGAATTTGTCCTTAGATGTGTACTTTAGACAACAGTATTTACTACAACGATGGCTTTGGAATCGTAAGACTTGTTGTCTTAAGTCCTTATCTTGTGTACTTTTGGGTACTTCACATGTAGCATATTCTTCAATAAAAGACAACACAGTATCATCTGAGTCTGTTCCAAATTTGGGAGCATCTTTGATCCATAATAGCATATGTATGTAAGGAGCACCTCTCGCTTGATACTCCTTTCTCCAAAAGAAATCCAGAACCTCTCCAAGAGGAGGATTTTTTTTGTTTGTGACAAAAGACATCATAGCTTCGAATTTATGATTGAAATACCTGGACACATTAACAGGATCCAAAGAGCACAATAATCCAGGTGTCTTGTATTCGATATTTGGTATATTTGGATTTGCCTCTCGAAGAAATTGAAGTAAATCATCCCAAGCATATTCAGCACAGCTTAGAGTAAGGAACCATGTAGGAGTTCCTAAGTTCCTTAGCATGCATTTGAGTTCTCCATGACGACGGTACCAGTACTCATTAGTACCACACTGACATGCCATCAGATTAATCAGCTGAGTTTCCAACACATTATCTTTCTGCTGTACTTTATCCATAAATTCCTTTGCTGAAACATTTCGCAGATGTACACCTGTTTTCAATATGTGGTTTACTGCATAAGAAAGTCCAGACAAATCACTCTCAAACAAAAGATGAAACAAATATGGAATACATTGTCGAAATCTTGCATCTTCTGCATATAATCTTGATGTCCGGTATTCAGATGCAGTAATCTGCACAGGTCGTTCATCATATCATCCTCCCTTTCCTGTAGGAAACAACTGAGGGAAACAACGAGCTTCCAAGCTTTTTTCCCATACAATAATGGGACTTCCTTTTGCTTCTTTCATTTGAAATAACTCTATAGCATTCCCCATCATTTCTTTGGAATGCAATGGATGAACACTGTAATGTTCGTAGATTTCTTCAGTTCTGGACACATCCACTTTTTCAATTTGTCCAGATGGCAAGTCAGTATCTTCTTGTACAGATATTTCTTCTTTTCCCACATACACATGTTTGTAATATTGATTACTTTTTACCAGATACAACGTTGCCTTTTTCACTTTCCTAACATCCACTAATTCTTGCCAGATTTTCTTACCCTTAGTAGGAACGCCATTAACAAGAATAACTAAAGGTTCATCCTCTACATTTTCTACACCAATAGTTTCAACATTTTTCTTTAAATCTAGAGGCAAATATACAACTCTTCCCTTTAATCCTCTCTGTAAATCAGAAGGAGGCAATTTTCCTGTTAGGCTCCATACGAACAATAGCCTGAAATGGCTGCACACATTGAATAAGAATAGACTCATAGGTATTTAAATCCATCAGTTCAGAAGGAATATTTACCAACTCAAGATTATTATGCACAGCTCTAGCAGGCATTTTGTTCTCTTCTAATTTTTTATAACAATATTTACAAATACGCTGATCAGAACCCAAATCAAAACCATTCTCTACCAACAAATAAGTTGTAAAATCCTTCCACTCATTATTATTTTCCTTTTCACTTTTTAAATACAGATCAACAGTCCTGGTCTGATTTTTATAATGAATTCGTCGACAACAGATACAAGAATAATGTGGCCTTTCACCTGAAATCACCTTAAACTGTATAATTTCTTGTTCAAAATTTTCTACACTGCACTGTCCTACATTCTCTTCCACATTTTCTTCTACTAATCTCTCACTTTTTGCACTGTCTTCCTGAGGACCAAAGTAACTAATCTCAATTTCATCACAAACATTTGTTACGTCTGATACAGATCCACGCAAAAGAGCACTGTTCAACTTTTTCAACATTAGTGCTGGACTTTTTGCGTAATACAATGTTCTGACTAATTTCCTCATCTGAGTATGATGAACTGCTAACATCCTGAAATGGTGGAAAACACTTCGACATACTTTTTTTAGAAACACAAGGTAGAGAATGACCTTGTAAACCAGTATTTTCTCTCACTCTGCAAGGGTCTGGCCCTTGTAACATCTTAATCTTTTGTTTAACACTTTTCTTGGTGTAATTACGTAAGAAAGTGCGTAAAAAATCAATAGATTCTTGCCGAACACTGCAAATACTACTACAATTCCAAGTGTACACTGGAGCTTTAGGACGTCTGCCTAAAACGTCAGCTGCTAACACCTCTTCTGCATTTCTAGGAACAATTTTCTCTTTCTAAATAGGACAACTATTTCTAACCTCATAAGCACGACCAGTAGTACCTCATAAGCACGACCAGTAGTGTCAACTGCATGCAACAAATCATTACTCTGAAGATAACTTTCTTCATTAGAAAAAGGCTCAGAAGGTGAAGTATGTTTCCATTCACCAAAAAAAAACTCACAACAATTACTTCTGTTAATTAGTCTTCTCCGCCTACTTTTGCTCTTCATTAAATGGATTGGTTTATCTAGTGATCTAATTCTATTGATTACTAATATAAACAGTTTTCGTTTCAATTCCAAAGCTTTCTCAACTACATTTTCTATAGCTTTCTTTTTCTTATAAAATATTGTTTTTTTCTTATATACCTTAATTTCTTTCATTAAATTTGATACCAATCAATTATAAAACATTTTTTCCTAATTTCTATGAATTGATTTTTTCTCCTTGTACTATACACAGTTTTGTCTGCACTTGATTTTCCATTATTCTTTTGTTTATTAGTAGTTTTTTTTGTCGTTGCTGATACACTAAGGACTTTTTTTGTTTCTGAACACTTTTCTTAGACTTTAGTATTTTCCTCAAAAAAGTGCTCCTGCTCTTACCAGGAGTTTCTTTCTGTTTGTTAAGACATCTCTCTTCATGTAAATCTTCTTGGTGAGTTCTCTTCAAATACACACTTTTCTTTCGTTGCTTCGTCTGTTGGTACTTCGTTGGCATGATGCAGTACTTTTAGTATCGATAAACACAACCTATAATAAAGAAATATATGTAACATTACAAAAAAAAAATTTCAAATATTCTATTATATTACTTACAGGAAGAGAGAGAGGAGTATGAGGACAAAGCTCGGAGTATAAAAATAAGAGGACTTACAACAAAAGAACAAGAGGTATGAAGCAAGGAAAATTTAATAAAAAATGAGAGTATAAATAGACAGTACAATATAACGGAATATAGAAACAGCTGCAGCCCGTGACGGGAGTTGCAAGGGGGCAGGCAGGTAGGGCGGAGGAGGGGCAGGGTGAGGAGTGATAAACAACGGAATCTGTGGGCATATTACCAACAAGTAGCGATATTTATCGCTAAATAGGGTTAGCGACGATTTTTTTTATCGCTGCCTATCGCTGGATATGTTAGCGGAGAAAACTTACAATTAGCAACGTTTTTCTCCATTGTGGTAAAATGTCCAGCGATAGCGGCGAAATGCGTGAATATCGTTGAGAATACAGCGATATTCACGCATTAGAGACAAAATGGTCTTAGCCATGTTATCCACTTGCCATTGGATAACATGGCTAAGAACTGGTCTGGGCAGGTGTTAGTATTTAGAGATAATCACGGTTAACACGAGTATTTCCAGCGGTACGCCTGCCTTGCTAATAGGCGATAGCGACGTTAGCGACTGATTTCAGTCGGTAACTGGTTGGGTACGCCCACTTTGCACGTAATTAGCGATAAACATCACTGACATGCAAAGTGGGCCCCAAACTGCTCGCTATCGCGTAAAAACTGTCGCTAACATCAGTTAGCGACAGGTTGCTAATAGGACGATAGAATTGTCGCCACTTAGCGGCCGAAAACGGACGGTAAATCGATGATAATTGCCTATCGGCCCCCTTGGTAATATCCCACCTCGATCATTGCAGGTAAGTAAACAATTAAATTAATAAAATGAATTTCGGGACATATTATCAACAAAAGGCGATAGATTATTGTCGTTTTTATCGGCAGGAAAATGCCGATAAAGCAACGATAATGACCTTGATAATATGCCCTTGAGAATTCTCATACCAGCCCAGGTTAAACTTGGGCTTCTATAGCAATTTACAAGAAGCTATTATCAAGCCCATTTTCGCCGTTTTATCGGCAGTTTACTGTCCATAAAACGTCGATAATTTTATCACTGGTTCTTAATAATATGCCCGTCAGTGCCATATTATCAGTAAAGGGCGATAAATTATCGCCGCTTTTACCGGCAGGAAACTGGCACTAAAGCGGTGATAATGGTGTCGATAGTATATCCTTGTGAATTTCCATGGAAGCCCAAGTTAACACCATAACCTGGGTTTCTATGGGAATTCAGAAGGATATATTATCGAGAGCATTATCACTGCTTTACCGGCAGTTTCCTGTCGATAAAAGCGGCGATAATGTATCGTTCTTTATTGATAATATGGCCCATAATCCCTTGATGTACAGAGGCACAAAATGATATTAAAGAAAAAAACATAACAGCATGCATTATAGCAAAACACGTTTACTACTATAAAACGTTTAACAACGGATAAATATAGGAGCATGTTATCAATGCAGGCGATAACATTATGAACACTTTATCGGCAGGAAACTGCCGATAAAGTGGCGATAATTGTATCACCGAGTCTTGATAATATACCTTATAATTTGTTAATGTAGAAAGATACACCGCACAGACGCACTCCCATACAACTGTTCAACTCACCTTTCAAATTGAATTCTAGATTAACAAGAATACCACTCACACAGTGGATATTCTTCTACAAAATCTCTGGAGTTCAGTGTTTGCAGCACAATCGTCAAATGGAACATTTTACCTCTTATTTTACGTATACATACATATAAATAACCAATTAAAATCGTGTTCACATTAATTCAAAAGAAAACACACATTTCGATTGGTTTAAGATTCCAAAGCTTTCGAACTAATAGAACTTTCAACCCTCCCCCTGTTCCACAATCTGCCAGTTACCATAGAAACACTTCAGGGAACACCTAACTCAGCACACAGGTGAAAAGTTCATCATACATTGCTGCAAATATAAACAGCAAGTGTGCTTGACTGGAGAATATACCAGCTTATCTTATGTAACGTTCTTTTCTACCACTTTTTCTTAACCAATAAAAATATGGCTTTTAAATAAGAGGAACATGGAACCTAGTTTTCTATAAAATGTTGTCAAACAACCAATCATGTCATTTCTTTTTTCAAAAGTGCATGTTGTCCACCATTTTAGAAAAATCTTGCTTTTGAAACTGGCATTTCATTAACAGACGCCATCAGAGTGCATCCAGACCTCTCTTCAAAATGCTTACAGTGTGGATTGTGGGACACAGCTATATTTTCTGGAGTCAAAGGTACGCAGTACGGAAAAGATTCACAAGGACTTAGGTTTACCAAATGTAGACATTAAATGGATTGGACTGAGAGGATTAAAGTTGCACCAATTGATGCCATTGGTGAAATCCTTTATGCATCTCCAACACCCTGACCTCATAATTGTGCACTGTGGTGGCAATGACCTAGGCACTTTGACTGGGGTAGCTCTGGAAATGCTCATGAAGGACACCTTTGCCCAATTGATGACACTGTTCCCGAAAACTGTCTTTGTGTATTCTAATATATGCCAAAGGCAGAGATGGAAGCGGTCCAACCACTATTGTCCACAGTTTGAAAAAGCTAGGAAACGTGAATAAATCTGTTTCTGCCTTTCTCCGAGACTACCGAATGGGGTCCATTTACAACAATAATCTGCGTTTCAATATGCATGGCATCTATAGGAGAGATGGTGTACATTTTACAGATGAGGGGAACAGAGTGTTCCTCATAAACTTAAGACTCTGCATTGGTACTTACTTGTAGGTACTAAAATCTCATAATAAACACAACGGCTCTTTTTAGAGCCACACAACACATAAACAAATACACTTCATAAATATCTAAAATAATTTTTTAATTTTCTTGGTTATGTACGCGTACATGACGACTTTCAACATTACAGCTGTATGTCGTCCATACGTGGTTGGTACACGTACAATAAATGTACCACCCCCTGAGCAACACTATAGGTTGAGAATGTTTCTATCGTACTCCCTTTCCTTATTTATCAACTTTGTTTTACTGTTTCCTTGTGACTCAGTTGCCGTGACAAATAAGAGGGCTTGCAACACTTCCTGGTTTGGAGTATTGACAGCCAATCAGCATGCAGCTCCTGCTTGTAATTGTACATATTTCTGTACGCGTACGTTGCGATTTAAAAACAAAAAAAAGAAATTGAGCCTAAACATGCATGCACGACCCCCTTACCACACGTGATCGTCACCACGAAGCCGTTAGCATGCATTTCGGGTTATATTATCAACAAAACGAGAAGGATTATCGCTGCTTTATCTGCACTTTCCTGCTGATAAAAGCGGGGATAATGTGTCGTCTTTTGTTGATATCGCGTTTTGTTGATAATATGGCCCGAAATTAGTTTTATTAATGTAATTGTTTATTTACCTGCAATCAGCCAGATTCCGTTGTTTATCACCCCCCACCCTGCCCCTCCCCCGCCCGCCCTGCGTGTCCCACCACAACTCCCTCCACGGGCCGCAGGTGAAAGACGTGGTAGCGATCTAGTCATTTACCACAGAGTTGTGGGGAATCCTTTGTGAGGCGCGCGCTCATTAACGAGTGCGCACTTCACCGAGGATGTTCCGGAGTTCAGACCCATTTTCAATTGCTCCTTAGACATTCCTGAAGAGAAAGTGCAAATATTTCTGTGAGAGTTAAAGATCGTTGTTTGACAAGTTAGTGAGTATGTAAACTTACCTGACATTATAGAATGTAGTCAGTCGATGTATTTTCTCTAACTTAAAAGAAGAATCGATAAAATTCGTGATAAGCAAGGTCTTAAGGGAAAAGAACACATTGAGTTAGGAATAGAAGAAAGACTTTTGAATTAAGAAGGAACATTAATGAAAAACATAAGATATTGAAGGATTGACAGAATAGAAAACA
Source organism: Lissotriton helveticus (assembly GCF_964261635.1). Lineage (NCBI taxonomy): Eukaryota > Metazoa > Chordata > Amphibia > Caudata > Salamandridae > Lissotriton > Lissotriton helveticus. The sequence continues at coordinate 375,941,105 of NC_136063.1, forward strand.
AGCAACTGCATAAAGAAAAGTTAGTAGAAGAACACAAGGAAATTTATAATATAAAAATTAGACAATAAAGTGAGAGACCTAGGTTAATGAGTGTTACGTAATTATAGGTTAAAAGCAGTGAGAAAAATAAAGAACCGTAAGATATAAGGTTGCAGATAAATACTAGAGGAGAGGCTAGTTCGAAATTGGAAGGGGTAGGTAATTAGTAGGGTTAGACTAAGTTATAGATGAGGAATAGAGATAGAGTAAACACATGAAGTATTCAAAAAGTAGTGTGATAATGATGTCTAAAATACACAGATACACAGTGTTGTTCACGACAATGAATACTATCTTTTCCATTATAGTAAAACACATTTACTGTTTTGGAAAGGGTAAGGTGAATAGACATATTCTAGATTTTTTAGTAGTGTATTTTACTCTACCAGCCTGAGTCTTTTCCTATAGTCATAAGGAGTGATTGCTTTCAAAATTTAAGAAAAGCTAAGAACAGGATATCCTTATAAGTAATTATAGTTGTATAATTTTGCAAAGGAGTACAACTGTACTAATGGAATGTTATTAGATAATTGTATTTATATAGTATTTTTTGTAGGCCAAAATAGGTGAAAACTGTAGTTTTGTATTATATATTACGAAAAGTGATAACATTAACTGTTTATATTTTTATACAAGGAGCAAGAACATAAAGGAAAAATTATGGAAAGAGAACAGCCTCATACTCAAGAGATTTTGGATATTTCTTTGAGTATAATTGAAGAACTAATCATATCTGTCACAGGCAATGACAGTGAAGAAGGGGAAATTAGTGCTGCAGACATCAATTCATGAGTGATGTAGTATGTGATGTCATCAGCAGTGCATTGCGGGCGCGCGAGTTATAGTTAGCTGAACTAACTATAACGAGGGAATTTCAATGGTTTTGTATGAGAGAAATGTCCATCTAACTATAACATGGGTGAAACCTATGATTTTTTCAGTGAATTTCCAAGGTTTTAACTATAACATGTGTGAACCGTATGTTTTTTTCAGTGATATATATATATATATATATATATACACACACACATTTGTTTAGTATGTATGTTTAGTTAGTTGCTGTATAGGTTAATGTGTCTTTGTGCCGTCCCAGATATGCCGTAAGAAGGGAGAGGGGTTGATGTTTAATAAAGGTTGTTATGTGTATAGTCTTAGGTAAGATAGTTAGTTTAGTGTAGTTTAATATTAGTACAAGTTAGGTTAGTGTAGTTTCGGATTAGGAAGTATAAATAGTTAAGTTGTTTAAGTGTGTTTTGTATAAGAATAAATTGCAAATGGTTGATGATTTGTGCTCCTATTCATTTTTGCTGTGTGGACATATTCTGCTGGATTGGTAGTGGATTACGAAAGATGCATCCCCCACAATCAATTAGCATGTCTACAAATGAGATTACAGCCTCTTTAAGGGACAGGGTACAAACAAACCTCATTTGAAATGTGTTTTAACCAAACTTATTGATGTTTAGGGTAACAAAGTTCAGTTGGGAAACAAGTTTTTTGATTGGTCTGAGAAATATGTATCCATATGTGATTATTTTGCTAGGAGAGATTTACACAGGATGCACTGTGGGCATTGTGCTCTGCACAGCATTGGTTGAATTCTGTGGGTATGGTGTCAGAATACTTTGTCATCTTTGATTACACCGGTCCCCACAACAGCTTCACTTTCCACTTGGGGGTGCAGGGGATGTATGCTTCGCATTCTTCACAAGTCATCCTGACCCCTCTTTACATGTTTCTACACAGCCTTGTACATTGTGGACAACACTGATCAAATTGGCAAGTGTTGGGCGAGGGATGTAGTGATGTGCGTTGCAGCTACCCTGTGCACATATTTGAACCATTATCAATTTCTGAGCTCTGCTTTTTGAATATGTGACATGTTGAGTGAACTGTCTTTACATGTGTCATGTCATGACACACATCTTTTCAAATATTGTCCTCCACATTGACTATGGGTAGTTATTCTGTGTATATATTTATCACGTACTGTTTGGAGACACTTCATGTGGCTTTACATTGACGTGAATATTGTTCCAAGTCACGATCAACATCATGGGCATTGAGTAAGTTTGTGTTTCTGAGACAGCGTTGCCTTACAGTTCAGAACATTGTTTAAGTCACACATGCCAGGCCCTCACCATGCCTATCATGGACACAGAATAAGCATATTCCCTTTGACAAATGTTCCTTGATTAAACATAATGGCTACCCTGAACAGTCATTGTTGGCACGTTTAAACACAATTGGTCCCAGGCAACACACATCTTAGTGACTCAATTAATTTTATTTACATGTGCAGTAACTGATGTAGTACACTGGCCCAGTTCTTGGTGCAACATCACCCCATTGTGTGAATGCCCGGGGGTGGGGGGCATTTAGAGTACAGGGAGGAACATGTGCAGAAATATGTTGAGGAAGAGGTAGAGTTCAATCAGCAAGCTGATTGCAGTGTCATTAGAGACAACACAAAAATTGGCAATCCATTTCAAAGTCTAAGGTGAGTGTAGCAGAGTCATTCATGGGATAGTGGAAGCTGATGTTCTGGGGCATGGTGGTAGGCACAGTTCCAAGCATAAACAGTCCATTTGACAGAGATCAACGTTGAGTTATTCGCAAGATGGTTGATTCATTCACATTTTCCTCCTCTGATGTGTCATGTGCATCCCATGTGTGTGATGGAGAGTTGACTGGAGCACTGTGAGGCTGTGACACTTCAGGGGGTGAGATATGTGCAGTAGCATTCATCTGTGCCAAAGAAAAGGTTGAGGCAGCACTGCAGTGATGATAAGTTGCAGTGCTTGCAAGACTCCAGCAACGTCTCTGTGGTATGCCGCCATGGTTGCCAATACTGAGGCTTGCATCCGCTCCATGTTCTTTATGATCATTCTCATTTGATGCAATGCCTTGGTGACATCGCTGGAGCCCCTTTGACTGGACAGTTGTTCTTGTCACTGAGTCAGTGTTCCAGTGATGTCAGCCATGTAATGCTGGAGAGCATGGAGTGGACTGTGAGTGCCTGTGATGGACTCCAGGTGGTCCCTAATGGGACTGCGATACCCACAGACCCCATCCAGTTTGGCCGCCAGGCTATCAAACCCCACTTGCATCAACCCAGCCATCTCCTGCTGGCCCTTTATCACACAGCGTTGAAATCTTAGAAATTGATCCTCAAGGCCTGAGGAGACAGGTGTGGTGGTAGGTGCTTGACCTTGGGTATTTTGTGGGGGGGGGGGGGTGGAGCTACCACGACGCTGCTGGATGTCCCTGCTTCTGGAGATGGGCTGCCAATGGAGCTGAGCAGCTCTTGAAGGGTGTCCTGGTCGATGGATGAGATGTCTTCATCTTCATCATCGAAGAGTAGGACAGGAGGTGATGTTTCTCCCTCTGCAATGTAAAGGGGAGATGCTGTTGAATGTGTGTCTCAAGTATGATCATGCATTTGATCATTTTACAAGCAGACTGCATGACAATGTCCATTTAAAATGTTTTGTGGAGATACCTATTATTTGCAGGATAATGAATCATTGTACAGCATCACTGATGTTGTCAATTCTTTTCTTTCAGTTCACAAGTATCCCAAATGTGAGTGGCCAATTTCTACACATATGCTGTACCAGTTTTGTCCTCAGTTCTCAGTAGTGAAAGTGGTGTTGGTTGTACCCCATTGCTATCAATGCAGATTAGCTCAGATTTATAGGTCTGTGCACTGCATTGTGGTAGAGTCACCCCTACTCATTACACTAGAAACGTTTTTAAGATTGTCTAGTTTTGGATGTGTGATTACATGCCACATGATTGGTATTGTGGCATGAGTAGGGCTATCATGCTGTTGAGATCAGGGTTGATGTGATGTGCCACATGATATGGGCAGGTATATATGCTTGATTTGCCATGATTCAAACTGTGTAGATCTATTTTTTTTTTATAATTCTTTTTATTGAAAAATAATCAAAAGGAAACAATAACATCAAGTGAGATCACAGTTGTCGTCTCTGCGAGGGTCAAATTGTCGATCGTATAGAATTACATAGAGCTATATATAAAATTTGGGATCACGGGGATTCCTGCGCTTCTGCTTCCACTTGCGACACCGGGGGTGTACATACCTCACCACGATAGCTATTTCATGCACCCCAAATCTTGCCCCATCTCTTCGGGCAGCCCCTAGCCACATATACTGCTCTCTCCCTGAACATACACCAGTCTAAATCTTCCGCCCACTTGGTAGGTCGGGGTGGCTAGCTAGCTCCCCACAACTGAGCAATATTCCGTCTCGCCACCATACATGCCAATGTCACCCATTGTTTCAGACACACATTGAAATCCGTGGTCTCCTACACATTCAATATACACCTCCGGGCTTCCGGCCTTATCTCCTCCCCCAATACTTCTTTCATCTCATCATGTATCTTTACCCAGAATTTCTGCACTTCCTCACAGTGCCAGAGAATATGCATAAAAGTGCCAAGTTCTCCACAACCCCTTCTACATTCTTCACTCACCGGTCTTCCCATGTGTACTAATCAAGGCCTAGTGATGTATGACCTGTGTAAGATCTTAAGTTGCACTAATCTGAGCCTCATCTGAACTGCAACCACTTTAGGGGAGGAAACTGCCTCCACCCTGTCTTCGTCGTCTAATTCCAAACCATCTGCCACCCAGCGGGCCTTCCATATTATTTACAAGCTTTCTATATATTAAGGAGATGGTCTTTTCTGGGATGTGATCATCCAACACTCAGTCTTCGAGAGGAGAAGCCTCCAGTAGCGATGTGTCTTCAGGTAGGTGGGCGAGAAAGGCATGTCTAATCTGTCGATACTGAAAATATTCATTATCATTCAAACTGTATTGTTGTTTGAGAAAGTCAAATGTATGCACTCTATCACCTCCCCACACATCCTTACTCTGGCTAATCCCAATGAGGTCCCACTTGTCAAATCCTTTAGATTTCCACAAGCTCCCAAGCTTCTCAGAACAGAACAGGGGGGTGGCCAACGTCAACCGTCCCTCCCAACCCAAACTTCTGATAGTCGCGTGCCAAACCTGCACGGCGTGTGCTGTCGGGCCCGCCAGCGAAAACCTCCCGGGTCTGGCATACAAAACTCTGATGATGTCCCCACCCGGTGCCTGCCCGCGGTCCATAGAATAACCTGGGTTCTCAGGGGGACAATAGACAATATGGTTCACCGCCGCGAGGTGTGCGGCCCAATAATACTCCCAGAGGAGCTGCCGTTGAAGTGTCTCAATCTCTTTAAAACAGGATATGGGCACCGGGTCCATTGTGTTTTGGAGTACGTATAAAAATCTAGGCAAAGCCATCATCTTGAATAACACTGCCCTCCCAAGCAATGATAGCGGGAGAGCTTTCCAACGCTCCACATCATTCTTGAACCGACTCAAGGGGGGTCTCAGATTGTTAGCGTACCTCAACTTCGGGTCAAGGGTTATGTATATCCCTAAATATTTGAATCCCATCGGCTCAATCTTTATAGGGCATGACTGTGGGATCCCCGATATAACAAACAATACCGACTTTGACCAATTTATGACAAATCCGGAGTATCTGCCAAATATGGTGAGAACATCTAGAAAATTAATCAAGGACACCCTAGGGTTGGTGAGGTACAACAGGATATCATCCGCATAAAGCAAAATGTTATCCTCCCACTCTGGCCTCCACCGCAAGCCACGTATAGACCGGTCCCATCTGACCCATGCCGCCAAAGGCTCCAGTGCCAGAGCAAAAAGAAGTGGAGACAGTGGGCATACCTGTCTCGTGCCCCTCCCCAGGGTAAAGTCAGCCGACTTGCAATTATTTACAACCACTCTGGCCAAGGGAGTAGCATACAACAATCGAAGCCAGCCGATATACTCCGGACCAAAGCCCAACTTAACCAAAACCGCAAACACGTAGGCCCACTCAACTCTGTCAAATGCCATAGTGGCATCCAAGGAGACCAGTTTAGAAGAACAAACAGGGGGCACATGGTTTTGTGCATGGATACATAAAACAATGTATACGTTGAACACTTAAGAACATAAATTAATAAATCAAACTATTGAAAGATATTATTTTTATTTAGCAAATTCTTTTTTTGTTATTTTTTTATAATGTTTTTATCACAAAATATATAAGTATTTAGTCAACATAATAGTACATTCAATTCATACATATACCGGACACTTTCTTGCTTCTAATAGTCAATCTCAATGTATCTAGTACAGATCTAGTGTAATTCCATTATAAATACATGAATCTACAGGAAACAGTTGTTCACAATAACTGGTTACAATGTGTTGATTGATCACAGTGATTGATAGCAATATCTATATAAATTGAACAATTAAGATCAGAATATCCCTGGTAATGATATACAGAACCAATCATCAATGCGTTTCGGCCAGGGCCTTCCTCAGGAATTCTGTATTACCAGTGAAAGCTTTGCGAGCTGATCTTGAATATATAACGGGTGAAATTTCACCAAGTCGTAAGGTTTGTGATTGTATATCGACACTTGTATAACATGGTTTCCTATTTTTGACGTCCTGATATAGGTGATGTATTCTCTCTCTGGTCTAAGGTGCAATTGCATGAAGGTATCCTGCAATTCCATTAATCTTTATGTGGTGCGTCAAAAATATTGCAAGTCGTAGTTAAGCATGCATTTAATACGTCCCCACGCAGGGTTTTAAAGTACTGGCGGTTCCAGTATCTTTTGGGAACCACCCAGAATCCCGTGTAGCCTCCGCAGGTTCAGGGCCGTGCTCCGTCGCGGCGTGAAGCCGGATTGATCGGGGTGTATCAAGGTCGAGACGACCTTGACCAGTCTGGTGGCAAGCAATTTCGCCAAGATCTTAGGCTCAGCGTTGAGGAGCGAGATGGGCCTAACCGAGGAAGGTGCTGTCTTAGGCTTACCCGCTTTGTGAAGGACCACAATATTTGCCACCAGCTGGTTGTACGGAAGCTGAACCGTTTCCTTACTTTCCAGGAACATAGCCCGGATATGCGGAGCGATCTTATGAGCATTCAATTTGTATAATTCTATTGGTATCCCATTAGGACCCGTTGCCTTCCCGGATTTTATACCTCTAATCGCCTGCGCGACTTCATCGTCAGTGAAAGTAGAGTCCAAATATTCCCTATGATCTTCCGATAGGCTTGGAATGCAAATATCCTTGATCATTTCGCCATTCTCTGCCTCCGTATAACTACCAACCGTAGTGTACACCTCTTTGAAATACTCAAAAAATCCATCTGCCACTGCCTGCGGTTCTGTGATTCTGTCAGATCCTGACCCCTCCAGCTCCGGCACCAACCTAGATGCTCACTCCCCACGCTCCAACCAAGCAATCAACTTACCGGCCTTATCCCCGTGTTTATATACTCGACTCTGTATTGCATCGTTCTGGATAGTCGCTCTCTCCCTGTCGAGGCCCTTGTATTCATCCTGTTTTAACTTCAATAGGTGAAGTTCCCCCTGAGCGGCCGATTCAGCCACCTGTTCCTCTAACTTTATCACATCTGACTCAACCCTGAGCATCTCCGCCTGACTTTTCTACTTCTTGGCCCCCACAAAGGAGAGGACCTCCCCCCTCAACACAACTTTATACGCCTCCCACAATGACTGCGCTGAATCGACAGTACCTACATTCTCCTGAAATTAGTGTTCCGAAACCCGAAGTATCTCCTTTTTGGTGGCTGGATCCTTCAAATGCCACGCACTGATCGGAGCAACCCTACCAACCGCTGGTTGTCCACACTCAACCTGTAACCACATTGGGGAATGATCTGAGATGACCCTACCTAGGTATCGTGCCTCCTTAATTGTGGCGGCCATAGCCGCCGGTATCAATATGTAATCTAGCCTGGACATACTATTATGTGCGGCGGACACATGAGTAAATTGCCTCTGTGTCGGATTACGTACTCGCCAGCTATCAACCAGTCCCATCGTTTCAAGGAAATCAGGGAGCCACCTCTGCGATTGTGTGTGCATTCATGCCGGATACCTATCTATTCCCCCATCAAGTACTGCATTGAAATCACCTCCCATCACCAGGAGGCCCAAGGTCAATGACAGAAAAACGGCACTCAAGTCTCTGAAAGTGTCTGACTGAAGGCCAGGTGGCACATAATTTGAGAAAAAGGTAACTGTTTTTCCCCCCAACTGCCCCGAGATACCGACATATATGCCTCTCTGGTCCGACCATGTAGCCTGAATCGCCAACGGGAAGGAATTCTTTGTCAGAATACCGACCCACCTGGACCCCGATGTAAACCGAGCGTGAGCCACCAATTTATATCCTCCTTTATGAAGGGCCATGCAGGTGTGTCTCCTGCAATAGTACGACATCCGGGGAGTGTCGTCTAATAAGCTGATTCACCATCCCCCTCTTTATCTTGTCTCCCAGGCCATTGACATTCCAGCTCACCACTCTTATCCCCGATCCCTGACTAGTTTCCGACATTTAACCCACACCTCCGGCGTCCAGCTGCGACATACTCACCTGATGTAAAAAAGAAACAAATCCAAAAGGAAGAAAAAGAAAACAACAACTGTGCAACAACTTACCCGTTCCTCCTCTTCCCATCCGGCACCCCTGCTCGCATCTAACGCCTACCCCCAACTTACAGTGTGCCTGTCGCCCCATATTCTAACTAATCGACTGTCTAAAAGTAGATCTGAGGAGGATGTCAGAACCCCGGATCCCCGCATCCGCCCACAGGATGTCATATCTTGTGCCTATTAAAACTCACAATCTCAAGGGGCATACCCATAGAAGTGTCTTGAAAGTGGCCCCCCTCCCCACAACCCATACATCACAAGCTATGGCAGTACTCCTCATTCCTGTTCCTGTGGGCCATCTCCATCCTCGCCGCTCTGTCCCCGGGGCTCCCCCAGGGGGGGAAGTCTTTCCAACCAGTCTGAAGCTATTTCAGGATTGTCGAAGAACCAAACCTTCCCCTCAACCTCAACTCGTTACTTGGCCAGAAACATCATGGCAAATTTCAAGCCTCTGTCTCTGAGCCGTCTCTTAACGCCGAGGAAACTTTGTTGCTGCCTCTGGACTGTCTGAGTAAAGTCTGGAAGAAAAGGTGAGGGTGGAATTCTCGTATTTCAGGGGGTCCCCCGATCTGGAGGACTGTAGGAAAGCGTCTCTGTCTCTAAAATTCAGCACCCTCGCAATCATTGGACGAGGTGGGGCCCCTGGCCTCGGTCTTCCTCCCGGGACTCTGTGCGCCCGTTCTATCGTGAAGAAATTCCCCAACCCTTTTGGTTTTAGATGATTGAGGATAATGTCTTCCACAAAGAGGTCAGGGGTCAAACTCTCGGGTTTCTCCGGAACGCCAATTATGCGCAAATTGTTCCTTCTGGCCCTTCCTTCGTATTCATCCAGCTTGCGGCTTGCTAAGTCACTAGAGGCTTTAAGATTCTGAACCTCCTGCTGCAGCTGTGAGATGTCATCTGTCAGGCTCGCAGTTTTGATATCTAACGACTTCACTTTCTCACTTGTTTTGGTGAGATCAGCGCGGAAGGGGTTGACCTCTATGGTCACAGTATCTAACTTGTGGTCCAGTGACTCCATCTTCTGCCCAAGAGAAGTCTTAACCCCATCTATGGTGGCCATCACATCTAGCAGTGTGGGTTCCGGTGTTGGGCCTGTAGGCTCTCCACTCCCGTCCTGTATTCTCAGGAGGCGAGCCCCTGGGCTATGTATACCGATCCAACTTATTAGCTTGGATATAATGAGACCCCTTAGTTGACCTGGGCTGCTGTTTCTCACCCTCAGGTTTAGTCGCCATCGTAATTCTTCACTCAGACAACTCTGAGGCTACTACCACTTCGGCCACACCAACAGTCCACCAGACAACAAGTTTGGCCAGGCCTCCGCCGATCCAGTCTGTCTGGTCTAACCCCAGTATATGCCCCAGGCCATCCGCACCTGTCTCAGGTGCACATAAACAGCTCCGCCGCCGGGGGGCCCTGTCACCACCGCAGATCCAGATCTCTCAACCCACTGTATCCAGAGCCTGCACTTGCGCCACGTGTCACTCCTCTTCTCGCTCACCAGGTCAATCCATTACTCGTCGTAGACCGTTCCTCCATGCCCCCTGTGGCCCACTCACTATGTATCCACTTCGTGATTCAAGCACTTCTATGTGGACCGCTTGTTTGGAGCCACTCCCCTTCTACTCTTCTTAGTATATCTGCTGCCAACTGCCTCCGTATCACCACACTATTGTGTATCCTCTCCTCTTCCCCCCTACACCGCACCCCGTCCGTCACGCGACCACCGTCCTGGGCAGGCGCCTACCTGAGGCACACACTCTGCGCTCAATAGGCGCCCAACTCGAGTCTTCTTCTGTCCTCGGGGGGTGCGGGTAGGGAGCGCGAGTGGGGGGAGGGGGCCGACAAGTGTCTCTCACCCTTCACATATGTGATGCCTACACCGTGGATGAGGGCCAGCAGCGTTGAATATGAACCCACACTGTGGGTTTAGGCTTGTAGTAGACTCCAGGGTACCTACGTAACACACTGTATTCACCAGGGGTTGCGGGTAACTGAAGCGTCCCCAGGGTACAGTACCTCCAAGCTAGACTTCATCAGGCCTGCCTAGCTTTGATAATATGTCCTGTACAAAATTGCGTTAAGTGTGGACCCTGCAGAGATCAATGTTGTTGGTGGCAGGTGAAGTCCATTAACATTCCAGTGGGTGGCCTAATATATAGGTCCTCTGATGTCCAGCCGCCCAGCATCACGCCTCACTCCAACCCGGGCTGGGCGTCCCCTGGGCCCCACCGACACCCACAAGCCGAGGTCAAGGGGTAAGGGGTGGGGGGAGAAAGTTCCTCCCCACCGCCCCGGCGCGCCCCTCCAGTCTCGCCGGAGTCGCGATCCGTTTTCCTCCAGACCCGGGCGTGACCGGCGATTTCCGGTCACCGCCCCGGGTGTTGTTACACTTGCGGCCGGCCACCGCCACCACTCGAGCCCCTGGCTCCAACCGTCGAGAAGGCCCAATCTTCCAGGACGCGTTGCTTCGCCCCCGACCTCGCAGCGGGCCCGGAGCGGCGCCGACGCACACCACTTCCCTTCCGCCAGCCAGTGCACTCCACGGCGCACAGAGGATTGTGTCAGGATTGTTGGGCGAGGATCCGGTCTCACGGAGCTACTGGCCTACGCGGCCGTCTTAGATGCTCGCGTAGCTCCTCCCCTCGTGTAGATCTATTTTAATGTTGCCAAATCCCATTGATAAATGACATTCTCATTGATGCATGTTGATATGTATGTATGGTAATGCTTCTGTTTTACTGCCCCTTATTCCTTTCACCCAGTGACCCTTGCACGTATGTGCATTTACAATGGTGAGGTGTTGCAAATTGGAGGAAATATGGCTCTTGGTCAATTGTTGGGTCACTTGTGCATTGTTGGGGTGCAGACGTCTTTCTTACATCAGGGGGTGTATGCATATGATGAAGTGACAGAGTGAGGCCTTCTCCTTACAGGATTGACTCCGCACTCATCCACTTCAGTAACACAGGCCTGCACCATGTTTATAAGTTTATGGTGCAGGCATGCATTTCATCATACACTGGCACTTGACTTGTCAGTGTGGCAACAGACAGGCACCTTACCAGGGTAGTGCAAGGTTGTTAGGGTTCATGGGAAGAATGTTTATGTTGAAGGAGGGACCCTTCAGGCACATTAGCAATGAATGACAATGTGCTGTTTCAATGTGTGATGCACACTGCAGCACACATGTAAACAGCAAAAGCTTTGGCAATTGAGGATTTCCTTTTTTTCAGCATGTTAGGGGTCATGGATTTCCTTGCAAACATTGCTTACTTGCAACCTATTGGCTTCACTGTTGCAAGTATAGGGAAGTGTGTCCTTCAATGGGTGTTGGAGGGTGAACAGCCAAAACAACACACAGTACACTCACTTTTCACATCAGGTGAAGATTTACACTGGCTTCTTAGTGGTGCTCAGCCCCTATCACCACCCCAACATCACATCAAGTGAGATTGGCATGGGGATGTGTGCTGGGGAATATATCCCTCTGATGAACACATGGATGATACATGCTGTTCTACTAATGGTGATTTGATCCCTTTGTTTGTGTATGGATGTTTACAGACATGACTGTGTATTTGTTCACTGCCACTGTTGACTTTCCTCAAGTGCTGGTTTCCATGCACGTCAATGTGTAATGGCCATCTCACACCAGGACTTTGATTACGGTATAATACTGTTATCTGTATGGCACATGTGGAGACTTTGATGTGGATGACTGCATTTTGACGAATAGGGTGAAGGTGACATGCAGCAAGTTTATATGCATTGGTACTACATTGTTATTCTTGCTCTGTGTCATACTTCATTTGACATGCACCTGACAGGGACTGTATAGTTATGTGAGCATGGCACATAGACAAGACATGTAGATAGTTTTAATGGGACACATTCCTGATATGCATAGTCCTTACACTGTACTTTTGGAAGCATATCCCTTCTGCTCATAGTTGAACATCACATTAGCACTCCAGTATGCAAAATGTGGACAGTGTGGGATATGCAACTTTTAGACACAAGGGTGCATATTCAGTATGTTGTGCAATGCATGTGTTTATGATATTAAGACTCTCTACATGATTAGTCACTTTGGGAACACAGGGATCCATCTCATGAACAAGCAAAGGGGCATATTGACTGGAGAGGTGGCATAGTGTCACACTGACCTCTATGCCTCAACACCACACTCATATAAATTAGCTACACAGGGCCGCATCTCATTGACAACAATATGATACAGCCTGTGAGCCAGACTGCTCTGGGGCTAAAGTTAGCAGGCCACCACTGATGGCGACACAAGTGCACCATTGTGCAGGGGTGTCTGAGTTGAGTTGGAGATTGTACATGTGCAAGAAGGGGGACCTTACTGCACATACACATTCTTGCACACAACACAGGCACCCCTGCACAATGGTACCTGTGTGGCGCCATTGGTGGTGGCCTGCTAACTTTACCCCCAGAAAAGTCAGGTTCACAGGGCTGCATCATATTATTGTCAATGAGATGCAGCCCTGTGTAGTCAATCTGTATGAATGCGGTGTTGAGGCAAGGAGGCCAATGCGACACTATGTCACCTCTCCAGTCAATATGCTCATTTGCTTGTCCCTGTTACCCTCATTTTGTAGTCTGATGTATATTCATTTAGCTATATATTGGATTAATTTTATGTGCAGAATTCAAAGTCTGTGACACCACAATTATGTGTCTTTCAATATATTCAATGACTAAGGTGATATGTGGCTATACCACCCGGGACCATAGTATCTGGAAGGAGATCAGCAGTCAGTGGGGACGTACACTAAGGGATATATTTTTAGACATGAGTAACATTGGTCCCCAACACACCCGCCCCACCAGTCCCTGGTTGTTAGTTACCCTATTGCTGATGTAACTGGTCATATTCAGCACTATCCTGTCCCTGGACTCCAACCACCAACTCGTCACAGATGACCGCGGACACCTGTTCCTCAAGGCATCCAGCTCCTTCTGTAGCGCTGGACTCCCACCTCCAATCTGCAGTGCTGCCTGGCGATTGTTGGACAGTTTCTGCTTGGTCTTCCACTTAGCATCATGCCAGCACATCTTGTAGTCATTCACTGTCCTCTTAACCTCTGCTACAGCATTCACCTTGGCTACAATGGACTGCCATATTGCATTTTTAGGCACCGTGAAGCTGACAAAAATCTGGTGTTGTTTGTATGTCACCTGCGCAATCAGGATCTTATTTTCCTGCTGGCTGAACCAGATTTTTCTTTTCCTCTTCCCCTGGAGCTCTGGCTGGTCCCCCTGGCTGTTTGAGGAATTAGGGGGTTGTTCTCTCTTGCATTACTGGGTCCAGCTTCCTCCATGTTACTTCTTGTCTTTTTTTGTTGTTGGTGTTTTGAGAACTTCGTGGGTGTTTTGTAGTTAATTTTCCCACAAAATGTGAAAAAAGTGGCGTCACACTGATTAGCATGCAGTTTCTGTTCACTGACTGGCCGGCTGCCACTTTTTTCAAGTTTGCAAGATTTTTATCACTGTGACACAGGTGTTAACACCAACAAATCCAGCAGAGACATACTGTAAATAAGTTGGTACCATGGCAATAGTTTTCAGTGGTACAAGGCGGTAGAAAAATTGCCGCTAACTAATGTTAGCATTAGTTAGCGGCAATTCTTGTACATATACCCCCTGATATTTTGATGAAATGTGGCTACTCTAGCCTTTTAATACTTATGGACATCCTTAACTATTCCCTGGTTAACGACAATGCTCCTCCTTCATGGAAACATGCCAAAATGAAACCCTTATTAAATAAGACTACTGCAGATCCACTTCTGACAAAATTACAGATTGATCTCCCAACTTACCATTGCAAGTAAAGTATTGGAGAAATATGTCAATAACCACTTTTACAGCTTCTTAGAAAAGCATTCCATTCCCCATCCCACACAAACAGGCTTCAGACCAGGGAGCATCACTGAGACTGCTCTGCTAATAGCCACAGAGGAGCTCAGGGCCATTTTGGATTGAGGTGGCTCAGCTGCCATGATCATATTAGATCTCAGTGCAGCTTTTGAAACTGTTTCATACCCTATTCTCCATCAAAGGATGAAGGTAGCTGGAATTACGTGTGCTGCTCACAGTTGGCGTGCAGCTTTCCTGGAAAAGAGAAGCTTCCAGGCCTGAGAAGAATCCCTCTTCTCTGCCATTTACCCCATTGGCTGTGGTGTTCCACCGGGCTTTTCCCTAAGACACACCCTTTTTCAATTATATGTGCTCCCTCTGGCAGAGATAGTGCAGGCACACAGGCTTGCACTTGTGTCATATGCTGATGACACTAAGCTTATTTTAGCTCTCACCCCAGAAAGATAGTAGGCACCCTTACATGTAAATTCATGCCTAAAGCAGGCCACGGACTGAATGTCAGACAGTAGTCTTAAACACAACGGGGATAAAACAGAGGTGCTGGCTATTGGTAACAATCTCTCTAGGTAGAAAGATCTAGCATGGCTAGTCTCCTTTCAGAGAATGCTCACAACACTCCCAAACAGTGAAATGTTTGGATTTTTGAATGGACAATATTTTGTCAATGGAAACCCAAGCTAAGAAATTGTCAGCAGCATGTTTTGGACTGTTGAGAACCCCAAGGAAAGTCATTAAATAGCTCCCTCTAACTTCGAGGAGAGTGGTCCCCTTTCTTGATTAACCCCAAGTATGTCATAAGATGAGCAGGTCATCCAAAATTCTGCTTCACGTATTCTTCACAGACTTCCGAAACATCCTTCAGACACCCCAGCCTTAGTTACCCTGCACTGACTTCCAGTACAAAAAAGAATCTATTTTAATGCTCTGGCAATACAAGGAAAATGCTTCTTCCTTATTGTGAAAAAAACATCCTGCTGTCTCCTTACTGCACGACGGTTGTAACATCACCATTCACCTACAATTAGAAAATGACATAGCTACTCTACTGTAATAAACTTTTCCAGTTGAATACTGAAATCCCAATGCCTGCTGACAAAGGCAGTCTAAAGAATGAAAGGTAACTTCCTCAGCAGATCACTTAGCTGCCACTTAAGCAATTCATGGGAAGACTATACATTAAGACCCTTTTCGTCTGTGATTCCTGTTCTGGAAATACAGTCATTAGTTATTTATGGTAAATTGTTAATTAATTGCACGCCTGGAAATCAGTATGGAGAGCAAGAAAATATGTTGCTATTCCCACAGATTCTATAGCACGAAAGTAGCCTTAATGCTGTCTTACATTAAACTGATTAAGAGTTTGTGTTTTCAAGGAATTGCAAACAGCTTGTTGATGTGTTTATTTTCTCTGTACAAATTAGACCATATTTTAGGTAGAGCCTGGACAGCGCATGCGCTGCTCTGCGTGGCATGCTGTATTCAAGTATAGACTTGAAACTGCCTACTCTCCGCCCATATTTTTGTCATTGTTCTTTGGAAACTGTGGCTTTTCATTGGTCAATAGGCTTAGTAGTCCCTCCTTAGTACCACCTTGTCTCATTTTGTAACCTCCCATCAGGACACCACCTGTTACATGTGTTTTTACTCAGTAGGCTTTAATTACCACCTCCGACCACTATTTGGTTCAATGTTTTTCACACGCTCTCCCCTCACACTTTATTTTTTTTCATAGCAGGGCACGCCATGCTGATGCGGTGGTGGCCGTGCCTTTAGTTTGTTGTTTGCTGCCCGAACGCGGCCCCATTTATTTTCTTCTATTTTTTCACTTTTTTTGTTTACAAGCGCCCAATATGGCGTCTTCAATTTAATGTCGGCCACGCCCCTATTAAAGTGAAACTGAAGCATGGGGCACTTTTACAAAAAAAGCATTTCCTTGTCAACTTGACAAACAGATGCTTTTTTTCTGTAAAAGCACCCCATACCGCGATTTCACTTTAATGGCGGCCGTGCCCCTTTGTTTAGACGCGCTCGTCTAAAGAAAGGGATGTGGCCGACATTAACGTGAAATTGCAGCATGGGGCGCTTTCCAAATATTGCATTTGCAATGCAATAGGTCTTGCATTTGCGACAATTGAAGCTATTGGCATTGTCATTTACAATGTCAATAGCTCAAACTCTCGCAAATGCGAGACCTGTTGCGTTGCAAATGCTTATCATATATTATCAGCAGCCGGATCTTTGATTAGATGAAACAAGATACCAAGCAAAAACTGGGAGATTTTGAAGTTAATGTGATGGCATAGCAAAGCAATACAATGCTCCTTATGTAAAAAGGATATTGCATGTCATTTCTGAGTTTCATGGCCCTAAAAAATAAGTTGGTCTCTTTTACCTTCATAGACACACGAGTTCTTGATGACTTGCAATATCACTCTAGGGTTTGGTAGGAGGTACTTTACTCCATAAATAACATAGTGTAATAATTATTGCATGTTCACGCACGTCACGTCACGGTGAGCTGGCCCTTGGTTCCCTAACACGTCACACATGCTGTTCACCAACAAGAAAAGTAACCTAATATTCATTAGCCTGTTTTGCTGGATGTAAATTCAATGTCCTATTATGGAACTCCACTGCACTCCATTAGCATACATTACAATACATTTTCTAGCACTGTAAATAAATGCTATACATCGACTTGCAAAACCTATGGTTCTGATTAGCTGGTATGGAAACTAATTAATTTACACTATAGGAATTATGATAAGCACAAATCTGCGCGTCCTTTAAATTTTGAATTACTAACATATATAGATTTATACTGCATCGTTACCATTTAGAAATTAGTGGAAAACAGGAACAGCAGGCTCTATGGAAAGATTTGCTATAGAATGTAGCTACAGAAGGGAGGACAACACCAGACTTAGCTGCGGGTAAGAAAGGAAAATGTATGTCTGAGGCACCATGGAATGTTTTCCTAAAACTCTCCCTGGTACCTGCAAGGCCATTGTATTGTGAAGGGAATACATTGCTGGCTTGTGGGTTCGGTCTGGGGCCTAAAACAACACAAGATTTTAAATTAAATCATGTTAAAGAAACAATATTTTTCGTTGGTGGGTTTTTAATGGTTTCTGGACAGGAACAGAAAAAGTGAAAATTACCTTCGGGATGGCGATTTTCCCCTTCCTTAATATTTCTTTTAAATGTGTGTAAAAATAATGCTGCAAGTGCCGTGAATTACATTGTTGGCAGAGCAAAATGCAAATATTATTTTTGCCATTTGATAATTATATTGAAAGTATTGCCATATGCATTTATAGAGCGATAGTTCATCTCAAGCCATAGTTCTATTGATTTTTCCACAGGAAAGGCACTTATTGGATCGCTCTTAACGTTGTCCCTTTATGTGTTATTTGCACGAAATGGTCCTACAAATGTGTTACTCCAACTTATAATATTCATGCAAAATTTCATGCAGATTGGTCAAGGGAGCAAAAGCTATAAGGGAAGAAAGTCTCCTTAGGGTGAGTGAGAGTTCTCGTCTTAACACAATAGTGCTTCCCAGTCCCTCTCTTCTGCCATTCCTCTTCTTCTTTTGATCATCTACATACATTGTGTGAGTTACATGTAGTAGAGTAAGTAGTACGTTTGGATAGGGTTGAATACTGAAACCAGGCCCTCCTTTTTTGAGATACTAAAGTATTTGTGCAACACTTCAAACAGTAAAACAGTGAAAACACACCACAAAAAGAACTCACAACAGATTTGTAACCATAGAGTAGTTTTTAATAAATACGAAAACAAGACTAAAATGGCAAACATCCAAACAGTAGAACCAAAGGTATGAAGTTATAAACAATAAACTGTAAACTAGCACCTAAAAGCATAAAGCACTACCTGGGTATTTCTAGTCATGCCGAACAGGGACAAAGTTATAAGTTCACGCCGAATTCGTGGACAAGATGCAGGGATCAAGTTAGGCCCATCACATAAAGTAAATTAAATCCTTGTTGCAGAGCCTTGCTTGGATCCGCGTCAAAGACGTGCCATGCAGCCGAAGAGATGCATCTGTTATGAGATGTGGCTAGGCTGCTGTGTGATGGTCCTGCTACATCATCACCGAGGATCCGGCCGACAGGCTGTGCGATGTGAAGCTGTGGTGTCGGGGTGCGCAGGAGGTGATGCATAGGTTCTGAAGATCTGCAAGGCCGCAATGCAGAATCCAATGTTGACCTTGAGTCTACCTTCCATGAGAGATGCGAGCACCTGGGCTGCGGAATCTTCAGTTCCATGGACTGCGGAGGCTATGAGCGCCTTTGCGATGGGTCCATCCACGCAGCAGTGGAGATTCATCAGTTCTGCTCAGGGATGCACGTTCAGCAGAGAAGATGCATTGAATCCACTGGCAGGCACCTTAGGTCAATTCCAATGGTCCAGGACTGGGGTGGCACTACTTAACAGGGTAGACTCACAGATCCCAGAGCCCAGGTGTTGGTGCAAGGTTGCTGGAAGCGAAGCCTGTTATATCCCTGAGGCTTTAGACCTGGAGGCGAGCCAACTAGCCCTTGGAGTTGTGCTGGGTTATGGGTTCAAGAGATACAGGTCTAGTCCTTCTAACCCAGGTAAGAGGGCAGCAGGCAGCAGGTCAGCAGGGCAGCAGTTCCTTTATAGTGGCAGTCCTTCAGCAGCACAGCAGTCCTTCTCCCTAGCAAAGTATCATCAGGTCCATAAGTGTACTGAAGTGGATGTGTCTGAGGTTCTTCTTTTATACACAGTTGTGCCTTCAAAGTAGGGAGATGCTTCTAAAGGCATTCCTTAGAAGGTCACAGATTTTATTTTCAAACATTTTAGTTATTCATTCTTTTATTTAAGAGTTATTTTCCAAGTAACATCATTAAGGTTAAAATAATCAATCAATTAGTATTTTAGTAATGAGGTAAGTCGATATAGGAAATCAGATAAAGCATCAATCCAATTAAATGTAACAAGTGTGTTCCATAAATAAACTTCCCTATTCTAAGCTAAGTGAAGATCAATGCCAGAAGGATTGAAGGTGTCAATTCAGATACCTGTAGTGTCTTGCGAATTAGAAATGATCGAACCCCTTTGACTCTTCATAGACTCCGTGGAACTGTGAAGTAAGTGTTAGAGCGGAGCGCAAGGAAAACTGGTTTAGAATGTTGAGTTCATAGTTACACATAGATGGGTGCCGCTCGTAGTCGCGTGTTGCCAGCAGCCTTCTAGCGCCTTGGGATCTTGTTCCTTAACTGACATTGCCCTCTGACCTGGGAGCCCGAGTGCTCGGTCAAAACTGCGTGTGAGAGGAGACGAAGCCCTACCTACAGGGAGCGGGACTGCGAGGACCAGAGGTGCTTGCGCTGCAACATCTCGCGCACCTGGTGCCTCTTCCCGCCCCCTCCTATAAAGCCCAGCCTCCTGACGCGAACGCGGGACGCGCGCGAAGACCGGGCAAAGAGCGGGCCGTTTAAGGCCGTTAGAGGCCGATTAGGGCCGGGCTGGGCCACCCCCCTAACTTCAGGGCTAAATATAAATAAAAACAAACAAAAAAAACAAACAAAATTCATAATTTCTTCTAAACTTTGTTATCATGTCTCCTAGAGGAACCAGAAGTAAGACTGCGGCAAAAAAAGGGCAACTTACCGGCCCCATAGACAGTTTTATCACAAGAGCAAACTCCTTTATAGACCAGAGTATTTCACTCATCGAACATAGGGTTTCCCAAGACCTATTAGAGGCAAGAAGATCTTCTATGGGTTATCTGGCAAATGTGAGAACACCGGTCCCTCATAAGGATAAAAGACAGAGTGAGGGTGGGAATAAAAGACAGAGCCTTCCAAATACAGTTGACCTATCGGTCTCGCAACTTTCGGAATCCCAACTAACATCAGATTTAGAAAAAACCCCAGACTTAGTCCTGCATCCCACCCCCGAAGAGGTAAGACAGGCAAGAGGGAGGAGGGAGGGAGTCATTAAGAAGAAGAAACAGGTAGCGGTAAGCAAAACACCAGCAAGTAAACCAACGTCACCTATAATAGAGACAATAGAGACAATAGAGAATACATCTAGCTCCCCCCTGCCGGAAACCCAGAATAGGCATACCGCGATGATACATCATGTATATGATGATGCACCTTCTATAAACTTAGTGATAGCATCTGACGCCTCGCCAATAAAGGCACACTTTGTGGCCTTTGATTCAAAGGACGAAAGTATTCAACGTTGATTTTGCTTTAGTATTTATTCATACTTTTTTTTTTTTATAGGCTTTGAAAAAGTTTTCCACATGTAACATTTGTCAGTCTTTCATAGGCTTTGAAAGCGAAGGTGGAGGCTCTGGCCTCGATGCTTTTCGATATTTCATCATAATTACTCATGGTTGATTTAATTGCGTGCTATCCGTCCTGTGTGGGACACACTGCGTAGAACACTAATATTGATAGGGTGGATGCACAGCTGAATTTGACAATGTTTTTCACTTTTGTAGGTGCTACATAAGTGGCGTCGAGCGTCCCACGACGTCTGTGAAATAATAACTCAATCGTGGAACCAGTGGTCCACTGGTTCCATCCTTATGTGCACACTTTGTGGCCTTTGATTCAAAGGACGAAAGTATTCAACGTTGATTTTGCTTTAGTATTTATTTATACTTTTTTTTAATTTTTTTTATAGGCTTTGAAAAAGTTTTCCACATGTAACATTTGTCAGTCTTTCATAGGCTTTGAAAGCGAAGGTGGAGGCTCTGGCCTCTGTGCTTTTTGATATTTCATCATAATTACTCATGGTTGATTTAATTGCGTGCTATCCGTCCTGTGTGGGACACACTGCGTAGAACACTAATATTGATAGGGTGGATGCACAGTTGAATTTGACAATGTTTTTCACTTTTGTAGGTGCTACATAAGTGGCGTCGAGCGTCCCACGACGTCTGTGAAATAATAACTCAATCGTGGAACCAGTGGACATAAGGATGGAACCAGTAGACCACTGGTTCCACGATTGAGTTATTATTTCACAGACGTCGTGGGACGCTCGACGCCACTTATGTAGCTTATGTACTTATGTAATTCAGCTGTGCATCCACCCTATCAATATTAGTGTTCTACGCAGTGTGTCCCACACAGGACGGATAGCACGCAATTAAATCAACCATGAGTAATTATGATGAAATATCGAAAAGCACCGAGGCCAGAGCCTCCACCTTCGCTTTCAAAGCCTATGAAAGACTGACAAATGTTACATGTGGAAAACTTTTTCAAAGCCTATAAAAAAAAAAGTATGAATAAATACTAAAGCAAAATCAACGTTGAATACTTTCGTCCTTTGAATCACAGGCCACAAAGTGTGCACATAAGGATGGAACCAGTGGACCACTGGTTCCACGATTCAGTTAAAGTTTGGGTGACACCTGTGGTTCCATGAATGGCGCATTGGATTCTAAGCTTACATTCAGTCAATCACAGTCCTCCAGCCTCGAGAGTGATGCAAATCTATTTGTCCCCTGCGTGATAGGTGAGAAATAGCGGTCACCCAAAATGCCATGTCTCGCTACAGGGGGAACAACATTTGGCTGATCCCACGGCCTTCAACAGGGCCAAATGGCTGCCATTTGCTTGAAGAATTAAAACTGGTACTCCTTGGGGGCTCAGGTTGATAGAAAAAACCTAAAGGGAGGATCTGAATACCTGAGTTCCTAGTGGCTAGGCCAGCTTGGGCCTCTCTAAATATACTCTAGATGATCATTCGATCATTGAAATTCAAAATTATACATTCACCCCCAGCCGGTTTTTCTAGAAATACCCACCCACCCCACGCGACGCCCCATTATAATCTTATGGTCCACTGCTGGACCTACGGAGGTGTTGCTGGAAAGCCAGTGGGTGACCTTATTTTTGAGCTGGGAAAAACCCTCCAAAAAAAAACCACAAGAAAGTGGCGGCAAATTACCAAGGATAACCACCAACGGGGTGGATTGGGGTGGAGGATTAATAACTACAGGGTTTAACGGGGCAGTGATGGAACCTCCCTGAGGCTTTCCTGTGATAATCCCCGGATCCTGTGGAACCTGGCCCCGATGCATGGCTGATTGAGTCCCGTTTGTTACCAAACCCTCGGTAATACTCACCAACGACTTCTCTATGAGGCTTTGGACTAAATTTCTCCCACGGTTCAAGGTGATACTAGGTAAACTGCTGTTCCCAGGTCCCCCTATTGATTGAGAGTTACCTACTGGGGATTTAGGTTTAGTTGGCACGTTATTGATAGAGTCTAACACACAGGTTGATTGCAGAGTTTTGAGTTGTACTACTATACTTTGCTCTATATCGTTTAACTTGGAGACAATGGGGGACAGCTTTTCCTCCAACATAGAGCTCTGCATAGATTTAAAGGTTTCCAACATGGGGTAATCAATTGAAGGAAGCGCTGCCGCCTGAGTCCCCCCTATGGCTGAGATAGGAAGTAGCGGCACATTAGTTTTTTTTTTTTTGCTTGGCTGATGATAGCTTTGCACTTTCTTTTCAGGCTGATGACGGGGCAGCTAGCCTCCCTCGATTGTTGGGATGAAATAGGACCATAAAGGGCCTCTTGATGGGCAACAGTGTTATTCCCATTAGGCCCTACCTCCCCTGAGGTAGCAGCATGTACAGCACCCTTCCTATTTGTGATTAGCACTACAGGTGACAAGGGCCTAGAGGGTGCCTCCCCCACAACTTCATGACTACAGGAGAGCTTGTCCTTTACCAATATATCACTGCCCGCTCCCAAGGAAAGAGGGGTACTCTCTAGCTCGTTAATAGAGATGTTAGAACAAATTTTGGAGCCACCCAGGAGGGTGATCTAGATAGACGCCTATTAACCAGTTCAATCTCTTTGTCAATGACTGAAGCAGCCCTTGACAAAAAGGCGTCTATAGTAGGTACTGATGCTTTAGATGCAGCTAATGGCCCTACATGAGTTGCCTGGGTCTTTCTTCTCCCCATAATTGCTACCCTGTAAGGTGAAAAAAGGGGCCCCACTGATTATAACCCAGGAAAAAATAGATAAATATAGTGATTTAACTGCTTACTGCGCACAGAGGAAAAAACAATCAACATGAAATATAACTCAGTAACTAAGTACGTTTGCTCACAGAATGAAAATAACATTGCCCAGCCCAGCCTCTTCTGGCCCCTGACGGACAGCCCCGCCCTTGGCCCGGACTTGTCCCATGCTGCGGGAGCCCTCACCCCCTTATGAGCTCCTCCTGGCGCTCACGGTGGGGTGCGCAGCGTGCGCGCCGCACAGAGCGCTGGGAAATGTAGTTTTCCTTGGTCGGCGGTGGTGGGCTACAATGGCGACTTGGCGCAGGCTTTCACAAGAGTCCCGGCGGGTCCCGCAGGTTAGGCAGCAGAAGATAATGTCCCCAGCAACGGCAACAGCAAGGTGAGAATGTAAACGTATTACTACCCAAGAGCGAGTCATTGAAAGAATAGATGGCATCTTTGCGTCATGGGGTGTTCCAGCCATAGTGAAGTCTGACAATGGCCTGCCTTTCAACAATCAAGAGTTTAAAGATTTCTCGGAGCATTTGAATATAAAACATCTGAAGAGCCCACCTTTGTGGCCACAGGCCAAACGACTTGATGAGCGCTTTGAGTATGCTAGTCTTTAAAAGCTTGATTTGAAAACTGTGTTGTATTCTACCTTGAGAGCCTATTGTTCAACACCCCACATGACCATAAATGAAAGTCCCATGCCCTTGATGTTCAGGAGAGCAATGAAAACCAATTTACCTCAATGAGCCAAATCAGAGAAAGAAAGATGAGACAGCAACTCATGAGAAGGACTTGGTTAACAAACACATGATGAAAGCCTATGCTGACAAAACATGACATGCAAAAAACATTATCTTTAAGAAAGGTCATCCCGTGCTCGCACAATACATGTAGAGAAGAAAATCTGATGCTCCATTTGATGCAGACCCTTTTCAAGTGGTGTCTACTAAAGGACACATGGTGACTGCACAGCGCCCTGGGATGTCTAATACCAGAGACTCTCTTCATTTCAGACACTTAACTAATTGTTCATCAGATCTAACTGTTGAAGGAGAAATTAGGCCTGAAACATCAGTGACAGCTGTTGCCTCTACACCAT
Source organism: Lissotriton helveticus (assembly GCF_964261635.1). Lineage (NCBI taxonomy): Eukaryota > Metazoa > Chordata > Amphibia > Caudata > Salamandridae > Lissotriton > Lissotriton helveticus. The sequence goes on from NC_136063.1 coordinate 375,965,779, forward strand.
TTACGCAGATCCTGGACAGTGGTGGTGACCATTCTCAGTAATCAAGAACAAGATCAGGTCGAACAATGAAAGTGCCAAAAAGATTGATTGAAGAAATGTAATTGTACATGTCTATATGTGTCTAGTTTGTAAAAAGTAAAAAAAAAATATTTAAAAAGGGGTGATATAGCATCTTGTGAATTAGAAAGGATGGAATTCCTTTGGCTCCTGATAGAGTCCATATAGCTCTGATATATGAGTTAGAGCATAATGCAAGGAAAACTGGTTAAAAATATTGAGTTTGCTGTTACACGCAGACGAATAAAGATGTGTAATACTAAGCACCATGTGTGGTATGGTCATAGGCGGGTACCCAGAGTGGGGAGGATGCTACAATACCCATGAAGTGTTCTAATGAGAGAATAAAGCATAAACATAAAGCTTTAGCAGAATAAGTTGGAAAGTATTCCTCAGCTGAAATAGCAGCAGAGCAGGAAATAAACTAAGACTTCTCATAAAGAGAGATCCAAGAAAACTCAGTATAGAGTCTCCTTCAGAGAGTCTGGGAAAAGGGTGAGTGAAGAATCTTAATAAATCTGCCCCCTATCCAATACGAAGGTAGTCTAGGGACACACACTAATATAAACACTCAAATTCTATGTTGCAACATTAATATTCTTTCTTCTTCATGTTTACCAATAAGATTTCTCCAAGCTCCTGGGAGCAGGTTTACTCCCCATCTTCTCACCAGAATACAATCATCTTTGAAACGTGTCTGTGAATGTTGTTTAATATCCTGTTACGTTTTTCAAAAAGTCGTCCCATGAATCATCCTCCCTGTCGTCTACATCTTTCACGGTGAGAACTTAACTATCAGTCGTCTAATAAAACAAATGTTAATTCATTGACTAATAAACAGTAGCTTCCGAAAATAGCAAAATCTGCAGCATTCAGAAGAAAAACTTCTTGCACAATGGTCATTTAAAGCGAAATACAAGTATTTTAGGGATGTACGGCATTACGACGCGTACTTTTACAACGCATGCCGTTACAACCCGGTTTTTTTCAACGCAAGTCGTTACCACGACTTGCGTTGGAGGGGGTGCGGACTGAGGAATTTTTTAATTTACTATTCCAACACCAGCCTACGTACAGTAGGGAAGGTGTTGGATAGTAAATTAAAAAATTCCTTGTCCTGCAGCGCCCTCCAGCGCAAGTCGTGGTAACGACTTGCGTTGAAAAGACCGCGTTGTAAGGGCACGGCGGTGTAACAGCCGCGTCGTAAAGGCTGTTCACCGTATTTTAGTATTAATGGGCCTTCACTTTAAATCATGGCTACTTCAGTTAAGTCAAGTTAAGAATACATGCTTAATTACTATATTACAGGCCTATAGGTTTTAATCCATACTACAATTTTTGCATTTAACACACATTGGGGGAAACTTGTTTAGCGCTGGAAATAACGTGAAAGTTAAGCAAAGCAGCTCATAACACTGCTTGCATCACTTAGCTCCAAGGGGGAACATTAGCATTCCCATTTAACCACCCAAGGTTTCTGATGCTAAACCCAATTTACTAAATAAAGTGGACAGGGCTTAGCATCAGAAAACTGCGCCATTTTAAAATAGGCACAAGAAAGAAGAAGTGCTTTCAATTCTCCTTCCTTTTCTGACTTTTTACATGTGCTGCACAGTACAGCACACTACAAAGAGGGAAAAACTTTAAGTCAGTCTAAGCAAAGGATTTTATACTAGAAAGGTACCCTTCCAGTACAAAACCTATGCTAGACTCACGGAGACACACTTGTACCATGGCGCAAAGGTGTTTCCGGGCGCACAGCAGTTGATTTCAGTTCTGGCGATAGGGAAAGGGGAGAAGAAAGTCATGTTTCAGTAAATGTGGTGCTCTCCTCCTCTCCTTTTCATGAAATGCAGCATTTGAAGCTGCTGCACTATGCCTGAAAAAGTTGTAAATCTGCCCCTTCATTTTTAAAGATAAATTCTGCACATTGCATTTTTAATAACGCATTTTGTAAATAATATTATTTGCATTAGCAGTTTCCCCCACTGATTGTTGAAAAAAAGTCATCATTTCTTCACAGATTAATCTGTAAAGTGCACTCTCACTCTCTGTTGACCTCTTTTTCAGTTCCATATTTTCCAAGTTCTCTCAATTTCTTATATTCTCTGTTCTTGTTCTCTTCTAATTATCTCCTAATTTCTCAGTTTCATTCTCTATTCATTCCTCAGTATAGACAGTATCTAACTATTTTATGTAAAGTGTATACGGTTATAAATCAAACACCTATAATAAATACAGGTTTCAAAATGACCCTAAAAAGTCCTCCTCCCACTGTTATAAACCAATTACTATGGTAGAATCTCTTCACCTACATTTTCTAATTGACTAGCAGTTTCTAATGGTTCTAGTTCAGTTTTTAGGTCAGATTTGTTTGATGTGAATTCTTCTATCTTTCTACTTTCATCTGGTATGTATGAAAAGCAATGTTGCCATTTCAGCATCATGCAGACTCCACCTTTTTCTGCCAGCAAAGTTCTAAAAATAAATGATCTTCCGAAACCATTGATCTAATAGCCACTAATCCTGTGTTAATAGCCAGCAAAGCAACAGATGCACTAGTTGCTATTTATCCACTACTGTTGACAGCTTTCTAACCTTTTCGTCATTTAAGACTACTCCTATGGGTGGTATGAATTCTCCAGAAATGTCTCCCACTAACTGTGTTCCATTATTAAAACTTAGGGGCATATTTATGGGGATTTGGGGCAGGGCTGCGTTGCATCAAATAAAAAGGGCAGGAATGCACTGTATCTATGGCATACAGCATAATCCTGCCCTTTCCCTCTGCGCTGGTGCAGTTTCAGCAGCCTAGCGCCAATGTAGGCATACTTGCACCATGGTGCAAGGGTGCATGCTTTGCATGCAGGATTCTTTCAGTGCAGGAAGGGGCACCTTCCTGCACATAAACAATCCTGGGAGACTTTTCCCCTTTTCTCTGTGTGCTGCAGAATGCAGCAAACATGGAAAGGGGAAAAACCGAGGTAATTTAAGTTATTTCTCCTCTTTGCGCCTCCCTTGGGGAGGCGTAAGGTTTTGGAGTATCCCCAGGTTTTGATAGTCTTGTAAGTCTAGGGATGCATTAAAACCCATGGGTGTTGTGTGGGAACACCCACTGCAACAACTATGGTATACCTCCCTAGCACAGAGTAAGACAATGTAGTGATTGTCGCTGCCTTGCCTTACTCCACAACTATGAGGCCATCAAAGCCATACAAAGTGGCTTTGCGTGGACTCATAAATATGATTTGGTAGTTTGTGCTGCGTTGCGTCACAAAAGTGGCACAATGGTGCTGCAAGGGGCTTGTAAATATGCTATTCTCACAGTTGAACAACTGGGCAACAAGGAAAGAGAAGAATAAGACAGACAAAGTCCGAAAAGGATGCTACTTCCAAGGACTGCTAAGGTATCCAAAGATATTGAAATACATGCCTCACTCACTTTTTTGTGACATGCTTCTTCATTGGTGCATATTCACACCCTGATAGGATGGTACCACCAGTGCAGACGCAACCAAAAAGATGGGTGTTCTTAGATAATGTCTTAAAGGATAAGCAGTAATCCAGATAAAGACAAGGAGTTAAAAATACCTTGCGGTATACCCACACAAATTCTTTATTAGTAGAGTACCGGGGTATGGCTAAAAATTGTTACATGGTTTCTATTGAGTTTGAATCTCCTATTTAACCCTAGTGCATCAATGCCAACATAGACCAAGAGCTCAACCAGATCTGGGGTCTCCAACAGGGCTAAATTAAGTATCCCTGCCTAACTATCCTTACATTCCATGAACATACATGAGGCCTCACCTGAATCATTATTCTGTCAGTAGAGGGAAACAAAAAGGCATGTCAACAAGGAAGAGAATGGGTTTATGTACAAGTTCTGTTATACATGAGTAAAAATACATATCTGTCACACTCTAAATTCAGTAGATGTTTTAGCCATATAATTATGGATATTGGGTAATGGAGGATAACAGTCCTGGTTGCGAAAACCGAACCATATTGTGCAAACAAACAAGTTCTAGGTGAGTGTGTTGTCTCATATGAATATCTCTAGTTAGGGTCAGTTACCTATCACCCTGTGTGTGGGTAGTAGGCCAAATGCTGTGCAAACAGTTGTTAAACAGCAATTCTAAATGATCAAAAAATGCAATTCTCTCATGCGTAATACATGCGTATTAGTTAAGTGTTCAGTACACCATTCACACACACACATTATTTCCCTGTTTATGCATTGTTCATAGGTCCTGCGTGTCTAGTGCTTGGTGTCTTCCTATAGTCATAGTCCTACCAAAGGAAAAACATATAGTCCAAACCCTACTGTATTTATTCAGAAGTCACCTAAAGCGAAAACACCTAAAGGTTTGTGCCAATTAACTGGCGTTGTTGTTGGCCACAGTTAATATCAGTGTTTCTTAAAAATGTCAAAGATTTAACTCTTGGCGAAGCTTCCAACAGCCTCCCTATTGTTTTCTGGAGTTTGGGGGTAGTTGAGCATTCACAAGGGTTTCACCCGAGGGATGCTGGACCATGTGGGGTGAGTGTGCCTGTTCATCCCAACACGTACTTTGTATTTTCTCAAGGCTTATTTGAAAAGGGCCATATGTATCGCTGGCTGTTGTTGAGAATAGAACTCCTGCTATTGTTAATTATTCCGAACATTTGGCCAGTATTTTGTCAGTATGCTCAATCATATAGCCACTCATGCTTTTGGCTGCATGAATTTTTTAAAAACCCCACTAGGGGACTCATCGTGCATTTAAGGTCTTGGTGAATGGATGTTGTAACCATCCAGAAGTTTGATATGATGGTAAATGAAGCTTCCTCCAAGGGTAAAAACTACTCACTCATTTATGGTTTTATCAGTTTGCTTATCAGCATACCCATATTTGCTGTGAGCTTCATGTGATCGAATAGTCCCACCAAGGACACATTCATGCATTTAGGCATTAGGTTAGCCCAATATTACCATAGCCATAAGAGATTGTGGTTGTAGAGCTTCTGCCCTGAAATTGTATTGAGCCTGTCTAATAGTGCCTCGCTGCCTACAGATCTGGTACGGGGCACCAGGTGGCTTACATACCACAACATGCTTTTTCAAACTGCATCAGAGATCATCATAACACTTGTATTTGCTGTGCGCTTTGTGTGAGTCAAAGCTCCCACCACAGACACATTCATACATTAAGATGTTAGGTTAGCTCAATATTCCCGCAACCATAAGGGATTGTGGTTTTGGAACTCCTGACCTGAAATAGTTTTGGGCCAGTCTACTAATGCCTCTCCCCCTGAAGATCCAGTGCAAGGCACCAGACCGCTAGCATGCTACAACATGCTTTGTACTCACTGTGTCAATGATCCAGCACCGCCACTGCATCTATGTGTCATCGCTACTCAGACCACTGCCGAACACTGGCGTGTTCGGAGTATTCGGTTTTGAGGAGGTCTGAGTTGCCCAGGGTTCGTGCTCTTCCTGGTGTGTCATCTCTAGGACACTTGGGATTGTGGTAGTTGTAGTCCCAACTAGCTCCCATGTTCCCTTCAATGTGTTCTCAAATGCTAATCCCTCGGTTTTGAGGGATATGTATTTAAGAGTGCCATAAGTTACTACCCCAGAATGTATTTGGAATTTTTTTTTTTGATTTTGCTACACTTGTTACACTCTCATCCTTCCAAGTGAATAAAGCTGATTCTGAAATAATCACATTTCAGTCATGTATTATACATTACTATGCAGGCTGCTTCTCTTATGGGCTGCTATCCTGATCTCTCGTTAGTGTTTCTTAATTGTAGTTCCTCAGCAAAAACGTTGTCTAATGAATGCTGTATGAGGTGTGTCTAATCTGCTGCTATTGTCCTCTTGGCACATGGTATTTAAACCATATGGACTGCTGCATACTGCCTGCGTAGTAGTTTACTTGGCTGGTAGTAGTTCATTAATATTATTTTTGTGCTGGACTTGTCAGGAAATCTCCCTGACCTGGCTGGATGTTAATTCCTTGGTGTATTAAATGTGATCAAATGCTGATGCAGTAATGTAGAATGCACTATCTTTGTGTCAGTTTTGTCCACAGAATATCCTCGTTCCTTTCTACTGCTGTACTAGACAACCTGTAGATCCTTCTCTGATCATACTGCAGTTGTTGCTGTTCTGTTTTATCTGGATGCCTGATTATCAAGTAAGACATTAATTAAGAACTCACATCTTTTTGGTTGAGTCCGCCTTGGTGATACCATCATATCAGGGTGTGGAGAAGTACCAATGAAGCATGTCATGATAAAGTGAATGAGGCGTCTATTTCAATATCTTTGGATACCTTAGCAGACTTTGCAAGTAGCATCCTTTTCAAACTTCATTCGTCTTCGTCTTCCTTCTTGCCCAACTGTGAGAATTTTGATTATTTGGGAGAATGCAAGTGGGTATGTAGTGTCTTTCTCTCCTTATGTGAGAACATGGTAGTGAAGCATCCATAGCCCTGAGAGCTGATAACTTTGAAGACAAAATTGTCGTCCGCAGAACAGACTGCATTTAACTTACATGCCATTATCTAATAAATAGTAGAAATGGCTGAGGGTCTCTCTTTTGATGAGCATGCAATGTGGTCCATTTTATCAACACCTCCCCTGATTTCTGACACAACTCTATACCTAACAAGTGCAAGCACCAGTGATTGGGAATCGCTAACTGAATTAAAATGGTCACAATTAAAACACTCTTACATGGGGCAAATATGACTGAATATGTTGCCGGTGAACATAACCCATAACAGCCTAATTGTGAACAATACCCCCTGCATTTTCCTGAATGATGCTGAATTCAGACAAAGTAGGTGCCTCATTGCATGGAAATGCACAAGGGAGTGGCTAGTTCTAATAACACAGACCGCAACCAGGCTCTCTGAAGCATTACTAGTCAAAATTAAAACCATGGAAAGTGGATTAAGAACACAAATAACAGTGATACTGTTAAAAAGAAACTAAATGAAAACAGTAAAACGATCAATGAAAACAAAGATTACTTGACACAAGCGAAAATAAATACTTTTGAGAAAGATCTGACGTGATTTACTTTTGATGGTACTTTCCAATATTCCAAGTCAGATTTTATACCAAAGGACTCTGACGCATCTTTTTTTCGGAACAGACAGCTCAGGATCTGAGGAATTTTCAAGTGACTCCTCTAGTGGGAATTCCCATCACGACCAAGATGAAAAATGAGGGGGACACTCACAGAGAGTAAGAGGCTTCTACCCACAACCTGCGCAGTTTTACCCCCAACCATTTGGGTGGAATTCATATGCGTAACCCCCCTTTTAACCACCTCAATTCGGATATCCTTGGCAACCATTTCTGGCTCCTTTTTTAGGAAGAGGCCAAAACGTGGATTAGGGAGAAGAAGAAGTCAGAAAGTGCAGTGGCAGACACTACCCCAGGAAGAATTAGATCATGATCCCAAGCCCGAGACCAGCAGAACCCCTTGGGAGTAATGAACCAGGGTTCAGTGACATTCTTGGATCTTCAATTGAAAGTACTCAACAAGAAATAGGATTTTGTACCCACCCCGCAACCAGACCTCTTTAACCTGAGAGTAGAACTGGATGAATTCTTTCATCGGCTCCATCTTCCTGTCTTCTTGAAAGATCAACCTTTGCTGTCCACCAACGAGAATGCAAACACAGGCTTAAGGAAAAGATCCAAGTTGAACATACCCATCAGTATTATTCCTCTAGCAGTTTTAGCATTTGAGAAAGCAGTCTCCCTTGATGCTGACAGACTCAAAACCAGGACACACACAGGTTTAACAATCTCAATAAAATGGAACATCAAGCAGTAAGGGAACTTGACAATGTGGAGTCCATAATCATCAAGCCAGCTGATAAAGGTGGAGCAACGGTGGTCCCCCCAAAGGATATATATCACAGAGAATGCCTCAGACTCTTAAATGATCCTAGAAACTACACAAAGCTGGCAATGGACGCCATGAAAGAAATCACAGATTACAATCAGTACATGGTGAATGAGGCAAAGGACAACGATTGGATAACTACACAGGAAGCAGAATTTCTGATTGAACGGAGTCACATACTTTTATGTACAAATCTGATGTATTTTTAAACTTACGGTGCTTAACTAATTATTGCGCTGTTAGTTTGCAGCCTGCGCTACATAGGACTTGCTACAGGCTGATTTGCTTGAGGAGAAATCCAATTATTGAGCCTGTTGGATGTAGGAAGTGGAAGGGGTTGGAGTCACCCCTACTTAAGGAGAAGCATGGCATGTCTGCACCAGCGGCGTGCCAAAGGCAAGCTCGTCTGTGCCTGGCTGCATCTGGCCAGGGCAAGGGGCCAGCCACTATGCCCCAATTATCACGTACTCACAGGAGGAACTACATGACCTTAATCTAGAGAGGCAAAATATTTCTCCCTCACTTGCTGTGCTACTAATGGGGCCAGGCTTATCAGCCCCCCAGGATTCTACCTACACTCTTGGCAGCAACTCAAAGCCTAATTGCCCTGCAGATCAACCAGCTCCACTACCACAACACACAACCAACACCATACCGAACTTTCGGGTGATTTACTTGAATACACAGTCCTTAGTTAAGCACCAGGATGAAACCTTTTATCCCCTGGATTCTGAGATCCCTGACTTACTTTTACTAACAGAGACTTGGCTCATTGATGAATCCTCACCAGATATACTATTGGCTCTCCTGAATGACTATTACATTTTACAAACCAATTGGGTAACAGGGAAGATGGATGGGGCTGTCACAGCTATAATTAAAAAATAGCTTCGCTTCCCTAAGATATCATCACTAAGCATTCCCTTAGTGGAGAAACTAGTAATCAATCTGGAGTCCCCAACCTCATCTCTGATCTGTGTACTTCTATATAGGCCCCCCAACTACATACATGAATGTTTAACCTGACATCCTTCTGTGACCAATTGGGAAAATCTCTACCATCACCAAAGGAAGACATAGAGGCCTTCGAGAAAGCAATCGCTTGCTGGCTCACTGAGTGCAGCAATGTACACGCCTCCTTCACAGAACTAGACCGATAAGACCATTGAGGCTAACAAGTGGTTCTCAGATGATCTAAAAATAGCCAAATTGAACCTGTGGCATTGAGAACAGAAATCGTGGACCAAATACTCGCCTTACCTGATAACAACGTATTTACAACAACTTAAAACATTCAAATCCCCAATCAATTGAGCTAAAGTCAGCTGCTTCACAGATACAATTCTGAATACCACGAAGATTGTTGCTGAACTCCTCGAACCAGACAAAGTCACCCTCCTTGTCATACCTACACAAAGCCTAAGTGATTCTCTTAACACCTTTTTGGGAATAAGATTGAGGCTATCAAAAATAGCTTTCCTCCTGATCAACTCACTTTAATTGATCACTAGTCGATACAAACAATTGCACGCTCACCTCCTTTCCTAAAATAGGTCAAGAGGACCTAGTTAGTTTACTGACAAAAGTCAAGTCAGGATCATCTAATGACAACTGACCTGCAAAAGTCCAAAAATAAATATTCACCCTCTTTTCCGATTTAGTATTGTCATCCCTCAATCACTCTATTAATACTGTCTCAGTCCCCGTGTCCTTCAAAAGGGCATTCATAGTACTACTACAAAAGAAACAGAAATAGATCCTCTTGACATGAAAAACTATCACCAATTTCTGCCCCCCCTATCCAGCAAAATTACTTGAGGTAAATGTTGCCCGCCATTTCTGTTTATTCATCGAGGCATCAGACTTCCTTGACTCCTGTTGATTCTGGCCTGCACACTCAACGAAAGCAGTGATTCTCTCAGTAGCAGATGACATGTGAAAGGAAATGGACAGTGGCAATACCCAAGCCCTTTGACGCAGTCGACCACACCCTCCTGGCTGACAGTGTCAGGTCCGCTGGCTTACGGAACCCAGCCTTCAACGGGATTGTCTCATTTCTTAGAGACAGATCCCAGTCAGTTAGACTTCCCCAATTTGACTCTGCAGAGGTCCAATTGAATTGTGAGGTGCCACAGGGCTCTTTATTACCCCCATCTTTTTAACATCTATATTCGCCCCTTGGTCAAATCTCTCAAAATCAGGAAAGTAAATATCTTTAATTATGCCGATGACATGCAACTGCTATTTACTATCACTGATAGCCCCGGGTCTAGATTGCAGTTTCAAGAAACTATGTTGTTCATCTGTACCTGGATGAACATCACTCATCTGATAAATTCTGACAAAACAGAGATAATACTCACCAAAAGCAAGCTTGATCGCTGGAACCCCTCCTTCTGGCTCATGGAGATGGACTCTACCCCTGCCTAAAAAGTTAGTCAAAACCTTGTTTCATCATTGACGAGGAGCTATCACCTAAGCAGCAGGTTGGCACCAGTTACATCCTCCAGCTTCCTTCCAATTTGCCGCATTAAGAAGATAAAACATTTCTTCACCACTGATGCCCTGATTCACGTTATAATGGCTAAAGTCACCTCAAGAATTGACTATGCCAACTCCCTCCATCTGTGCCTCCCCAAATATCTCACGCATAGGCTCCAGCAGATTCAAAAGCAGGCTGCCCGACTGATATATGCCCAAACACTTTCATTTCTTTTAGCTGACGAAAGATCTCCACTGGCTGCCAGTTGTACAGTATGCTGTGTGCTGCACTATTTTCAAGGCCTTATATAATAACAGTCCCACCTTTATCAAATCTCGGGTTATTAAATACTGCCCCACTAGAGAATTAAGATCCAGTCATCTACACTATCTTGCTATATCTCAATTTAAGGGGAAGAGGATAGGCGGGACTAGATTATCAGTCACTGCTCCCTGAGTACGGAACTCATTGCAATCGGAACTTGGGACCACCACTAACTATGCTAGATTCAGACAGCTGTTGAAAATATGGCTCTTTAAACAGGCCTAGCAATAAATCGGGAGCTATGCTGACTACCTAGTGCCAAGAGACCGCTTGGTGAATGTGCTCTTTAGAAATTGTAGTAACATAGCATAGCATACCTCCCAAAAAATTCACAAGGGTATCCTCCTCCTTCCATGAAGACCGATAGTCTCAGGCATCGGTTCCGTGCTGGAATCATTGTCAAACTTCACAGACTATTTCTTGAGACCCATGGTCAGTCAAATGCGCTGGTACATGAAAGACACTAAAGACAATCTTGTCATGTTACAGGATATTATGTTCAATTCAGTCATAGATTCTTGTGTCACTTTGGCCGCAGAGGCCCTGTACACAAGCATACCTCAAGGAGCTTCACTCGAGGTTTTGGAGGCCTTACTAGATGAAACAGAATGGAACTCCATAATACCCAATAGTTTCATCCTAGACTGCGGACAAATGGCACTAACTAGAAATGATTCCCAGTTTGAAGAGGGTTTCTATCTACAGACACATGGAATATCAATGGGAAGCACATTCACCCCAAGTATAGCCTACCTCTATGTCCTCGATTTTTAAAAGAAATTCAGCTATAAAAACAAAAGCTGCTTCAACACTAACATCGAATTGTGGAAACAGTTAATCAATGATATTCTGTTCATCTTGAGAGGGGCAGCAAGAGAAGCCCTTGACTTCAAAACCGACGTGTATTACAAACCGACGAATGTTAATAACCTACTCTGGTACAATAGTTTTCATCCTAAAGACTTGAGAGACAATCATCCAGTAGGACAGTTCTTCAGGTTATGCAGTAACTGCACGCAAAGAACCACCTATGATGTCATGCAGCATTACTGTCAAAGAAACTAGAAACTAAACTTTACATACAACACCTGATTAGAAGAGCGAGGATAAAAGCAAGAAATAACCAGAGAAACTCTCTTTTACAAACCTATGAGAAACCAGACAACGATCGTTTGGTATGTGTCACCACCTTTGGTACAGATTCGAACGCAATGAAGAAACTGATCTTGAGACACTAGAAAACCCTGACATCTGCTTCTCTGGACCTCGCACAACCAATGTTTGCCTTTAAGAGGATGTGAGAAAAGGCCTCTTTTGCATGGTTAGCCCCCCCACTTTTTGCCTGGTTTTGTCGTGGTTTGGAATGTGATGCATAGGGCACCTGTCACCCAGGTCCCCGGTGCCAGTGCTACTTCCCTAAAACAAACCCCCAGTTGGTACGTCTGCATACTGTAAGTCCCTAGCAAATGGTACCCTGGGTACCTATGGCCTGGAAGCTAGAGAGAGTTCATTGGAACCACCCTCACTAGGACCATGTCATTGCCTTTGCAGTCTGTATGTCCCTGTGAGGGAGAAAACAACAAAGTCGACATAGCACCCTGCCAACTATCACTGCCTCACAATATAGGTAATGCACTCCTTTAGCAGGCCTCACAGGCCTAAGGCAGGGTGCACTCTCCTCAAGGTGAGGGCATATCAGCATGAGCAGATGTGCCTCTACAATATTGGCCACCATTTCCCAATATTGTAAGTGACAGTGAAGCCCAAGAGAGTACATGGGCTGGGAACTTGACAACTAGAGTCCTACAGCTCCATGATGGCTCTACTAAATATAGGAGTGTTTCATACCAAACTGCTCCTCTCAATAAATCCACACTGATGCCAGTGGGGGATTTATTGTACCTTGTACCAGGAGGGCACCTCAGAGGTGCCCTCTGAATCCCTACCAACCCCAGTGTGGTCTCTGTCCGGCTGTAGGTAGCCAGCCAAAACCAGACACGTTTCTGGACCCCTGGGTAGAGAGCCCCTCCTCTCTGGGACCAGAAACAATGCACATCCTAGGCACAGGTGTCATGCCTCCTCCCCCAGAATGGGTCAGCGCTCGAAGAGGGAAGCTTCAATGGCCTGCTGCCTTTGTAATGCAACCCTAGCCTCTGCTACTAGCAGCAGATGGCAGCCCCTGGCTTACACGCCCCCTTTGGGTGGGAAACCCAGCAGGAAAATTCAAAAAGGTAGGAGGTTTGTCCACCTCTGCCAACCCCTCCCTAAGATGGAGAAGCGAGGTGAAGCACAACTTTCACTCCCCACCATCTTGAAGATGGGGTGAACTCTCCAATCAGGGCTAGGTTCTATGCTGCTTCCCATAGGCCCTACCTGCTACTCCCCAAAAGCATCTCCTAAATGTAGTATTTAGGGGGCACCTCCAGACCTGAACCTCAGATCTCCCCATGGTATCTTCCAAAAAAGACACCCTGCAGCAGATGACAACTGCCTTGGCCCCAGCCCTACTGGCCTGTCTCCAGCTTCACCTACCCTGCAACCTGTCTTGGAACAACGGCCTCCAAAACCCCTTGGAGGACTATTGCCTTCAATAAATACTTCAATCTCCTGAGAACATTGGACCTGTCCAGAAGAAACTGACTTCAGAGACTCTGGATCCAGGTGGATCCGCATCTCGTTCCCACTCTGTACCCAATGCCTACGGCCCAAGTCTGAGTGGCTCACCTGTGCAGTGAAGTCTCCCCAGTGTTCCTGTACCTCGTGTCCAGCATTGAATGACCTCTCCTGCCCTCCACGACAGCACCTGCAGTGTGAATCCAGAGGCTCCCCGCGACCAGCTCTGGTGAGAAGATTCCGACGTCCAAAGGCAACACTCAACCCAATGCCTCTGGGCCTTGGTGAGCTGACCTGATGGTGCCCCTATGATCCCTAAATCTTCACTTACCTCTGTTGCCGCTGATCTTCCTCCTGCAACCTTGGTGCCACACCTGCAGCCTATCTACCGTCAAGAAGATCCTCATTGAAAAGAATTGGGCACCCAACGTCGAATTTGCACACTGCACCTAGCCGCCCCTGTGCCGCTGGTGGTGTATGTTTGGTGCTGCTTTGTGACCTCCCCTGTGCTTACCCTAACACCCAAAGCTTGGCCCCTGTAACCGATCTACTCACCTGCAAGCAGTGTGGCTCTAGGCTCCCCTTGTCTCTATTGGAAAGCATTGGATCAAAATTCGATTTTGATCTCTGCTCCCGGCCGCCCCTCTGGCGCTGGGGGTGCACTGTTGCTACTTGCCGACTTCTGGCCCTTGCTGACCTTGGCTCCGAAGACTGAATCTGTAAGTTCCACACTTACCTGTTTAACCACACTATCATTTACCCGATAGGATAACACTGGACAGTTTGAAAAAGTTTCTGTGTCGATTTTTTAACGTAAAAAGTATTTTTAATTAAACACGTACTTACCTTATTATGAAGACCTGGGCCTTAAAATAAAGCACAAAGTTAATTTTATAACATTGGTCTGGATCTCCTTCTTGAGACGTGTGTCCATTATTGATCATGCTTGTGCAAGTTGTCTCACACTTCTCTGTGTTAGGCCTAAGGCTGTTTGCCCACACTACCACTAATAGAGCACTTTGGAGTTTGCATTGAGCCATGTACACTTTTGAGGAGGCCCTGGACTCTGTGCATGGTATTACCACCTTATGATAATATTAAATACAGAACCAGCTTCCTACAGAGTGGAAGATCATTAAGAGATTTGCTGGTCCTTACAAGGCCAAGACAAAAGAATACCAGAGGCCAAGCGTTACACACCATGTGGAACCTACCTGATGCCACGAAGAAATGTTTTCTTTGGAAATAACTCTGAAGCTGAGACTATTCACGATGTGACCTGTTACACATCAAACTTGCCTTCATTCAAGCTACCGTCACACATGGAGAGAGCAGTATAACTACACGGCCAGAACCTGCTTCTTACTAGTCTGAAGCAAGTATTGCAAAAAAATATATCACTTTATTAATCAATTTTAACCAGGTTTATGTTAAAACACATAAGCTTAACAATATATGTATTATCAACATTTCTGTTCTCTCAGGACATCGTCTACATTAAAAACATCAAATGCATACAATTTCATTAAAAACATATAACACATAAAAATAAAAGGGGGAGAGTACATACAATAGACACTACCTATGTCATTAAATGGCCAACATCCGTGGTTACTTGATTTTAGGGCTGAGACCGATTACCATATAGCTAATAAGTACTCAGAGGTCACTGTCTCTTCACAGTTTTTGTTCCTTTGGTAAAGGGTTGAGTCGTTTCGATGTGGACTTTATATTGCCATCTTTATCAAGACTGAGATTTATTTTTTTGTAACCCTTTGCTGCACTTTATAATTTGTCAGTTGCGCCAATAAGAAACGGATATACGGATATATGAGCGGGCATACTGACAAATACGGGCCTGGTATTCAGAATAATTGACAATAGAGGGAGTTTTATTTTCAACTACAGCCAGCAATATATATGGCCCTTTTCAACTAGCCTTGAGTGAATACAAAGTACGCAATGGGATGAACTGACACACGCACCCCACATGGTCCGGCATCCATCGGGTGGGACCCTTATGAATTCTCCACAACTTCAAAACTCCATGAAACAATAGGAGGGGCTGTTGGAAGCTTCGCTAAGAATTAAATCTTTGACATCTTTAAGACATACTGATATGAACTGTGGCCAACAACAACACTAGTTAATTGTCACAAAACTCTGGGTGTTTTCACTTTAGGTGGCTTCTGAATAAATACAATAGAGTTTGGACCTTAAGGGGTTTTATGGATACGAATTAAGTATAATTATGCAACTTGTTAATCCTAATGATATGAAATATATGTTTTTCCTTTTGTAGGAGTGTGACTATAGGACGACACCAAGCACAAGACATACATGACCTATGTGAAGTGAAGTGAAGTGAAGTGAAGTGAAGGGGTTTTGTAGAGCGCGGCTGTTGCCCGAAGGCGTCCAAGCGCTGGTAGTGGAAAAAACAGATTCTGAGGAAGGGAGGGAGCAGGGGGGGATTAGTTTCTGAATAGGAGTGTTTTAAGTTCTTTGCGGAAGTGTAGAAGGGTAGGGATGGCTCTAAGTGAGAGGGGGAGCGAGTTCCAGAGTTTGGCGGCGTTCAGAGAAAAGGACCTGCCTCCTGCTCTGGCTCTTTTGATTCTTGGGACTACGGCGAGAAGTGCATTCGTGGAGCGCAGGGTTTTTCCGGGGCAGTAGGGGGAGAGAAGTGAATGGTTAATTTCCGGGTTTGCTCTGTGAAATGCTTGATGTGATATGCAGAGCGCCTTGAATTTTATTCTCTCTCTGACTGGAAGCCAGTGAAGAGATCTGATCCCTGCCTTGACTGACTCTCTGCGAGGGATCTGTAGGAGAGTGCGAGCGGCACAATTCTGTGTTCTTTGCAGTTTTTCCAACACATACTCTGGGGCTCCTAAGTATAGAGCGTTGTTGAAGTCCAGCCTAGATTGTACCAGGCCCTGAATGACCACTTGCCTGGCTTCAAAGGGTAGTAGTGGCAGGATTTTTTTCAGCCTTCGGATAATCCCGAAACAGGTTGCAGCTGTTTTGGTTGCTTGGGTGTTTAATGTGAGTTTGTTATCTAGCCAAACTCCTAGGCTCTTTATATTTTCCTTGGGAGTCGGCATTGGTCCCAAGCTTGAGGGCCACAGCTGGTGATAGGTGGTAGGAGGTGGGGGGCCGAGGATCATAATCTCGGTCTTATCACCGTTAAGTTTTAAGGATGACATTGTCATCCATCTTTTGATTTCCTCTATGCAAGCTGCCAGATTGGGTTGAGGGAGCATGCTGCCTTTCTGTGTCAGAGAGACCACCAGCTGGGTGTCGTCCGCGTACGATATGATTTTGATACCGTATTTTTGGACGACACCCGCCAGTGGCCTCATGTACACGTTAAACAGCGTGGGGCTCAATGAGGAGCCCTGAGGCACGCCGCAATCTAGGGGTCGGTTTTTAGAGTGAGAGTCGCCATCAAAGACCTGGAAGGTTCTGTTGCTGAGGAACAAACTCAGCCAGTCTAGGGCGATTCCTGATATGCCAAGATCGAAGAGTCGAGCTAGTTGAGTTTTGTGGCATACCGTGTCGAATGCTGCGCTTAGATCGAGGAGGACCACTGCCACTGTCCCTCCTCGATCCAAGATCTTCCTAGCTTCCTCTGTGACGGCTAACAGCGCCGTCTCAGTGCCGTGTCTGGGGCGGAAGCCTGTTTGGGAGGCGTCCAGTAGGAGGTTCTCCTCGAGGTAGTTAGTGAGACGGAGGTTAACATGCTTCTCCAGGATTTTTGCTTGCCCATGGTAGCAGGGAAATTGGGCGGTAGTTATTAGGATCTGCAGGGTTGAGATTCGGCTTTTTTAATAGTGCTTTCACAGCTTTCTGGCCCCTTGTGCGGAGGAGCGGACAGTTCCAGCTTCTAAAGATTGGTGTGAGAGTCTGTCTGGGTTTTTTGAGGATAAGATCGCGGCTATTCAGTCTAACTTCGCTGCTTTAATTCCCTCAAATGCCTTAACACACCTTCTTCCTCTGAGGGCTCCAGCGGCCAGGTTGACGGAGTTTGCCCCTCCTTCCACTACTGACACTCTTGCTGTGATTAAATCTCTGAAATCCGGGTCACCATCGGACCCTTGTCCAGCAAGAGTGTTAGCGGCTGTTGCCGACGTAGTTGCACAGGAGGTGTCACACTTAGTCGGCCTCTCTTTTAAATCAGCCAGCCTGCCTTCTGAGTGGAAACAAGCTAAACTTCTGCCCCTGCTTAAAAAGACCGGAGCTGATCCGGCGGTTCTGACAAACTATCGTCCGATATCGCTGCTTCCGGCTCTGGCTAAAATTGGAGAGAAACTGGCCTTTAAGCAGCTTAATAAGTTTGTGGAAAGCTCCGGAGCTCTTCACGAGGCACAGTCCGGGTTCCGTGCTGCCTACAGCACGGAGTCGGCTCTTGTGGAAATATCGGAGGCGGTCAGGGAGTGTTTGGATGGTGGCGGCAGAGCGGCTCTAATCTTATTGGACCTCTCTGCCGCGTTTGACACGGTTCCCCACCAACGCCTCCTGACCAGGCTTGCCGACATTGGCATTGGTGATCTTGCATTACATTGGCTGAGCTCATTTCTGTCGGCTAGATCCCAACAGGTTTGGCTCCCCCCTTATTCTTCATCGGCTAGACCACTCGTGACAGGAGTCCCCCAGGGCTCGACTTTGAGCCCTTTGCTCTTTAATATATATCTGACCCCTTTGATTGAACTAGCGGAACATCTGGGAGCTAAAGTTATAGCCTACGCGGACGACACGCAGTTGTTGTTTACCTGGCCTGGAGAGGCGCTGGACACTGAGCAGATCCAGAACTGTTTGTCCTCAGTCTTCAATTGGTTAGCGGCAGCTCAATTGAAGTGCAATGAGGACAAGACTGAAATCCTGCTCTACGGCCAGTTCCCCCCTGATTTTCGATCCCTATTGTGGCCGGAGGGCTTCCCTACACCATTTGCCTCAAACACCTTGGCTAAAAACCTTGGGGTCTGGTTTGGGGAAGACCTTCGTTTTGAGGGGCACATCAAGAGGCTCACTGGTGGCTGCTTTGGGACTTTGAAGTCTCTAAGAAAGTTTTTCCCGTATCTGCCTGCCTCGGCCTGCGAGTTAGTCGCGAGAGCTTTAATTCTCTCGCGCCTGGACTACGCCAATGCCCTGTTCAGCGGCTCCAGATTATTCAAAACGCCACCGCCAGACTCTTGGGGAATATCTCCAGGCGGATCAGTGTTAGAAGTTATCTGGAGAGCCTGCATTGGCTGCCGGTGCAGCATCGAATCACCTTTAAAATTCTGACTCTGGCCCATAAAGCCATCAATGGGCGTGGTCCTGCCTATCTGATGAAACGTTTCACGCGGTACATCCCTAACAGAGATTTACGCTCAGCAGCACAACATCTGCTGCTGGTCCCGCGCTTCCGGCGTGTCCGGCTGGGAGGCCACTCTGTGATAGTAAAGGCCGCGCGCGCATGGAACGCTCTTCCTGCGGCTCTGCGTAGCATCAACGACTTCACTGCTTTTAAGAAAGCGCTGAAGACTCATTTGTTCAGATTAGCTGTCTAGTTCGTTTGTCTGGTCTAGGGCTCTGCTGCTACTGTTCCTCTTTCTTTTCCGTGCCAGGATACTCCGGAGTAATTGAGCGCGCTATAAAACAGCTTAATAATAATAATAATAATAATTGCTTGTTTCCAGGCGGGGGAGACCACCCCTGATGAGATTGAACTGTTGAGTAGATCCAGGAAAGTGGGTAGAATGATTGAGTTGACCATATTCATCATCTTAGGGGGTGCAGGGTCGAGGGGGGAGCCAGATTTTACCTGAAGTGCAAGAAGTTTGAGTGATTCCAGGTCTAATAATGGGAAATCATTCAGGTGAGTTTGCGCAGGGTGTCCAGTCGCGCATGTGAATTGTGGTAAAACAGTTTCAGGGATGGGGTTTGTAAATGAAGAATATATTTTATTTATTTTTTGGAAGAAGAATTCGGCTAATTCGTTGCAACGAGAGGTGGAATCAAGGGTTGTGATTGTAGGTGGGGGAATTTTGGAGAGGGTTTTAACTACCTGATAAATTTCTTTGGGTTTAGACCTGGCTGCCATGATTTTCTCATTGTAGTAGATAGATTGAGCGGCTTTTATTTCCATTTTGTAGGCTCTGATATTTTCTCTATACCTTTCTTTGTCGGTTAGGGCGTATCCCAGGTGCCACTTTCTTTCCATTTTCCTACACTGTCGTTTTAACTCCCTGAGTTTATCCGAGTACCAGGGGGCGGTTTCTCGGGCTCTTTTTAGTTTGGTTTTTCTTGCGGGGAGGATGGTGTCAATAGAGTCCTCTAACCATTTGTTAAAGGTTACGCTATTTTGTTCCGGGTTTTTGGAGAGGATAGGTTTGGAGTTAGAGAGAAGGCCAGACCATGCCTCTAGCGGAAGTTTCGACCAATTTCTCATCTTCCGAGTTATGGGAGGGGGGGGGGCGGGGTGGCATTTTCTATAGACCAGTTGAGAAGGATTAGATGGTGATCCGTCCAGGGTAGGGGAGTAATGGAGCCGACTGTTAGTGTGGAACAGTTGGTAAAGACTGGGTCAAGCAGGTGACCTTTGTCGTGGGTAGGCGCCTTTACTAGTTGTAGTAATTGGATTGCAGCTAAACTAGAGGTGAGCTCGCTGGCGGTGCAGTCGGTGCTGACATCAAAATGAATATTGAGGTCGCCCATCAGCGTGAAGTTTGAGGAGGACATGGCAGTATCTGCAGCGAACGAAGGTAAGGAGGAGGGAAAATTGTTCAGCGGGCCCGGAGGGCGATAAATTAGCGCACCTGTTAGGCAATCGTTAGGAGTGAGCTTAAGGCAGAAGGACAGGCTTTCACAGTCCGGGATGGGGTCGCAGGTGCAATGGCATTGATAGATAAACTTATAGATTATGGCGAGGCCTCCTCCTTTCCCGCATGTGCGGTCCCGGCGTTCGATGTGGTAGTTCGATGGCAAGGCTTGAATTATATCTGGGTCGCAGTCTGGGGTTAGCCAGGTTTCAGTTAGGAAGAGGACATCAGGGGATCGTTCATCTAGAAGGAGTGAGATTTCTATTTTATGTTTCGGCATACACCTGCAGTTTAAAAGCAATAGGGTGAAGTTTTGCTGTGGCTGCTTGGGTTGAGTCATTTTGAGGTCAGCATTACAATGTTGGCAGAAGGTGGGAAGGTTAAGGGGATGATATTGGTGGAGACAGTTATCCTTCAAGGGGGGTCTCAATGTGAAAAGGGTGGCAGAGTTATATTGCGTCCTGTGAGAAGGATCAAGGGGGGTGGCCCCTGGCCGGCCGCGGACGGGTGCAGACGGGCTTGCCTTAGGCGCGCCTTCGGCGCGCAAACGGCGCTCCCGCTGCGCTCGTCCGCTGCGCTTCCGGTAGATACACATTTTATCGAAGAGGGGAGGGGGCGTGGCCTCGAAGGGGCGTGGTCAGGGTGCACGCCTGCGATGGCGGCAGCTCGGGTTTGTTTGGCTTCAAGTCGCAACAGCGTTTAGATCGGCTGTGCGAGTGAGCGAAGTTCGGGCTTCTGCCCCAAGAGTGCTAAGAGTGGTGTGAGTTTAAAAACACAGGTAAATCAAGTGACATTCAATTTTTTTAAAAAGCGAGACAACTGCTACTCCCGGCTTCCGCCTCAGGAGTGAGTCTTTTCCAATTAGGCGCTAGCTATCAGCGGCCTTTTAACTGGGCGGGAGGGGGCGTGGCCTTGAAGGGGCGTGGCCAGGGTGCACGCCTGCGATGGCGGCAGCTCGGGTTTGTTTGGCTTCAAGTCGCAACAGCGTTTAGATCGGCTGTGCGAGTGAGCGAAGTTCGGGCTTCTGCCCCAAGAGTGCTAAGAGTGGTGTGAGTTTAAAAACACAGGTAAATCAAGTGAATAACCCATGAACAGGATAAGAAGTGTGTGTGTGTGTGTGTGTGTGTGTGTAGGTGTGTGTGTGTGTATGTGTGCATGTGCGTATGTGCGTGTGAATGGTGTACTGAACACTTAACTAACTATCATGTATTATGAATGAGAAAATTAACTGTTTTGATAATTTAGAATTGGTGTTTAACAACTGTTTGCACAGCATTTGTCCTACCTCCCACACACAGGGTGAAAGGTAACTGACTATAACTAGAGATATGCAAAAGATACAATCGATGGACGGAATGCTGGACAATGCAAACATTCACGCCCAGTCACAGGGATCTGGGTTAAATACATCATTCTTTTGCTCACCACACTACCCCAGTATGAACTCAGCTATATGCAGAAAAGTCTTGATCCTGTTCCTTGTGGGAACAGTCCAGCCCGGACTGCCAAGCCAGGTCCTCCCTGGACTGGAAACAAGCATCCTGGGACCGGTTTCAAGGCATCACCCTTCATCAGCCAGGCTAGCTTGAATCCAATGTTGTAGTGAGCGGGACCCCCGTCTGGGCATACCCTTCCCGCTTAGGGCCACATATGCAAAAGAAACAATTGATGGACGGAATGCTGGCCAATGCAAACATTTACCTCCAGTCACAGGGATCTTGGTTAAATCCATCATTCTTTTGCTCACCATACCACCCCAGTTTGGACCCAGCTAAATGCAAATCAGTCTTGACCCTGTTCCTTGTGGGAACAGTCCAACCAAAACTGCCAAGCCAGGTCCTCCCTGGACTGGAAACAAGCATCCTGGGACCGGTTTCAGGGCATCACCCTTCATCAGCAAGGCTAGCTTGAATCCAGTGGTGTAGCAAGCACGGGACCCACGTCTGGGCATACCCTTTCCACTTAGGGCAACATATGCAAAAGAAACCATTGATGGATGGAATGCTGGACAATGCAAACATTCACCCCCAGTCACAGGGATCTGGGTTAAATCTGCCCAGGCATGGGTCCTGTGCTCTTCATGCCACTGGAGTCAAGCTATCCTGGCGGATGAGGGCTGAAAGCCTGAAATGGGTCCTAGGATGCTTGTTTCCAGTCCAGGGAGGACCTGGCCTGGCAGTTCGGGCTGGACTGTGTCTATTGGGCACAGGGTCAAGACTGATTTTCATATGGCTGGGTCCAAACTGGAATGGCATGGTGAGCAAAAAACAATGGCTTTAGGCCCAGATCTCTGTACTGGGGTGAATGTATGACATTGTTCTGCATTCTGTCCATCAATTGTTCTTTTTGCATAACTAGATATATTCATATGGGACAGCACTCTCACCTAGAACTTGCTTGTTTGCACAATATGATTTGGGAAGGTGTTCGCAACCAGGACAGGTACCCTCCATGACCCAAATATCCATAATTATATGGGAACACTAATATGTCCGAAAACACAAAAGAGAGGTAGGAGTATAAGAAGTTACACTATAAAGTGTAGTGGCAAGCATCGTCTGTTTAAAAAACTGCCCTCACCCACACATTTGTGGCATGCTTCATAATAGGGCTTGCTGAATAACACCCCGGTACAGACCAAAACCTGGGGTGGAGCGAAATGGAGGGGGAAGACAATACAAAGATAAAAATAGTAGGGATCAAAAAAGAAATATAAGTGCAATATGTAGTGTTTAAAAGTGGCTTGAGAACCTTAATGCTTTAGTCCCAGATTTCCTGGTCAGGATTAAAAGGAAATAATGGATGGTGGTGTTAGGTCTGATTACTAGCTGTTCACCCCTTCTGTCTGCATGTTTGTCCTACTCACTGAAACTTCCGCTGAATTTACAGAACTTGTACATGAACCCGTTCTATGCCTTTTGTTTCTTAGATATCCTCCACTGATGGAATGTTGATTCAGTTGAGAGCCTTGGGCCTCACGTATGTACATGGAATGCATGCAGAATTAGGCAGGGATACATAATTTAGCCCTGGCGAAAGTCCCAGAGCTGGTTGGGCTCTTGGTGTGGGCCGAGCATGTTGGCATAGACACACTATGGTTAATTAGGAGATTACAACTCAATAGAAACTCTATAACACTTTTTATCCATACCCCCTGTCCCCTACTAATGAATAATTTAGTTGGGTATACTGCAAGGTATTCTTAACACTCTCTCTTTATCCGGCTCCCTGCTTATGTGAAACGTTATCTAAGAACTCCCATCTTTTTGGATGAGTCCACCCTGGTTGTACCACCTTTTCAGGGTGTGGATAGGTGCCAATGATGAACCATGTCACAATAAAGTGAGTTAGGCATCTATTTCAATATCTTGGGATATATTGGCAGGCTGAGGAGGTGGCATCCTTTTCATACTCTATCTGTCTTCTTCTTCTTCCTTCTCTCCCAGTTGCTTGACTGTGAGAATAGTGATTATTTGGGAGAATGCAACTGGGAATGTGGTCTCTCGTTCTCCGTATGTGAGAACAGCTCATTAATATGCCCCTTCGTGTATGTCTATGGGATGGTGTCATGGTTAAAGCATCTATGATATTTACATGGTACATTTTAGGAGACAATAAGTTTAAATAACAAGTACCTTCCCGATCAGCAGCCAACTGGAAAAAAGCATCCTGTCCACTAACAAAATAGACCCCTGGAATAACTGCTTCTTCCCCTGAAGAACTTGAACAGATCCTCCTAAACGTCAAATGTGTGTTCACAACTACTGATTCCAATGTGCCTTTTCCTAAATTGATTTCTTCTTTTGTAAACACATAATTTCCCTATCTGTCATCTGTCTAATTTCAGTTTTGGATATGACATTTTCTTTTTGGATTCAACTTCTTCTTTTTTCTTTGTTTCAATCATTTTTTTAAACCTTATCTTCATTTTTATTATGATATATCTGAGCTCTTCTTTCCTCTAATGCCAAATGTATGTCTTTTCTAAGGGACTCATCAAACAGGTCAAATTATTTTCGTATGCCTTGACAGTTTCTATAACTGTAGGTCATCTAAAAAAATACCATGCCTTGTCTTGGTCTTTTGCTTGTGGGTGTAAATTCATACTGTTTTGAAGAGGAACTTTTTAAAGAATCATGTAATTTGGAAAATAATATTCAAAGTGTTCCTCTCTGTAAAATAAGCTAAGCAGTATGCTACAGGGTAATTGCATATGACAGTGGGATGTGGTGATAAGTTACCTCAGCTGCAGCTGAAGAAGGTAAATGTGTGAAAATATAACAATCTTTTGGCATCTAAAGGTTGTGTGTATTCCTGAACTAGTCTAGAATAAACGTTAGTTGAAAACTCTTCTTTCGAATAGTCTACAAATGAAACGTGTAATTTAGTTTCATGTATTGTGTGTGCAGGTGTTGTAGTTTTAGTTGTAGGTACAGACATCTCTATCACTGGTGTAAAATTGATTCCAACTACCAAAGTTATGATACTGTTAATACAACTATTAAAATGACACCTACAATGATCCTACATCTAGCTTTGGTAAGGAGCAACATGTAAGCAGATTCCAATCTCTATCATAGCTTCTACTTGTGCAGAAAGCATATTTAAAAAAAAATCTCTTGCAATTATTTCATTCCGCGTATATACAATAGTTTTCATGGGTCATCCTTGACCCTACTCTCTATTCTTGTTTTGAAAGCACAACATGGGTGTAAAATTGATAAATTTGGAATCCCCGATTGAGGAGCATTGATGTTTTCACTATTAGTAACTGATAAGTTCACCTTGTCTGAAGCTCCCATGCACTGCCCCCTGGCAAAGCAGCTAACTGGAGCTCTAGTATCGTGGAGGCCTTTGCACCATATATTTCTAAATGTGCCAATTTTACTATTGTAGGCGACCATACTCTCCATCTGTGTGAGGATGCTTGAGTGTTTTTACTCCACTAGAGGTACCTTTTATTTATCTCCATGTTGAATGCTGCTAAATCTGGTTGCCTATAGGACCTGTGCCACTCTTCTGTATTGAGTAAGTTGGCTTTGTTTACCATGGTACACTTACACAGCTTCTGAATGTTACCTTAGCGGAAAGTAGGGTACCAGAAGCATGGAAGAGGGCCTTAGATACACCCTTACTTAAAAAGCCCAATCTTGACCCTGAATTATGGTCATATTACAGGCCAAGTTCTCTCTTGCCTACCTTAGCTATGTCGCTGATAAGGTATGTCTATCAACAACTCACATCTTTTATGGAGCAAAATGGGATTTTGCATTCAACGCAATCAGGATTCAGGGCTGGTCCACTGAGTCCGCTCGTCTTGGTGTCACGGAATACCTTTGAGGCCAATTAGATTCAGGCAGTTCAGCGACAATGATTCTCTTAGATCTCAGTGCTGCATTCAACACAGTGAATCATTCCTTTCTGCTCTGTTGTCGGGAAGGAACGGAGTGCAGGGTACAGCCTTGGCATGGTTAAGATCTGTGCTGTATAATCGCACCTTTCAGGTACATTTAGATCAACACAGGTTAAATCCCATTTGCTAACTTCTGGCGTAATTTCAGGGCTCTACCCTGAGTCCTCTCCTGTTAAGTATGTATATCAGGCCTATTGCTGACATAGCGGAGTCCAATGGGCTCACACTTTTTTCATATGCTGACTACACACAAATTGTGGTCTCTATCCACCACTGTCGGGCCCAAGTTTCAGTTTGAATGAATAGCAATTCATTTAAACTTACTGGGGACAAAACAGAGGTCCTGTTAGTAGGTAACCATATCCAGCCTTGCGGTCTCCATCCTTGGCCCTCTGTCCTGGGCCTGATCCCGATCTAATACAGGTGGCTAAAAGTCTGGGCGTTTGGATAGATGATAAATTATCCATGAGCCACCAGATAAAGAAAGTTGCAGCCATATTCTTCGGTATTCTTGAATGGCTGAAGAATATCCTGGCATGTCTACCGGATTCGGGCCAACGAATGGCAATCCAGGCCATAGTGATATCCATATTGGACTACGGCATAAGTGCCTTGCTAATACTGGCCCATTGTATTTAAGATCTTTGGTGTCTGCTCACACTCCAAATCATGCTCTGCATTCCAGCCACTTAGATTAGCTCCTGCACGGCGGTCGATCTTTTGTGTATTTTGGCCCTAATTTGTGGAAAGATCTGCCGCACTCTTTGTGAGTTTGCAATTCGCTTACAGTATTTCAGAAGAAAATTAAGACTTGGCTGTTTCCATCTACATAATATAATGTTTTCAGAAGAATTTGATGATCAATCTGCTTCCATCAACATAATGTGATATAATAGATTGAGTAATTTGGTTTGGTGAGGAGGCCAGCGCTGGGAAAACTGTCAGGGTAGCCATGCACTTTACAAGTCACTATAACATAGTGTAACATAACATCCCTACTCTTCTACTGCAACCTTAAACCTATGGAATTCTTCATAATACTTTAAAATTGGTTTTCTTGTTCTTTTCATTATTTCAGACTCTTTTACTTCCT
Source organism: Lissotriton helveticus (assembly GCF_964261635.1). Taxonomy (NCBI): domain Eukaryota; kingdom Metazoa; phylum Chordata; class Amphibia; order Caudata; family Salamandridae; genus Lissotriton; species Lissotriton helveticus. The sequence goes on from NC_136063.1 coordinate 375,992,470, forward strand.
GATTTTAACATGGCTAATCACTTGTTGTTGAGGCTGCTTCCAATCTCAAGATCAAATAATAATGCTTGTGAAATTTTCAATTGCTATTTTGATTTCAAATATTTTGATTTAATCAATGCTTTGTATCAGTGTTTCATATCATGGAGGCCTAAACAGCTCAATTCATCCAGACTTTGATTTAAACCATTTGGCACATTTCTCAAATAGTAGGTCCATTCAGGTGCTTAATACCTTCAATGCTGTACTCTTGCTCTCTTGGATCGCCTAAATGTCTGTTGATCCTTTTCTGTGTCGCTTATACCACAGGATTCTGTTTCTTCAATGACTGCAAGCAGTATACGTTCGATTGACACAATGTATCTCAATCGCCTTTTACCACTTGACCATTCAAATCTCCAGATTCGCCCTTCTTTTTTCATCCGCATTCCTTCATCTGGATCTTTCAACTGCCTTTGTGATACTCCAATGATTTCTTCATAGGGTACTTCCACACCACTCTGCGATATCTTAGGAACTTGTAGTGCGGAAAGATCTTGCTGTTCTTTGCCACTTTCTTGTTCTTCTGAATGCGCTATCACTAGTGCTCTCTGAGCTGGCTCAAAGAACACTATTTCTTCATGTGGACATCTTACTCTCTGAGTGTTCGATGCATGCACCCAATTTGGTATCCCAGTACATTTGACTGCAGTGTTTGTGATCAGAATGACTTGTTATGGGCCTTTCCACCTTGGCTCCAAACTGTACTTCCTCACATGCTTCTTCACCAAAACCTAGTCACCGGGACTAAGGTCATGTCACTGCTCTTGATGTGGTTTGGCAATGACAGTTCCAAACAGAGCACACCATGTCAGCCAGACCTTTACCGTAATCGAGTCATGTCATCATGTTCACAAGTGCATTTGCAGGTACAGCAGCAGTCTCATTGCATGACCCTTGAGGATTTCATATGGCGATAATCCTGTTCTCCTGTCAGGAGTACTTTGAAAACTCATCAGAACTAGTGGTAATGCATCTGGCCATTTCAGAGAAGTGGAAGCACAAACTTTGGCTAATCCAGACTCAACTATTCTGAAGCCTCAGGACAATAGCTACAGTGCAATCTCTGTTCCAGTTGAAGAGCAACACACAGCATTTTAAGGACCTCATTATTAAAATGTGTCCCTTGGTCTGACTCTAGAGACACTGGAAATCTTTACCTGGGTATCAATTCAGGCAACAGCACTCTAGCTATAGTGAAACTGTAATTTCTCGAAATGTTCGGTAGGCATCCATCGATAGAAAATGCACACTATAACCAGGAAGTATCTCAGCTGTTACATGCAAGCATCTCAATAAAGTCTAACTGCATCCTATTCAATGGTCCACCTGATCTTCCTACGTGACTCATGGTCACTGGTGTTCTTCCTACATTCATCTGTTGACATGTTACACATATGTGGCAAAAGTCTTCTGCAATAACTATGAATCGGGTTTGAAGTGATTCTGTCTAAACAACCTAACCTTTACTTCCCTTCTGATATGTGCATGAAAATGCTGTGCCATGGGAAGCAAACAACTGTCTGGCACCACAGATCTCCCATCCACTGAAACCCAATTGAAATTCTCATCCTTCACACAACCTGCTCTGACCCAACCTTGGTGTTCTGCTTCTGAAACCTCTACTGACAATCTTTTCATCTCTTCCCAAATGTCAGCTACTGACAACAACATAGGGAAGCAGTGTCCTCATCAGACCTATTTGTGTAATCTCCATTAAATGTGTAACCCCCAAGTGCACAATACCAGGCAACTTGATCTGCATATTGATTTCCAACTGTACCATCATCATTGCTGGTTCTTTGTGCAGCACACTTTACCACTCCAATTTCCATGGGCAACTGCAATGCATCCAACAATTTGTTTACATATTCCTTATTTCTTATTGGGGATCCTGGGGGAACCTCCTTTGTGACCATAACTGTCCAAAGTCCTGGACCCCACCAAAGACATAATGATTACTCTCATTTGGCTGAAAGGCAGCATGTTCTCGTAAGGGCTATCAATTCTGCCACTTGTTTGGAGGTAACACCTTGAAGCCATGAAGCTTCTTTCACTTTCTGAATTATGCAGACCTCATGGAAAGCTCTCAAAATTCTTAAACATGAGTTGTCCACTAAGATGACACAATCTGGCTCATCGAAAGGTTCATCTTTATGTCTGGTATGGCCGTGGTGCATACATTTGTAATGTCTAAACAATCACGTTCAACTTTATCCCCATCAATTTAATTTTTCGGAGTGAGCAATAAGGTAGCTGGATTTAGCATGCAACATCCCCTGATCACCACATTCTCAGCAGGAAGTATCTCTTCTTCATACTTTTTGAGTCAAATACTGTGTTTTCGGTGAGCAAAATCACCACTGAGTGAGGAACCTTCACAATAAGAGGATGCCCCATCACTGTACTTTCACATCTTTCAATACAGCCACCAACTGCCACAGCTGCCTTAAGGCAGCCAGGCAATTCTACAGCAACAGGGAAAAACGTAGTTGGAAAATACACCACAGGTCTTCATAAATCTCCATGTATCTGCATAAGCCCTGAGAGAGCACAGCTCTCCCTCTCACTGCAAAACAATGTGAACATTTGACTGTAAACAGGGATTCCTAGTGCTGGGGAATGACATAGAATTTCTCTTAGCTCTGGTAAAGCTTTCAAGCAAATCGGTGTCCTATAGAAGCAGGTTAAGCACATTTTTGTGTGTCAGCGTATGTAAAGGATTGGCCACTAGGGAAAAGTTTGATATCCACTGTCTAAAGAATCCAACCATTCCCAGAAACATCCTGACTTCTCTCTAAATTCTTGGTGGATGCATTGTCAATTAATTCTCAATTATGTGTCCCAAATATTGGACTTGCTGTTTGACAATATTGCAGCTTGTTAGGAGACACTTTATGTACATTGTTGGAAATGGCCCTCTTTGCAGGGTTATCCCCAAACCTTTTGCTTCTTCCTCCCTTGTTTGTCCTGACCTCTGGTTGTTCGATATAGCACTCTGGGAAGTTTACCACTGCTGATCAGTGCTAATGTGCATATGCTCTCTGTTTAAATTGTTATTGTGATTGGTTATCCATGATTGGCCGATTTGTTTCATCAGTAGGTGCCTAGTAAAGTGCACTGAGTGTGCCAGGACTAGTGATTCAAATGCTACTAGTGGGCCCACAGCATTGATTGTGCCACCCACATGAGTAGCCCTAACATGGTGTCTCAGGCCTGCCACTGCAGTGCCTGTGTGCAGTTGCTAATTGCCATGCTGACCTGACCAGTATCCACACTGGCCAGGCCTAACCCTTCCCTTTCTGTACATATTGGACACCCCTATGGAAGGCCCAAGATACCCCGCTGGGCAGGGTGCAGTGTATGTGAAAGGTAGAGCATGTACTTGTGTGGATGACATGCTCTGATAGTGAATTACAGCCATTTTCGTTTTTCACTATTGAAAGGCCATCTTGCCCATAGGTTAGAATGGAGAATGCTGTGTATAAATTTTACCTGCATATCTTCCCATACGAGCAAGATAGAAAATTGAAATCCGGTATCCCTGAACGCAGAATTTAATAACCCATCTTTTAGGACTTTTATAAAGTGGCTGTTTTCTTGTCTGACCTTTCTGTGTGCCTTTGCCTGTTTGTGAATTGACTCTCTGGTTTGTGAGTGACAGGAGCTGCGGTGGCTCTAGGAGGCTGGCTGAGTCAGCACAGGGCTGAATAGCTCCATCTGCATCTTGAGTGGTGGGAGGGGATAGCACTTGGGCCTGAATAGTGCTGTGCCTGCCTTCCACAATGCTGACTCCACCTCCTGCTGGGCGGCTGACGACCCTGCCCCCTTCTCTCAAAGGAAGGAAGGAGTCCTGTAAAGAGAGTGCTCCAGGACTGACCAGAACTGGTTTGGACTCGGCAAAGGCCTCTCTGCCTTAAGAGAACAAAGAAAATATGGGTATAAAAAGGCATGCCCAGACCCCTGAACTTTGAATCATCCAGGAATCAAGAAGGAACCTCTGCCAAGGAGAAAAGGTGGAAGACTGAAGAGGAAGGACTGTTGTGGGCTGACCTGCAGTTGCTTTGCTGCCAAGGAGAGGGGAAGGACTTTGCTGTTGCTGTGTCCCCTTGCTTGAAAAGATCTCCAAGGGCCTGAGGAGAGCTGGCCTCCTGTTAAGAAGTCCCAGGAACAAAAGAACTTCACCCCCAGCTTGCCCCTGAACTCTGCTGTTTGAGTTCTGATCTGCCTAGAGTGCTTTATCCATTTGTGGGGCCTCTGGAGGTTGTTGTTTGGGGAGCTGGAAAAGAAGAAGAAAAGAAGATCTACAAATGTGCATGCATCGCCCGCATGTGGAGCGCATCATCATCGACAGTGCGAGAGAATTCCCGTCGCCGCGAAGATCGTTGTGGCCCCTGTTGCCGCTGCAAGAACCGATGCATCGTTCGCTTATGGAGCGCTTCACACCGGGCGGGAAGATTTCTGTTGCTGCGAGTATCGTCGCAGAGCCTGTCGTCGCTGTGGGAAATCGTCACACTGCTTGCTTGCAGACCGCATCACGTCGCTGCGGACATCGTTGCAGAGCCCAGCGCAAGCGCATCGAGGGGCCGCGGCAGAAGAGGTTCATCGATGTGCCGCGTATCGCTGCTGCACCGAAGATCGTCGCATCGTGCCTGTGCGAGACACATCCTACCGGAGAACCTGCGCACCGGAATCCACACAAGGTATTGCATCGCTTCCCATACAGACCGGATTCATTGCAACAGGCCCGCTGCGTACAGCGGGGTTGTCGCTTTGCCTCCCCAGGGTCTCAGAAGTGACGCATCGCTTGTTTTTCGCTGCTGCAGTTGCAGGTTGGAACTTTTGTCGCATCTCCAGTTACATTGGGCTAAAAGTGACGCAACTGTGGTTTATTTTGTCGCAAACCCTTGAACTCTTTGAAAATCATATTCTTAAACTGTTTATGTTGGATTTTTGTCATTTTGGTCTTGTGTAGTTTAGATAAAGATACTTTATTTTTCTAAACTGGTGTGGAGTCTATTTGTGGTGGTTTCACTGTGTTACTGTGAGTGTTGGTACAAATACTTTACACATTGCCTTTGATACGCCTGTCTGTTCGTGCCATGCTACCCAGGGGGTGAGCAGGGGTTATCTAAAGAGTGTATCCCCCTTGCCCTGACTAGAAGCAAGGGTCCCTATTTGGACATTGTTGCCTACCTCTGCCAACTAGAGACCCCAGATCTAACATACATTCTTAGCCAAATTATTCAGTAGAGCAATTGTATCATGTTTGCAAACTACTCTTGTATTTGATACCACAAGCAGGTTATCAATTTACTGCACGAGAACTGATTTGAAAGGCATCTGCAGATTCTCTAAATTGTTTTCCAAGATCTGAGTAAATATTGATGGACTCTCTGTATACCCTTGTGGAACTCAGCATCATGCCAAAACTCTATCTCTAAACACAAATGAGAACAAGTATTGGCTGTCCTGATGCAACTGATCTGAGAAGAAAGCTTGTCCAAGATCCACAACCGTAAACCATTCTGCAGTTTTTTCTGCTTCATTTCCTGCTCATCACTGCAGTATTTTGCATACTTCAGGATCTCATCTAATGGTTTTGTCTGCCAACAAATGACGTTTTGCAGTATATGCATACTGATCTCTGTAACAATTGCTCGTAGTAAGCATACACTGATTAGTTTTTTCTTGGGTAGATCTATTGATTTGCAGCCAATCAATGTCTCTCACTTGAACTTATCTGTTAAAAAATATAATCACCTCATTGTATTTTAACCTTACAACCGGTTATGGTGCACAAGAATGCAAATCTCTCAGAGGTTTAGAATATGGCAACTGTATAGCTATTTTACACTCAGCACTATAATATCAAACAAAGTATTCAGATCTTTCCACAAAACCTTTGAAATGTTAACAAATCTTTCAACTTGTGTATACCACTGTGCAGGATGCTCTCTCAATTTTGGAAAATTGTTCATAAATGTTGCAAGATCACCTCTACTGCATGGTACATGCACATACACTCCACTTGGTATTTCCCTCAAAGGAAATGTAAATGACTCATGGTCATCTGGAGGTACTAGCAGTAGTTTACTATTAGCTTCTGCTGCATCTGATGGTTTCTTTTCCTATTTCTTTGCCCATTTGCGCTCTAATCTGTACAAATCATTCTATTTGCAGATGCATTTTACCAATCCTGCAATGTGTAACCTTATCACTGGAAATCGCATTGTTACAATAGCTTTAACATCTAGTTGTGCCCTAAAGCTTCTTTGCAATGGAACACTCTTTGAAAGAGCGACTTTATATTTTCCTGTTAATTCCATTAGTTTGTCATGTGTGGCAGCTGCATGCCTCATGGTTTCTTTACTCAAATATATCAGTTAATTCTCCTGATAATGATCCAAATGTGAAATGTGCAGACAACCCCTAATAAATGCTTCTAATTGCCAATGTCTGTGTTGTCACAACTTGTGACACTGGTAGAAGAACCGTCACAATTAAGGCCGTAAAACCTGGAGTTATTACAGTATGAGCCACTTGCGCTAAGGCAGATGCAGATGCAATTTGAATTGCTGGAATTGGTCTCTCTAATCTGAATTATATTTAATTCAACAGGAGTTGTATCCACTGTAGTATTAAAGTGGTGAGATAGTGCCGGGGAAAGGGCTAGCATAGGGGCCGCGCGAGGGAGAATAATATTAAAAATAGTGCTAACCTGCCTTTTGCGGCCTAAGTGTTCTTCTCCGCCTCTGCTCCTCGACTCTCAGCAGTCTAGAGGCTTTTCATTCCGTGCCCTGCATCACAAAACGCGATGCAGGGCGCGCTACGAAATTCGTTTTATTAATTTAATTGTTTACTTACCTGCAATCATCCAGATTCCGGTGTTTATCACCCCCCACCCTGCCCCTCCCCCGCCCCCCCTGCCTGCCCCACCGCGACTCCCTCCACGGGCCGCGGCTGCTTGGGGTTTTTGCACCCCGGAGGAGGCAAGTTATGTCCAACTCAGACACGTCAGAGATTTTTACAATACTGTCTGGCGATTGATAGGTTAAATGCATGGGCATGCTTTTTGTTCTGCACTGGAAAAATACTTGAAGACACACTATCGCACTTTCTTTGTAAAGAGTATTACTCGTCGTTTTCTAATTGTAAATAGGAGTGTTATAAATTCACGTGCATTCTCTGTCAGCACTTCATGGGAGGGCACGGAGTCCCTTGTGTATACCCCATCAAATCACTCATGCTCTCTCTGCTGCTCTCAACCCCACCCCTGCCTTATCCTTAGCTGCCTCCACCCCTCCGCATCAATGAAGTATTTTTTAAAAATGGACGATGTGTCATGACGCAAACCTGTGCATGTGTGGTGACACATGCACACATATTCGTCATCACGCTGTGGCTTTTTTTTTTGTTTGCTAATACCATTCTCTACTGACAAACAGGCATTTATTTTCCTTCTTGGTCTTCTCTATGCAAACTAGAGAGCACATCTAAAAAGCCATTCTCAGTTTGTTGTTTTTTATCCATCTTTGCCATCAAGTTTCCAGTGCTTGACATCTTACATAAATAATCATTAAAAAAAATTACAACGCCAGTAGCTCAAAATCGCATTTTATAAATAATCACTCAACTGCAAAAAAAACAAAAAACACAAGTGATAAAAAAAATGGTCATTTACAACGCCAATAGCTCTCACTTTTTCAAATGTGAGACCTATTGCATTGCAAATGCTTGTTAATTCTGTATACGTCAATCTCTCTGTCTTAAATCCTGTTACAACTTAATACTTGAGGCCTTGTCAACCAATCTTAGCATGGCACTTTCACAATTAACCTATGTCAGCGTTGCACTCTGAGTCGTCCTCAATCAACAGGAGAACAACAGTAACAACAATGACAAATCTCAGCGTAGCACACTATAATGTATTGCCACTCTTCACAGCGGTTCACCCTCCTTTACAATTTTTCTCATACACAAATTCTACAACTCTAAGCAAGCGTAATAAACAAATAACTTTTGCCTGCTTCACTATAGCAATCCAAAGTAATTCTTTCATACAAGAAACGATTGGAAATTATCAGAAATAGGTTTTTAACACCCTCCAACTTCTCTACACTTACACACACACACACAATTGAAATCTTGACCAGTGGGAAATCACTTTCACTGATGTAGCATCCCCTTTGTGCAACAGGCTGCATCAACACAAATCAATATTAGTACAATCACAACATTGCTATAGTCCCTACCTCAACTGTGCAATTTGATGGTACCAACACAATGATCAACACAATTTCAACTGTTTATCTATCTATCCCGGGATCTTAAACTACTTTGACTAAAATACCCACTTCAACTTCTCCACATTTAGCGCGTACACACCACAACTCTCAAGCGCAACAATATGACAAAACCTCAACAATTACAATAGTGATGAATAACCACATTGATATTCTCATCTTCACCACTGCGACCTCATTCGAAGCCACAACTCTGTCAATCTTCTAGTTTCGGCTTAAGGACATAGAAATGCTCATGTTCCAAACGTAGGGCTCATTATTATTTGAGTTCCTCTCTCGTGAAATGAAGAGTACTGTGCTTTCAACTATTGGATCACAGGGTCCCACTGTCACTTACTCATCACCATGAACGCTGTATACAGGTCAATCGATCTTTGTTGTCAGCTGAGATGTCAGGAGCTGAAGTAAATATAAATTGTTACCAACTATCATTTCTTTTAGTTCAGTCAATAAAGAGAGATAAGTGAAAGAGTTTCATTTTCAAATCTTTTAGTTATTCATTATTTTATTTAAGTATTATTTTACATATTTCATCATTAAAGGTTAACCTAATCAATAAACATTTTAGTAATAAGGTAAGCCGATTTAGCAAATCAAATAAAGCATCAATACAATGAAATGTACCAAGCGTGTTCCATAAAGAAACCTCCCTATCCTAAGCTAAGTTAAGATCAATGCGAGAAGGATTAAAGATGTCTGTTCAAATACCCATGAAGGGTTCTGATGAGAGAATAAAGCATAAGCATATAACGCTTCATCAGAATTAGCTGGAAAGTATTGTAAGCTCAAATAACAGCAGAGCAAAAAATAAACTAAAACTTCTCATGAAGAGATGTTCACGAAAACTCAGTAAAGAGTCTTCTTCAGAGAGTCTGGGATAAGGGTGAGTGAAGAGTCTCAATCAATCTGCCCTCCATCCAATCTGGAGCTAGTCTAGGAACATGCACTAATATAAACACACATTTTCTCTGTTGCAACATTATATTAATTCGTCATCATGTTGACCAGTATGATTTCAACACGCTCTGGGGAATAGGTTTACTTCACACCTTCTCACCAGAGTAAAGTCGTCTTTTAACCATGTGTCCTTGAATGTCACAGCACATCCTTTCTTGTTTTTCAAATGTCTTTTTATGAATAATCCTCCCTGTTATCTACATCTTTTGTTGTGAGAACCTCACTTTCAGTCATCTTGGGGCATATTATCAAGGGGGTTTATCTCCGCTTTTTTGGCTTTAAAAGCCAAGAAAGCGGAGATAAAATGATCTCCCTATTACCTAGCTGTCGCTAACACCAGTTAGCGACAGCTAGTAGGAAAAAGCGACCATCTTGGGCCCCACTTTGCATGTCAGTGATATTTATCACTAATGACATGCAAAGTGGGCGTTCCAAGATGTTAGCGACTGGAAACCGTCGCTAACATCGCTATCTCCTATTACCAACTTTTGGAGATATTCGCGCTAAGCGCGAATATCTCCAAAAGCTAACACCTGCCCTGAGCAGTTCTTAGCCATGTTATCCAATGGGAGGTGGATAACATGGCTAAGAGCATTAGCTCGGTAATGCATGAATATCGCGGACTTTTCAGCGATATTCATGCATTGCGGCCGTTTTTTATCGCATTTGCGATAAACCTTGGTAATACCAAGGTTTATCTGCGATAAAAATCACCGCAGCTCAGCGGTAAAGGTTTGTCTCTAACCAAGCAATAGCGATAATTATCGCTATTGCTTGGTAATATGCCCCCTTGTTCCTTAGCTAATAATCAGTAGCTTCCAAAATTGCAATGTCTGCAGCAAAGAGAAGAAACACCTCTTGCACAGTGATCGTTTAAAGTGAAAAACAAGCATTTCAGTATTAATGAGTCTTTTTGCGTTATATCATGGCGTCTTCAGTTATGTCAAGGTAAGAATACATGCTTCGTTACTATATTACAGGCCTATAGATTTTTAATATGGTTGCCGACTACAATTTGTGCATTCAGCACACTTCATTCAACTAAATTCTGCACATTGCATTTTTAATACAGCATTTTGTAAATAATAATATTCGTGTTAACAGTTTGTTCCCCAAAAAACCAACAGTTTCTCTCTCTTCCCAGTGATCTGTCGTGAGTCTAGTGTTTCAGGGTGTTTCTTTACTAAAATAATCTCACTCCATTTCAAAACAGTCAGCTTACTTTGTGCTATCAAGATGTATACTTCATTTTATTCTTTTTTCCGGGTCCCGATTGATATGTTTAATAGGCGCAGTGCTTGAATCATTCATCCTAATGGCAGCCTTGGGAGAAGCCGCTTGTAAACACAACTAGCCTTCAAAGGATCCCCTGCCGTACGCCGCAGAGGTTGTTTAAAGTCTCTTCTATATAATTTAACCTAAATTGTTTACATCAGAGATGTATCAGCTCAAAGCAATACCTCTTCCCCGTAAAGCACGGCCGACGATACTTTAACTTCAAAAACATCTGATTACAAGGAAGAAGTTAGCTGCAAATTGCCTTGTAAATCTCCTCAGTTCTATCCGATATTGTCCCGGCTTTCAGACTGTCCACCATAAAAGAGTCACCAGCCGTAACCTGCTGGAATGTGACTTGCAAAAACGAGAACTTTGTGATGCCTCGATATTGTCTCTCCTGAGAGGGCTGTGCGCTTGAAGGTCAGCAGTGAGGCGCTGTGATTCTGGAAGTGGGTAGAACTCGCTCGTCAGCCTCAGCCTCATGCCACACTGTACAATAAGGAGGCCTCTTTGAATACTAGTGCAGAGCAGACTCTTGAGCTCGGGTCTCAAAACATGTTTGACAGGCGCTTTTTCGTGTCCTTTGGTGCTCAGTTAAGGCAGTGCTTGGTGCAATGACCTTTTACCTCAGAATTAGCAATTTAAGTTTGTGTTGGTAGTGTGAAAAGAATGTGCATATCTGTTTTGTGGCATTTTGTTCTGTTGTTTTTTAACTACTATATTTTGTCTGCAATATTGCAAAGTGATACTGTGTTGTGATGTGTTTATAACGTTGTTTCTGTTTTGAATCCTTTTATGTTTAAATTACATTTTTATTTTGTCCTGTATATGTTATTGTGTTATGTTCTTACACTCGGTATGTGTACAAATGCTGATACATTTCCAATAAATGACAGCAGATGCCTGTAAAGTTCTGGTGACAAGAATCATTCACCACTCTCTAAGGTGTAGGATAGTGCTGCTTCAGTGTTACAACTAAATATGGCAACTATCAGCCAAAAAATTGTGGCAGAGACCAAGAGCCAGATTTATCAGGGTTTAGTGTTGCCCTTGCATCATGCAGGGTATAGCACTGGGACAATGCAATCCTTATGTCATATTTACCAAGCAATGCAAGACCTCAGTGCGTGGTTCTACGTTGCTTGGGAAATCTGGAATAATGCAAGGCAGTGGAAGTCACTACCTTGCATAACTCTGCGCGGGGGGGAAGCGTTCTATGGGTGAAGCACAGGTTTTCCCATGCATCCATCCATAGATTTTGGCGTATTCTCAGATTTACTGTTAGACTTGGTACCATTGGCGTGAGTTTCCCTTCCATTTTTCACTTTTGTCTCCTCTGTTTTTTATTGGTTTTTGCTGGTTAGATGCTTTGGGCACTGTACCATTGCTATTCATTGAAACAGTGCAAGTGCTCCCTATTGTAAATTGTTGTAATGGATTAGTGACTCGATGATTGGCTTATTTGATTTACTTGTCAGACCCTAGTACAGTGCACCATGTGTGCCCAGGGCCTGTAGATCAAATGCTGCTAGTGGGCTTGCAGCACTGATTGTGCCACCCACAGAAGCAGCTTGTAAAGTGTGTCTCAGGCTTGCTATTGCAGAGCCTGTGTGCAGTCTGGTACTGCCATGTCGACTTGGTAAGTGCACCCACTTACCAGTCCCTAAACCTTCCCTTTTCTACATGTTAGACACCCCTAAGGTAGGCCCTAGGGCAGGGTGCATTATATGTGAAAGGTAGGACATGCCCTGAAGTGTGTGGCATGTCCTTATTGTGAATTACAGCCAATTTAGTTTTTCACAATTGCAAAGCTACCAGTCCCTATAGGCCAGAATGGGCAGTTTGATTATAACATCTTATAATCCTAACTGACCCAGGGAACACGGTAGAAAAACACATTTGGTATGCCTGAACTTAGAATGAGAAAATACCTCTTTTAGTAAAGTTGGTTTTAACATTCTATGTTTGAAAATAGCACTTTTGGAAAGTAGGTATTTTCTTGCCTAACCATCCAAGCCTGCTTCTGCTAGGTTGTGTATTCCATGTCTGGTTTGTGAGTGACAGGGCCTGGGGTGGCTCCAGGAGACAGGGTGAGTCAGCACAAGGCTGAATAGACCTATCTGCAATGGGAGTGGTGGGAGGAGTAGCACCTGGGCCTGAATAGGGCTGTGCCTGCCTTCGACAATGCTGGCTCCACCTCCTGTGGTGCGTCTGATGACCCTGGCCCACAATGACAAAGGAAGAAGTTGTCCACTGGCAGAATGCACCCAGAACTGGTTTGGTCTAGGTACCTGCACTCTCTGCCTTCAGAGACAAAGGATTTGTGTGTATAAAAAGGGGGACACAGACCCCCAAACTTTAGATCACTTCTGGACAGCCACGCCCGTATTGGAATTTTGTTGCGCGCGATGCATCATGCGCAACGAAATTCTTTTTTTTTCGTTACTTACCTGAAATCATCCGTTTGCCACTTTTTTCAACTCCCTACCCTTCCCCTCCCCCGCCCCACGTCACCGCCCGGTGACATGCCCTGTACGGGCCGTGGCTGCTTCTGGACATCAAGACGGACCTTTTGCCTTTTGCCAAGGAGACGAACCAGAGAATCTGCAGGAGTTTTTGACTTCCCCGTGCCAGTTGTAATTGCTGGGGTTGGCCTGCAGTGATTTCTTTAATGCCAAGGAAAAGAGAAAGACTTTTATTTACAACTTTCATCATCTTGAAGTAGAATCTCCAAGGGCTTGAACTGTGCTTGCCTCCTGCTGAAGTCTCGGGGATACAAGACTTCACCACCAGCTCCCCCCTGAATTTCCTTGCTGGGAATTCTGTCTGCAGAAGCCTGCGTGTTGTTGGGAGATGGAAGCGCAACTCAACGAGAAGAAGGGTGTCGCATCCGCAGCTGTCGCCTTCACATCATCTGAGAAGTGTGTCACCACCGCAACGGTCACCGTCGCATCACCGGAGAACCATGTCTCCGTTGCAATTTGTGTTGTCGCATCACCGGAGAAGAGTGTTGCTTCCGCAAAGGTCACCGTCGCATCACCGGAGAAGTGTGTCACAGGGCCTGTCACAGCTTCAAAGTTACAGAGTCGCAACACGGCCGTCGTGCTTGCATGCATCGTCTTCACGTCATCGCATCGCATCAAGGCACCATCTTGTTGCATCGCAACCGGGACTCACCACGAGATCATTGCATCACCTCCTCTCCGGTAAGGAACAGATGCATCGCCTACTTTGCGCAAGCACTGAGGAACAGACGCATTGCCTCCCCCGAAGCAAGGAACCGACGCATTGTTCTCCCTGCGAACCTTTTGCTCATTTTGCGTGACGCATCCAAAGGTACTTTGTGGGAAACATGTTGCATTTACCATCTAAAGTGAACTGAGTTATTTGTACCATCTTAAAGTCATTTTCCTAGTACTGTATTGTGGATTTTTGTCGTTTGGGTCTTGTGTTAAGTCTATATAAAGAATACTTATTTTTATTCAACCTGTGTTATGTCCATCTGTAGCGTTTTCACTGTATTACTGTATGTGTTCACAATTGCTTTACACACTGCCTCTGAGATAAGCTTTCCTGCTAGTGCCAAGCTACTACAGGGTTGAGCAGGGGTTATTTTAGGAGTGTAGCTCCCTTACTCTATCTAGAAGCAAGGGTCCCTATTAGGACAACGGTGCAAACCATTGCCAACTAAAGACCACTAGTTCTAACATTTACCAACACTGGTAAAACTGGGAATACATCAAAATGCTACTCCTTCGCAGAGGAGGTGCAACGAGGTAAAATATTGTGTTTCCTCTTTCTAAGTGTGCTGCATTCTCCAGCACACTTAGAATGGGGGGAAAAAGCCTCAGGCTATTTTTGTACAGGAAGGTTTCCCTTCCTGCACAAAAACAATCCCGCCTACAACACAGGCTCTCTTGCACTATGGCGTAAGGGTGCCTATGTTAGTGCTAGGCAGTAGATTGTGCACCAGCACAGGTAGCGATCAGAACTGCACCATATACTGGTAAATATGGCACATTCCTGCCCTCTCCATTTCACACAGCGCAGCACGTTGTGCTGTGTTAAACCTTGATATATCTGGCCCCATCTCTTCAATTGCCACCTGCAGAGCTCGCTTCATGTGATATGGTCGATGGTGTTTAACCTGTTTCTGGGAGCCCTCTCATGCCTACCTGGGATCCCTCTCCTGTGCCAAAAGAAGAAATGTAATGCTTAAAAGACACCTTTACTGACAAGACAAGAATGCTCTATTAAAACCTGAAGATGTTATGTTTCAGGGATGGGAGTCAGTGGGAGATCTTTTACACGTGGTGGACAATTTCTTATGGTTTCCGATCTGTATAGAAACTGTGAGAAGTGGGAGGTGTTACCCAGGAACAAGTGCACATCCTGCTCTAGTGTGAGGACCATGCAACCAGTTTAGTTCGTAATGTCAAGCGCAAAAATCAGAATGGAGTGTCATAAAGGAACATAATAAATATTTGAAATAAGCGGAGCCGAGGGCAAACTAATAAGCTGAGCAATAATAGTCATGACTTATGGGGAAAGATAGGAGTCGAACTTCATACATGATGATAATGACTTTTTTTTTGTACAAGTGCTCCTTATAGCACTTCTGCTGTTTTAAAGCATTGTAAAGCCACAGCTGCTAATGCTACGCAATTTGATAGAACTCAGTTTTCCAACCTTGGATGGCTAGAATGGTCTTGCAGGGATTTGAACTTGTGACTTGCAAATCGGATCCCAGCATTTATCTCACTGGGTCAGCATGTTGCCAAGATGGAACACGATGTTCTTGATTGGAACATGATGTTCTTGATGCTCTGCTGACCAACTAAATACACCAAGAGCCCAATTATAAGTGTCTCAGTAATTCTGATGCCGGCAGAAGAAGTTTTCACCCCTATTGAAATTGCAAGCTGTGTGTTTATACTGAGCTTCTCTTTCTTTTTTCCTGGATGCACATTTCGTCCCAGAGTAGGGTAAAATTTGTGGAATCGCAACAGAATCACTGATTTCCACTGTTATTCTGCATCGGGAGAGTCACAAATTTTAATTCCTTGGGAATTTGCCCTCCGCAAAATATCGATCCATGTGACATCAGTATCTCCATGAGGGGAAATTCTGAGACAGTTTTCCATTCATACTCAATCACTGCATTTCTAAAGCGCGCTACATACCCGTGAGGGTCTCAAGGTGCTGGGGGTAGGGGGGGCCGCTACTGAGCCAGGTCGTAATTTGTACCTAAAATCATTGTGTGAAAAAAGTAGAACTATGGGACATATTAACAAGAAAGTGGTGGAGTGTGGGTTAGCTCCAATATTGCTAAGATAATGCTCTGTCACTTTAGAAATGCAGGGATGCACTGTATTTACAATAATACAGCACTTCCCTGTGCTTCTCCCTGCTCCGCTGCAAAATTCAGCTGCCTAGCGCCAATGCAGGCTCTCTTGCACCATAATGCTGGGGTGCCTCTGTTGAGGGAATAATTGTTTATGTTCAGGAAGGGACACCTTCCTGCACATAAACAATCATTTATGGTATGTGTGCTGCACAATGCAGCACACATAGAAACTGCATACATAAGGAGAAATGAAGCATTTCTCTTAGTTTTGCCATCTTAACACCAGGTTTTTCTTGGTATTAATTTTGGCACTGCCTCCTATTTAAATTACCCTTGTAAATAGGGGGTAGCATCAAAATCAATGGGTGATGCGGCGGAATGCAAACCGCAACACCCATTGCCCCCCCCTTTTACGAGTCTAGTGTGAAAGGGGGCCTCATTTACAACGCATCGTTAAGCCACCTTAAGTGACTTAACACCGCCTTGTAAATAAGGCAAAGCCCCTATTGCCACAGGAACGTCGCAAAAAGTGACGTTCCCGTGGCAATAGGGTCTTGTAAATATCCCCTATGCATTTATTGCGATGCTTTATTATGTATCTATGTTGATGATGGAAAAATTCTAGCATCTAGTAATCTGTTTTTATGAGAAAATGTAAAGACCAGACTAAAAGTGGTAATGGTACTTGTTGATGAAAGAGTGGTGGGAACAGTTTGCCATTGTTTAATAATTATTACTGAATGTTATGTCATGCTATGTTATGCAGATGTGTAGCCTGCACTATCACCTATGATGGTATGTGGGTACTGAGCAGGTGTGAGACTAGCCAAAGTTAGTGCCTCGTGGAACTATTAAAAAAAGCCAGGTCTTTAGCTACTTATGGAAATTAAGAAGTGATGAGGAGGCTCCTACATGTAGCAGCAGGTCATTCCATGCTGTAGGAGAAGGCTTGACTGATGGATCTGTTTTTCAGTATGCGTGGAATGTGTGCAAGTAGGATCCGGATCAGCAGAGATGTCTGTAATGTTTGTGAAAGCAGATGCAATTGTTGAGGTATGATGGGCCAGTGTTTTTAGTGCCTTGATAGTCCAGGTGAGGCATTTGAATGGTGCTTGTTTTTGTATGGGGAGCAAGTGGAGCTCCTTCAGGTGTGGGGTGATGTGAGTGAGCTGTGAAAAGTTGAGAGTGATTCTGGCCACTGAGTTCTGAATGGTCTGCAGCCTTCTGGTAATTTTTTTGTTGATACCGGCATAGAAGGGGTTCCCATAGTCCAACTTGCTTGTGACAAGGGAATACATGATGTTTTTCCAGATGCTGGGAACATTTGAAAATCTTCCTCCACATCTTCAGGGTAAAGAAGCATAAAACAGTGGCAGCATTGACTTGGGCAGTAATGCTGAGTTTGCTGTTGATGACAATCCAGACGTTCTAGTGATGGGTGGTGTGGGTTGGTGTCAGTCCTAGCTCTATTGGCCTACCAGGTGGAGTTCCATGGTGAAGTGCTCTCGATCAAGATTTCACTATTGTTGGTGTTCAACTTCAGACAGTTGGTTGCCATGCAGGCATTGAGCTAGAGGGATCAAATATGCTTTGAAGAGGGTCGAGCACAGCGAGGACACTTGAGGAACTCTGCAGATAAGGTTGCGGGCACCTGAAGTATATGGTGCCCAGGTGACTGACTGGCTCCCTCCAGTCAGGAAGGAGCAGATTCTTTAGGGTGCATGTCCTTGGATTACGATGTTCAGTGGCGGCTCCTTCGGTATGGCGGAGGAGCATCGGCCCACTGCTG
Organism: Lissotriton helveticus; assembly: GCF_964261635.1. Classification (NCBI taxonomy): domain Eukaryota; kingdom Metazoa; phylum Chordata; class Amphibia; order Caudata; family Salamandridae; genus Lissotriton; species Lissotriton helveticus. The sequence continues at coordinate 376,010,183 of NC_136063.1, forward strand.
AAACCATCAAATCAAAATATGTAAAATAAAATTATAATAAAACAATTAATAAAACTGCTTTATTATTTTATTTTTCTTGTAGGAGACGGAGCCACAGCTGAGTCTTGAGGGCACATGCAGCAGCAGGAGTGGTGGGCACAGGGCAACAAGTGTGCATGTGGCTTTTGCAGGTGATCTTAGGACGCCCAAACCGACATGTGCACTTGGATATCTCCAGGCTGTTGCTTGGAGATATCAGCAGGGCTCAAGAGCACAGGCTCCCAGTTCCTGCTAGAGCATGAAACCAGCCTGCTTTCATGCCTGTGACTGGATTGGTGCAGGGGACTCGGGTAGCCTGTGTGCATCAAGAGTCAGGAACTAAAGAGTGTGGTGAGGCGGCAGGTAAGTTGTATTTTTTTTTGTCCCCTGCTCTGCCCCACCACTTTTCCCTGCTAGGCGCCACCCCTGCTGATGTTGTTTATGCATTGCATGAGGATGGGATGGGAGCCCATGTCAAACGCTGTAGAAAGGTCCAGGAGGATGAGGGCCGTTGTGTCTCCTCCATTCAGAGTCATGCAGATGTCGTCTTTGGTGGTGATGAGGGCACTTTCTGTGCTGTGTTCTGGTCTGAAACCAGTCTGAGTGGGGTTTAGGAGTTGGTGGTCACTGAGGTATTCAGTGAGGTGTCTGTTGATGATTTTCTCTAAGACATCAGCTGGGTAATGGTAGCAGGGAGATTGGTCTGTAGTTGAGGATCATTGAAGGATCAGTAAAGGGGTTCTTTAGCAATGGGAGGACAGTTGTGTGTTTCCAAGCATCTAGGAAGTTCACTGAAGAGGTGGAGGCTTTCAGAATGGGCGAGCATGTCACTGATGGGTTGCAGTGCTCTGGAATCGGCATGGTGGGGCGGGGGTCTGATGAGGCCTTTGAGTTGATGGCCTTAATAGTGGTGGTGGTTTCTTCTGTTGTGGTGACGGGCTAGGTGGTTAGCATTGGGTGTTTTGATAATATCAGGACGAGTTTAGCAAGGTCTCTTGGCTCCGGTAGAAGGTTAAAGTTGATGTAAATAGTTGTGATTTTGTTGTTGAAGAATTGAGAGAGACTGCTGCAGAGGTCTATCAAGGGTGTGATTGAGTTGGAGACAGTTGCTAGTGAGGAAAAAAACTTCACAATGTCAAATATTTCTTTGCTTCTGTTGGTGCTGGCATCAATGCCTTCGATCAATACTATTTGTATTATACCTTAATATTTGCCATTATGTAGTCCAACAGATAGTAAACATAGCAAACGTATACCAAATAAATAGCAAGTCACACTGGTCATTACACAATAACATTACATGATAGGATGGCAGATTACAGCACCTAGACACTGAATAGTTCAAATAAGATGGTAATGATTTAGATGGAAATAGCACTACTGGTAGTCATTTCCACCATTTTTAGTGGGTGCCAGTTGTAATTGTTTCAATACTGAAATAACTGACAATAACATTGTTATTGTCAGTTAAAACCACATGCCAGCAACTAATAGAACATTATAGCCCACTGCCAAGCGGTATTATGGATGTTAAAGTCCCCAGACCAAAGTTATAGGTGGCGAGGTCCTATACCAAAGACGATAGCTTTAAAAAAAACTGTATCGTTTTTGGCAGAAGGATTTTAATGCTATTAGAGCATTCCACCCACTGAAGGTAGACTGTTTTAAATTGAAAGGGAGAAACTTAAACACGTGTTTAATCAAGTGTTGGAGCAAAAAGTTGAATTATTTAATGTGGTCATGGGACTCCCTAGTGACCTGCAATATCCTTATGCCAACAGAGACCTGCCTTTGAGGCAATACTAGACACATTCCAGGTACAGATCTCTGAAAATGAAGAATTTTATAGCAGTGGTTACAATAAAGAAGGATATATACGGTCGAACAGACAATTAGAGTTATGTGACTATTCAGGGGAATGGCGAAAATTAAATAATTTAAGATCAGTGAAAGAGGGCTCTAAAAACTTTTAAACTGGATATTGAAGATGAATGTTGGACCAGCATCCTGGGCAGACATACAACAGGTTCTTGAAAGTGCGCCTGCAAATGCCTCATTTCAAGCTACTGCTTGGATAACACTTGTTCACCAAGAAAATGTCTGAGGCCGAACTGAGGACTAATGCAAAATGCTGGAGCTTGTCTTTAGAATTTTGCACATGGTATGAAATTGCTCAGTGTTACAGTTCAGCTGGAAATCAATCTTGGATACACCTGTAGTGACAGAGGAACACAGCTGACACTTGTATCGGGAAAAATGGTTTTAAGGGTCCCTTGCAAGCTACCCCCCGCATATGAATTAATTTTCACAATTTGTGAAGATAAATAAATAATATAGCAAGACAACCCATGATGCGCCTTCTGCTCTGTGAACTTGTTTTACCTTTTCAATGATTTTATTGATTTATATTATATTTAATAAAAATGCCATGTTGTTTAATTACACCAAATTTATATACCAAAGTTATGCTTATGCCTACAATGTACTTGCACTTCTGCATATTGAGCCTCTATTTCGTATTGGCACTTGTCAGCAATGATTCACAAATAACTACCCCAGTTTCTGAGAAATGTATATTATTTATATCTTTTCAAGGCCCTTTAGATGCTTTTCATGATAAAGCTTTAATGAGAGCCCAACTATATATGGGATAAAGTACCTCCTGCGGTACATTTGAAGGACATGGTATATCACAGAGGAGTTCCGTGGCCATATAGAGGAGCAAGGCCAAAGGCTGAGTTCCTTTATAAGGTCACGGAACACCTTGGCGACTTGCAATATCCATATATATATATATATATATATATATATATATATATATTACCTACTGGCGGTCGCCAGTAGGTAGTTGTAGTTAGGATCGTTTTCCATAGGAAATCCGCAACATTCTATTGGGAATAACTTTGGCGCCGAATGAGGGATCTGCCTGTAATTTTCCTTAACTTTGCCTCGCTGCGCTCCGCTCTTTCGATGAAAGTTTCCGGGGGATCCGTCAAGCGGGGGCCGAGATAAAATGGGGGTCCCAAAACGTGTTTTCCCCATGTTAATTTCCATAGGGCGGTTGGACTCACTTTTAGCCCGAACGGCTGAATGGATTTCCACCAAACTTGGCAAAATTGTAGGGATTGGTACCTCGATGTGCCTTTGCTATGTCTCAAGATATATGCTCCAGTGGTTTTTACGAAAATTAACTTTGAAAAAATATATATTGGGCTACATTGGGCTATATATATGTTAGAGCCCAAATGTAGCCCAATGTAGCCCAATGTAGCCCAAAAATGGCCACCAGAGACAAAAAAAACAAATGTAGCCCAAATATCAGCCAGATGTAGCCCAACTATAGCCCAATGACAGAATGTCCCAGAGTGTTCTAAAGAACAACTAGAACGCTAACAGTCTTACTTATGACAAAAGTATCGCACACCTGAAGTCATCTTTATTTTTATTTGTCACTGACCATGTCATGAGTGATGTAATATGTGACGTCATCAGCAGTGCATTGCACGCGCAAGTTATAGTGAGTCCAACTAACTATAACGTGGGAATTGCAATGGTTTTGTGCGAGTAAAATTTCCACCTAACTATAACTGGTGTGAAACCTATGGTTTTTTCAGTGAATATATATATATATTCACTGAAAAAACCATAGGTTATAGACCATATATAGTTAGGAATTAGCATTTAAAAAACCTTATTTTACTCACACAAAACCATTGAAATTCCATATATAGTTAGTTGCACTAACTATATATCGCGCACCCGCAATCCACTGCTGATGATGTCACATATTACATCATTCATGACATGGTCAGTGACATCACTGATGACATCACTGATGACATCTCAAAGGACATCACTGATGACATCACTGATGACATCTCATTTGATATCAATGACCACATCACTGATGATATCATTCATGTGACAATACAATGCATCTCCTCACATTTTAATATAACCTCTCTTTCACCCAGTGTTAAAAAGAGTATAATTTTTGAAACCATTGACACACCAATACTAGTTACTACATACGCACTCACTGATTGCTACGTCTACACACACCTTCACTCATTCACCCATACAATCATTCATACATACAATCACTCATCTTTACAACACTATCATATGCACTCATACACCTATACAGACACTCACAGTCTGCCACTCATCCATGGAGTTACTTACACACCTAGTCAGTCCTGTAAAGAATCAATGAGACTTCCATTTTCTTGTCCATACAGTTAAACATAGAGCACCTTACATTTTCAAACATGTACTAACACATACTTACTTTCTTATACAATCATTGATACAAGTACAGATTGATCTGCACAGAGTCACACACCTCCCAGCTAGCCACACACACATTCAGTCTCCCATACAAATACTTGGGCAATCAATCAATAACCCATATAGTTACTCATATAGCTACTGATCAACACATGCAGCAGTTTACAGAACAACAGACATAATGATGCACAAATTAAGACAGTTTAGTCACTAACCCATGCACTCAGTGAGACACATTTAATCAGTCACTCATACATTCAGTCATGCACCTACTAAATCCTTCGTCCAGACACTTACACATCCACTCATTCTTCAATATGTAAGACATATTTAAACTTTATAGAAACAAAAAATCACTGGATGTTGTTATCAGTGATGTCATCAGTGATGTCATTTGAGATGTCATCAGTGATGTCATCAGTGATGTCACTGACCATGTCATGAATGATGTAATATGTGACATCATCAGCAGTGGATTGCGGGTACGCGATATATAGTTAGTGCAACTAACTATATATGGAATTTCAATGGTTTTGTGTGAGTAAAATAAGGTTTTTTAAATGCTAATTCCTAACTATATATGGTCTATAACCTATGGTTTTTTCAGTGAATTTTCAAGGTTTTGTAAATGCTAATTCCTAACTATATATGGTCTATAACCTATGGTTTTTTCAGTGAATTTTCAAGGTTTTGTAAATGCTAATTCCTAACTATATATGGTCCATAACCTATGGTTTTTTCTGTGAATTTCATTGGTTTTTTAACAGCTAATATCTGTAGCTGTAAAATGTATTCTTCTTTAAATCCAAAAATATATTTTATATGTTTATGAATAATTTTTTTTTAAAATATTTTTTTTTCTTCGTTTGTGGTAAATAAATAAATAATACCCTATTTTTTAATGTATAAATGAATAACAGATAGCTCAATAAATAAGAGTCAAAATTCGAGGTAGTAGGAGTTTCGCAGGTTTATTACAGCATAAAGGACAGGAACAGGACAACCTGCATAGGAATAGGATGGCAGGGCCCAGCAGCGCTGCTGGTGTCAGGATCGGGACAAGGAAAAGGATGACTTTTTTTTAATAACAGTGCATGAGCATATATACATAACGCAAACACATAGCATTACATTGCAGTAGGCGTAGCAGTGGGTGGAGCAGAAGGTGTGACGCGTAGCAGTCGCGAAAGATAAGGGTGAAAAGAGGTGTAACAGGGCGTATACATAGACATGTGATGCAAACGTAACAGAATATGTCATGAATGGGGCGGAAACCATGGAGGGGGCTACCTGAGGAGCCGGGACCTCTAACCTGATGGTGCGCGCAAACTAGCAATGACGTATCACTAGGAGAAGCTGGGGGCTATGAACTCTGTGCTAGGAGCAGAGACTGAAGTCTGGAGAGTCAGGGCGACATGTACCTAAACAGTATCTAGTATCTGATGTTTAGAGAACATGTTGATATAAACTAGAAGTTAGGAGGGGAAAGGCTGACTTGATTCTAAGACTGGACCATGCATTATTCTACATGTAGTACGTGATGAAGAATATTAAATGACCATTAAATGCAGTATTTCTCTAACGTGGAGACGTGAAGGCTAGACAATGACGGAAACTATTGATGCGGTTCAGTAGCTTAGGAATGCAGAGAAGGAGGACTGAACTGATAACTGGAACTATAACATACTTTTGGCAGACTCAGAGGCAGAGCCAGGCTGAACCGGGCACTGTGAGGCAGGAAGTAAGTGAAGGGTCGAGGATACAGGTGGGGGCTGTATCGCTCCTCAGCGAGGTTTCAGGAGACAGGAGCTGAATCTGGTGTCCAGGCCCTTTTGAGGCCTAGAAACGGGGACTTTACAATGGAATAACGTGCACACTGAGAAACGTGGCAACGTAGCTTTACATAGGCCTGATATTCGTAGTATTCACGAGGACTGGAAACTGGCATATTAGAGGTGGACACAACTATAATTGCGTCATTAATCGAACATGGGGAATGCATATGCATATTTAATCATGCACACATAACATATGATGGATGACACGTAGGGACACAGAACATGGCAAAATTTACTTTTCCACATTCCCTCCTTGTCACTACGTTTCCATCAGGAAACATCAATTTTCATGATACCGTCTATCATTTCATACAGTATCATTTGCTCGTCTCGAATTATCCTGGAACGGGATTTAGAACGGGGCTTGGGACTAGGAATACAAGAGGTAGCACAAATGCCGCAAATCGCAGGGCCACATTGTATACAGAGACAGCAGCTGAATATGATCGCTACTGCAATACCTAGGAAGGACAATATTTTCCATCCCCATGCGGAAATTATATTCCAGAACCAACCGGACCATGTCCAGGTGCCTGGATCTTGGTGTAACAGATGGGCAATTTTATGGAGTCTGGTTATAGCTGAATAAACAGACGGCGCGTTATTTGGAATGAAAATGCAGCAACTAGATCCGATGACTCTACAGGCCCCGCCCCTATCGGCCAGTATGACGTCAAGGACGAGACGATTCTGTAAAACGACAAATCTCATAGCAGATTGCTCTTCGGTTAAATTACCTAGAGCAGAAGCAGTCTCATTGACTACTGCTTCAAGGGTTCTGGTTAACCTACGGATTAGCTTACTATTCTGGATAGGTCCTATAAAGAAAAAGAAACCTCTGTTGAAATCTGTATACTGTTCTAGAGCAGTTTCAGTATAATCGACAATTGGGGACTCCCTTCTATGTCTAACGTGTACTAGATGTGTGTTTCTATGATAATCAGGTGGGGCTAGGAAAACAGGTGGCAGTAGGAAGGCAATGTAACAGGTTCCCTCCCAACCGAGGGGCAGACGAACATATGCAGTTTGACCACAAATAAAATAAGAATGACGTGAAGCTTTGAAAATAGATTTCCCACTGTCACTATACTTGACAATAGTAGTACAATCACTATGTCCTACATGTACAGAACCATAATTACGGACACATAATTCACCTTTGACTGGTAGTACTGAAATAGCAGGTAAGTCTGGAGTGGTATCAGACTGGACATTCAGGACCATATATTTCGACGAATAATTACCTAAATTATACACTTCATTTTCTAGATCTAACCCTGTTCTGTGGGGAAGACCTTGCTTGTCTGGAAAACATGTACTGTTAAGAAAAGACATATCTGTTGAGGATGACGTTAACGTGGACCACGCTCCACACGAACCATTATGTGAGAAAGGATAAGGAAAAAGTGGCAGAACTCCCTTCGGTGTCTGGAAAGGGGGGAGTCGACCACACACCCAACAATTAGTGGCATTGCTGGACTGGTGTGAGTAATGTAACATGCGGATGAATGAGTTATTTCGCATAGCGAGGCGGTAAGAGAGTTCATGAGGAGGCAGATCACTAAACGTGTGCTCTACTGTAGCATTAGCAGACATATTTACATGAAGAACTGGGAAATACAAGAAAAATGCATAACTGGTGCAGGAAATCATAATGCTGAGAAATAATATGAAACATAGAAAAATGATACATCGGATTGAGTTTTGACTAACTCTCTCACTATGGGGGTCTATTTTATACATGTCAGAAACAGTCTAACCGTTTCACCTAGGGGAGGACTTAGACAATCAAACTGGCTGACTTATTTTACTAGACCGGAGTTTTAACTTATACTCCTGTTGCGGAGTTTTCTCTAACAGGGGAGGGTTTGTAGCAATGTCTTTTGCGGGACAGTCCTTGAGAACAATATTTTGGCAATCCTTCAAATCCTGGGAAATGTTCTTTAAGACGGGTTTCAGTCCATTAAATTGTTTTACATGAGAAAGGTGCACCCAGCCTTTGCGACCTTCCAACTTCACGGCTGTACGGGTGGTGAGGAGGACCTGTCGGGGCTCTTTCCAGCGAGGCTCCAGCGGACTTGATCTGTCGAAATTCCTCACCAATACCATGGATCCTGGAACGATTTCATGCGGTGCCACCTCGGTATTGTCTGGAAATGCGGCGGCAACCTGTGAACGACATGAGTTGAGGGCAGACATCAAGGAAGCTAGGTAATCTGTCAGCATATTACTTGAAACATCGGTAATACTTCGGGGTCTAGGAGTACCCCACATGTTAGGGGGGCGGCCGAATACGACCTCGTACGGGGACAGACCTGATCTGGAATGTGCGACCATGCGCATATAAAATAAAGCAACTGGTAGAGCTACCAGCCAGTCCACACCTTTTTCTTTGCATACTTTGGCGATACGGATTTTCAGAGTCTGATTATGTCTCTCTACAAGACCGGCTGCTTCAGGATGGCGTACACAATGAAACTTCCACTGGTACCCTAACAACAGGGAAACATGCTTCATTAACTCAGATGAGAATGGCTGGCCGTTGTCAGAATATACGACTCTAGGGAGTCCATAACGGGGGAAGAACTCACGAACCAACTGCTTGGCAGTGGTCGCGGCTGTGTAATCTGGAACTGGATATGCCTCCGTCCACCTGGACAAAGCGCATACAACTACAAGGACATACTTGAAACCTCGACATCGCTCCATCTGAATGTAATCCATCTGGAGGACTTCAAAAGGGTGGTCAGGGGGCTGGAATCCACCTTGTTCCACCGGGACACTTTTACCTGGATTAAACTGACAACATATCATACAGGTACGGACTTTCTGCTTGGCTGCAGCTCGTAAATGCTTGTTGAACCAAATGTTCTGGATACTGTCTAACATAGCTTTTTCTCCTAAATGTGCTGGACTATGTGCGGTATTAATAATGACTTGAACCATAGAGTCGGGGAGAAACCATGTGGCTCTACCCTTTGTTAACCATCCTTGATCTGTCTGGACCCCTCCTTGTTCGGACCATTTCCTGATTTCTTCGGGAGTAGCATGTAACTGGATATCTATGACATCTTGTGTAGGGTCCTTAACTGTCATACATGTAGTCGGATCTGGAGTATGTGCCTGATTAACTGGAATGTCTGGAGTCTGTGCTGTAAGCTTGGCTGTGCGATCTGCTAGATCGTTACCTTGGGAAATAATGTCAGTAACTTTCGTATGTGCTTTGCACTTCATGATAGCGATAGATGTCGGTAAATGTATGGCATCTAACAGAGCTTGAATAAGGAGACCATGCTGAATCTTGGTTCCATGAGAAGTCATGAAACCTCTCTCCTGCCAGAGCACTCCGAAGTCGTGTACAACTCCAAATGCGTAACGTGAATCTGTGTAGACATTAACTTTCACGTTCTTGGCGTGTATGCAGGCTTGTGTCAGAGCAACTAGCTCTGCTGCTTGAGCGGACAGGGTATCAATACGGTGTGTTTCAATAACTTCAGTGTCAGTAGTCACTGCATACGCGGCGACTAGTTCTCCTGTACTTGTTCTCATACATGAACCATCCACATAAAGTGTCAGGTCGGGGTCTGGTAACGGAATATCTGTCAGATCTTGTCTTGGCTTTGTCGTAATGTTAACTACTTCCACGCAATCATGTGTGGCAGAATTCGAAGTAACTGATGGTAACAGTGTAGCAGGATTCAGGATGTTGCAGCGTCTGATTTCTATGTGTGGCTGGAACAGTGTCAATTCATAACCTGTTAAACGTGCAATTGTCAAGTGCTGAGTTTGTGTTCGGTTTAAAAGAACTTCCACGGAATGTGGAACTTGTACTGTCAAGGAGTGTCCTAAGACTATGGAATCACTTTGTCTGATAGCTAGTGCTGTGGCTGCAACTGACTTGAGGCACGCAGGCAGAGCCTGGGCTACAGGATCTAATGTGCTCGAAAAATAAGCACAGGGCTTGTATTGTCCTGCTTGATCTTGTGTGAGAACAGATAATGCTGTACCTTCGCGTTCAGTAACGAAAAGTGTAAAAGGCTTACTGTAGTCCGGTGTCGCTAGAACTGGAGCTTGGCATAGGGCTTTCTTTAACTCATTGAAACTAAGTGTATGTTCAGATGTCCAAGGGAGGACAGTCGATACGGCTGCCTCCTGTGTCGTTAACTGTATCAGTGGCTTAGCTAGAAATGCATACTGAGGAATCCATTGTCTGCAATAAGAAGTAAGGCCAATAAAAGCACGTACCTCCTTCTGGGTCTTGGGCTGAGGAAGACTCGCTATTAACTGGATACGGTCTGGTGTCAACTGCCTACCCCTCTTGGACAGTAAGTGTCCTAAGTAGACCACTTGCTGGACACAGAATTGAAGCTTAGAAGGGGACACCTTGTGCCCCATCTCGGCTAGGAAATACAGAACTGTCAGTGATGCTCGCTCGCAAGCACGTTCAGAACGGGCTGTGATCAGTAGATCATCGACATACTGGAGCAGGGCAGTGTCAGTTGGCATGTGAATGTTGTCTAGTTGTCTCTTGAGTGCTTGACTGTAAATACTAGGACTTTCTGTGAAACCATGAGGAGCTCGTGTGAACATATAGCTCCTTCCATTTAAACAAAATCCGAAAAGGAACTGGCTGTCTGGATGAATAGGAACACTGAAAAATGCGTTCTTGAGGTCGATTACAGTAAAGAACGTGGCTTCGGAATCAATGGCTGTCAATAGGGAAGAGATGTCTGGGACAACTGGGTACTGAGGAATAATACATTTATTAAGCTCTCGTAGGTCAATCACTAATCGATATACTGGGGGTGCATTTGGATCCGTACGTTTCATGACTGGAATGATCGGAGAATTACATACATTTGAGTCGGTTACTACAACTACTCCTTGAGCCATGAGCTCGTCAATAATTTTGGATAAGGCTGCTACAGCCTCAGGTGGCAATCTGTACTGTCTGATTCGTGGTAACACTACACCTGGCTTGAGAGTCACACGATAGGGTGTGATTTGCATGTAACCTACATCAGTTGGACCTTGCGCCCATAAGTGCTGCGGGACATTAGACAGTCTTGAATCAAAATCTCGTAATACATAGTGACCCTTAAAGTCACGTAGGAACAATCGTATTCCCTCTGGGGAACAGCATATAACTGCACCTAACTCTTTCAGTGTTTTAATGCCTAATAGATTTTCTGGACATGACTTAGTAAGTAACAGATCAGTAGTGCGGGACAATGGACCCACTTCTAGAGTAACTGGCTTTGAAATCTCATTTACGATAGGCTTTCCTGAAAATCCAAGGGAAACATTTCTTGAGCCTGAGAGCGGAGCCCCTGGAACTTCGGCGTGACTAATTGTGGTCCTACTTGCCCCTGTATCAATCAAAAACTTTCTGTCTTTCCCTAATACTTGACTGTGAACATAGGGACCTTCTTGATCTACAGGTATCTCGATGAGAGGCAAGCCTACCTCCCTCTCTAGGCTGTTTCATGAATACTGCTGGTACTCTGGATACTCAGACTGTGCATACTGGTACATCTGCTGTGTGACATGCTGTGTTGCAGCGATAGGCTGCGGAGCTGTAACTGTCTGTGGCGCATTCTGTGGCTGAGGAATCTGTGAAACTTGTTCTTGTCTAGGCGGACGTGGTCTTTCTTTAGTCTTACCAGTAGCTATGTTGTGTTTCAGAACTGCACACTCATTTATAAAATGACCTGGCTGTTTACATTAATTGCAGTTCCCTTTAACGGGAGCTGCAGGATGACTGGCTTGATTCGGACCCCTCTTCTGACTGTCTTGAGGAACAGATTGTGCAACTAGTACTTTCATCTTCGTGTCTTTCATACGTTTTCTTTCGTGTTCTTGTTCTTCTCTGATTCTATTCTGGTGGTATTGAAGCATCTGCAACATCTGGGACGGGGTATTAGCTTGCCAGGTACTTTCGACTTTCAAAACTCGATTCTTAATTTGTGGACTTGAATTCTCGACTAATTTAGTAACAAAAAGGTGAGGGTATGACTCACTACTTGTCTTGAGGCCACTGTTGATGCTAAAACATTTTTCAAATCTAGAATAAAAATCACTAATATCTTCGTCTTGTTTCTGTTTACAGGCTGAGATTGCATCCCAGTCTTCTTTTCTAGTTGTCAATAATCTGGGTAAAACTTGTATTAATAATTCCGGTAATTCTTTACATTTATCTCCAAGACCGGTACCTGGTACTCGTGCCTTGTCTTCAGCTTCTAGAACTGCCCAATCGATCTTTTTCTCCCCCACCTCCCATTCTTTTTCCTTGAGCTTTTCATACACCCCTGCGGGCAGCAGAACCTTTAACATTTTAATTATATCTGGATACGTGTATTCTCCCATACGGAGCATGTCTTTTAATTCTCTATGGAACCCTGCTGGATCTTTGTCATGACAGGGAATTAATTTCTTCATCTCGAGGAGTTCCATCTTTGTAATCGGAGTGTAAACAAACACTCGTTCTAGTTCGCCACCCGTTCCTCTGACTGGGTGGACTTCTCGTAACGGATTCTGTCTCTCCATGTAAAATGGTTTACTTTCTGGGGGTGGGACATGAACAAAATGCGGGTTCAGAAACGTTCTATATTTGTGACGCTGTTCTAGAATGACACTAATTAAGTCGGTACCTAAACCTTTCCATCTATACTGGAGTAACTCGTTCAGGACATCATGTAACGGACCTGGATCAGAGTGTTGACCCTCATACAAAGTAATGAGGTGCTGAATCATATACATACCCACCAGTCGTTGTTCGGCTGGGGGCATTTTCAGAAACATTTGTGCCACTATTTCGTCTGGAAAAGTGATAGAATCAGTAATCCATCGGACTGCTGATCGGGCTAGTTCTTGTTCATGCATGGTACTTAACTCACTGTAACCGATTCGTGATTTCAGAATGTGATCGGTAGCTTGAAACACTTGTTCTAGTGAACCTTGTTCTGGTGCTGGAGAATGAAAAATAGACTTGTGTTCTAGGCGTAAATGGCGATCTGGAAATCTAGATTTTCCTACATACGCTATTCTGGCGGGATTCTCGTCGTCTATCTCTTCAGTATCAGAATTACTTTCTTTCTCGCTTACTTGTGCTGCTTTACGTTGTTCGTGTATCTTTATTATTTCTCTACGGATTTTCTTGTACATACTCTCCATAGCACCGACGGTCTTGTGCTTACCCTCGGCTATATTATCACTCCACCTTGTCAGGATTTTCATTTCGGCCGGATCTTTAGACGGGTAATCTTGTTCTCTTATTAGACAATTGATCAGAAACTTTAATATCATGAGCTGGATCTCGGCTTTCCTTTGAGACATGGCCTCGCTAATGCTTTCTAGATCATCCCCTGTACGGATGAAACGATATATTCTGTCTAGATCTTCTTTCATATTCGGTAAGGTGACTAGATACTCGGCCACCTTTCTTACGCGGAATGAATATAAAACCATATTATCCTCGCCTGGGACTGGATCATAGCCGCATTCGGCAAGGGATTTTCTTATTTCTGCTACAGTCTGATGTCTGGGCGTACGCTGTGACGCTTGTGCATGTAATTCGGCTGTCGTTAAACGCTTGTGTGGCGGCGGGGTTCGAGGAGGACCTCCCCCTGCGGCCCCTAAACTAGAGTCGTCTACTGAGGCTCTTCGTCCTGGCAGAGTGGGAAATGGAAATGCAGGCTGGACTTGTATGGCGGGCTGGACCGGGGGTACCGTAACAGGTACTCCGGTGTCTGGAGGAGCGGGAAGTGCCTGATTTACAGGGACTGGCGGAGCGCGAACAGGATTTGCATATTCTGGGACTGTGTCGTCCAAATAGGACGAAATAAAAATATCAGCTGCGGTCTGTTTGTGACGTAGCTTGGTCGGAACTAATGGTGGCGGGAAATTACTGGATGCCTCTGGGGTTGCTTTTGGCAAGCCCTCGGCAAAGAGAGGATACATACCCCTATTAAGGGCATGCCTCTGTCTGTCTGACTGTTCGGCTTTGACTTGTTCACCTATCTCGATTAGTTCTTTTTCTTGTGCTCGTTCTAAGGATTCTCTACTTAATTCTGACTTTCTGATTTCCTTTTCAGTTCTTTTATGAGCTTCTTTGCGCCATAACTCGATGGCATCTTTCTGTGACTGTCTGGCTTTCTTTTTCCATAATGCTTCTTCTACTCGCATGATGCATTCGGCATCCCATGTACCCGATACGGGCCATCTATACTTTTCTTCTAACCGTTTGGTATACTCTACCCATAAATCTAGATACAATATGGCGCTTATGCCATGCTTCTGATACATAAAATGACCTGGACTGTCCCTAGGCGGAACTGGAACTGCTGCTTCCAGCAGACCCTTTCTGGTTTTTAACTGACGTAATTTCGAAAAGAGCGGCATGACTGAACTATAATCTAGACACAATACAATACACAATAAACACGATACTTATTCCCCATTCATACCATGACATTAAAATACATGAAGAACATTTAAAAATAACAGTTCGAACAGAGTACTACCTGGAATACGGAACACAGAATACATGAATTTTCTCGAGAACAGAACTGACTAGAACAGGAACTAGATGCACTGCTGAAACAGTACGAAACTTACCGGTCTCATAAAGAGACACGTCAGGACCCGCATCCACCGAAGTGGATACTTCGTTTGTGGGTCTGTGTACCACCAACCCACGGACCAGAGTCAATTAAATTGACCCTGTCTAGATACCACCCCAGTAACGGTACTCACCGGGCAGCAAGAACGGAAGGCCTCGGACTGGACTAGACTGCTACGACGACGGACGACGAACTTCGGACTTCAGTTACGGGTGGGCCTCCGGATACCTCGGACCTTGGACTCTCGGCTTGGGCTCTGGTCGGGACTCGCCGCGTTCCTCCACCGTCTCGTTTGGATGCTGGACCGCCTCCTCCGTCTCCTCCGTGGGCCTGAGGGATACTTGGAGCAGAAATATCTGCCGGTGCGCAGAAGAGTTCCGTCACGACTGCAGAGGGTCAGGGGGTCGGCGTGGCTTCACCGACGCGTGGGGAAAGGGCAAGTCCCTATTCGGGCGCCATTATGTGGTAAATAAATAAATAATACCCTATTTTTGAATGTATAAATGAATAACAGATAGCTCAATAAATAAGAGTCAAAATTCGAGGTAGTAGGAGTTTCGCAGGTTTATTACAGCATAAAGGACAGGAACAGGACAACCTGCATAGGAATAGGATGGCAGGGCCCAGCAGCGCTGCTGGTGTCAGGATCGGGACAAGGAAAAGGATGACTTTTTTTTAATAACAGTGCATGAGCATATATACATAACGCAAACACATAGCATTACATTGCAGTAGGCGTAGCAGTGGGTGGAGCAGAAGGTGTGACGCGTAGCAGTCGCGAAAGATAAGGGTGAAAAGAGGTGTAACAGGGCGTATACATAGACATGTGATGCAAACGTAACAGAATATGTCATGAATGGGGCGGAAACCATGGAGGGGGCTACCTGAGGAGCCGGGACCTCTAACCTGATGGTGCGCGCAAACTAGCAATGACGTATCACTAGGAGAAGCTGGGGGCTATGAACTCTGTGCTAGGAGCAGAGACTGAAGTCTGGAGAGTCAGGGCGACATGTACCTAAACAGTATCTAGTATCTGATGTTTAGAGAACATGTTGATATAAACTAGAAGTTAGGAGGGGAAAGGCTGACTTGATTCTAAGACTGGACCATGCATTATTCTACATGTAGTACGTGATGAAGAATATTAAATGACCATTAAATGCAGTATTTCTCTAACGTGGAGACGTGAAGGCTAGACAATGACGGAAACTATTGATGCGGTTCAGTAGCTTAGGAATGCAGAGAAGGAGGACTGAACTGATAACTGGAACTATAACATACTTTTGGCAGACTCAGAGGCAGAGCCAGGCTGAACCGGGCACTGTGAGGCAGGAAGTAAGTGAAGGGTCGAGGATACAGGTGGGGGCTGTATCGCTCCTCAGCGAGGTTTCAGGAGACAGGAGCTGAATCTGGTGTCCAGGCCCTTTTGAGGCCTAGAAACGGGGACTTTACAATGGAATAACGTGCACACTGAGAAACGTGGCAACGTAGCTTTATATAGGCCTGATATTCGTAGTATTCACGAGGACTGGAAACTGGCATATTAGAGGTGGACACAACTATAATTGCGTCATTAATCGAACATGGGGAATGCATATGCATATTTAATCATGCACACATAACATATGATGGATGACACGTAGGGACACAGAACATGGCAAAATTTACTTTTCCACACGTTCCCGCTTCGCAAATCGGGAAGCTTCCCGTTAGCTGACCTTGATGCCGCGAAATAGACCGCGAGCCGGTAAACGTTTCTTTACCGCAAGTGCCGCGTTACAAAACAACATCGTGACGCCTCCCGTCCGCATGACGTTTCACGTTGTCGCGTGATACGTCATATGACGTACTACGTTAGCGAACTGGTACGCGAAGCGAGTCGCAAAGCGCAGGTTTCTGGAAGCAAACCGGGAGGCCCTGCAAAGCGCTTAACGTAAACACAGCAAGTCATGTGACTTGGTAATAACACTTTTCATTGGTTCATTTCACTTTTGGTTTCCTAATGATGTAAGACTAGGTCATATAATCTAAAATGAACACTTTTGATTGGTTGAGAACTCTTGTTTTTCCCAAATGATGAAAATCCCTCCTTCTTTCCTCACTCTGACTTTCATCATTGTGAGAGAAAGACCCTTTGTGATCACTGAGCAATGGCTTCTTTAGTAGCTTCAGCTGGTGCTTCCCCACCACCTCCACCACATCCAAGGAAGAGTGGACCACCTGCTCAAGTTGTAATTCAACAAGAAGAAGAAGAAGAGGAACAGGAGGACGAGCACGAAGAGAGGCAGTTTTTGCCTGAGCAGCCCAGGACGTCTCACCGGAAAGAAAACTTCATTTGGCAATTTTTTTAAATTCCCAAAGGTCAGAAAAAAGTAAATGCAAGATACGTAACGTGCCTTATATGTCAAGATAGACTGTCCAGAGGGACCGACAAAAAATACAGTTTCGGAAACTACACAATGCATCGCCATATGACTAGGTGGCATCCTAACAACTACAGTGCTGCACAGTTTCGGAACGACCTAGATAATCTCCCTATTATGGCCAGAAGATCTGTTGTACCGGAAGTAACGGGACCAGAGGGCAGGGAGATGGTGCCAAATATACAAATGAGATTTGGTGATGTAAAACACATCTGCGCATTTTGCGATGGATTCATTTCCTACGGAGAAAAAAGCATCACTCTGATCAACAGAGCTATTGACTATCATATGCAAGTTTGTCCGAAACGCCCAAAATAATAAATACTTCTTTTTTTTGTTTTGTTGCTCCTGTTGAGCCCTTTACAATGAATCGTTTTCATTGCCCCCTCCAAGAAAAACCCAAAAAAATATAAAACTGTTCCGAAAAATTCAAAAACAGTAAAAAAATGTTCAGAAAAAAAAAAAAAAAAGTTCTTTTCAGAACTACCTCCCCGTTATTAAAAAATTGGTACAATATTTGGAACTGTGCCAACCTCTATTTCTCTTAGTTCGCTTCCCAGTTCGCGAACCGGAAGCGAACCAAAAACAGTAAGTATAAGGGAAGGAAACAGACACTTATGTTAAAAGAAAGACAGCTATAAGGGAGTAAACTAGAGATACCATTACCCGTAATCCACTGCTGATGATGTCACATATTACATCATTCATGACATGCTCAGTGACATCATCAGCAGAGGATTGCGGGTTTTTTGGCAACATGCCTTATCCACGGTTTAATAACGCTGCCTTTTGCTTTATATAAGTTTTCAAATTGTATGAAATATATACCAATAGGTCGTTATGAACCTTTAGGTAGTGCTTTTCTTCATGAGGTCTGGTCGCTTCCATACACATACAGATGTTTCAAAGATGATCAAGAAGTTTATCTGAATGGAGAGGAATGCACTGAGACGCCAGATCATTCACTAATGTGTAGGCACATACAGTTACACGGTTCATGCAACAAACACCGACCAAATATGGCTTGCGTGTTGCAAGGCACGCCAGTTCCTGCTATCATCCCCACGTTCAAGTTGTTGGAAAATGGTAGTTATTTGATGCTCAATAATGAAGATTGTTCTGAGTTAATTAAAAGTATTCCTTTTATCGTAACAGTAAGTGAACGGGTTATTTGCTGCAGAAATGTTCTATTTCCTCCCACACATGAACATAGGGAGTTTTCAATCTGGCCACAAATACCAACCTTGGGACACGTTTCAACGGCATGGCAAGAATAAGAGCTCTTTTGTCTCAGAGAGAGGTGGCCTTGAGTTCGGCCCGTGAAACTTTCGTACTTCACATAGCGAACACCCGTACAGAGGTGCACACCCTTTTCAATTAAGATTTGCCTTTCAATTTCAGCAACATGTTTCCGACTATCTTTAACGCATCCTCCACAAAGTCCCTGGCACACTTTTTTAAAGTTGTTACCAGTGGTCTCGTGACTTCATTTGAGAAAATCTTTGGAGTCATCCCTGCTTCCTTTCATTGTATTTTCTGCACTCTGGTTCGTGGATTGGCATTTTTACTTGCATTACCAGCGGACGCTCTTGTGCTTTTTTACATTTTTAAATATGGATGTCCCTCCTATGCAACCTCCGACCCTGCAGCTGCTGACACTGTTCCGCAATCGCATGCTAGAATATTATGGCACAATGCCGTTGGCGATATTAAGCACGGCATATGGATTATCTTTTCGGTTCTCCTACTTCACCTGTGTCCAGCCTGTATTTCACTGCCTGACCTGTGATTTCGATTGGGCCATTGATTTGTGTCTCTGCGGACCGGTTTCTCCTGACGTCGACTTTAATCAGCTGATGACTCCTATCATTACTCACGAGTTGGTTTGTCCTGGCGAAAGGATTATGGCTGTGGCATTGATGCATGGACTACTTGGTCCCTGGAATTTACTGGCGGCAGCACAGTCTTTCTTGGAACAGAGCTTTCTTGAAAACCCACCGAGCTGTCCTCTGATGGTGATAGAGGATCCGGTGCTAGGAGAGCACGTATGTTCTTTTCCGCTTTTAAATTGGATGGCTGAACTGTTTTCGGATGAAGACGGTGACTTCCTATTGGAGGCTGTTGCAGCTTATTTTGCATACACAGTTATGTCATAGACCTTTTTCATGTTTGATATGCTGAGTACTAGCATTTCATTGACAATTCATTGACTTATTTGTCAAGTTTTTATTATTTACCTTGCCTATTGGCTTAAGACTCGATAAAGTACTTGGCTGTTTTATTTTTCTTTAGCATTAAATTTTCCTAGTTTTTAATGCTTTACCTTGCGGACCGTCCACATATAAACTTGCAATCTGCTCTCATGAGATGGCACTTCTATTATCTTATTCAGTTCGTTTCCGGATCATGAGGAGGTGTCATCTAGGTCCTGGATATCTTTACACCGTGTTAAGTTAGCATGGGCTCATTACCGGTTTAAACGCCATTTTTCCTTTTTTGCAACTTCTGCACACGACACTTAGTTGTTGCTTTAGCTTTCCACCTAGTAGTTCATCGTGGTTTACATGAGAATAATATGTTATTGGTCTACTATCTGCTTTACTTGTTAAACTATATCTGTACAGCGAGTGCTAAAGTTTCAAGAACAACACGATACAGAATTGTTATGAGGTCTGATCTCCACGACTTCATACTCATAACATAAGTGCAACTTCTGCCAATTCTGGGCATGAGGCGGGTTTTATATTGCTTTGCCGAACACACATACACAACAGTTGATGCGGTTCACATGAAGAGAGAGCTGGTGTATGCTGATGTGATTCCTTCAAATCTAAGACACTAAAGTATAGGCACGCCCTAAACCAACACAAAGAGACCTTCTTAGCAAATAATATAATATGTGTATTAGGGAGGGTGAGATATAAGCAGCCGCGGGCCGTGGAGGGAGTTACGATGGGGCAGGGAGGCGGGGAGGGGGAGAAGCAGGGTGGAGCCCTCTCTACCTTGCCCCTCCCCCTCCCCGCCTCCCTGCCCCACCGTAACTCCCTCCACGGCCCGCGGCTGCTTATAAGTGTTGCTAACTCTTATTCATTTACAGCATGTTAACATACTGTCACCATTCGCTTTTTATGTACTAGTAACTATGCTGGTAATTTTGCTACTGATAATATGTGTACTTGTATTCTCCACCCTGCTTCTCCCCCTCCCCGCCTCCCTGCCTCACCGTAACTCCCTCCACGGCCCGCGGCTGCTTATAAGTGTTGCTAACTCTTATTCATTTACAGCATGTTAACATACTATCACCATTCACTTTTTATGTACTAGTAACTATGCTGGTAATTTTGCTACTGATAATATGTGTACTTTTATTATCTAAGGTACTACGCCTGAGAAGACGGCATTAGTAAATAAACATTTCAAATACACATCTGTTCTTCTTAACTCCATGTTCTGGTTTCTAAGAAATCTATAACGACCGACTGTTCATGAGTTCCACGTATCCTGAGGTACTATAAGTTCATATTCTGGATTGTCTAAACATTGAGAGTTTGTTATATCCAATGTGACACTGTACCTAGCTTGCTAAGGAGTTTTTGATTACTAACGTGAGTTTTGGGACACCCTAATTCGCCGAGGTTCCAATCCTCTGTCCACAGTTCTGTGTGAGAACAGAAACCCTGCGACAGGGGCACCCCCGACCCTTGCTGGAGCTTCATCACACTTGCGATACAACTCCAGCAATGCATTCGCCGAGGTTCCAATCCTCTGTCCACAGTTCTGTGTGAGAACAGAAACCCTGCGACAGGGGCACCCCCGACCCTTGCTGGAGCTTCATCACACTTGCGATACAACTCCAGCAATGCGCCACCTTTACGGCACAGATACATCACGCATCTGTGCTGTTTTTGCCCCATGATGCGCCGCATTGTAAATGCAGCACACCATAGGTGACGGAACAGCGGCACAGAATGACTAACACATCCCTGGTGATGCGCCAGTCATCATAAATGTATCCCTATGCTTCTTATCTTGTTAGAGATGAACCGCCATATGTATCATCAAAGTTTTTTGCATTTCCTAAATAGCGAACTTTAAGGAATAAATAGCGATTCTTTACCATTCCTAGTTTGCGATGAGCTATTTGCTAATTAGCCGAATGTAGCCCAATGAAGCCCAATGTAGCCCAATGTAGCCCAAAGATGGCCGCCAGACACACAAAAAAACAAATGTAGCCCAAATATCAGCCAGATGTAGCCCAACTATAGCCCAGTGACAGAATGACCAATCAGCTTCGCAAACCTCCGTTACGCGAAGCGGAGCGCTGTTACAGATATATATCTTTTTTTGAACGTTAATTTCTCAAAATCCACTGGAGCACATATATTGAGACCTAGCAAAGGCACATCGGGCTACCAGTCCCTAATATTTTGCCAAGTTTCGTGCAAATCCATTCAGCCGTTCGATTATTATTAATATTTTTTTTTTTTGCCCCGCGGGGCCCTTTTAAAACCTCCACATCAAACCTAGGGGGTCAGCGAGGATCTACTATGCCCCCTTATAGTTATTTCCCCCTTTGTTTTGACCTCCTCTTGTCTCTCGATCCTACCGAGAGACAAGATGGCGGCCGCTACGGACTGTTTGGAATGTTGACAGACGCCGGAGAACCAATCAGCTTCGCTTCACAAAGCTCCGTTGCGCGAAAAGTCCGCGAACCAGAGCGCTGCCCGGTCCGCTGTTACAGATATATATATTTTTTTAAACGTTAATTTCTCAAAATCCACTGGAGCACATATATTGAGACCTACAAAAGGCACATCGGGCTACCAGTCCCTACAATTTTGCCAAGTTTCGTGCAAATCCATTCAGCCGTTCGGGCTAAAAGTGAGGCCAACCGCCCTATGGAAAACTCAATGTTAAAAACACGTTTTGGGACCCCCCTTTTTTCTCGACCCCCCCTGGACGAACCCCCCCCCAATTTTCAGGGGCTGCTCAGAAACAAAATGTGCCATTTTCCTGAAAATTTCAGCCAATTCCGTCCACAAACGCCAAAGTTATTAGACATAGAATTTTCAAAAAACCCATAGAGAAAAAATCCTAACTATATATACCTACTGGCGACCGCCAGTAGGTAATATATACATATACATATATATATATATATATATATATATATATATATATATATATATGAAATCCAACTTGCCCTCAACGTGCTTCGTGCACAGACCGGTACGCAGACAGCAACAATATGATCGCCAGAGTCAGACTTCTTAGTTCAGTTGCTTTTATTTGTGCATATTATTAGTGGTGCATATCATCAGATGCGTTTCGGGCACGTCCGTGCCCTTGCTCACTGATGCCAAATGGTACATAGCCACTGTGATTTAAAATGGTCAGGGACCCAATTCGCGGCCACATTTTTTTTTTCATTTCTTATTAAACAGAGTGAACGGACTTCGTTACAAAAGACGCTGGATTTCGTTGTAAACGAAGGCGCCATTTTTAAAGTGAATTGTGTAATCAACAACTGCATGAAAACTCCACAATTTAGATTCAAAACCATCATGCCAAGGCTAATGGGTTGGTTGCTAATA
Organism: Lissotriton helveticus; assembly: GCF_964261635.1. Taxonomy (NCBI): domain Eukaryota; kingdom Metazoa; phylum Chordata; class Amphibia; order Caudata; family Salamandridae; genus Lissotriton; species Lissotriton helveticus. The sequence goes on from NC_136063.1 coordinate 376,032,967, forward strand.
AGGCAGGTTATAAAGTGCTTAAATGCAGATTAATATACATGGCCAACAGTATGTTTTGATACATATCAAAAAATGTTCCACTGCATCACAGGCTACATGCAAAATGTCTCGGACTTAAACATGGCTAAAGTGCAAAGTGCTTAGTTAAAAAAATTTCTGTACAGATACATAAATGTATAAACTCATCCATGCGTAAAAATATGTTATATATATATGTGTGTAATAATAACAAAAGAAAAAGAGATAAAGAGTATTTTGCTTTGGTCAATAAATTATCTGCAGATGAAAATTATATTGTGCATAGTGCCGATAAGGGCGGCAATGTGGTGCTATGGGGTAGACAGCAATACCTAACTGAAGCCCATAAACAATTGAGCAACCACCTGAATTATTCCAAGGTGAAGATTGAAGTCATGTTAGAAAGCCATCATGTTTATAATATACAATTACTTGAATGGCGAAATTTGGGTCTAATCATCCGAGAGAAATATCTGTTCTTACAAATTGATAAACCTGTCACGTCAGTGCTTTATCTGATCCCAAAAGTACATAAGGATCCCCTTAATCCTCCCATAATTTCTGCAATTGGTAGCGCATTAGATAACACATCAAAATATGTGGATTCATTTCTATGTCCCTATGTGCAAGATTTGGTCTCGTATGTACAGGATACCGGGAACTTTTTAAAGAAAATATATGATCTTCCCTGGGAACCTGATTATTTGCTGGTAACAATTGATGTATCCACATTATATATGAGCATTCGTCATTCAGACGGTTTGAATGCGGTCAAACACTATCTAGGTGACCGTCCTTTGAAAATATGGGCACACACACACAAATGATTTTGTCGATGACTTCTACATGCCTAAAAAATCATTTTTTCCTCTTTAACGAAGAACTGTACCATTAGGTGTGTGGAACTGCCATGGGCACCTGCTTTGCACCCAGCTATGTGAATTTGCATATGGGCTGGTGGGAGGAGCAGGTGATCAAGAAGCAGTTCCATGTGGAATGGCAAGACCATGTGATGCACTGGAGTCGTTTTATTGACGACCTGTTCATCGCGTGGAAGGGGTCAGAAAAAACATTGAATGAAATTAAAAAAAAGATACAAGTCAACAGTCTGAATTTACATTTTACAAGTACCATTAGCAGTAAGAGTGTTAATTTCTTGGATCTAACAGTATATATTGAGAATAGGAAGCTAGAAACTAGATTGTTCCGCAAACCAACAGCGTGCAATACGTTGCTTCATGCAACAAGTTTTCATCCGAAAAACCTAGTCGGAAGCATTCCATATAGTGAATGTCTGCACACCATAAGGAATTGTAGTAGTAAAGTTGAAACTGATCATGAGCTGAATAATCTAGAAACAAGATTCCTAGCTAGAGGGTATACTGCTGAGATAATAAAATCATCTGTATATAAAGCAAGGCAGAGGACAAGAGAAGAAGTGCTGTTCATTCAGAACCCAAATACACGAAAGATAAAGTAACAGAATAACCAGTGCAGACTAGTGACCATGTACAGTAATCAGCAGGACAAACTGAGGACCATTTTGAATAAGCACTGGCATTTGATCAGAAATGATGTGATACTAGGAAGTCTAGTACAGAGAAGACCACAAATAACGGTCAGACGTGTAAAATCACTTAGACAATCTTTAGTGAGGAATAATTTACCAGCAAATAAACCGAAAATAAAGGCTCAAATGTGGCTCAAAAGGGGTGACGGTTTTGTAAAGTGCACAAAATGCAAGGCCTGTGCCCATGGCAAACTACATCTGTATATAACTCGAATTTATCTACAAAAGAGAAAAAGATCAAAGGACAATTCTCCTGCAAAACAGATGTTGCTGTCTACGTGCTTCAGTGCCCTTGTAGCTTGAGGTACGTAGGCAGCACAATCTTGCCCGTACATAAGAGAGTGCTGCAGCACTTAAGGGCGATAAAAAACTGGAGACAAAGCATACCCTGTGGCCCGTCTATTTGATCAACATCATGGCAGAAATGTACAGGGATTAACATACTTTGTAATCGCTGCTATCCCCCTGAATGTACAAGGGGGAAATTGTGAAAAGGCATCGAGGCAATTAGAATCATGTTTCATTATTTGTAATTGTTTGTATTTGTATTTGTTAAGCGCTGCACTCATCCCAAGGGATATCAAGGCGCTGATAGCGGGTATCCAGATTCAGTTGTGGGATAATTAGGAAATAATACTTGGGGAACAAGTGAGTTTTTAGTTTTTTACAGAACAGTAAGTAGTTGGAAGTGAGCCGAAGGTCCAAGGGTAGCTCGTTCCATTTTTTTGCTGCCAGATGGGAAAACGATCGCCCTCCTGTTCTCGCTTTCCTGATTCTTGCCAGGGCCAGGTGGAGTGACCGAAGGCTCCTGGTGGGGACATAGAACTCAATTTTCTTCTGGAGTATGCGAGGGCCGGTTCGGTACCGGGCCTTATGTGCGTGGTTGAACAATTTAAAAATAGCTCTTTGTCGTATTGGACTCAATACTAAATTTCCTGGAGGCCTCAATATGGAAGAAGATTTCCACACACATCTATGAATTGTAGTTTTAGATCTTGTCAGCTACCTCCCAGTAGAATCTCATGTTTTTAACTTTTACATTTTTAGGTATAATGCACGGACACTTTTTTGAAACAGACAAGAAGACAACATGCATATAGAAAACTGTATATAATTGTGTGAGCCCACTTGGGCAAAATTGTATGGTCAGCGCAGTTAATGGCTATAGATAGTAGGCAGAAACAGTGTCATATGTATAAATGCAGGTTTGGATTATTTGCCCACTTGGGCTGTATTGTGATACCTTGCATCTTCGGCTTGCAAAATGTAATTTTGGTTGTTTTAAAAAATCTCTATGCAAAGCGCAGCTGAATAGAAATGGTTGTTTAATAATCAAGGCAAATATAACTGTGGGTAATAACATTATGCTATTTCAGCAATAATACATATTCAAGGATATGGCCGGAAGTATGTTCCTTTCTAAACAAAATCGATGCTGTTTTTAACTGCAAAGCAGACCTTTCATTGTATACATTGTAATGAACAGGCAAGTCTGTTTTCGAGATCTATGCACATAGGATCATGTGACACAAAATGGTGGTGGTTAAAAACAATGTTAACTTTATTCACATTTGTTGGTGAACAAGCCTGTTTTACAGGCGAAACGCGTTCAGCAGTGGCCGGTGAATAAACTAGCTCGCACAAAGGAGACATGGCGTTCTTATCCTTTTTTGAGAGGAATCGTTTGCATATTTGGGACCAAGCCCGGGAGGTCCCGTGAACGACCTTCCCTTCGATAAGGAGCAGCGGCAGAGAAAACCAGAGCCCGGGCAGTATATATATATATACATGACACAGAACCATGACCACATGATGAAATACAACAACCTAATGGAAAAAATAAAAGCTAGATCAGATGTCGTGGTAAGATGGTCTGACAAGGGGGGCAATATTGTCCTATGGCCATTAGAAATGTACAATAAGGAAGCATTATCACAGCTCCAAGACCATGAATGCTACACCAGAATCAGTCCAACCCACACCATAGGAATACAACAGAAATATCACAACGAACTTTACAGATGGAAAGGAATGGGACTGTAGAGCAAACAAGAATTTGAGTTTTTAAAAAATGATTATCCGGTGACTCCGCAATTCTACCTAATTCCCAAAATTCACAAGAATGACAAAGTACCCCCGGGTAGACTGATCATATCTGCCATAGAGAGTCTCTTTGAGAATACCAGTGTTTTTATAGACCATTTCCTACAGCCCGAAGTAAAGGCGCTACCCGCCAACATTAAAGACACGGGAGACTTTTTGTGTAAAATATTTGATGTGGAATGGAAAAAGGACTATGTGTTCATGACTTTGGATGTACAATCATTATACACCAGCATACGGCACAAAGATGGTTTATATGCACTAAAACACTATTTGGGAAAGAGACCAATCACTTTGCACAAACACACCTGTATGTTATTGGAAATGACAGAGTGGTGTTTGACAAATAACACTTTCTTGTTTGACAGACTCCATTATAAACAAATGCAGGGGTCAGCCATGGGAACTTGCTTCTCCCCCAGTTATGCGAATCTGCATATGGACTGGTGGGAGGAGCAAGTACTGAAAGTCAAACATTAAGAAATAATGAACACCAGCGTTATTCTGTATAAACGTTTTATTGACGACATTTTTATCCTTTGGCAGGGCAGTGTTGAAAGTGCAGAGAAATTTGCTTGTGATATAAATGAAAATGCTTTAAACTTGAAGTTTACCTGTAACACCAGTACCACCACGATACAATTCCTAGATCTAGAATTATTCATTGAAAACAGTAAAATACAGACACGCATGTACCGCAAACCTACAGCAGGCAACGCACTGCTGCACGCACAGAGCTTCCACCCTAAATCACTCAAGGAATCGATCCCATACGCAGAATGTTTGAGGATGACTCGCAACTGCAGTACCGATAAAGGACTGACAGTAGCGAAAGAGAATTTATTCTCTAGACTCCAAAAGAGAGGGTACACCGAGAAAACCTGTCATAATGTAGAACTCAAATATAAGAACAAAGCTAGGAAAGACCTCCTTTTTCCCCCTAAACCAGTCACAGGTACTGAGAAAAAGGAGAGCCAGCCACCTAGATTGATCACCGGTTATAACAAGTACCATACAAACCTCCGAAAAATCCTCACTAGACATTGGTCTCTGGTACGGAACAATCCGACCATTGGCAAAACGTGTGGGAAAACCCCTTTGATAACCTTTAGGAAAGCCAAATCGATGCACAGCCAATTGGTGTGCAATGCCCCAGCTATTAGAAAATCCACCAACTGGTTACAAACGCAAAAAAGGTTTAAAAAAATGCACCAAATGCAAAGCATGCAACCAAGGGATAAATACGACCAATGTCTCAGTACCCTTTAGACAGAAACCCAACAAAGTCAGAGATCTGTACTCATGTAAAACGGAGTATGCGGTGTACGTGTTGGTGTGCATATGTGGCAAAAGGTACGTGGGGAGCACCATCCACCCAGTACACGTCAGAATACTCCAACACCTCCGGGCAATAGCCAATGACGATCAGGCTTACCCAGTAGCAAGACACATAAACCAGCTACATGCAGGTGACACCCAAAACCTGTCTTATTTTGTCATCAACAGTGTCCCGAAAAACATCAGGGGAGGAAACCGCAAACTGGCTCTACGACGGTTAGAGTCCAGATACATATTCCTACTAAACTCCAAGATCCCCTATGGTTTAAATGCGGACGAAGCCCTAAATGTACATATGTAGTCCAGTCTGTACTGTCCCTGACCTGAGTACCATTCCTACAAAACATCTGCAGTTCACCTACATAAGTAACATTTATCACATGTACATATGAGCACTACACTAGCATTTCTAATATATTATTTTTGTTAATTCACCAATTCGACATGGTATAATTGCTTTTTAACACACAGAATTCTAACACACACCGAACCGGATTCTCTAGCTCCACTTGGAGACTAGGCAACATGCGCATACCTAGCAGACCGGGACTACTTACTTAAGCGGGGACATAGCATCAACTGAGAACAAAAGGGCTCTGATCATTTAGCAGACATTAAGCCCTCAGTTCTGACTCAACCGAGCAATATTCAATCACAATCACGCAAATTTTTTCTAGCGCACAGATGTTTCCAATGCCCCACACAACTATTGTGTTTGACAATATTTACAGAATGACCGTCCTGCCTCATATGCGTTTGTAAGTACCATTTAGTCACTAATGAATAACAACTGGTCATGTGTATGCACATTACAATTCTAATTGTCGTTGTTATTTTAATTTTATTTTATTTTCATTTTATGCGCGTATGTGAATTCCAAACATGTGCCACTTGTGTCGATTTGAAAAGCACTGTAAATAATGCATCACGGAAAGTGTAAACAGACTGAGCCATGACCAATGAGAAAACTGTATTTCAAGAACTCTTCTATGTCTGTCAACAGTGTCATGTAAACATCACCATGACAACCACAAACGAGTTGAAACCTGTCAGGCAATTATGTTACATGTAATCCTGTATATATACTGTGAGAAAAGTTTATGCAGATGTAGTGATCAAGGCGGGAGCAAGCCGCCGAAACGCGTCTATGATTCACGGATTCAGCGCCTTTTCTTAATTGAGAGTTTGAACTGGTTTTATATATATATATGTATATATATATTACCTACTGGCGGTCGCCAGTAGGCAGTTATAGTTAGGATTGTATTCCATAGGAAATCCGCAACATTCTATTGGGAATAACTTTGGCGCCGGTGGACGAATTTCGCGAATTTCTCAAAGAAGATGGCCCGCTCTGCTCCGCTCCTTCCCTGAAAATCTGGGGGGGATTCGTCAAGCGGGGGCTGAGATAAAAGGGGGTCCCAAAACGTGTTTTCCCCATGTTAATTTCCATAGGGCGGTTGGACTCACTTTTAGCCCGAACGGCTGAATGGATTCCCACCAAACTTGGCAAAATTGTAGGGACTGGTAGCCCGATGTGCCTTTGCTATGTCTCAAGATATGTGCTCCAGAGGATTTTGAGTAATTTAGGTTAAAAAAAAAATATATATCTATGAGCGCGCCCCGGTACGCGCACTGGGGAGCGAACCCGGCGCGTAACACGAGTTCGCGAGCGGAAAGCTGATTGGCTCTCGAGTGTCTGTCAACACTCCAAACAGTCCGGAGCGGCCGCCATCTTGTGTCTCGGTAGGATCGAGACACAAGAGGTGGCAAAATCAAAGGGGGAAATGACCAAAAGGGGGCAGGGTAGACCCCCCCTGACCCCCTAGGTTTGATGTGTGGGCCATAAAAGGGCTCCGCGGGGCAAAAATAAAATTTTAAAAATTCGATTTTCGTGGGGGGAGCGCCCGGTACGCGCACCGGGGAGCATACCGGGGAGCGTACCAAGGGGAAAACCCAGTGAAACAGTAAAATAATAATTTAAAGTGCTTAGAGGTAGGATAGGTTTGCATAGAGTTGTTGTGTTGTGTGGGTGATTTAAGTACCAGCATGTAGGTACCAATACAGAGTCTTAAATTCAATGTACCCCGTCTCCTCTGTAGATAATTTGCATGTTGTTACAGAAGTTATTGTGGTATATGGAATCTATACCATAGTCTGTCAGTAAAGCAGAAACAACATGGAGGCAGCAGATGAAAAAGAGATGTGAAATACACATTGGAGATAATATAGTGGGAGAAAGGAAGTAACTATGAGCAAAATAACTAAGTAACACAAAAAAGTTACACAGTATACTATAAGTCTCACTTTATATTATAATCCTTTTGGTACTATTTCATGAATTACCTATAAAAATGAATAATGTCTGGAACAATTTTTAATTATTAAATAAAAATGTATTGTTGTGATTTTTAAAAATTTAAAAGAACTTCCAACATTACATCATCAGGAATGTCCTCATTTTCAGTCCATGATTCCATTTCTTCCACACAATTAAATAACTCTTCGTCCAGAGACTGATCCATAAAGTCAAAGTGTTCCTCAGGATTGTTCTCCAGAACAATTTCGAAAGAAATATTAATTTTGTTTGGTTCTCCTTCCATTTTCTTGCTGTAAATTGCATTAAAAATAAATATATCAGTAGAGTTAGGGCAGTGTTGGGTTTACGTTTAGACAGGTACTTCTGAGTTTTTAACAGTGAAGTTATCTTTGGGCAGTGTATGGTATCAGGCAGGAAGTAGAAATATCAAAAAAGTGTATGTGAAGAAGCCTAAGTAATTTCATAATTATACCAGAGAAGCCTAACTCAATCTATAACTATAACAGAGAAGCCTATCTCAATCTATAACTATAACAGAGGGACAGTAAATAACTATCAGAAAACGTTTTTACAAATTAACTTAAAGTGCCCCTTACAAATTAACAACTTACCTTATTGAAAGGTGATGAAGATAAATGGAGAAAATTCTTTAAAGATGTACCTCAGGTAGTTGTAGTCAAAATGGCCGTGTTTCCCTCTCATTTTTCATTTATATTCATGTATATAACCAATCAAATGTCAGGGAAAAAAAGTAGAAAATGAAAGTAACATTTTAATTGGTTGTAAATTCTAACACTTCATATGTGGTTTTGTCATGTAATTTACCTCAGGATATTTAGACAGGGCTACAGCCCAAATGGCTCAATGGAATTCCACCAAATTTGGGAAAATGGTAGGGACTGTTATGTAGTAGGGTCTATTCTATATTCGGTGAAAGTCTCTCCAGTGGTTTTTATGTAAATTAACTTTAAAAAAATGTTGGGAGCGCTTCCCGGTACGCGTACCGGCAGCGCAACGGGAGACCTCCATTTTGTGTTTCGGTAGATTTGAGACACAAGATGGAGGACAAACAACGTTGGGAATGGGTAAAAGGGGGCACGGTAGACACCCCCTGACCCCCTAGGTTTTCTGAGGGGGGGCTTAGGAGGCCCATATAGGCGAATTTTTTTTTTTTTTTTCGTGGGGGGAGCGCCCGGTACGCGGGAGAGTACCGGGGAGCGTACTTTGGTGAAAAACAGTGAAAAAAGTTAGAGTAAAATAATCATTTGGAGTGATCAGAGGTAGGGTAGCCCTGAAAGGAGCTTTTGGGTTCTGTGGCTGATTTAGGTACCTACAAGTAGGTTCCAATGCACAGTCTTAAATTCAGGAGGAATATTCTATTCCCCTCATCTGAGAAGTGCACATTATCTCCTCTGTAGATATCTTGCATGTTGTAACGCAAGTTATTGTTGTATATTGAACCCATTCCATAGTCTCTCATGTAAGCAGAAACAGATTTATTCACATGTTTCCGTGCTTTCTCAAATTGTGGACAAAATTGGTTGGACCACTTCCATTTCTGTCTTTGGCATATATTGGAATATACCAAGGCAGTTTGAGGAAAAAGTGCCATCAATTGCTCAAAGGTGTCCTTTAAAAGCATTTCCAGACCTACCCCAGTCAAAGTGCCTAAGTCATTTCCACAACAGTGCAGAATTATGAGGTGAGGGTGTGGCAGATGCAAAAAGGTTTTCACCAATGGTATCAATTGATGACATCTCAATCCTCTATGGCCAATCCACTTGATGTCTACATTTGGTAAATGAAGGTTGTGAAAATTTCTGATAGCTGCATACCTTTGAGCCCAGTGGATGTAGCTATGTCCAATAATCCAGACAGAATACACGGTGAGAGGAGGTTCTGGTGCAGTCAGATGAAGTGTGGGAATGAAATGGCAGTTGGAACAGTAGGAGTTTGCAAAAGAAAACTGTGGAGTTTCAGTGCTCTTGAATCACAAGCAATGATTGGTGGATTCAGATAGTTGAAAACTGAAAGTTAGGGTGCATGGTTCTGTTGTGTGAAAGAAGTAATTTGAATGGTTAAGAAAAAGTAATTTAAAGAAACATTGCACCGGATAAGCTGGTGTATTGAGAGGTCAAACATCCTTGCTGAGTTCATTTGCAACATAGTAGAATAAACTTTTAAACCTGAGAGCTCAGTGAGGAGGGAGTTGCTATGGTAACAGGTAGAAAGGGCTGGGGGGGAAGGGTGTTGGTTTGAAATTAGAGAGGGAAGAGTTTTAATTGGTTAACATGAGGGATATGTGTGTAGAATTAGAGGTTTTCTGTGCCATTCATGGTTACAGTGCCTGGAGTACATACCTTTTGCTCTGCTAAAGAAATATTGGTGTGTGTGTCTGACACTGTTCTCAATCTCCCAAAGCATTTGTAAAGGTGAGTAATGATTCATTTAATATAGATAGAGACTTGTATACTCTATGGAGAAGATTTGGAAGCAAATTGTGGTTTTTTAATGTTGCTTTGTGTCATGTTTTTTGATAATGCTTGGTAAAAAGTTTTTACTGCATAGAGGAATTGTATTTTGTTAAATTGTGAAGTTTCAGTAGTGACATGGAATGCTTGGACATAGGACCTGTGCTCTGTTTCTTGAATGTTATTGGAAAAACAATTTTGGGGCAAATGAATAGCTTTAACATTTTTGAGAAGGAATAAATAGTGTCTGCAAGATTAAATAGATATATTTGAACCTTTCACAATCATGTCACCTGTGTTACCTCAGATTAGGAAGCAGATTGAGATTCTTTCTTGTTGGTTTGTGTCATGTTTTTTGATAATGCTTGGTATCAACATTTGCAAGATAGAGGAATTGTATTTTGTAAAATAGTGATGTTTCAGTAGTGAAATTGAATGCTTGTACATAGGACCTGCACACTGTTTCTTAAATGTTATTTAAAAAACGATTTTGAGGCAAATGAATGGCTTTTACATTTTTGAGAAGGAATACATAGTGTCTGCATGATTATATAAATATATTGGAACTTTTTACAATTATGTCACCTGTGATTCCTCAGATTAGGAAGCAGATTGAGATTCTTTCTTGTTGGTTTGTGTCATGTTTTTTGATAATGCTTGGTATCAACATTTGTAAGATAGAGGAAAGGAGGTGGGGCCTGTGTCTAAGAGTGCAGTGGGGGAGAGGTTTCATGAACTCCATTCCACTGCCCTCTTAGACACAGGCCTCAACACCTCTGCTCCCCAGGACAGCCCATACCTCATCTGTACTCCTGGTCAGGTCTCACCTCATCTGCATCCTGTTACTATCTATTTTACCTAATAGATTGAGGCCTGTCCAGGGGGCACGGAGGAGTTGAGGCTTGTATAGGGGTCAGAGGAGGTGAGTCCTGTCCACAACACTCTTGGACACAGGACCTACCTCCTCCGCACCCCTGGACAGGCCTCAACTCATCTGCACAATCTGCTTACTAATCGAATTCTTGTACATAGGACGAGCGCTCTGTTTCTTGAATGTTATTGGAAAAACGATTTTGGTGCAAATGAATAGCTTTTACATTTTTGAGAAGGAATAAATAGTGTCTGCAAGATTAAATAGATATATTTGAACCTTTCACAATCATGTCACCTGTGTTTCCTCAGATTAGGAAGTAGATTGTGCAGATGAGGTGAGGCATGTCCAGAGGTGCAGAGGAGGCGAGGCCTGTATCCAAGACTGCAGTGGAGAGGACTCACCACCTCATCCATGCCCTCTGGACAGGCCTCAATCTATTGGGTATAATAGATGGTAACAGGGTGCAGATAAGGTGAGGCCTGTCCAGGGGTGTAGATGAGGTGAGGCCTGTCCAGGGGTGCAGATGAGGTGAGGCCTGTTCAGGGTTGCAGATGAGTTGAGGCTTGTCCACGGGTGCAGAGGAGATGAGGCCTGTGTTCAAGAGTATAGTGGGAGAGAGACCTGTCCAGGGGTGCAAAGGAGGTGAGGCCTGTGCCTAAGAGTGCAGTGGGATAGAGGCTTCATGAAGTCCATTCCACTGCCCTCTTAGACACAGGCCTCAATACCTCTGCTCCCCAGGACAGGCCTGACCTCATCTGTACTCCTGGTCAGGTCTCACCTCATCTACATCCTGTTACTATTTATTTTACCCAATAGATTGAGGCCTGTCCACGGGGAATGGAGGAGGTGAGGCTTGTATAGGGGTCAGAGGAGATGAGTCCTGTCCACATCACTCTTGGACACAGGACTTACCTCCTCTGCACCCATGGACAGGCCTCACCTCATCTGCACAATGTGCTTACTAATTGAATGCTTGTACATAGGACGAGCGCTCTGTTTCCTAAATGTTATAGGAAAAACTATTTTGGTGCAAATGAATAGCTTTTACATTTTTGAGAAGGAATAAATAGTGTCTGCAAGATTAAATAGATATATTTGAACCTTTCACAATCATGTCACCTGTGTTTCCTCAGATTAGGAAGTAGATTGTGCAGATGAGTTGAGGCATTTCCACAGGTGCAAAGGAGATGAGGCCTGTGTTCAAGAGTATAGTGGGAGAGAGACCTGCCCAGGGGTGCAAAGGAGGTGAGGCCTGTGCCTAAGGGTGCAGTGGGATAGAGGCTTCATGAAGTCCATTCCACTGCCCTCTTAGACACAGGCCTCAATACCTCTGCTCCCCAGGACAGGCCTGACCTCATCTGTACTCCTGGTCAGGTCTCACCTCATCTGCATCCTGTTACTATCTATTTTACCCAATAGATTGAGGCCTGTCCACGGGGCACGGAGGAGGTGAGGCTTGTATAGGCGTCAGAGGAGGTGAGTCCTGTCCACAGCACTCTTGGACACAGGACTTACCTCCTCTGCACCCCTGGACAGGCCTCACCTCATCTGCACAATGTGCTTACTAATTGAATGCTTGTACATAGGACGAGCGCTCTGTTTCTTAAATGTTATTGGGAAAACTATTTTGGTGCAAATGAATAGCTTTTACATTTTTGAGAAGGAATAAATAGTGTCTGCAAGATTAAATAGATATATTTGAACCTTTCACAATCATGTCACCTGTGTTTCCTCAGATTAGGAAGTAGATTGTGCAGATGATGTGAGGCATGTCCAGGGGTGCAGAGGAGGTGAGGCCTGTATCCAAGAGTGCAGTGGAGAGGACTCACCTCCTCTGACACTTGGACAAGCCTCACCTCCTCCATGCCCCCTGGACAGGCTTCAATCTATTGGGTATAATTGATGGTAACAGGGTGCAGATGAGGTGAGGCCTGTCCAGGGGTGTAGATGAGGTGAGGCCTGTCCAGGGGTGCAGATGAGGTGAGGCCTGTTCAGGGTTGCAGATGAGGTGAGGCTTGTCCACGGGTGCAGAGGAGATGAGGCCTGTGTTCAAGAGTGTAGTGGGAGAGAGGCCTGTCCAGGGGTGCAAAGGAGGTGAGGCCTGTGCCTAAGAGTGCAGTGGGGTAGAGGCTTCACGAAGTCCATTCCACTGCCCTCTTAGACACAGGCCTCAACACCTCTGCTTCCTAGGACAGGCCTGACCTCATCTGTACTCCTGGTCAGGTCTCACCTCATTTGCATCCTGTTACCATCTATTATACCCAATAGATTGAGGCTTGTTCAGGGGGCATGGAGGAGGTGAGGCTTGTCTAAGGGTCAGAGGAGGTGAGTCCTGTCCACAGCACTGTTGGACACAGGACTTATGTCCTCTGCACCCCTGGACAGGCCTCACCTCATCTGCACAATCTGCTTACTAATCTGAGGAAACACAGGTGACATGATTGTGAAATGTGCTAATATATTTTTTTAATCATGCAGATACTATCTAATCCTTGTCAATAATGTACAACCAATTCATGTGCCCGAAATCTTTTTTTAAATAACATTTACAAAACAGAGCACAGGTCATATGTATAAACATTTCATTACACTACTGAAACCTCACTCATTTAGAAAATACAATTCCTTTATGCACCAACATTTCTTTGCCAAGGATTATCAACAATGTATTAGTCTTTATTATATTCTCTTCCTGACTTACTAAATTTTTCCACCTGTCCCCTTCTAACGCCCTCTCTCTGAATTATTCCTTTTTACATCCTGACTCTGTGTTACACTCTGTTACACTCTCTCTTTGACTTACTTTCTCTTACACCCTGTCTTTAATTTATTCCCCCTCTCTCTTTTTACAGCAATTTGTAAGTCATACTTTCTCTTACATTCTCTTCCTGATTTACTACATCTTACAACCTTTCTCTTTCTAACATTCTCTCCCAGAGTTACTCCCTATTACACCTTTTGTCTGTTTTACACCCTGTCTCCCTCTTTCTGACTTTTTTATTCTCTTCCTCTCTTCCTGTTACACCCTCTGTCTGACTTACTCCTTGTTACATCCTCTCTCTGATTTACTTCCTCTTACACCCTCTCTCTGTCTTACTCCTTCTCTATGTTTTACTCCCTCAACCTGTTTCTTTGTCTGACTCTCTCTGTCTTTTTGTGTTAGTTCCTCTAGCTCTTTTTCTCTGTGTTACTCCTAGTTACATAGTTGCTGCGATATAAACTTAGATATGTTGTAAACTAGTGTTTATATCATTTGCTTATTGTCATTGCTTTGTTATTTGGTAATAGTGGTCTATAATGTGTTATTTTTTTCTTTAACACAGATTGAAATCAAGATTTTAATAGTAAGGAAATATGCCCTCAAGGCAGAGGAGAAGAAAAGATGCCAAGCGGAAAAAAACAAAAACAGCAACGGAATTAAAGCACTGCTCTACAACAAATACTTCAAAAAACAGGAAAAAAGCTCCTAACTAAGTCTTTCTTACGGAACATATGTAGATAAAAAAAAAATGTTGAGGAGAATGTAAATATACAGAAGGAGAGAGCAAATTTGAAAAGGAAGGAGAGGCCCTTCAAAAATGTTACTACTGGAGCAGGAGAGAATAATATGTATAGGAATAGAAGGCAAAACCAATTTAGGGACATTCGTAAACGAATGTTTCGCAATAGGGTGGTTTTAAATTTGTTAAAACATGTTAAGAAAGGTAAACAGAGAGCTGCTTTTTACAAGAAAAAGAAAAGTGTAGAGAAGATTGTTGATCAGGCTTTTGAAGTTAAGAAAAAATTATTTATTTTAATAATCAATAGAATTAGGACACTTAACAAGACAATTGATGTTTTCAAATCAAACAGTAGATGCAAAAGAGTAATTAATCGGACTAATTTTTGTAAAAATTTTTCAGGAGAATGGATGCATAGTTCAAGTTGTGAGCCATTTTTTAATTAGGAGAGTTACTTCCAGGAGAATGATTTGGTGCATGCAGTTGACACCAGTGGTCGAGCATATGAGGTGATAGACGGTTGTCCGATTGAAAAAGAGAAACTTGTGTCTAGAAATGCAGAGGAGGTGTTAGCTGATGAAGTTTTAGGGAGACGTACTAAGGGTCCTGTGTACACTTGGAAGTGTAGTAGTATTTGTAGTGTGCGACAGGATTCAATCGATTTGCTTCGTAATTTCTTACGTACATATAGTAAGAAAAGTCTAAAACAGAAAATGAAGATGTTGCAAGACTTAGATCCTTGCAGAGTGAGAGAAAACACAGGTTTGCAGGGGCATTCACTGGCTTGTCTTTCTAGAAAAGTATGTCAGAGTGTTTTTCATCATTTTAGGATGTTAGCAGTGCATCATACTAAAATGAGGAAATTAGTGAGAATGTTGTATTATGCAAAAAGTCCAGCACTTAAGCTTAAACAGTTAAACAGTGCTCTTTTGCATGGAACTGAATTAGATGTGAAGAACATTTGTGAAGAAATTGAGTTAAGTTACTTTGGTGAAAAAGAGGACAGTGTAGAAATTGACACAGTAATAGAAGGTAATGTGGAAGGGTGTACAGTCTTAATATCGAGTCATTTATTTCGACTGGACATAATATCGACTAGAGAATATCGAGATGGCATTAATATCGAGGTAAGTAATATTGATTTTTTTTTTATCGATTGTTATGTATGTAAAAAATATCGACATAAAAAATATCGAGTAAGTAATATCGTCAGTAAAAAATATCGATATGTTTATTAGTTTAAAAATATCGAAAGTTGTGTTATCGACTGTCACAATATCGACTGTCATGATATCGAATTTTAATATGTATATATATAATATGTAATAGTTCAATGTACATTGTTTTAATGTTTTATAATAGCATTTTGTGTTAAAATGTATTAATTTTATTTATTTATTTATATAGAATTAATGTTAAAAATATTTAATAAATTAAAAAAAATATATATTACTATAATAATTTCTAGGAGCGGGTAGTGGGTTTTTAGGGGAATAGGGTGGGAAGTATTTTAAATATAATTAATTAATTATGTAAATATATTAATTGGTATTAATTAATTAAATATGTAAATATATTAATTGGTATTAATTAATTAAATATGTAAATATATTAATTGGTATTAATTAATTAAATGTGTAAATATAATTATTGGTATTAATATGTAATTAATTGTTAAATTACTATTTAATTAAATATATAATATGAAATTGGTAAATATGTTATTTTAATAGCTTATTTGAGAATTATGCTTATTGAAATCATTTTTGTCATGTAGCGGGTTGTGGGATTATAGGGAATTAGGGTGGGAAGTAATTTAATAGTAAGTAATTAAATATGTTAATTAATTAATTGGTAAAAATAAGTAAATAATTGTTAATTATCTAAAATATGTTAATTATATATAATTTAATTGTTAATTTATTTAAATAAATGGCATTATTGTTGAATATGTCAAATCTAAATTTTTTAGGATATGTAGTGGGTTGTGGGATTATAGGGGAATAGGGTGGGAAGTAATTTAATTGTAAGTAATTAATTATGTTAATTAATTAATTGTTATGAATAATTAAATATTTGTTAAATAAATAAAATATGTTAATTATATTTTATGTAATTGTAAATTTATTTACATTAATGCAATTATAGTAAATTATGTTACATCTCACATTTTTATGTTATGTAGTGGGTTGTGTGTTAATAGGGGTATAGGGTGGGAAGTAAATTAATTATAAGTAATGACATATGTTAATTAATTAATTGGTATTCATAATGAAATAATTGTTAAATAATTAAAATATGTTAATTATATAGATATAAATAGATATAACTAATATTATAATAATTAAATATAAAAAATATATATATGAAATATAATTGTATAATTACATTTAATTACATATATATAATATATTTAAAATTATATATATAAAGATATATATAACATATATATATATAATTATAGATATTTTCATATATATATTATTTTGTATTTGGGGAAAGAGGTTGGTTTAGTGTTCTGGGTTACTTTTCTGTTTGGGTATTAAGGGGTATATGTTGTGTGCAGAGTCAGTTGTCAGTTTTTTGGTAAAGGTGTATTTGTAGGGGTCAGGCTCAGTTTTCATTTAGTGGGTAAAGGGGTATTTTTAGGGGTCAGGGTCAGTTTTCAGTTAGTGGGTAAAGGGGTATTTGTAGGGTTCAGGGTCAGTTTTCAGTATTTGGGTAAAGGGTAATTTTTTTCTTTCAGAGTCAGTTTTCAGTTTGTGGATAAAGGTGTTTTTAGGGGTTAGGGTCAGTTTTCAGTTTTTGGGTAAAGGGGTATTTGTAGGGGTGAGGGTCAGTTTTCAGTTAGTGGGTAAAGGGGTATTTGTAGGGGTCAGGGTCAGTTTTCAGTTAGTGGGTAAAGGGGTATTTTTAGGGGTCAGGGTCAGTTTTCAGTTAGTGGGTAAAGGGGTATTTTTAGGGTTAAGGGTCAGTTTTCAGTATTTGGGTAAAGGGTATTTTTTTGGTTGCAGGGTCAGTTTTCAGTTTGTGGGTAAAGGGGTATTTTTAGAGGTCAGGGTCAGTTTTCAGTTAGTGGGTAAAGGGGTATTTTTAGGGGTCAGGGTCAGTTTTCAGTTAGTGGGTAAAGGGGTATTAGTAGGGGTCAGGGTCAGTTTTCAGTTAGTGGGTAAAGGGGTATTTTTAGGGGTTAGGGTCAGTTTTCAGTGAGTGGGTAAAGGGGTATTTGTAGGGTTCAGGGTCAGTTTTCAGTATTTGGGTAAAGGGTAATTTTTTTCTTTCAGAGTCAGTTTTCAGTTTGTGGATAAAGGTGTTTTTAGGGGTCAGGGTCAGTTTTCAGTTTTTGGGTAAAGGGGTATTTGTAGGGGTGAGGGTCAGTTTTCAGTTAGTGGGTAAAGGGGTATTTGTAGGGGTCAGGGTCAGTTTTCAGTTAGTGGGTAAAGGGGTATTTTTAGGGGTCAGGGTCAGTTTTCAGTTAGTGGGTAAAGGGGTATTTTTAGGGTTAAGGGTCAGTTTTCAGTATTTGGGTAAAGGGTATTTTTTTGGTTGCAGGGTCAGTTTTCAGTTTGTGGGTAAAGGGGTATTTTTAGAGGTCAGGGTCAGTTTTCAGTTTTTGGGTAAAGGGGTATTTTTAGGGGTCAGGGTCAGTTTTCAGTTAGTGGGTAAAGGGGTATTAGTAGGGGTCAGGGTCAGTTTTCAGTTAGTGGGTAAAGGGGTATTTTTAGGGGTTAGGGTCAGTTTTCAGTTAGTGGGTAAAGGGGTATTTTTAGAGTTAAGGGTGAGTTTTCAGTATTTGGGTAAAGGGTCTTTTTTTAGTTGCAGGGTTAGTTTTCAGTTTGTGGGTAAAGGGGTATTTTTAGAGGTCAGGGTCAGTTTTCAGTTTTTGGGTAAAGGGGTATTTTTAGGGGTCAGGGTCAGTTTTAAGTTAGTGGGTAAAGGGGTATTTTTAGGGGTCAGGTTCAGTTTTCAGTTAGTGGGTAAAGGGGTATTTTGTGGGTTCTGGGTCAGTTTTTAGTTTGTGGGTAAAGGGGTGTTTTTAGGGCTTTGGGTCAGTTTGGGGTTTTAGGTTAGAGGGATACAGGGTAAAAATATGGTCAATTTAAATGTCTATTAAATTAGTTACTTTTTCATATATTTTTTATAAAATATTTCTATTAATATACATTAAACACAATTATTGGTATTGTAGGACTTTAAATATTAATACATTTTTAAACATATTTAAATGTATAAGGTATTTTTTAATAGATTATTTAATATGCAAATAATATTTATATACAATAATAAAGAAGGAAACATAGACAGGGTTAAATGCCATAAATGAAAAAATGTTTATTCACATATAACAATTTATTTGTAAGTAGAGATTCATTTTTTATTTATATTCAACATTTTTCATTCAATGTTTTTATTAACATAACAAAAATATGAAGTACATATATATGTTTTTAACACATAAATTATATTAACATAATTTTATTATATTTTACATATATTAACATTTAAATTGTTTCTGAAACAAATTGGTAATATGTACTTTTTATTTAATAACAAAATATTTATTCAGATACACATTGAATTTATTGTGATTGAAAATTATGTACATTTTTTTGTAATTGTAACATTTTTGTTTTTTACCAAGTCATGTTATATTTTTGGAAATAATTATTATGAATATTGAACATATTTATAATATTCTTTTTTAAATACATAAACGACAAAAACATTTTTTATATACATACATAATGTTTTACATAATATTTGCAAATTTAAACAAAACATTTCTTGTAACAAACTTATATATGCAATTTATTTTTACATAAACATTATTTACTAAATGTATTTATACATCAAAAATTAATTTTTTAACTATAACATAACAGTTGAATAATTATTTCAAACTTATGAATATTTATGAAATAATTTTATACACTTTAAATAAATATTTACACTTAATATAATACTCTGTGTATTTTTTTAAGTGTTGGAATATAGAAATTAAATAGCATTTAGCTGTATACAGGGACTACTTTTTAACCGCGTAATGTTACTTAGGCGTATTTGGTGCTTCAACAGATCGCGGTTGGGTGCTGCTTCGCGTTAGAGAGGGTAAGTTTGTTTTAATTGTGTTTTATAAGTTTCTGAACTTATTGCTAGTGTATGTGTGCTGTGTTTATGTTTATGTAGGTAGAGTTCATTAGAGAAGATTGTGTGTTCGGTGTTAGGTAGAGTGTACGATATTGGATTTTTACCGCGTTTTTGTTGTAGGTGTGTGAGGTGAGGTAATATGTTCAAATGTTACTAAGATAATAAGTTTGATGTATAAATATGTGTTTTTATATATGTATGGGTGTTTTTATGTGGGTGGGTATGTTATTTATTTTTTCTAGGTTATCGTCGCGTTTCGCTGTTTTGGAGGACTCCCTTCTTTTTTGATCACAGCTGTGTAACGAGTATTATATACTCTTATTTTTGCACACTATTTTTTGGGTTTTTACATTTTCTTGGAGCGTTTTTTTTTCGCCATTACGGATTTTCGGGTTTTCTATGGTATCTGGTGTCTACTGAAGTGGAAAGGAGTCGCTATGGATTTGCTTGTATTTTTGCATTTTTTTTTGGGCTTTCATGGATTGTATGGGTTTTTGGAATGGTGTCCTATGGATTGCTTGGAATTGGATTACGTTTGAAGCTGCATCAGAAATGTAAGTATTTTCTGGAATTTTAATGGGTGGGAAAACTGTTTTTAATTTTGCTTTACTTACGTTGTATGTAACATTTTGTAAATACATTATCTAAATACATTTTATATATGTTAATATTATGTATTTGATAATTTAATTGCAATTTGTTACATATTATAATGAAGAATTTTAGGAAAAATATGTTTAGTTTTACGTGTATATTTATGTAATGTTTTAAAGAATAGTTTTGGCAATCATTGATAGATATTCTAGTCCTTTGCTAGTTGGATAGAGGGTAACTTGACTTTGGAGTGTGTTATACATTTTTTTAGTTTCTTTGGTGAGTTTAGGTCCAATCAAAGTTACTGATTGCTCCATTCGGAGCTCCTGGTAACTTTGTTCTTTTTGTAAGGATTGTATTAATTTGTGAAGGGTAGGCGTTCCTCGGCCTGTAGTTGCTTGGAAGGCATTGTGCCATCCTTCAACTGCATTGTTTGTTTTTGCTTCCTTATTTAGTGTGCTAAGGTAGACATTCCACCAAGCTATTTGGTATTTGGGTTGTCTTCTATGGCCTGATCTGTGTAGCCTTCCTACCCATGTGTCTTCGAAGTAGTCAAGCATAGGGCTTAGTTTATCTTTGTTTCTTTTATAGTAGGGGCTGTCTATTAATAAGTTATAGTGCTCAGTTACATCTGTTAGTGGAACATAGGCTAGGGCGATGAGTTTTTTTATTTGATAAGCAAATGTGCTATCAGTGGCGTATTGGATACTCAAGGTTGATTTTTGTAGATGTCGCCAGATACATTGATTAAAGTGATAATAGCAACCTTGTATTGCTGTGTGTGGGTATGTTTTAAGGATGCTGTTTATCATAGCTTTTTCAAAGTCAATGATAATTTTTTGTGGAAAATAGTTGTTAGTATGTTGCTTGACTTCAGTTAGTATTTCTTGATAGGTAGTTTGCTGTTTGTTTGGTAGAAGGGCATAAAGGAATGGAATATTTGCATTTTGGAAATGACCATGGATGGTGTATAATTGATAAAAAGGTTTGGGGCATACAGAAAAAGTACCGTCCATCATCCAAGTTTGGCATTGGGTAAGTTTTGTCATGTTGTTTGCTGTGGCAAACAGTATAATTCTTTTATCTTTAGATTTGTTGTCATAGAGTAGAAAATGTTCTTTATTGTGAGTTACAGAGAGTTCAGGGGGAATTTGGACTTCTTCTAAAGTTTTTGGTGTGGGAGGAGTAGTGCATGTTGCTCTTTTTTGTCTAGCTACTGTTCTTTTAAGGGATTCTATAGATGGTAATTGGCTAGAAGCATGTTGGGGAAGTACACTTAAATGGTGTTTCAGAATAGCAGTTGTTGGTTGATCAGTGCTAGTACTAGCTTCTTTAAGGGAATCTAGCATTTGTCTAATTTCTATTTCTGTTACATTGGGTGGGTGATTATGTTCTTTAGTATAAGTAACAGTAGTTTCCTGAGTTATAGCTCTACCATAACATTTGTTGGCATAATATTTCGTACACTTCCAAAACACTTTCAAATCTTTTTGTTTCTCTTGAGTGTAGACATATCCCATGTAACAAAGAAGCATTTTCCCTTTTTGTGAATAAATGAATTTAGCTCCTTCAGTCATGATAGTATTGTAGTGCTAGGAGGTAATTAAAAGAGAATGTAAATATTTTTTAAGGAAAAAAAATGTTCTAATCACATTATACAGTTTCACACATTTGTATTTTACCTGTAAATGTTTTGATGCTTTGAAGTCGTTATTTTCAGCTGTTGATGTTCTTCAAACTGTTATTTTCTGTGTATATCTTTTTGTACCTGTGGAAGTTGAGAAAATGTGTAGAAATATTTTATTACTATTTATGATAATTTGTTCGACGTTTTTTCCTACTTTAGATTTAGTTACCTATCTATTAATTCTCGATTTTACATTTGTAATATATACTTACTTTTTTATATGTAACTTTTGATGTCCAGGTGTTGTGTAGGTCTTCTGTTTTTTTTTTCGTCTGTAGGATGAGTGCTAAAAAAAAAAGATATATTTGATGTATTTGGCTTTAAAATATAGGTGTGAGCTTTGAGAGTTACATTTTCGCTGACTAATAATGTAGTAGTACTTACTTTAGATATGTGTAGGTCTCTTTCTGTTGAAGTCCATCAGTTTTCTTCCAGAAATTCAGCAGAGTTTCGTCTTCCTTTACTTAGGAGATGTATACTGCGTTTTTATTTACTTATTATTTCATTTATATAGTATTAGGTTAATTGTTTCAGAAATAGGATTGGTTGTTTAAATGGATAGTCTGTTTTTATTTGTTGATTTGAATTTTTTTTTCTGTTATGCTAATTGCTTTCCTTATATGGGTGACGCCAATTAACGTTTATTGAATGTGTAAGGATTTATTTTGTATAGGTAATGTTCTAGGTAATGTTATTTTGATATTTGTAAAGTGGAGGAATATATATAATTAGTTGTAAAAAATGTGTAGAAGGTCGAAACATTGTTTATGTATTATAAAATGTATGTTAGTATTTATTGTGTGTTGTAAATGTTATGAAAATATATAATATATGTCATCTATTTATATTAACTAAATCTGATTTTTTATGATCAGTATGACTTAATTATTAAATAATAATGTCATTTATTCTAGGATCTATTAATGGCGATTTTTTTGCAATCGATAAATTTGCTATCTATGTTTGTGTAATCGATATTTTGACTGATGTTATATAAATATTTAATAATCGGTGTTTTAGAAATCGATAATGTTGTGAGTCGATATTGTTGTAGTCGTTGTTTTTAGTAGTCGATATTGTGTAGTCGATATTTTTGATGTTTGTTGTCTAAGTATAGTAAGTCGATAATTTTGTTGTCGATAATTAGTCATCGATATTTTGTCCAGTCGATATTCGGTCTGTCGAGGTTATGTCAGTGATCCATGTGGAAGACAATGTACAGATTTCAAGTACAGAAAAGTTTGACTAGGAAATTACCATGTTTAAGGTGAAATCAAGTGAAAGGCCTAATTTTACTTGTGTGTGTTGTCGACGGACTCATTATAAGATTCAGACTAGGTTAGTTGATTTATATGCAGAAAGTGAAATGGAAAATAATAGTGAATGGAAGAATTTTGCCACTTTTTTGTTGGTGGAGAATTCTTTTGATTTGAGTTCTGATCAACATATTTGTAAATATTGTTATAATAAATTAAATGAAAACAGAATGCCTGCTAGAGCTGTTCATAATAATCTTGAGTTGGTAGACATTCCTCCTGAATTGATGGATTTAAATACATATGAATCTATTTTGATTCAATGTGTCCATCCTTTTCAGGCTATTGTTCGCATGGAGCCTAAGATAGGGAAATTGCCTCCTTCGGATTTACAGAGATGATTAAAGGGAAGAGTTGTTTATTTGCCTCTAGATTTCAAGAAAAATATTAATACAATTGGTGTAGAGAAAGTGGAAGAGGAACCTCTGGTTATTCAAGTTAATGGGGTTCCGACAAAGAGTAAGAAAATCTGGCAAGATTTAGTGGATGTTAGGGAAGTAAAAAATGCAACGTTGTATTTGGTCAAAAACAATGAGTACTACCAAGATGTATGTGTTGGAGCAGAGGAAACAGCTACAGAAAAAGACAGTGATTGTTCAGCCGGCCAAATTGAAAAAGGTAATGTATCTAGAAGTGAAGAAATATATGAATATTATACTGTTCATCCTTTGCATTCCAAAGAAGTAATGGGGAATGCAATTGACTTGTTTCAAATGAAAGCAGCAAAAGGAAGTCCCATTAGTGTATGGGAAGAAAGTTTGGAAGCTCCTTGTTTTCCACAGCTATTTCCAACAGGTCGAGGTGGACGATTTGACGATCGACCACTGCAAATTCCTGCATCTGAATACCGGACTTTAAGATTATATGCTGAAGATCCAGGGTTTCGTCAATGCATCCCATATTTGTTTCATCTACTTTATGAAAGTGACTTGTCTGGGCTTTCTCATGCAGTAAACCATATACTGAAAAGTGGAGCACATCTGCAAAATGTTTCGGCGAGGGACTTTATGGAGAAAGTCAATCTGCAAGACAATATCTTAGAATCTCATCTAATCAATCTCATGGCATGTCAGCGTGGTACAAACGAGTATTGGTACCGTCGTCATGGGGAATTGAAATGTATGCTAAGAAACTTAGGAACTCCTACATGGTTCCTCACTCTTAGCTGTGCTGAGTATGCATGGGACGACTTACTTCAATTTCTACGAGAGGCAAATGCAAACATACAAAATATAGAATTCAAAACACCTGGAGAACTGTGTTCTTTGGATCCATATGATGTCTTTCATTACCAACAAAAAAAATCCTCCCCTCTGAGAGGTTTTGGATTTCTTTTGGAGAAAGGAGTATCAAGCGAGAGATGCTCCTCACATACATATGTTGTTATGGATTAAAGATGCACCCAAATTTGGAACAGATTCGGATGACACAGTGATGAGTTTCATTGAAGAGTATTCAACATGTGCTGTTCCGAAAACTACCGAAGAAAACAGTTTAAGGCAACAAGTTTCATGGTTTCAATCCCATCGTTGTGGAAAGTACTGTCGTCGAAAATTCAGAAACAAGGACAAGTTCTACACAAAATGTCGTTTCGGGTTTCCACGACCAGTGATTTCTAAAGGAAGAGTAAATAATTTGATGTCTTCTCTGCGACATACTGTGACGAGGAAATCACCCAAAAATACATACAATTTAAAAAGAAACGAAGAGTCCAAGTACATCAACGACTACAACCCAGTGATTTTGTCCATGTGGAATGCTAACATGGATATTCAGTTCGTTGCTGACAACTCTATTGCTGTGGCTCGATATGTGACGTCTTACATCACAAAAAAAGAAAAGACAGAACTGAAGGAAATGTGGGAGGACATTTCACATGAAAAGAGTATAAGTAAAAAATTATACAGTTTCAGTTTGAAGATGTTGTCGCATCTAGAAATTGGAGCATATGAATGTTCTGATTGGTTATCATCAGCAAGTTTCTACGCCAAGTCTAGAACAATTATTTGGGTGAGTCTAGGTCTTGCTGCAACACGAAACCAAGTTTTGAAATCTGTACAAGAAATTGAGTATTTGGCGGAGAAAGAACCAAACAGTACAGATATTTTGAAGACAAACATGTTGGATACATACTATCCAAATAGAAGTAGTCATCTTGAGAACAGTTGTTTGTATGAAGTTCTGCAAAACTATATTTATAAGAGGACATCAGAGAAGATATCAATAATGGAATATATGCTATCATTGGGTGTGAAAGAAGTCTAGTGAAGCAGAGAAAAGGCCATTTGATTAATCATCGAAAATTGAGTTGCGAAAATCCAGAGAAAAAAGAATTTTACTATTTAGCTCTTTTGCAACTCTTTAAGCCATGGCGTACAGAAGAGGAACTACTTGGAGATTTTCTCTGTTACGAAGATTCTTTTAATGCAACCAAGGATACCATAGAATGTCCTGATTTTCCAAATTATCTGCAAATGTTGAACGAAGAAATAGAGCAAGAAGCCACAATTGCTGTAGAGATTGCTAGAGACAGTTCTCAAGAGAGTCAGAGTTCTGCTTCATTGAGTCAGGATCCACTAGGAGGACCAATTATCCAAAATGAAGCTGCCACTGCCATGGATGAGGTGGAAAGAGCTATGGAACAAGCTCAAGATGATGTTGGTAACTTAGAAGATTTGGTGAAACAACTAAACCTTGAGCAGAAACAGACATATGACGAAGTCACAGAACAGGTTGAACATGGATTCCGTCATGAGAAAAAAGAGTGCTCGTGTACATCATTTAAGCCTGTCCGACTGTACGTGAGTGGGGAAGCGGGAACTGGAAAAAGTTTTCTGATTAAAGCAATTGCAACTTATCTGCAGAAAAGGATTGAATCACCGCTGTCTTGTGTTGTTACCGCTCCAACTGGGCTGGCAGCACATAACATTAAAGGGATTACTTTACATCGTTTACTGATGCTACCAGTGGAGCATGATAACAAATTACAATACCACAAGCTATCTGGAGATGCTTGTTCTGAAGTTTCCAGAGTCCTGAAGAAAATGAAACTTCTTATCATTGATGAAGTAAGCATGGTCTCAAATCTAATGCTTGCTTTTGTGCATTTGAGAAAGCAAGAAATTATTAGAACAGACTATGATGTCTTATTCGGAGGAAAACACATTATTGTTTTTGGAGATCTACTGCCGTTGACTCCAGTGAAAGGACAACCAGTGTTTAAAATGCTCACGCATGAATATACCAGGAAGTGCCTAGGAAACATTGGAAACGTTAATATATGGTTAAATTTCAAATATGCAGAACTGCTTCAAAATATGCGACAGGCAAAGGATGAAGATTATAAAAAAATGCTACAAGATGTAAGAATCGGAAAAGTAAGTGAGCATGGGAAAGGAGCATTACATGCTCGATTAATTTCAAATTTGTATCCAAATGAAAACATTCTTCCAGAGAATATTTTTAAGAAAATTACTGAGAACAAATCTGGGATATGTTTGTTCCATGTTCAACAACAAAATGTTAAAGTTAGAAAATGAAGAGATAGTGAAACTGGAAGCTATAGATAAAATAGAGCATATGGGAGCAACAATTATTTTGTCTGAAAATTTGAAACCAAAATTAGATTCATTAGAGAAGACTATATCTAAAACTGCTGGTTTTGAAAAGACTCTGAATGTGTGTTTAGATTGTCGTATCATTTTGAGAAGGAATTTAAACATTGAAAGAGGTCTGGTAAATGGAGCAATGGGTCATGTTGTTGATTTTGTGAATTACAAAAATAGACATGGAATTGAAATTTTTAAAATTAAATTTGATGGCATTGACGAAATAGAACAAATTTGTCATTGCTCAGCTAGATTTTTGCTTTTGAAAGACTTATATGTTCGCCGAAAACAGTTTCCTGTTTGTTTGGCATATGCGGTGACAATTCATAAATCTCAAGGTTTAAGTGTAGATAGTGCTTTGGTGAACATTGGAAGTTCTGTGTTTAAAGAGGGTATGGCATATGTGGCATTATCACGAGTCAGAACTTTATCAGGATTGTACTTGATTGAGTGTGATGAAACAAAGATTTGTGCAGATCTAGATTGTGTTAAAGAATACAATAGGTTAAGAAGAGAGTATGCTCCACATTTGCCTCAATATCCTCTGTTTGAAAAACGTGTGGTAGGCCGAAAAAGAAGAAATGAGAATAATGGCAGTGAGGTAGTAGCAAAAAGACAAAAAGTAGATGAAACTGTAGTTGTAAGCAGAAAGAAAAAGGATTCTGTTGAAGATGTTGTTGGATTTCAGTTTGAAAACAGTTCTGGTGTCAACTGCTATGCTAATGTAGTGCTTAATGTTGTTTTTTTTCTTCAAAAATTACAAGAACAGATTGTTGAAAATCGGGACCAAACATTCTGCTGTTTATTGAATTCTGTGTTTGAGAAATGAAGCAGTGATAGAGCAAAAATAGAAAGTGTTTCAGAAATTCGAAATCTTTTAGACATATGTTCTGGTCAAAATCAATTTTCACAGAATATTCAGCAGGATTGTCAGGAATTTTTAATGTATATGTTTGATGTATTGGAAGGTGAAGGTGTAGATATAAAAATCTTTTTAGCCTTTCTTATCAATGGCAGCATGACTGCGACAACTGTAGTTTGTCAAGTAGTACTACAATAGACACCGAAAGATTTATATATTTGACTTTACCAGACTGCAAATCAGTGCCTTTTAATAATCTAGTTAAAGCAGCTGATCACAATATGGTGTGTACCCAATGTAAGTCTGCAATGCTGTCCACATTATTTATACAAAATTATGGTCAGTATGTCATTTTAATGTTCCAACGATGTAGACCTGATTGAACTAAATTGACAACTTCTATTAAAAATTTCGTGGCTTCTCAGTTATCAATTTCAGGAAGAAGTTTTGCCACTGTAGCTATTATTTATCATGACGGTCCTTCAACAACATCAGGGCATTACACATGCTATTTAAAATGTCGAAAAGGTTGGACTAACTGTAATGATACTCATTTGACTTTCAAACAACGTTTGCCTTTTGACTTAAAAAATTCATACCTAGTGTTTTTACAACCAAAATTTAAGTACAGGTAATTGGCCTATGAAGATGGGAGCAGTTAATAAAAGTTACTCTGCTGTTTAAAATTATATTGTGAGTAAAAGTGATGAAGATAATATAAAAGTTATAGTTCTCATAAAGGTACGGTAAGTGGATCGCATAGTAAGTGATATCAGTATTATAGGAAATGTTCAACATGAGAGAGCCAGAGATGGAATTATGAATATTTAAATAATGTGAAAATGTTCTTTGAGCCTTTCTTTCAGAACGTCGGGAAAACAGTAGTTTTAGAGTTTGTTTTAAGTAATTTGAAAATATAATGATACATCTGACACTATTTGGCCTTAAGGAAAGGTGAAGGAATGAGGAAAGATTCATGACTGAACACAAGGAGTATATGAAAACATTGAAACATATTTTCGCATGAATATACCAGGAAGTGCCTAGGAAACATTGGAAACGTTAATATATGGTTAAATTTCAAATATGCAGAACTGCTTCAAAATATGCGACAGGCAAAGGATGAAGATTATAAAAAAATGCTACAAGATGTAAGAATCGGAAAAGTAAGTGAGCATGGGAAAGGAGCATTACATGCTCGATTAATTTCAAATTTGTATCCAAATGAAAACATTCTTCCAGAGAATATTTTTAAGAAAATTACTGAGAACAAATCTGGGATATGTTTGTTCCATGTTCAACAACAAAATGTTAAAGTTAGAAAATGAAGAGATAGTGAAACTGGAAGCTATAGATAAAATAGAGCATATGGGAGCAACAATTATTTTGTCTGAAAATTTGAAACCAAAATTAGATTCATTAGAGAAGACTATATCTAAAACTGCTGGTTTTGAAAAGACTCTGAATGTGTGTTTAGATTGTCGTATCATTTTGAGAAGGAATTTAAACATTGAAAGAGGTCTGGTAAATGGAGCAATGGGTCATGTTGTTGATTTTGTGAATTACAAAAATAGACATGGAATTGAAATTTTTAAAATTAAATTTGATGGCATTGACGAAATAGAACAAATTTGTCATTGCTCAGCTAGATTTTTGCTTGTGAAAGACTTATATGTTCGCCGAAAACAGTTTCCTGTTTGTTTGGCATATGCGGTGACAATTCATAAATCTCAAGGTTTAAGTGTAGATAGTGCTTTGGTGAACATTGGAAGTTCTGTGTTTAAAGAGGGTATGGCATATGTGGCATTATCATGAGTCAGAACTTTATCAGGATTGTACTTGATTGAGTGTGATGAAACAAAGATTTGTGCAGATCTAGATTGTGTTAAAGAATACAATAGGTTAAGAAGAGAGTATGCTCCACATTTGCCTCAATATCCTCTGTTTGAAAAACGTGTGGTAGGCCGAAAAAGAAGAAATGAGAATAATGGCAGTGAGGTAGTAGCAAAAAGACAAAAAGTAGATGAAACTGTAGTTGTAAGCAGAAAGAAAAAGGATTCTGTTGAAGATGTTGTTGGATTTCAGTTTGAAAACAGTTCTGGTGTCAACTGCTATGCTAATGTAGTGCTTAATGTTGTTTTTTTTCTTCAAAAATTACAAGAACAGATTGTTGAAAATCGGGACCAAACATTCTGCTGTTTATTGAATTCTGTGTTTGAGAAATGAAGCAGTGATAGAGCAAAAATAGAAAGTGTTTCAGAAATTCGAAATCTTTTAGACATATGTTCTGGTCAAAATCAATTTTCACAGAATATTCAGCAGGATTGTCAGGAATTTTTAATGTATATGTTTGATGTATTGGAAGGTGAAGGTGTAGATATAAAAATCTTTTTAGCCTTTCTTATCAATGGCAGCATGACTGCGACAACTGTAGTTTATCAAGTAGTACTACAATAGACACCGAAAGATTTATATATTTGACTTTACCAGACTGCAAATCAGTGCCTTTTAATAATCTAGTTAAAGCAGCTGATCACAATATGGTGTGTACCCAATGTAAGTCTGCAATGCTGTCCACATTATTTATACAAAATTATGGTCAGTATGTCATTTTAATGTTCCAACGATGTAGACCTGATGGAACTAAATTGACAACTTCTATTAAAAATTTTGTGGCTTCTCAGTTATCAATTTCAGGAAGAACTTTTGCCACTGTAGCTATTATTTATCATGACGGTCCTTCAACAACATCAGGGCATTACACATGCTATTTAAAATGTCGAAAAGGTTGGACTAACTGTAATGATACTCATTTGACTTTCAAACAACGTTTGCCTTTTGACTTAAAAAATTCATACCTAGTGTTTTTACAACCAAAATTTAAGTACAGGTAATTGGCCTATGAAGACGGGAGCAGTTAATAAAAGTTACTCTGCTGTTTAAAATTATATTGTGAGTAAAAGTGATGAAGATAATATAAAAGTTATAGTTCTCATAAAGGTACGGTAAGTGGATCGCATAGTAAGTGATATCAGTATTATAGGAAATGTTCAACATGAGAGAGCCAGAGATGGAATTATGAATATTTAAATAATGTGAAAATGTTCTTTGAGCCTTTCTTTCAGAACGTCGGGAAAACAGTAGTTTTAGAGTTTGTTTTAAGTAATTTGAAAATATAATGATACATCTGACACTATTTGGCCTTAAGGAAAGGTGAAGGAATGAGGAAAGATTCATGACTGAACACAAGGAGTATATGAAAACATTGAAACATATTTCAGATGTTCTTGGAGCTTTTCTTCTAGAAAGTCGATGAAATGGAATTTTTAGAGAACAGCAGAGTACCTTCCAACGAAAAGGACCTTCATGATGTACTATTTGGCCTAAAGGAAAAGTAAGTGAATCAAAGTTTAGTGTACATATGTGATTTGTAAGTTTATATGTTTTTTTTAAACACAATCTTTTTGATTGTGTTTTTTTTCCCACTGTCATATGATGAATAGTTTGAACTCACTGTTTTTAGTGAAATTCAATATGTTCTGAGAACAGCAAAAATAAACTAACCTGTTGTACAAATTATTCTATAGTTTGTATTGTGTAATTTATATTATATTCCCATTGTATCACACTCACTTTCCTTTTTCCTCTCTCTTTCAGCTCTCTTTACTCACTCACACTGCCTTTCTCTCACTCTGTTTCACACCAATTCGTTTACTGCACTTCTTTCACAACCCCTCATTTCCATTTCAACTGTCTGCATCCCCTGTCTCCCTTGCACCACTTTTCAGCCTTTAGTCTCTGCTTTATTTCCCTTTTCCGTCTTTTCCTCCTTTGCTCTTTTAGTAATTCCTCTTTACTCACTCACCAGTATTGTCGCACTCTGTCACTATAAGTCACCCACTCTCCCTCGCTTATCTTTGTTTGCTCCTTTCTATTGACCTCTTCTCTCTATTTTCCGTTCAGTACCTCTATGTCCTCAGTCCCTCACTCTCTTTGTGTTATGTTCACTTGTGTTTATCTACCTTCTATCATTTCTCTTACAACAACTTCACTGCGTCTCTCTCATCGTTCTTCACCCCATTTCTTTTAGTCCGGTTCCATTACTACCCCTCATTTCCTATCTTTCAATGTCCTTCTCTTTACTTTCATCACCGAATCACTTTCTCTAAGTACCACTGCTTTAGTCCTCTTCTCCTCTTTTTCCTTCTTTTGCTCCCTTACTTATTTTCCTTTCCTCACTCATTGTACTCTACTTCACTCAGTCTTTCCCTTAGTCTCTCTGTCTACTAACTTCCTCACTTCTTTTCCCTGAATCCTTCTATATTATCCTCTCTCCCTTCATCCCTTCACTCTATGACTCTCCTTCACTTACTCTCAGTTATCTTCCATTGCTCATTCTTCTAAATACATCCTCAATCAGACTCCTTTCCCTCTCAGTCTTTTTACTTACTCCTGTTTCCTGATTTAATTTTGCTAACTCACATTCTTTTAGTATCTTTCTTACCTTCAGTTTATTTCTCTCTTCTTCTCTTCATCTCTGTCACTGAATGTATCTGCCTTACTATTAGTAATTTGCTCTCCTTCTATTTCTTTTACCCTCTTTTTGTCCTTCTATATTACTTTATTTCCCTTTCTGTGTCTTTCAATCGTACTTTATTTCTAAATACACGGTTATGATGTTTAACCTCTTCATTTGTATCTTTTATTTTAAAATATATATTTTACTAATTATAACTTATTTTTTCTTCTCTCTTTCACAGATACAAAATGCAGTAAAAAAATGTAATTAAAGTTACATTAATTATATGGTAAGTGTGACTTAAAAAATGTAGTTTGTCATCACCCTTTCCTTTAACCTCACTACTATTTTCTCACCCTACCTCACTCCTGTTTCTTTACTCTGCTTCCCTCACTTATTCTTATCCTCCATGTTTACTCCCCTTTCCCTAACTCCCCTCCCACATTCAACTTCTTTCAGTCCCCCTGCTTTACTTCCCTTACCCTCTGTTGCCTTCCTTTACTCCCTCACTCATTCTCTTTCCTTTACTCATTTACTTCACTCCTCTCACTCCTTCTCTCAGTCCGTCTGTCCTCACAGTTCCTCACTTCTGTTCCCTCCCTCTGTCTCTCTTACCGTCGCTGTCTCTGTCCCCTCACTCTGTCAATACTCTTTCGTCATGCTCACTCCCTACAACTCACCTACACTCCCTCACTTACCTTTCTTTGCTGCTTCATTCACTCCCTTTCAGTCACTCCTTCCTTTACTCTCTCTCTCCTTTCTCTCTGTCACTCCCCATGTCTTACCCTTATTCACTTTTATCCACCCTCTTTCACCCCTCTTTACTTACAGTCACTGCTCTTTTCTAACCCTCCCTCACCGTTGTTCCTTTACTCCGGTTCCGTCACTACCCCTCATTCCCCATCCTTTACTGTCCTTCCCTTTACTTTCAACACCCACTCACATTCTCCCAGTACCTCTGCTTTAGTCTTCTTCCTCTCTCTTCCCTTCTTTCGCTCACTTATTCATTTTCCTTTTCTCACTTACACCCTATTACACCTTCTCTCTGTCTTACTATGTAATAAACAGTCCCTCTGTGTTGCTCCCTCTAGCTCTCTTTCTCTTAACATCACTCTCTCTGTGTCTTTCCCTCATGCTCACTCCTTTCTTTTTTTACCTTTTTTTTGGGTGCGCGCCCCGGTACGCGTACCGGTGCGCGTACCCTGGAAAAAAAAGAATGACAGTTTTTTAAAAATGTAGTTTTTTTAATAAATTGGAGGTAGTTCTAAAAAGAACTATTTTTTATTCTTTTTGTTGTTTTATATTTTTTTTATTGTTTTTCTGAACATTTTTTGGCTTTTCTGAACAGTTTTATATTTTTTTGTATTTTTATGGGGAGAAACAAAAAACAGGGAATTGTAAATGGCTCAACTGGAGCAACAAAAAAAAACAGGAAAAAATTAATGTTTCTTCGGGCACTTGTGGTGATCCCAAGCACGGGTGATAAGTGTAATGCTTTGCTCACCATATCATATTGTCACTCCACCCGATGGGGTGGGTTGTGTACTTTGGGAGGTGCTGGCAGAAGATTGGGCAGGGATTCTGGCCAGTTCCCTGACCTCTGCTCTAGCATAGTTATTAGGGTGCCGGCGTTGCATGTGCCGAATCATGGTGTTGTTGCCAAAAGAGTATTTTTTGTTAGTGTTCCCCCTTGAAAGTTGAAAGCCACAGATTAAACAAGTCACCTTTGGCGCATTAACTTTCTTCTTGTCCTTTGGGATGGAAAAAAACTGCCAGATAAAGTGCTCCTTTGGCTTATATGGGGTAGTATCTTCTGGTAGGAACCTCCCCTCCTCCTCCTCCTCCTCCTCTTCTTGTTCTCCACCACTTTGGTGTTGTGGTGGTCCTTGTGGTGGTGGTGGTGGTGGTGGTGGTGGTGGTGCAGGTGCTCCTGCAGCTGCTGCTACTGTAGCCATTTTTCAGACAAATAGGTACAGAGAGGTCTTTCAACAGGTCTTCCTCACTCAAAGTACAAAGTGAGAATGAGGGAAATAGGTGGGGTCTTTCATCATTTGGAAAACAAAACTGTCCTGAACCAATGAAAAGTGTTACTTTCAGGTCACATGACTCTGGCCTTCATCATTTGGAAACCAAAACTGATCTGAACCAATGATAAGTGTTATTTTCAGGTCACATGACCCGACGCGCTTACGCTACATGCGCCCCGGGGCGCTCCCAGGGGCGCGTAGCGTAAGCACGCCAGGACGCGCCTTGCGGCGCTTACGTTGCGCGATCGTATATGTTCGGGCGCTTCCGGGTGCGTTTACGCCGTGCGTCATAAGACGCATCACGCGGCTACGCGATACGTCACGATGATGTTTTCGTTCGCGGCAATAGCGCTAACGGGACGTAACACTGCACTCACCGGTGAGCGCATCGGTACGCGCCCCGGGAGCGCTCTGGGGCAAAAAATAAATAAATAAATAACATTAAAAAAATAGTATTACATAATTATACAATATAAAATTCATTATAAAAAATATTACATTTCATACCTATAGAGATTTGCTATTAAAAAACCTATGAAATTCACTGAAAAAACCATAGGTTTCACACCAGTTATAGTTAGCTGGAAATTTTACTCGCATAACACCATTGAAATTCCCACGTTATAGTTAGTTGGACTCACTATAACTTGCGCGTGCAATGCACTGCTGATGACGTCACATATTACATCACTCATGACATGGTCAGTGACATCACTCAGCTCCAAAACGCCGAAGGAACAACGAGGTGTGAATAGGACACAGTGACAGAATTGGCGAGGTGTAAAAGAAGCGGGCCCCAGCCTCTCCTGGTTTCAGTGACCCACTATGGTTTTTAAGAATATTGGAGGTATGGCGCCATTCCACTATGGATGTTGAATTGGGACATTAAAAACTATTGAGACCATAATACACTGCGCGTACAAGCCCATTGGTGCGAGACATAACATCCAATCACAGCGCATGCGGTGATAAGTCCCATGCTGCCTTGCTCCTTTGAGATACCAGTGAGCAAGGGCTAAGGAAGCCCAAAACATGTTGGGTTGTATTCTTGCTGCATCTTGTGCCTCGGTTCAGCAGAAAAACAAACTGCAGAATGGAAAAAAGGGGTTAGCATAGAAACACCCTGACCCCCTAGGCCTGCTCAGGGGTCCCACAAGGACCCCCAGGGCCAAAAAAAGCATTTTTTAAAAAATCATCGACATTCACGCACCCAGCGTGAATTTCGGCACACGTGGGGGGGGGGCACACAGCCCACTGGCCCCCCGCAGCCCCGGGGCCCGCCTCCCCCTGGGGCTTTATTTTTTTAAAAACATACCCTCTGTGGGTGGGGCCAAGCCCCCCTACACGTCCCGGGGACCTCCACCTCCCCGGGGCTCTAAATATTTAAATTGGGAGGTCCATGACAAACTCCCCATCCCTGGGGACCACCACCCCCCAGGGCTTTGTTGATGGTGGGAGGGGGCCCACCATCCCCCCTCCTGGAGCCTTGTGATGGTCCTGGGGACCCCCACGCCCCAGGGTCGGCTCCTGCAGTGTCCCAGGGTGCCCACCCCATGATACTGTAGTTTGCTCTGGCAGGGCGGGAGCCACAAGGTCATAGCAAACTGCTTTGCTATTTGGAAGAGAGAGCAGGAAACCTGCTCTCTCTTCCAAATAGCAAAGCAAATAGCTTTTTCACAAGGGGAGCTGCATCTTAGCAGCTTCCCATGTGGAAAAGCAATGCCTGCAGGAGTCGGGGAGCCGGCGGAACAGTGGGGGGATTGGGGACCCCCACGGTCCCTAACCGAGAGGGCCAGCCCCGAGGGATGGGGCCCGGGAGGGGGGCCACGCGCCCCCTCCCCAAAATGTAAATTAAAAAAAGGCCAGCCCCAGGGGATGGGGTACCCGGGCCATAAATGGCCTAAGGCAGCCCCCCTCCTATATGCAAAATATAAAAAAAGGGCCATGCCCCGGGGATGGGGTCCTTGGGACCGATTATGGCCTCGGTAGGGGGGCCACGCGGCCCCCTTCCCAAATTATTTGTTAAAAAAAAAAAATAGGGGGCAGGCCCTGGGGGATGGGTTGCCCAGGGCCAAAATATTAGGAAAAGAAGGAGGGCCACACAGCCCCCCTTCTTAAACCCAAAAAGACCGGCATCATGCTGGAGACAACGCCCCCTTCTTGTAGCACTCGGAAAACGCGCCCCCTGGCACATTTGCAGAGGGTGACGAATTCCCCTTGAATACTGGGGGTCCCTGGGTGCCAACCAACCCACCAAGAACCTTCAGTATGTGCCAGGGGGCTGCGTTGCAGACAGGTGTTCTGAGGTCATGCCCCTTTTTACACCTCTCTGCAACGCAGCTCTGTGGCGCTTACTGGAGGTAGCTGGTGGGCTAGTTGCACGCCAGAGACCCTCAGTATTCAAGGGGAGTTAAACCCCCAATTTAAAGTGCACCACGGAGGTGCGTTGCAGAGTGTTGTAAAAAGGGCCGTGGCCTCTGAACACCTCTCTGCAACGCAGCCCCTAAAACTAAATAGTTTTAAAAAATTTAGTAAATCAGTATAAAAAAAATAAATATAACAATTAATACATTTAAAAATGGTCATTTACAATACCTTTGAAATTCACTAAAAAAACCATAGGCTTCAGACATGATATAGTTAGGAATTAGCATTTTAAAAACCTTTGAAATTCACTGAAAAAACCATAGGTTTCAGACATGCTATAGTTAGGAATTAGCATTTAAAAAACCTTAGAAATTCACTGAAAAAACATAGGTTTTAGGGGTGTTATAGTTAGCTGGACATTTCACTCGTACAAAACCACTGAAATTCCTCTGTTATAGTTAGTTGTACTAGTGCCAGCAAAACACTATTAAATATACTTATACACCTACATCGACATTACATTCCAGCACACATCCTATTCACTTATGCAGTCATGCTACTCACTTATGCAAACAATTGATCATACTTACATTTACTAAGGTACACACTTATTCAAACACCACTTTATTTATTCATATAGATAGTAACTCATACTTAGTGTGTTATAAAATCACTATTACAAGTATACTGTTTTCGATACAGTCACTCATACAATCATAGAGTCTTATGTATACTTATTTACAACTGTCACATACACTGCCTTTTATATTTCTACTTTGTTGGACATGTATATATTTACTCATCACCACACCCATAAAGAGATTCACTCAACCAAACAACTGTTTCCACATACAGTCTTAACCTCATATACCTACTAAATCAACTATTTACACATCTTTGGACAGTCACACACCTCCCACCCAACCACACACACATTCACTATCCCATACAAATACTCACTTAACTAATTAATAACTAATATAGACTTTCACATAGCTAGTAGCCAATTTATGTAGTAGTTTACACAAAAAGAGAAAGAGTGATACAGATATTCACACAATTTAATAACTGTCCCATATATTTAGTGAGACACTTTAAATTAGTCACTCAGACAGTCAATCACAGTGCTACTAAATCCTCCATCCAGACACTTAAACATCCACTCAGTCTACAATACAGATTGCTATATATATAATACTTATTCAAATATGGAACCAAACCACAATCACTGGATGATGTCATCAGTGATGTCATCAGTGATGTCATTTGAGATGTCATCTGTGATGTCACTGACCATGTCATGAATGATGTATTATGTGACATCATCAGCAGTGGATTGCGGGCGCGTGAGTTATAGTTAGTACAACCAACTATAACGGAGGAATTTCAATGGTTTTGTACGAGTGAAATGTCCAGCTAACTATAACACCCCTAAAACCTATGTTTTTTCTGTGAATATATATATATATATATATGTATATATATATGTATATATATATAAATATATATATGTATTGCGTTTACCTGTTAATCTGTCCCTGCAACAAATGGTATGTGGGGAGCACGACTCTAAAGGCAAAGGAGAGAGTGCTCCAACACATGAGGGCCATAAAAAATCACAATGCACAGTACCCAGTTGCCAGGCATTTCTTTGAACAACACTACCAAAATGAAAATCTTCTTAAAATGGTGGTATTGGACAAAGTAGACCTAGGCCCACGGGGGGGAGATAGAACTACATGTCTACGAAAGCTGGAATCAAGAATGATTATTGATTTTGAGTGTACATACCCACAGGGGTTGAATAACCATGAAGAATTGTCTGTTCACTTAGAGAAGTAACCACTATAATTTGACACCTAGAATGACAAGCAAAGGAGTAATGAAGCTCAAATTGTACTATGTGACTCTTGTATGTTTAGTACCAGTATGTCCGTAGAATGCCGCAAACAATGTACGCCTTGATTTTAAATACCACCTTGTTTTTAATTAATTCACAGATGCTATACACTTTGGGACTAGTGGAGTTGATATTCCTGGACAGGATCCATTAATAGAAAACTAATGAGGAACGGTCGTTGTGATGCATTGCCATAAGATAAGGCCTGAATGGTTGCTGAATTAATATCCTGCATGCAGCTGCCATCTAGACTGAGCCAACATCCTGATGGGATGACATTTCAATTAAGAACCATGTTTATATTTGTAAATATGATAATAACACTTTATGCCCACTGGGGCGGTATTTGTATATACAATGTCGTGCTTTATGTTTGTGAAAATAAGAGCCCACTTGGGCGGTACTTACCGAAAACACGAGAATTTGTGGTATGAGATGACCTATCTGTAAATATGGTTTTTTCTTCTTTTCTTTCCACTTGGAAAAATGTGTTTGGCTTTCAGCATAAGATGATGGTGGAATTATTAGAATGTTTATAACCTTGGTGCCATTGGCCTTTTGATTTTGTTATTTGATGTTATTTGACATCATGCTGCATTGTGATTGTATTATTTACCACTCCAATATGTCCGCTATCTATTTTGCACTGGGGGGTGTTCACGAAAGTCCTTCTTCTATGTTAAGATTTTGTTTATGGTAAAAGGACTGAGATTGTGTATCCTTTACAAACGTGATCAAGCCTGTTGGTGAAACGCGTTGTTTGTTTTGCTGCCAAATAAATTCTTAAGCACAGCAACTTCTGGAGTGTCGTCGTACGTTTCCTTGCATATGGGAGATTTCTTTTCTGATATTTGGGCCGCCGGGACCCCAACGACGACCCGCTCGTGAGCAGGTACTGGCCAGACACCGGAATTGTGATTTGTAGTTCTCTTCAAGGCTGGTCGGCTCCCCTGCTATATTGTTCTGGGACAGCGTCTCCTATTTGCGGTAAGCGTGGAAGAATAAGCCGCATTGGAACATCCTTACGAGTATTTGAACATGTGCCGGACGGCGGAGACGCGACCAGACATCTAGAATTCTGGGATTTGTAGTTCAGCATAGCCGACGTAACGGGAACTCGGAAGAACGGGCTGTGTGGTTGTTTTCCCCGGTGCCTCGGGCGCAGGAAACGGGTGGTTGTCGGACGGAGGTCTTGGCACTCCCCACGGTACTGTGCGCGCGGTGGTGGGAGTGCAGCTGTACGTGGCTTGTGAGTACGGGTCCCTTACGGGTGCGGTGCAATCACGAATCCAACTATAGCGGGAGTAGAGAGCCGGAAGTTAAAAGGAGGAGGCGTCCTCTGAAACCGGCAGAAGTTGCATAATTTCTAAAGTGCGTGACATACGATACCATGGCAGCAATGGATGTGAGGCGGAAAGCGGCAGCGGACAAACTGTTTTTTATGCAAGCTGGTACGGTGTCAGACCCAAAAGTGCAAGCGGCCAATATGAGCAAGGAAGTGCACGTACAAACCTTACTATTTAAACTGGAAAAGCTCCAAAGGAAAGAACTTGGCAAGTGGTGGGAGGCTGAATCACTGCAACGCTACCTGGATGCAGGAAGAGCGCCACGGGGATTGAGAATCTTTACAGTACCCACCTTCGAGGATCCAGATCCAGAGATGCTGGATGAATGGTCCAACAACTCAACTGCATGTTCCATAATCATGATGCGCATCCTGGTGAAGTATGCGCTCAAAGACCGCAAAAAACTATTGGAACTAATAGAGGCTTTGATTGAGGAAATAATCCCAATAATGGGTAAGGAGGCATTTGACACTCATTCAAAAAATGTGGAGATTAAATTACAGAAGCTGGAAGAGGAAATAACCCTAAAAAAACAAAGAAAATTCTTAAGGGATTATAAAGATTATCAGTGCGGACGCACCTTGACCTTCCATAGAAAGTATGATCAACTTTATGATAAATCGGCACAAAAAGCAATCAAGGGCACGCCACAAAATGTACAATCGGAACCAATAGAGAGTGATGCCTCAGATGGCAGTCTACAGGATGTTAGCCTGACAGGCCTCAATGACGCAGCCAAGGATGATCAAGAAGAAGTAAGGAAGCGTTTTTTATTGCAATTCCAGGTACTAAACCAGGGAAGGACAGACCAGCAACAGGAACAGGGAAACCAAAGAGGACGCGGCAGAGGGAATCGGGGAAGGCCCAAAGGAACAAGAAAGCCAAAATCAGACAACAGCGCCGGAAAACAGCCCGTGGGAATGACAACAAGGGGCAGCAAGACTCAAGCATGACGGTAATTAATTTATCTAATAAGACTCTAACTGTACATGAGCAAGAGGTGCTAGCCCTGGGACTATCATTCTGCCCTTCTGGCAATTTCAACTATGCCCAAACTAGAATTGACTTATTCTATTTTTCACGAAAACTGAAACTTAAGAAGTGGTTTGAGACTCATCCCTTCAAGCCCACATCTACTGGGGGAAGTAATTCTACCAGTAATCTGGATTTGAATGACATTGAATTTATGGAAGTTATTTCATCAGGAGTAGTGGAGGGGAATAGCTATCTATCAGATGAGAATGTTGATACAAATGTGAATCCAGGGAGTGCATTTAAAACAAAATCTAAATTCATTCCGCAGATTACCTGCGAGGCTGTGGAAGTTTTTGAGAAAGGTGTACTTTCTGATCTTAAGAAACTGAGATCGGAACATATGCCCAACAACAAGAAAAATTTGACAATGGAACAGCATAATGCTATCAAGAGTCTAAAAACTGATGAGAGCATTGTTATCCGCAATGCGGACAAAGGTGGCAATGTTGTGGTTCTGGATAAGAACAAATATCTAGCGGAGGGGCATAGACAATTGGGAGACACAAACTGTTATGAACTAAGCACCTTTTCAGACTTTAGAGTTACCAAGGTCATGTTTGAGGCTAAGTTACAAGACTATCGTGATAAAGGCTTATTATCATGGGATGAGTATTTGTTCCTTAAATGTGATCATCCTAGGATTCCCATTTTATACCTTCTCCCGAAAGTACATAAGAATGCCACTGATCCACCAGGGAGGCCCATAGTGTCCTCTATGGGGTCACTATTAGAGAGTACTTCCCAGTATATAGATCATTTCCTGAGACCGTTTGTGGCAGCCCTACCCGCATACCTGAAAGATACGACACATTTCCTTAAGAGCATAGAAGGTATTGTGTGGGAGAATACTTATGTGTTGGTTACTTTGGACGTGAGCAGTTTGTACACTTGTATCAAACACAACCTTGGTTTACAGGCTGTGAGACACTTTTTGAAAGCGAGATCTATTGCATTTTTGGAACATTCCAATATGCTGTTGGACTTGATTGAGTTTTGTCTGACGCATAACCACTTTATTTTTGATGAGTTGGTCTACCGTCAGTCACAGGGCACGGCGATGGGCACCTGCTTCGCCCCCAGCTACGCTAACATCTTTATGGGGTGGTGGGAGGAGCAGGTGTCCAGCGAACTAAGCGCCTTTAACAACCAGGTTGTCCTGTGGCTGAGGTATATCGACGACATTTTTATGATTTGGAACGGTTCAGAAGTATCTGCCAGACAGTTTGTGCGTCAGCTTAACAACAATGCGGTTAACCTACAGTTCACAGCAGAAATACATACGTCCAGAATAGAGTTCTTGGATGTCCTGGTAGAAATACAGGGGACAAAGGTGACCACTGGACTTTTCAGAAAAAGTACGGCTGGCAACAGTCTGTTGAATGCAAGAAGTGCACACCCTAGACAACTAGTAGACAGTATCCCCTACGGAGAACTGTTGCGTGCCAAACGCAACTGTAGTACTAGCGAGCTATTTGAGACAGAGAAAACAAGGATGATAACACGTTTCAGAGAAAGGGGTTACAGCAACAAAACCATACAGGGGGCAGTGGCGAAAGCTGATGCTAGAGTAAGGAGGGACCTCCTCAACACCAATGCAGAGACAGAAACTGAATCCAAGATTAGGTTTATAACCACCTTTTCAAGCCAGTCTAGTGAAGTAAGTAAGATCCTGAACAGACACTGGCATGTGCTGCTTACAGACCAACATCTGAATCCACACCTGAAAGACCACCCTCAGGTTACTTTCAGAAAGAGCAAATCTTTAAGGGATGAATTAATACAGTGGTCGGAGCTAGCAAAACCAAAGATATACCAGGGTTTAGATGCTGTAGATCCTGCAAGGCATGCCGCAACAGTGAGAATCGTAAGGAAGTCCTGGTACCCAGCACGGGCAAAACCTTCACGATACGCAAAACCCTGACGTGCAACACCATGTATTGCGTTTACCTGTTAATCTGTCCCTGCAACAAATGGTATGTGGGGAGCACGACTCTAAAGGCAAAGGAGAGAGTGCTCCAACACATGAGGGCCATAAAAAATCACAATGCACAGTACCCAGTTGCCAGGCATTTCTTTGAACAACACTACCAAAATGAAAATCTTCTTAAAATGGTGGTATTGGACAAAGTAGACCTAGGCCCACGGGGGGGAGATAGAACTACATGTCTACGAAAGCTGGAATCAAGAATGATTATTGATTTTGAGTGTACATACCCACAGGGGTTGAATAACCATGAAGAATTGTCTGTTCACTTAGAGAAGTAACCACTATAATTTGACACCTAGAATGACAAGCAAAGGAGTAATGAAGCTCAAATTGTACTATGTGACTCTTGTATGTTTAGTACCAGTATGTCCGTAGAATGCCGCAAACAATGTACGCCTTGATTTTAAATACCACCTTGTTTTTAATTAATTCACAGATGCTATACACTTTGGGACTAGTGGAGTTGATATTCCTGGACAGGATCCATTAATAGAAAACTAATGAGGAACGGTCGTTGTGATGCATTGCCATAAGATAAGGCCTGAATGGTTGCTGAATTAATATCCTGCATGCAACTGCTATCTAGACTGAGCCAACATCCTGATGGGATGACATTTCAATTAAGAACCATGTTTATATTTGTAAATATGATAATAACACTTTATGCCCACTGGGGCGGTATTTGTATATACAATGTCGTGCTTTATGTTTGTGAAAATAAGAGCCCACTTGGGCGGTACTTACCGAAAACACGAGAATTTGTGGTATGAGATGACCTATCTGTAAATATGGTTTTTTCTTCTTTTCTTTCCACTTGGAAAAATGTGTTTGGCTTTCAGCATAAGATGATGGCGGAATTATTAGAATGTTTATAACCTTGGTGCCATTGGCCTTTTGATTTTGTTATTTGATGTTATTTGAC
Organism: Lissotriton helveticus; assembly: GCF_964261635.1. NCBI lineage: Eukaryota > Metazoa > Chordata > Amphibia > Caudata > Salamandridae > Lissotriton > Lissotriton helveticus. The sequence goes on from NC_136063.1 coordinate 376,076,479, forward strand.
ATCATGCTGCATTGTGATCGTATTATTTACCACTCCAATATGTCCGCTATCTATTTTGCACTGGGGGGTGTTCACGAAAGTCCTTCTTCTATGTTAAGATTTTGTTTATGGTAAAAGGACTGAGATTGTGTATCCTTTACAAACGTGATCAAGCCTGTTGGTGAAACGCGTTGTTTGTTTTGCTGCCAAATAAATTCTTAAGCACAGCAACTTCTGGAGTGTCGTCGTACGTTTCCTTGCATATGGGAGATTTCTTTTCTGATATATATATATATATATATATATATATATATATATATATATATATATTCGAAGCTCCCAGTCCTACTGCAACAGACGGTCACTCGCGGGTGGGTGCAGTCTGCGGTGGTAGGTTCCCGCAATTACATGTGGCTCATAAACCTTAAATTCCTCTCGGGAAACAGCACTCGTAGGCTCGCTGATATTCACAATCCTGTTTATTTGCACAGAGTCAACAGACGCGTTTCGGCTTCAAGCCTTCGTCAGTGTCGATTACCACGCGCCGACCAGCAATGTATTTAAAGGTTTGTCACATGATTTTAGTCAGAACATCACATCAAGGAGGGACTTACCACGTTCTTGCAAAAAGTCGCGCCATCTTTGAATGAGCAAATTTTAACCAGTTAATACTCGTAATGATATTTACACAGTTATCATTCTACATGCGCTTTGCAAGAGTGTGCAGGTTGAATATATTGCCGTGGATCGGCATATCAACCCGGATTAGAGCATGCTAAGAAACATTCTAAGGTCACATAAACTTATACTAGTAGTATTTACTACATCTGGCTTAATGCCAAATTTTAAGTACTATGTCTATACATTGTTCAAAATATTCCGCGGTGGATCGGCGTGTAACCCCTGTTTAACCCTTGCACAGAGGTTTGTATGTGACATTTCGGCAGCCTCTCCGGGGTTATCCAGCCAGTTGTTCGGCCATACAGCGGTCTGTGTCCCTGATTCCTTATGCTGACTAGCTAAACATCAGTATTGCAAGTATTCTGTCATCGTAACCCAATTAATGACAGATAATTCATAAATTCTTAAACTATCAAAGTTAGAAGCTCAATTTCAGTGATTTAAGTACAATCCATATTGTGCAGTCTTATTTCATCTCAGATTGACCAGAACAGAACGGGCAAACCAAAACAACCGGAGACATAGATATACATAACTTTGACCATTCTTAATTCAAGTATCTATCATTCTCCATTAAATATTGTCCATGACTGTAACTTTCAAAGGCAGTGGCTATCAATTATCACGGAGCATGCTAGTTATCATAGATTACACATGACTTTTCCTTAGTGTTTATTTTCCTAAGTGTACAGCTAATTCTTCTCCGCTGTTAAGCCCTAATGGTGCTTTCGTCATCAAATCTATTATGTATCTGGATTCCAGATGCCTTAGTTGTTTTAACCTATCGCCCGCTCTCGCGCTTACTGGTATGCTGTCTAATCCAAAGTATTGTAATTTGCTCCTATCTCTGTTGTGCACTTCATCAAAATGTCTTGCGACTGGGTAGGAGGGGTCTACTCTATCAATCGCTCTTTGATGTTCTAATATTCTGATTTTTAGTGGATTGATTGTCCTGCCAACATATCTTAGGCCGCACGGGCAAACAAGACAATATACAGCAAAAGGTGTGCTGCACGTAAGAAATTTCTTTATGGGCTTTGCCATTTCTGCCCCAGCCACCCAATATGATAATGTCCTTTTACTTCCTGCACACGCTTTACATTTTCCGCAGGGGAAAAATCCCTTCATTTCAGTCAGTGTATTTTTCTTAGGCTTCTTTTTCTCAAAATGGCTTCTTACCAGGGTGTCTCTCAGTGATCTTGCTTTGCGGAAAGTTACTTGGGGTTTAGGGGGAATGTCTCCTTTAATTACGGGATCAGTTAAAAGAATATGCCAATTTTTGGCGAATACTTTCCTAAGGTTCTGTGATTCGGTGGAATATGATGTTATCATCCGGAATTTCCCACCTGCATCTGATCCCGTATTCTTAGTTTTGGTTTGTAGTAGGCAAGCTCTTGGCACCTTCCTTACTTTTGTCAATGTTCTAGTTAGGGAGTGGATATCATACCCTCTCACTGTGAATCTCTCAATGCAATTTTTTGCTGCAACCTCAAAATCCTCATCCCTACTGCTATTTCTCTTCAGTCTGAGTAGTTCCCCATAAGGGATACTCTGTATGAGTTTTGCAGGATGATTGATATTTGCCCATAGGATGGAATACCCTGCTGTGGGTTTGCGGTATGGTGAGGTGTGTAGCTTGCCCTGTTCAACAAACACTCTCAGGTCCAGGTAGTCCACTGCCACTGGACTAACTGTCCCCGAGAAGTGCAGGTTGCAGGTGTTGTTGTTCAAGACCTCGGTATATCTCTGAGCCATCTCCATCGTCCCTTGCCACACGATGAAGAGGTCATCAATATACCGGTACCACCTCAATACCCTCCCTGTCTCCTGTCCGTTTGTCTCGAGTGCCATGGGCACCCGCTCCTCCCACCAGCCCACAAACAGGTTCGCGTAACTGGGAGCGAAGCAGGTGCCCATAGCAGTCCCAGACACCTGTGTATAAAGTTGGTCATCGAACAGGAAGATGTTATTCATCAAACAAAATTCGACAAACTCCAACAGCATGCAGTTATGTAACGCAAATCTAGCCGATCTCTTGTTGAGAAAGTGTTCAATAGCAGTTATCCCCAGTTCGTGCCTGATGTTGGTGTACAAACTGGTTATATCCAATACCATCAATAAGTATGTTAGGTCCCAGACTAAGTCCTCAATTTTTGATAAAAAATCTTTGGTGTCTTTCAAGTGGGATTTGAGTTGGACCACTAGGGGAAATAGAAAACTGTCAATGGATTTGGACATGTTCTCTGTTAGTCCGTTGATCCATGAGACGATCGGCCTCCCTGGTGGTTCTGTGGCGTTTTTATGCAATTTAGGTAGGTGGTAAAAGGTGGGTATCGTCGGGTTATTACTACGTAAGAAGATATTTTCTTCACTCCCCAGCATGGATCTTTTATACCATTTGCTCACGAGTTCCTCATATTGTTGTACACTCTCTTTATATTTTTCAGCACCTGTTTTTTGATAGTACTGAGTGTCCGATAATTGTCTTAAAGCCTCTTTGTGGTAATATTCTCTCGTTAGAATAACGACGTTTCCGCCCTTATCAGAGGGTTTAATGATAATTTCCTCATCTTCCTGTAGGGTCTTCAATGCATTCCTTTCTTGTGGTGTAAGGTTGTCGTCCCATTTTGAGGTTCTACGATTCCCTCTCATAGCCACCAGTTCTTTCAACACGGTTTCCGAGAATGCATCAATGGCGTCCCATGGCATTGCTGGGCAGAAAGTTGATGCTGGCTTGAATGCACTTTCTTCCCTTTCTTGTTCTATGTTATTCATTTTTGCTTTTTCAACCATGGTAAGATCTTGTGGGCCTTGTATGTCTATATCAAGTCTTAAATCTTCAAGGTTCTCCACACTTCTTAGGTCCTCACATGATAATATATCAGTGGCTGTCATTCTTTTCAGTATCATTTTAGGACCTTTTGTTACTGATCGAATTTTATGGTACTTGTGAAGTTTAAGCTTTCTAACAAAACCATGCAGGTCGATTCTCGTTTGAGTATATTCGATTTTATTATTTGGGCAGAAGCTCAGCCCCAGGCTCAGCAGTTTTTCTTCTGCTTCAGTCAATGTTCTTTCCGTCAAATTTACTACAGTTAAATCGTCTTTTGTTCTTAACGTCTGTAGGTCTTTTTCTTGTTTATCCAAGGCTGCCCTATCAGCGAGCCTACGAGTGCTGTTTTCCGAGAGGAATTTAAGGATTAAGAGCCACATATATATATATATATATATATATATATATATATATATATATATATATATATATATATATATATATATATATATATATATATATATATATTCAAAATCCACAGCTGGGCGGGGGCAGTTCTTTCCCCACCGTTTCGACAGCAAACGCGTACATGGACCAGCAGATAGGTGCAATTTTTCTTTATTTGTTGTAAACTGCCACCATAACGTTTCGGCTCCTCTGAGCCTTGATCACATGACAATGTGACATTGGCAATCTATAGTTTTTAAAGTGACAGTGCTTAATTCAAAATCAATCACGTGACAGATCTTGTAGTAGACATGGCAGACATACTTGTAGCAATGAATTGCATTTTGTACTTATAAACAACAGACCATCATTGGATTTTAAAAACGTTTTGCCCAATTCAGCATTTATCCAAACACTGTAATATTGTTAATAAATATGTGCAAAATCAGCAAATGTGTCAACAAAGCGTATGCTATTCACTTTTCGATGATTGTACCTAGAATTCATAATAAATACGTGCAAAAATGGCAGTTGTGCAAACAGTGCATATATTTTTTTCATGTATTAATCATTGTAATTAAATTGCATAGACTGCTGAATTGGGCCCTTGTCATGAGCCCATACTCAATTCAAATCTATGATTCTTGGTACCATAGTTATCATGGGATCAATCCCGATAACCATTGTGCAAATAGCGCTGATGAAAGGCATGTCATTCCCATTGTGCAAAGTGCGCTGTGTTAAAATCACATATTGTTTCAAGCAGTGCTGGGGCAACATCAACATAACCACTACTGATGGACACAAGTAGACCATATATACTTCACATATCCAGTTTTTCTAATGGTACATGTATCAAATAGAGTATAAGGCTCATATATACATCATCCTGTTCCTCCTTCATGAGTTGTACTGCCATCTATAGGTCAATGTTAATTACGAATCGACCATATATTCTGAGGTGTGTAGTAACCTACGTGGTTCAGATAATTACGGGTTAAATCCTCATTGAACCACTTTGATTTTGTGTCCCCTCCTAAACAGTTGGGATAACATGTACAAAATAGGGAGTAACAATGTGCAAAATAACAAACAATAATCCCTGAGACATGCATTAGAAAACGTTTGCCGTATCCGGCTTAGTCTGCCCTCTACTTGATCTGATAAATAGTGTGCAAAAAATGCTAAACGTTTATAGTGTCAAATATAAAAACCCATCTTAGATCTGTTAGGACATTATTTTGTTTTCTCATTTTTTCTTTTAGTTCTTTTTTCTCTTTTTTTCCTGTTTTATTCTTACCCCATTAATTTATGTCACTGACAACACTTGTTACTCTCTTTACTTAGTCGTGTCTTTTTATATATGTTTTTTCCAGATACCTTTTACTAAACTCATAAAGCTCTTTCTATTCTATTTCATAATCCTGTATTCCAAAGCTAAAATTCATTTGTGCTTTGTATGTTACTGCTGGGATAGCCTCTGTTAGGTTAATAGACTATTGTAAAACATATAATCTAAAAGCATTTCTATGTTCCTCATTAATACCCTGATGTTCCTGTACCAATGTTAACTCAGAGAGAAGAATTAATGTTGTATACAGCTTATCATCTTCCACACAATAGTATTTTATGCAGAGTAATAAATAGGATAACATTGTTTGTATATATATATATATATACATATATTACCTACTGGCGGTCGCCAGTAGGTATGTATAGTTAGGATTTTTTCTCTATGGGATTTTTGAAAATTCTATGTCAAATAACTTTGGCGTTTGTGGACGGAATTGGCTGAAATTTTCAGGAAAATGGCACATTTTGTTTCTGAGCAGCCCCTGAAAATTGGGGGGGGGGTTCGTCCAGGGGGGGTCGAGAAAAAAGGGGGGTCCCAAAACGTGTTTTTAACATTGAGTTTTCCATAGGGCGGTTGGCCTCACTTTTAGCCCGAATGGCTGAATGGATTTGCACGAAACTTGGCAAAATTGTAGGGACTGGTAGCCCGATGTGCCTTTTGTAGGTCTCAATATATGTGCTACAGTGGATTTTGAGAAATTAACGTTTAAAAAAAGATATATATCTGTAACAGCGGACCGGGCAGCGCTCCGGTTCGCGGACTTTTCGCGCAACGGAGCTTTGTGAAGCGAAGCTGATTGGTTCTCCGGCGTCTGTCAACATTCCAAACAGTCCGTAGCGGCCGCCATCTTGTCTCTCGGTAGGATCGAGAGACAAGAGGAGGCCAAAGCGAAGGGGCAAATGACCATAAGGGGGCATAGTAGATCCTCGCTGACCCCCTAGGTTTGATGTGGAGGTTTTAAAAGGGCCCCGCGGGGCAAAAAAAAAAAATAATAATAATAATCGAACGGCTGAATGGATTTGCACGAAACTTGGTAAAATATTAGGGACTGGTAGCCCGATGTGCCTTTGCTAGGTCTCAATACATGTGCTCCAGTGGATTTTGAGAAATTAACGTTCAAAAAAAGATATATATCTGTAACAGCGCTCCGCTTCGCGTAACGGAGGTTTGCGAAGCTGATTGGTCATTCTGTCACTGGGCTATAGTTGGGCTACATCTGGCTGATATTTGGGCTACATTTGTTTTTTTTGTCTCTGGCGGCCATCTTTGGGCTACATTGGGCTACATTGGGCTTCATTGGGCTTCATTGGGCTACATTGGGCTACATTTGGGCTCCAACATATATATAGGCCAATGTAGCCCAATATATATTTTTCAAAGTTAATTTTCGTAAAAACCACTGGAGCATATATCTTGAGACATAGCAAAGGCACATCGGGCTACCAGTCCCTACAATTTTGCCAAGTTTCGTGGAAATCCATTCAGCCGTTCGAGCTAAAAGTGAGTCCAACCGCCCTATGGAAATGAAGGAAATGAATGGGTAATTTGTAATTAGCAAATAGCTCATCGCAAACTAGGAATGGTAAAGAATCGCTATTTATTCCTTAAAGTTCGCTATTTAGGAAATGCAAAAAACTTTGATGATACATATGGCGGTTCATCTCTAACAAGATAAGAAGCATAGGGATAGATTTATGATGACTGGCGCATCACCAGGGATGTGTTAGTCATTCTGTGCCGCTGTTCCGTCACCTATGGTGTGCTGCATTTACAATGCGGCGCATCATGGGGCAAAAACAGCACAGATGCGTGATGTATCTGTGCCGTAAAGGTGGCGCATTGCTGGAGTTGTATCGCAAGTGTGATGAAGCTCCAGCAAGGGTCGGGGGTGCCCCTGTCGCAGGGTTTCTGTTCTCACACAGAACTGTGGACAGAGGATTGGAACCTCGGCGAATTAGGGTGCCCCAAAACTCACCTTAGTAATCAAAAACCCCTTAGCAAGCTAGGTACAGTGTCACATTGGATATAACAAACTCTCAATGTTTAGACAATCCAGAATATGAACTTATAGTACCTCAGGATACGTGGAACTCATGAACAGTCGGTCGTTATATATTTCTTAGAAACCAGAACATGGAGTTAAGAAGAACACATGTGTATTTGAAATGTTTATTTACTAATGCCGTCTTCTCAGGCGTAGTATCTTAGATAATACAAGTACACATATTGTCAGTAGCAAAATTACCAGCATAGTTACTAGTACATAAAAAGCGAATGGTGACAGTATGTTAACATGCTGTAAATGAATAAGAGTTAGCAACACTTATAAGCAGCCACGGGCCGTGGAGGGAGTTACGGTGGGGCAGGGAGGTGGGGAGGGGGAGGGGCAGGGTGGAGAGGGCTCCACCCTGACCCTCCCCGCCTCCCTGCCCCACCGTAACTCCCTCCACGGCCCGCGGCTGCTTATATCTCACCCTCCCTAATACACATATTATATTATTTGCTAAGAAGGTCTGTTTGTGTTGGTTTAGGGCGTGCCCATACTTTAGTGTCTTAGATTTGAAGGAATCACATCAGCATACACCAGCTCTCTCTTCATGTGAACCGCATCAACTGTTGTGTATGTGTGTTCGGCAAAGCAATATAAAACCCGCCTCATGCCCAGAATTGGCAGAAGCTGCACTTATGTTATGAGTATGAAGTCGTGGAGATCAGACCTCATAACAATTCTGTATCGTGTTGTTCTTGAAACTTCAGCACTCGCTGTACAGATATAGTTTAACAAGCAAAGCAGATAGTAGAGGAATAACATATTATTCTCATGTAAACCACGATGAACTACTAGGTTGAAAGCTAAAGCAACAACTAAGTGTCGTGTGCAGAAGTTGCAAAAAAGGAAAAATGGCGTTTAAACCGGTAATGAGCCCATGCTAACTTAACACGGTGTAAAGATATCCAGGACCTAGATGACACCTCCCCATGATCCGGAAACGAACTGAATAAGATAATAGAAGTGCCATCTCATGAGAGCAGATTGCAACTTTATATGTGGACGGTCCGCAAGGTAAAACATTAAAAACTAGGAAAATTTAATGCTAAAGAAAAATAAAACAGCCAAGTACTTTATCGAGTCTTAAGCCAATAGGCAAGCTAAATAATAAAAACTTGACAAATAAGTCAATGAATTGTCAATGAAATGCTAGTACTCAGCATATCAAACATGAAAAAGGTCTATGACATAACTGTGTATGCAAAATAAGCTGCAACAGCCTCCAATAGGAAGTCACCGTCTTCATCCGAAAAGAGTTCAGCCATCCAATTTAAAAGCGGAAAAGAACATACGTGCTCTCCCAGCACCGGATCCTCTATCACCATCAGAGGACAGCTCGGTGGGTTTTCAAGAAAGCTCTGTTCCAAGAAAGACTGTGTTGCCGCCAGTAAATTCCAGGGACCAATTAGTCCATGCATCAATGCCACAGCCATAATCCTTTCGCCAGGACAAACCAACTCGTGTGTAATGATAGGAGTCATCAGCTGATTAAAGTCGATGTCAGGAGAAACCGGTCCGCAGAGACACAAATCAATGGCCCAATCGAAATCACAGGTCAGGCAGTGAAATACAGGCTGGACACAGGTGAAGTAGGAGAATCGAAAAGATAATCCATATGCCGTGCTTAATATCGCCAACGGCATTGTGCCATAATATTCTAGCATGCGATTGCGGAACAGTGTCAGCAGCTGCAGGGCGGGAGCTTGCACAGGAGGGACATCCATATTTAAAAATGTAAAAAAGCACAAGAGCGTCCGCTGGTAATGCAAGTAAAAATGGGAATCCACGAAGCACAGTGGAAAAAAATAGAATGAAAGAAAGCAGGGATGACTCCAAAGATTTTCTCAAATGAAGTCACGAGACCACTGGTAACAACTTTAAAAAAGTGCGCCAGGCCCTTTGTGGAGGACGCGTTAAAGATAGTCCGAACCATCTTGCTGAAATGGAAAGGCGAATCTGTATTGAAAAGGGTCTGCACCTCTGTACGGGTGTTCGCTATGTGAAGCACGAAAGTTTCACGGGCCGAACTCAAGGCCACCTCTCTCTGAGACAAAAGAGCTCTTATTCTTGCCATGCCGTTGAAATCTGCTCCCAAGGTTGGTATTTGTGGCCAGATTGAAAACTCCCTATGTTCATGTGTGGGAGGAAATAGAACATTTCTGCAGCAAATAACCCGTTCACTTACTGTTACGATAAAAGGAATACTTTTAATTAACCCAGAACAATCTTCATTATTGAGCATCAAATAACTACCATTTTCCAACAACTTGAACGTGGGGATGATAGCAGGAACTGGCGTGCCTTGCAACACGCAAGCCATATTTGGTCGGTGTTTGTTGCATGAACCGTGTAACTGTATGTGCCTACACATTAGTGAATGATCTGGCGTCTCAGTGCATTCCTCTCCATTCAGATAAACTTCTTGATCATCTTTGAAACATCTGTATGTGTATGGAAGCGACCAGACCTCATGAAGAAAAGCACTACCTAAAGGTTCATAACGACCTATTGGTATATATTTCATACAATTTGAAAACTTATATAAAGCAAAAGGCAGCGTTATTAAACCGTGGATAAGGCACGTTGACAAAAAACCCGCAATCCTCTGCTGATGATGTCACTGAGCATGTCATGAATGATGTAATATGTGACATCATCAGCAGTGGATTACGGGTAATAGTATCTCTAGTTTACTCCCCTATAGCTGTCTTTCTTTTAACATAAGTGTCTGTTTCCTTCCCTTATACTTACTGTTCTTTTTTTTTAAAAAAAAATTTGGTTCACTTCCGGTTCGCGTACCGGCGAGCGAACTGGGAAGCGAACTACGAGAAATAGAGGTTGGCACAGTTCCAAATATTGTACCAATTTTTTAATAACGGGGAGGTAGTTCTGAAAAGAACTTTTTTTTTATTGTTTTTGTTGTTTTATATTTTTTTAATTATTTTTCTGAACATTTTTTTACTTTTTTTGAATTTTTCTGAACAGTTTTATATTTTTTTGGGTTTTTCTTGCAGGGGGCAATGAAAACGATTCATTGTAAAGGGCTCAACAGGAGCAACAAAACAAAAAAAAAGTATTTATTATTTGGGGCGTTTCGTACAAACTTGCATATGATAGTCAATAGCTCTGTTGATCAGAGTGATGCTTCTTTCTCCGTAGCAAATGAATCCATTGCAATGTACGCAGACGTGTTTTACTTCATGAAATCTCGTTTGAATATTTGGCACCATCTCCCTGCCCTCTGGTCCCGTTACTTCCGGTACAACAGATCTTCTGGCCATAATAGGGAGATTATCTAGGTCGTTACGAAACTGTGCAGCACTGTAGTTGTTAGGATGCCACCTAGTCATATGGCGATGCATTGTGTAGTTTCCGAAACTGTATTTTTTGTCGGTCCCTCTGGACAGTCTATCTTGACATATAAGGCAAGTTACGTATCTTGCATTTACTTTTTTCTGACCTTTGGGAATTTTAAAAAATTGCCAAATGAAGTTTTCTTTCCGGTGAGACGTCCTGGGCTCCTCAGGCAAAAAGTGCCTCTCTTCGTGCTCGTCGTCCTGTTCCTCTTCTTCCTCTTCTTGCTGAATTATAACTTGAGCAGGTGGTCCACTCTTCCTTGGATGTGGTGGAGGTGGTGGGGAAGCACCAGCTGAAGCTACTAAAGAAGCCATTGCTCACTGGTAACAAAGGGTCTTTCTCTCACAATGATGAAAGTCAGAGTGAGGAAAGAAGGAGGGATTTTCATCATTTGGGAAAAACAATAGTTCTCAACCAATGAAAAGTGTTCATTTTAGATTATATGACCTAGTCTTACATCATTAGGAAACCAAAAGTGAAATGAACCAATGAAAAGTGTTATTACCAAGTCACATGACCTGCTGTGTTTACGTTAAGCGCTTTGCAGGGCCTCCCGGTTTGCTTCCAGAAACCTGTGCTTTGCGACTCGGTAAGCGTACCAGTTCGCTAACGTAGCACGTCATATGACGTATCACGCGACAACGCGAAACGTCATGCGGACGGGAGGCGTCACGATGTTGTTTTCTAACGCGGCAGTTGCGGTAAAGAAACGTTTACCGGCTCGCGGTCTATTTCGCGGCATCAAGGTCAGCTAACGGGAAGCTTCCCGATTCGCGAAGCGGGAACGAAGAAAAAAAAATATTTAAAAAAAATTTTATTAATAAACATAAAATATATTTTTGGATTTAAAGAAGAATACATTTTACAGCTACAGATATTAGCTGTTAAAAAACCAATGAAATTCACTGAAAAAACCATAGGTTATAGACCATATATAGTTAGGAATTAGCATTTACAAAACCTTGAAAATTCACTGAAAAAACCATAGGTTATAGACCATATATAGTTAGGAATTAGCATTTAGAAAACCTTATTTTACTCACACAAAACCATTGAAATTCCATATATAGTTAGTTGCACTAACTATATATCGCGCACCCGCAATCCACTGCTGATGATGTCACATATTACATCATTCATGACATGGTCAGTGACATCACTGATGACATCACTGATGACATCTCAAATGACATCACTGATGACATCACTGATGACATCTCAAATGACATCACTGATGACATCATGACACACCAATACCAGTTACTACATACGCACTCACTGATTCCTACGTCTACACACACATTCACTCATTCACCCATACAATCACTCATACATACAGTCACTCATTATTACAACACTATCATATGCACTCATACACCTATGCAGACAGTCACACACTGCCACTCATCCATGGAGTTACTCACACACCAAGTCAGTCCTGTAAAGAATCAATCACACTTCCATTTCTTCATCTATACAGTTAAACACAGAACACCATACTTCAGTGACATCACTGATGACATCACTAATGACATCTGAAATGACATCACTGATGACATCTCAAATGACATCACTGATGACATCATGACACACCAATACCAGTTACTACATACGCACTCACTGATTCGTACGTCTACACACACATTCACTCATTCACCCATACAATTACTCATACATACAGTCAGTTATTATTAGAACACTATCATATGCACTCATACACCTAGTCAGTCCTGTGAAGAATCAATCACACTTCGATTTCCTCATCTATAGTTAAACACAGAACACCATACTTTTCACACATATACTAACACATACTTACTCTCTTATACAATCACTGATACAAGTACACATTGATATGCACAGCGTCACACACCTCCCAGCCAGCCACACACACACTCAGTCTTCCATCCATCCAGTCATTCTTCAATATGTAAAACGTATTTAAACTTTACAAAAACACACAGACACTAGATGATGTCATCAGTGATGTCATCAGTGATGTCACTGACCATGTCATGAATGATGTAATATGTGACATCATCAGCAGTGGATTGCGGGTGCGCGATATATAGTTAGTGCAACTAACTATATATGGAATTTCAATGGTTTTGTGTGAGTAAAATAAGGTTTTCTAAATGCTAATTCCCAACTATATATGGTCTATAACCTATGGTTTTTTCAGTGAATTTTCAAGGTTTTGTAAATGCTAATTCCTAACTATATATGGTCTATAACCTATGGTTTTTTCAGTGAATATATATATATATATATATATATATATATATATATATATATATATATGTATATATATATATGTATATATATGTATATATATATATGTATATATATATATATATGTATATATCACATTTCCCACAAAATGCCCAAATCATTCATGTGAAACAGATAGGATGTTTGTAAATATGAAAAAAAAAAAATTGAATTTTGATTGCAAAATTAAACTCACAGAAGATGCAGTTAGATATTCGCTACAAAATATATGCTGATTTTTAAAAAGCTGTAGCTTAGAATTTGTTGAAATTTTGTAAATATGTAGAGATTATATCTTTCCTATAAATACCTAATGTGTCTAAAGTCTAAACAATACAGGTTATCATAAAAATCATTTTTCTTTTTATCGCTATTCAGCTAGAAAAAAAGAGTAGCAGAAGGAAAAGTCACGTTTTGCTTTTCTTTCTGAAAGTACAGCTTTAATTATGCTCAGTGCCCTTCCTTTCTCCTTGGTTGATGGCATTGGCAGCAGGCATTATGTCATCAGAACTCAACTGTAATAAGATATTAAAGTCGAGTGGCTACATCATTTGTTTATTACAGGTGACTAGCTGCGTCACTAGGCGTCTGCAATAAGGACATGAGAGATTAGCTTTTATAGAAGGATTGCAAATGTCCATGTATTATAGTGATATAACTATCGTTTTCGTATAATAATAGTAATGGATATGGACAGAAACCTGCTTCTCCCTCTGCTATTATTGTACTGTGGAGAGATGAGACACAGAAGCAACAGGATAATAGTGGCATTTAGGCTGGGAAGATGTACTCAATAATCAAGGGGTGATAAGACTATAATATCCATGTATTTGCTTGGCACACTTATAATCAAATATATGCTATGTTACAGAAAAATTAAAAAGCAAAAATAATGTAAGCCAATTCTGGCCAGCAGTGCAAGAATATGAATGAAAGTTTAACACAATTAGTGAATGCCTTCAACTGTATAACATTGTTAAAGAATATGCTGCCAATATGGGCTACAAAGGCCTGTGTGCAAACATATTTTGCTTTAACCCCTTGCATGCTGAGGACGGCCCCCAGACGTCATGCACTACGGCGCTCGTGTGCTGATGACGGCTGGGGGCCGTCATAAACCCGCCCACTTGCGATTCGCCGGCACAGGCGCAGAATCGCGGCCACATGGAAGGGGTTAAAAACCAAAGCTCAAATTTGTCAACATTTGGCGCAACGCCTTGCTGCTTTCGTTAAATGAAGAGAGCAGGAATGCGCCATAATTACTAACATTTCCCCGCTCTTTTTCTGCTATGGTGCACTTGTGCCTGCCAAGCATCGATGCAGGCAACCTTGCGCCTTGGTGCTATGGTGCCTGTGTTGTTATAGCCAGGAATGTTTCCATGCGGAAAGGGGCAGCACTAAAACAATACTTTGGGGCATTTTGCTCTTTCTATGTGTGCTGCAGAAAGCATGTCTGTTCAGACTGTCGCGTTGTGAAATTCTTGATGATCCTTGATTTAGGTTTCTACAGTTAAGAAGGAATTAGAAGCTATGTCTAACGTTTGTTGCTTTAATGTTTACATACAGTAACCACCTTGTGTTAGTAAAGAACAAAGAATGCAGCAGAAACAGAGCATGAGAATTTATTGCACTGGTTGGATAAATATTTGTGACACCTAGGCAATATCAGTGTTTCCAAGCTGTAAATTCATACGTGTTGTGACATTAAAATTAAATAGTAAAATGGGATATGTGATTAGCACTGTGTAGTGGCTTTCAATTAAACGTTAGAGCTCATTTCCAACCTGCCGTCTAACAAAATAAGCCCGTTCCCCAAATATAATGGAGGTACAAGTAGGACATTAACAGTCAGCACATCCAAGTAATTGCAAAGTATGCAAAACACATACAAGTCAATAGTTGGAAGGGGCTGACTGACCTTAGGCGCACTCTTTCCATATACTAATTCTTATCAAAACGTTTTAAAGAATTGATAACATGAGGTCCCTACTGTCTGTAAACAGACCTAAAAAGTAGTGGACTGAAATAAAGGAAGCCAACTAAATGATAATTAAGGGAAATCCCTTGTAGTAATTGAGTCAGGTAATTCTAAACAATGTAATAAGAACTTAAGCCACTTAGAAGACGTCTGTACAACCCCTGTTAGCACAAAACCATCTTGAAGCAAACTTTTGTATGAAAATCATGAAAATAATATTTTAATATCGTGATTTTAGGACTAAAACAAAGAACCCATTTCAGACACTTCGCTCCACCCGTTGAACTGCGGCCCATCACTGTAGTTAGGTATGCCCACATGAGCACCAGAAAAGCCTCAGACTCAACGGTGTGAGCCAACATCTGTGTACCTGAACCAGGCCCCAACAGCCTCATTCCGAGCGTAGTCATAGAGCCGGGAGATCAAACCCCTTGGGGGGCAAAAACGTTAGCCGTAGTCACAGTGTTTCCCTGCGTGGCTATTAACCCACAATGCCAAATTGTCCTTTTAGGAATAACCTAACGTAACATAACATAACATAACATTAGCTATTATATTGGGCACAAGATAAGGAACGCTTCCACAAGCGTCAACACTCGTGGCTATGTATCAACCCGTACAAATCACCGACACCACAGACCTATCTTTACAAAACCATCAAAGGTTTTTACAAATCTAGGGGCCAGATGTACGACATGATTTTTAATGGGCAAACGGGTTTGCCAACCCGTTTGCGCATGTGAAATCACTATTGGCATGTACTATTCCTAAATAGCGAGTCGCAATTTATTTGCGACTCGCTATTTAGGAATTGCAAGTCGCATTTGGGAACTGCCGTTCCCTTCCTGATTACATAAGCAAATCAATGTATAAATGTTTTGTGACCACAATTGCGGTCGCAAAACACTCGCTAATTACTACCCTCTTCTAGAGGGTGGTAATGCAGTCCCAATTTGGAAAGGTCCGAGGGGACCCCTTTGACTTTGTGACTGTCTCCAACAATATTTTTTAAGGGTAGGCAGTGGTCCCAGGGAACACCTTCTACCCTTAAAAAATGAAACGAAAACATTTCATTTTTTTTTTTCAAAAAAATGCATCCCGTTTTCCTTTATGGAAAACTGGTTGCAGTTTAAAAAAAAACTGCTTTATTTAAAAGCAGTTTCAAACATGGTGGTCTGCTGAGCCCAGCAGGCCACCATACCTGGGAGGGCCTGTCATTCCCAATGGGCTCGCAAATTGCGAGAGGCTCATTAATATTCATGACCCTCGCAAATTGCGACCCCCATTGTGAATCGCAAACAGTGTGTTCCACACTGTTGTACATGGCATATTGAGCATTGCAAATTGTGAGTCGCAAAAGACTCGCAATTTACGAGGTGCAATATTGCGCGTAATACATCTGGCCCTAAATTTCTAGCGCTAAGACTCAGCCTTTTACCAACAAAGGATGCAATGCCACCATGTGCCCTAGAACCGACTTCACCCTCATGCAGGCTGTGTCAGGGACCGGACAAATCTTTTTTGCACATATTATGCCTTTGCCCCATTTTGCAACCGGTGCACAAAAAGCTTTTATGCAGCCTCTTTAATGCTAACAGAGTAAGAACATGCGGCCAAGCCCTTCTGTTCTGTTTGCAAGGCCAGAGCCCCCAACTAATAGCTTGCCTGGTAAAATTTACTATCACTGTGGAACAACTATTTAAAGTGGTCACACAACCAAACGGAGGAACTATTTAAAGGCTTTCCCCTTATCTTCACTTTCCATGCTCTGGCACTTTACCGTGTGTTCGTCTGTCTGTAATGAAGAATCCTCTAGCATTTAGTACACAACTACCTTTTAACTGTTTTATACTGGTAAAATGCACCCCATTCATCAGTGTTATCTGCTGCGCACTAGGGGTCAGATTTACAAGCCCCCTGCGCCACCAGTACATCACTTTTCGTGACGTACTGGTGGCGCAGGGGGCTCCTCCATAATTACAAGGACAGGAAAAGCCACCCTGCGTGAATTTTCCTCTCCTTGCAAATACGTTCCCTTCCCACGCAGCACTTTACGTTGAAGGGGCATTCCATGGGTATTGCTGTGGGTGTTCCCATGCAACACCCATGGAACAAGACACATCTCCAGATTTAAGAGAAATCGTAAATCTGGAGATGCGTCTGAATGCTACGACACCCTAGAGGTGGCGTTTGGAGGCGCAACGAGGAGAAATGTTTTAATTTCTCCTTGTTTTTCCTCTTTCAATGCATGCTGCATTCTACAGCACACATTGAAAGAGGAAAAAGCCTTTAGTGATTGTTTTTGTGCAGGAGGATGCCCCTTCCTGCACAAATACAATCTCCCCATGGCGCAGGCATCCTTGCACCATAGTGCAAGGGTGCCTGCGCCGGCACTTGGCAGCTGTTTGAGCGCCAGCGCAGGGGAGAGCACAGGAATGCAACATATTCTTGAAATTATGTCGCATTCCTGTGCTCTGAAAGTGCCACAGCATGGTGCAACCAAAGGGCTTGTGGTGCCACACTGCGGCACTTTCTTGTAGATCTGCCCATTGCTTTTTTAGGTAGCATTAAGGGCAAAAATTGAAGAGTCCACGCACTAGCACTCTAGCTTGTATATCTTTGCAATAATTAGGTCAATTCCTGAAGAGACCTCATGTTTGAGCATGTCATTGCTCTTTTTAACCGATTGTATACTGCTAATTCATAACAACAAAAGAGTGGCTGAATCCATAAAAACTACAAGGGAAGAAACACACAAAATATTTATTAAAGGACCCTCACTCACCACCTGGGGTGACATGCTTCATCATAGGGTCCCCACCGGAACAACCGAATGCCGTTCCGGTGTGCTACGACGCCTGCGATTGCAGCGGAGCAGGTAAAAAGGTGTGAACAAGTGCAAGTGATATGGTGCAAAGTTAAGAAGTAACCAGAAGCTACCTGTAAATAACCTTTAATTTGAGGTGTTCTGGTTGCTTATTAAAAACAAATGACGGATCTAACCCAGTGAGGTAAAGAGGCTGGAAGAACCGCAGGTGTGTAGTGTTAGGTCGACATGAACATGTTTCAGCTTATATAGTAGTGCATGTTGCTAAGCATTCATCAGGACCATTCATCAGTGTGTACGACCATGGCTATATACGCGCGCTAAGGCGTACCCTAACCTCTGGTCATGTGTGGGTGATAAAAAACTCACGGTGTTACCATGAATTGCGACCAGCTGGTGTTCTCCAGGCCGGTAGTGACGTGTATCAGGTATGATAGTTACTTCATGGAACTCAGGTTGGGGGACCCCGTAGGAGTTTTCCAAAATTGAAAGGTCCCGCAATGTGCCTATCCGTACACGCCTGGTTCCGAATATTCTGTATACTGCTAATACCTGCTCCCATCATTCATTCTCACCGCGACACAGCAGGTCTGGATGGATCCCCGTGCTTAGTTAGCGTCTGATATTGAACTACCTTTTTTTACACTGTGTTCTTGAATCATGTAAAGATTTTAATTAACTATATCACGATGAATAAGTTGAACATAACATATATTAACTGAAAAGCCTTTGTGATGAGTAAAACCTTAGATTCCTCAACTTTCTACACTGATTTTGTCATGTAAGTTCTCCAGGATGTACCTAGAGGAAAGTGGGCAGCCAAAAACTCGGGTCTGAGCGCAATGTGCACTTGGCTTCGAATGTGAAACCAGTTGTAAAAACCTTTTTTTGCCCGCTTTTACCACCACTGTGGCACTTTAGGGCAATGCAAATTGATATTTGATTAACCACCATAGTTCCCTGTCCACTCAAAGTACACTATGGCAAGTGCTTCGAAATGCACAACAGGCTACTACTAAAAGAGGTTAAATCCCGGGGAGAGAGACAGAGAGAGAGATGCAGACTGTACCTACCCAACCAGATGGCCTAGTGTAAGATATTTCTCAGCAGTCAGTAGAGCTCGATAGTAGATCTAGTGAGAACGAAAGTCAATGAAATGGCTACCCTTTTCACATCTTCTCAGTTTAAATCGCATCCCTGTTCCAAATAAGTATTCAAGAATGGCCTTTTAGCAGTAAGCACATTCGCGCCAACTAAAAACCACCATGTAGCACTAAATAAAATACTCATGACATAAAATAACATATTAGGCTTAGAAATAGTTTTGGTAAGATGATTTCAGCACTGCAAAATTCTTTTAGACTCAGGCAAAGTATACTAGGCATGACACAATATTTTCTTTAAAAGGTACAGGAATATTTTCTCCTTAAGTAGAAAGTATCTTTCATTTGGAAAGAAGGGCATGTGGAAACAATGTGCGTTTAATTCGAAATTCTGAACACATACTAAACCGGGCTGGGCTCCTAATATGTCAATTTTCGGAAGGGTCCGGGAAAAGGAATGTAGGCTACAAACCAGGGCTGACTCCTGCCTGGTGGCTTGCACGCAATGCGACAGATCTCCAGTTACACGAAAGTACTTTGAGCACGATCGCGACTTTAATGGAAAAAGGTGCAAGTCTCTACTCCGAATACCTTCACAGTAAGTGTCCCCTATGTTATCTAGAGATGGGCAAGTCAGCAAGTTCATAGGGATAACCGAGCCGGGCCAAAGGACTGGCTTGGCCCTAAGAACCAGAGCATGAGCCGAGCCATTCGGATATTTGGCACGTAAATTGTGGAATAAATGTGATGTACAGATATACTACAGACTCCTCAAAATTTTAAAAATGAACTTCCTTTACATTAAGAGATTATTAATGGAACACATCGTACTTTATCAATGCATATACAAGTGAGATTTTTGAGAATTTGAACTGAATTATTCCAAGGTGCTCTCAAATGTGATTATCAGGGACAGATTATTACAGTGAAGTTAAGTAATTGCTTAGGATAGTAAAATTCAGTCAAGCTGGGATTGAACCCAGGACTCCTGGCTATGAACTGCACAATTCCTTCTCTGAATGGGTGTCTTTATCTCTCACTCACAAGGAAAAAACTTTGAGTTTCAGTCTTTGCAAAAACAGTGAACATTGTGTTGAAAGAACACATGTATTACATTTGAAATCAAGCTGACCCAAGAGACCTGTTTAAAAAAAGAAAAAAAAAGAAATAGCAAAAAGTTAGGCCAAGGCATGGGACTCTATTTTTGTTGTTGATATCACTGACTTCCGCAAATGTATTTGCATCATGTATTGTTCTGATTTTCAAATAAACACATGTGCATCTTAGTTCCATCATACGGAGAATAGATTGCTAGGGATCATATATACACATCACCGCACCTGTTTGCTCATAGATTATATGTCCTGTGTATCTTACGTCACAGGCAGCCAACACACCGTGGATACGTTTAACAGTCATATGAAGCACCCAACAGTCGACTGCATGCTAAAAATTAAAAAGAAAAACTACCAGAAAAGGCTCGATATATAATATATATGGGGATAACAAAAGACTGCGAGGCGGCAAGAGGCCAACAACACCTAAGCCCTGTATCCTATCTTTGGTCAAGATTTTAGTATAACAGGATAACAATTTGATGTGACAATACTTAGTACCCACTGGGAAGCCCATGCCATAGCATATGAGATTCATCGGAATCTCTAGCAGTTTTAACTCCATCTATAATTATCGGACCATTAGGGACTGCTACTACCAAGGAGTGTAATGGGTGTGTTCTGAAAAACCCTTCTACCTGCAGTAGTAGTAAAAGTAAATGTAGGTGTTCGGATCAATATATTATAGGACCAGTGAGATAAAAAAGGAAGGAAGACAATAACAAAGGGACCCCACCCCCCCAATGGTTTGGCTCCCAATGCCTCTAATTATGCACAACTCCCAAATCCTAATGTGGACGAAGTCCCACACTATGGATAATTAATGGGCAATGAAAACAGTCAAGCATTTCTCTTCTCCGATTTCAAAAACGCACTCAGATCCTATCAAACATTTCAAGTTTATCATTTATTTTGTGTGTCACCTTTTCACAGTGAACAATTCTGTGTAGTTCCACTGGCCAGTCATGGCACGTGAGGGTTGATTCCTAGAGCCAATATTGAAGAATACAAATCTGAGCTGTCACTAGTGAGGTTACTAGCCAACTGTGTGCATGGTTCTTCAATTCCATATTAACTGATACATCATCTAATTCAGCCAGCTGTGGCTGGGGGCAATAGTAATGGAACTACAGCTTTGCAGTCAGGACCACTCCTCCTAGCAGAAAGATGCTGGGGCCAGGCATGACCATAAGGTATGATAAAAGTCACAATTGTCTGCTTTGCTTTTCTAGCCTTGATCATGGCCAGTAATTTGGCCCACCTCAGTTTCTGTGGCATCCATTACCAATTGTTCAGGATTTTAAAGTATAGGAACCTTAATTTGCACTCTCTAAGCATCCTATCATGATCACGTAACAGTGTCTCCCAGTCTTCAGACATGTAGTCTCTTCCCAGCAGTGTTTGCCAGGAAAGTCTGGCTGAGCAGAGGGTACCATATACAGAAAACCCACAGAGCGAAGCACATTGTTGAAATACTCATCACACCACCCAAGGAGCCTTAGGGACAATTTGCCCAATGGATAATTTTTAAGGCTACGAAGAAACTGTATTCATAAAACGGATTTCTTTAAAGAGACAGACACCCTGATTATGAGGCTAAAGGAAAGAGTTTACCCCAAAGGGTTACTGAATTGTGCACAAAAGAGAGCCTGGTACTGCCCCAGGGAGACCCTACTAGAATTACGTAGAAAGACCGACACTGAGGAGAAGATAGTCCGTGTCACAACCTTCAATACCAGAAGCCAAGAGATCAAGAAGATTATCAAACGATATTGGAATCTAGCATCCACAGAAATCAACACAGTATCTGAACCAGTGTTTCCCTTTAAACGAGCAAAAAATGTCAGAGACTTTGTTGTGAGCTCATACCTGGCACCACCTACACCAATGGACATTACGGCTCAACTACAACTACCACCACTAGTAGGCCAATTCAAATGTAGTACCTGCAAGGCATGCAAACTGACAATCAAGAGTCCTACCTTCACACACCAAGAACGGACAATCCAACTACTCCAACACACTAACTGCAATAGAACAAATGTGATTTACGCCATCAAATGCCCCTGCAACCAAATAAATATTGGTCAAACTACACAAAAAGTAAAGAGCAGAATCCTATAACACTGTAGTAGGTTGTGTTGCAAAGTGCAGGGTGTCCCACTGGTGGATTGTTTTGTTGAGTTAGGCCATGATCAGGAAAACCTTAGATGGTGAGTCGTGGAAAGGGTCATGCCACATGCTAGAGGGGGGATATTGCAACATTCCTCAACCTGAAAGAATGTAGGTGGATACACACTTTGGGTATTGTTAATCATGGCCTTAACTAATTGGGGGAAACAAGCAGACAACTGGGACTTCTGGAAAGAAGATAAAACCCCCCATTGGTTCCTACATCAGTTGTCTTCTGCTTGTCCTCCTTCCAGGCTAACCGTCATGTAACAGCCGTATTCTAAATATGTGGATAACTTTCACCACAACCTTAACATTATTGCGTTTTCTCCCTTAAGAGATCTAATCTCTGCCATAACGCCTATCAGAATGTCACACCTTGCATTTATGCCCACAAACAACTGTCCCACTTGGAACATACAAGCTATATGACATATATGGGGTATTTTCCAATTTAATTAAATTTGTTCTGATGGTATGTATGCCATATAAGTGAGCCTGCCCATAGAATTGTATGAATTGTTAATTTTTGACGTGTAATAATCCTTAATATTTGATTCATTCTCTCACCATGTCCTTCGCATACCATTTACAAACATCATGTACGAAATCCATTATGATTTGTTGGTTTGCATTATCTATTTCACTCTTAAATCAACGTCATTTAAATACCATGTGATTCATTCTCTCGCCACACCTTTCTCATACTTTTTACAAATGTAATTTATGTAATGCATTATGATTTGTTGGTTTGCATTATCTCCTACTAATGTTTCATCCTTAGGTCAACCATGTTAAACACACAACACATGTTATGTTATGAGCCTTGGACTCAATAATGAGGGTCTACAAACCACGCTTGATTTCCTCAATAGGTTTCCAAAATTGCTTTTGTTTGCACATTTTTCAATTTATTGATCCACAATTCACAATTTCTGGTTGTCTACCAAAATTTTAATCTTAACTGCCTTTCGGCAGACTGTGCGGTCATGACCTACATCCAGTTCCTACATCTTGGAGTGGCTCACACTAATAAGGAACAGGTTCACGTCTCTCACATCATTTGAATATCTGTTACACAGACAATGAGCGAAGTGCCATGAATATATGAATGCCTATAATAATGTACTTTAAACAATTAATTTAGTGGCTTGCATGAATGAGGAAAAGGTGCATGCTTCCCGATCACCTTTTAAACTTAATCAGCTACGTCATCAATGTGTGGCCAGCACTAATGAGGAATAGGTGCACGCCCCGCGATTAGCGACTAATTGAGAACAGGTGTAGGCTCCACACAATCACCTGACCTCTTAAATATACTCTCCCTCTGGCAGGCCCAGGCGGTTCATTCCTTCACCGGCTGGCCAGAGGTAAGAGCTCCACTGAATCATGCTCCAAATCTGTTCCCTTCCTAAATGATTGAATTGTTTCCCTCCTTCACTGCCTTTGTTTACTCATGTCTCCTCTCCTTGTTTAATCACAACTCATTTTTAAGTACCATTTAACGCAGCTAATTAACTCAGGCCTTTTCCCTTTCCTAAATGACTGCATTACTTTCTCTTTCTTTTATTGTTACAGCCATAAAGGTCAGCATTTCGTATACCAACACATGTGGTAAAACTCTCTCACTCACTAGGAGCCTGTGTGCTCCCTAACCACCTGTTTCTGAGTCTAATTCACATAATTTTGTTTTCTCACGTTGTGCCAATTTGGCAATCTGGAACCACTCGTTCACTACATAGCTCACTTCTGGAGCGTTACCATTTACATTCACGATCGCTATGTTCCATATGCTACTACATCATATGATGTTGTGAGGAGTTGCCCTAATGGCTAGGGCGGTCGACCTCGAATCTGGAGAACCGGGTTCGAGTCTGGGCAATGAAGCTGAACATCCTGTGATTCTGGGCAAATCACTTAGGGCCCGATGTAGGTAATCCCAGATTACCGATACTTAAATACTGAATCATACCGACTCGGTATTTAAGAACAGGCAAATGGGATGTAGGTAATTTTTCTTAAATAATTACCTAATCAGTAAGTTTCGGTAATTACCGAATCGGTATTTACCGATTCGGTAATTGCCATTCATTCCTATGGGCCTGGTGGCCCATAGGAATGAATGTCAATTGCCAAATCGGTAAATACCGATTCGGTAAATGGGGGAAACATTGAAGGGTGGCAGGGTGTCACTCTGACACCCTGTTGCACCCCTCAAATGTGTATGGGTGCACATGTTGCAGACATACATGCCCTAAGGGCATGTATGTCTGCAACATGGCACTGTTGGAAAAGCAAAACAAATGCTTTTTCTAAGGTTTTCATTATTTACCACCAACTTAGTTGGTGGTAAATAACGAATCCTAAAATGGGAAAAGCACTCATTTGAGTGCTCCCTACATTTCAGATTCTGTAATTTACTGATTCGGTATTTTTAAGAATCGGTAATTTACCGAATTCTTAAATACCGAATCGGTAAATTACCGAATCTGAAATGAAGCCACCTACATATGAAAAGCCTAATTCCGGTCGGTAGCGGACGAAATTCGGTAATTTCGGCCGTTACCGACCGGAATTATGCTTCCTCAATCCGGCCCTTAATCTCCCTCTACCTAACAAAAATGAATGTGTCCTCACGTAATGCAACTGGTGCTATGTAAAGCACCCTGATAACCGATACCGGGTCAAGTTTGTGCTATATAAAACTCTGTAAAAAAAAAAAATTATTACGCATCAATTCCCGAATTTAGCGCGCACACCTGTCATCAAGCATGGAGCCTACGCATCACACATGCAGCTTTCATCACTATGTGCCATCCACCAGAGTTGGACCGCACACACGTGTTATAAAGCATGAATTTTAAGCCCTACTCTAATCACTTGAATTACTGCAAACTTCTTATGAGCGCACACATCTGTTTTAAATCATTGCGCCCTCGCCAAAGACGTGCGGCCTCATTCACTGCACACCTCCTGTCAGATATTTGTTGCTACTGCAACGGCCCTTCGTCACTGCGCATATCTTCACCACTGCACAATTCTTGTCTAGACCTAGGTGAAGGCACAGGTATTCAATACGCATGTCCCTCGAACAATTCACAAGCATGGCGCCTGGACGTGTTCACTGTCGGCCAATTAGGTAAGAAGCCCACTTAATTCACCTTTTGTGAGACTTAGGTCCATCTTTAACGGTTATCCCAAGAGGTTCATATCTTGCTACCTCTTTACCCCCACAGCCCTTTGATTCATACGGCAGTGGATGTGACTCATCTACATTCTTGCATTCAGAAACACACTCAACCTACCCCTGATGGTTCTACAATGAGGTAGTTTTTCATTATTGACAAGGTAATCATCCAGCACTTGGTCTGGTCCAACTTTTATTCTTTTAAATTCCATGCAGTTCCTTGATTCCTGCCCTATCATGAATTCCACAGAATCCAACCCCTTTTGGATCGACCAATCGAAGCACTCATCAGATCTTTGATGGTTACTACTACTGGTAGGATTTCACAATCAGCGGTCAATCCTTTCATGCTATGCAACACATCGTGCTTATGACTAATTTCTTTCATAGGTTGTCCTACCTCGTCCTGAAGAAGACCCGACATGACTTCAATTGATTCATGCACTTTCTTGGGTCGAAACGTCAACGTGTCTACACAATCTTTCCCCATTCTCTACACTCCATATAATAGCAGAATCCTGTATGGATTGGAGATTCAATGACATAGGGATTGATGTCTACTGAATGAACATTTTATATACATTTTGTACAGCACGGTATATATGCTATTCACCCAAAGCTCTATGTCACTTCTAGATTACCGTATCACTGATTAGTTTTTTGTTTGCGCTGCCTTTTTTTAAAACAAAATTGTTTTTTGTGACAGCCTGACCAAGATATAACGCTAATTGTATATCAGGAAAATGAATTAATTTATGAATACAATTGATATTGATTACATCAGTTTAGGTGTGTTTAACTTTTTTCTTTTTATTTCTAGATGCTGTTTAAGGAATTATCTAACTCCCGACAGAACCCACCTTACCTTTGATTTCAGACACCCAGGTTCTGAGGGTCACTGGGTAACCCCATTTTACTTAATGAGCAGAGGGTAGAGCAGGGAATGCATGATTTTAATGATAGTCCAGTGAAACCCAGAAACTACTCACCTGAACTGGCCCCAGATCGTCAAATATTGTATCACGGGAGAGACCATCAACTCAACTGGGTGGGCTCCCAGTGAAGTGTGACAACAATGCACCAATTCACCATAGCCAAATTCAATCTTGAGGGTGTAGAAAGACTTAATATATCCTCCCCTTAACAATTGATCTACTTGCCTCAGACCACCCCTGTACCAGGTTATTCAAAAGATTGGTTTGCCAGCAATCTGTATTGCAGTTTTATACCATATAAGTGTTGTTTTAATGAGAAACAGAGAGACCTCCATTCACTTGTGGGCGAGCTGCCATGTTGCTATGGTAGCATCCAGAGTCAGGTTTCTGACCATCACCAGATTGGTAGTGGGCAAGTAGTCGGGCAATGACAAATTTGAGTACTCAAACAGATCCTTCTCATCCTGGGTTTGTGGCCGCTTCAGATATACGATCCAATATCTGTGTCAATCTGAATAATTAAGCGGTAAGGTACTTGTAGAGGTAACATGCCAAAAATGTAGTTAATTCTGTGTGCTGTCATCATTTTAGTTGCGTGTCTAACCTCCACAAGGACAGGTTCAAGGACAACTACTTTGAAAAGTCCTGTTTGGTGCAAGCCGTTAGGAGAAGAAGGTTGTCTTCAATGATGCGTGTAAGACCTCTGTAAGTACGAACACCTAGATAGTGAAGTGCTTCAGATACCCACTTCATGTTATAGCAAAGCAGGCTGGCATTAGTAGTAATTATAGACATGAGGAGGGCCTCACACATACTCAAGTTAATGTATGAAAAGCTTTTTATAATGGACATGACTACATGGATTGAAGTCCTGGATTAGATAGCAGGAACAAAATGTCATCTGTTTATAGTAATGCCTTAACAACCCCCTGTCCCAGTAGAGATTTCGTGGATATCTCAGAAGTAACAAATCGCCACTGACAATGGCTCCAAGATTAGCATAAATGGAAGCCAAGATAGGGGGCATCCCTGCCATCTCCCAGGTCATGTGTTAATGGGATTTATCAAAAGCCCCCTCAATTAATGTCTGCCATGGGATAGTCATACAGAAGACGTACCTTACCTAGAAATTCTTACCTAACCCCATCCTGGATAGGACTTGAAAATATGTGGCCATTCGACTTGATCAAACAGCTTTTCTGCATCAAATAAAAGGAATGAAACCTCCTCAGGGATATCTCTGATTTGCCACAGAACATCTGTCAGGATCGGTATATGATTACAGGAGGGAACATCCAATTTTAAAACTGACCGGCGATTTAAATACTAGTTGTGGGATCAACATGCATTGGTGAGTTGTCTGATTCTTGCCCATGATTTTTAGATCAACCTTAATCAAGGAGGTGAGTCAATAACTGGCACACATCAATGGGTCTGTATTCTCCATAGGAAAGTACTGGCAACCTTATTGTTTAAGGCTCATTGGCAGTTAGAAGTCTCTGCATCCCTGAACACCCAGTATAACTTGGTAACAATAGGGCCTTGTGTTCCAAAGTATAGAGAAATGTATAATAAGACTGAAAGCAATTTATTATATTGAGGGTATTCATCAATAAACTACCATCATCATCACATATAGCGGATATAGCCAGCTGTGATTCTCTCTGATGCAGTAGTGCTGCTTTGAGTCTCCCAGCCTTTTTCCCCTGGTTATATCACCACAGCCTAATAAAGGCTGCCTCAACTCTGTCCATTAAGAACGTGCTCACATGTAATTTGGCTGCCTCCAATTCTTTCCACTATTGTCAGATCATCTGCATAGCGAGTATCAAGATCGCAGGTTGCAGCCTCTAGCAACTGTTGTTCTGCATGATGCTGGTGTTTCACTATGACTGCATAATGCATTTGCCCTACTCTCAAGGACGCCTCACGAGTAGCAAGAGCACTCTGTGAGAAGTGACCTAACGTTCACTATCTTTGAATTAGGAGTGTATATGATGCCTGAGTTTCCTGTCTCTGGGGTATTTGTAGGTCATTGATTTCATGCACCATCTGGCTTGTGAAGGCAAAAGAAGCCCCATATCTAGTACCAAACATACCAGAGTATGATCTATGAGGTCCCTTTAGGATATCACACTGTGTCACATTTGACAATAGTCTTCATTTTAAAAGATAAGAGAGTTAAAAAATATGAGGGTTTGGCTACGCTGTGGACAAGAGAAACAGGTACATTTTCTGTCTTCTGGGAGCAATAAGTGCCAGATATCTAGCAGAGTGTGACTTCTCAACATATCTATTGTGGAGCTCTGGGCAACTCGATCTTTCTAGAACCAGGCCTGGGATAAAATTCCAACTCCCTCCCAATACACAGGCGTCTTACCAAATTCAAGCATAAATCTAGCATGTTGTATCAGAAATTGAAACTTACTCTCTTTAGGGGCATATATGAATCATCCTATTAGAAACTGGGGCAGATTTACAAGTACCCTGCGCCAGTTTTGCGTCACTTTTAACATGGGAAAAGTGACGCAAAAGTGGCACAATGGGCTTGTAAATCTGCCCCTGGATCCCTAGTTGGCAGAGGTTTGCACCCTGTCTAAGCAGGGACCACAAATCTAGTCAGGGTAAGTCAGATACAAAACCTAAATTACCCCGTGCTCACCCTCTGGCAGCTTGGCACAGAGCAGTCAGGCTTAACTTAAGAAGCAATTTGTAAAATATTTGTGCAACACTTAAATTACTCCACACCAGTTTAGTAAAGTAGAGAATATTTATCTGAGTGAAACAAGACCAGAATTACAAACATCGAATAAGTAGAAGTCGAGATATGAATTTTGAAAGATTAAATTAAAAAACAGTGCTTAGCAGTCAATAGCACTAAAAGGTTACTTGAGGTGGCTCTGGACTGGAGTAAATCCAAAGTTCAGGCTGACCGCAACAGAGGGCAGGTCGGCTGCAGGACCCAAGCAGGGTCCGCTGAAAAAGCACTTTGGATGGAGCAAGCGTTGGCATTGAGAACTCAATGCGTCGGTTCTGATTCATGCATTTGAGACGATGCATCAAATTCGAAACTCCCATTCGGGTCCTGCATTGTTATTGAGCCTCTTACGATGCAGGTGCTGCTTCATCATTGTGCCTGTCAGCAATATCAAAGGATGAGCGCTGTGTTGTCATCGAACCTCGCAGTTGGGACCTTGGATCGGCACTGTGTCATCATCAAACCTCGAAGTCTGGTCCTGCGTCGTAGTCGAGCCAAACAGTTATGTTGGATCGGCTCTGGGGCGCCTTCATAGGGCACTGCATCTGGTCTGATTGGCACAAAGTCAACACAGCGTGGTTTCTGGCAGGAAAACAGTTGCAAAACCCTGTTTTAAGGCCCAGGACTAGATTGGCACCTCTTTGCAGTGTAGGACTCACAGTTGGCAGAGTTCAGCAGCTTGAGCAGGATTGAAGGAAGTCTTTGATGACCCTGAACATTTCAATAACAGGTTTAAAGTCAGCAATCCCTTGGAGAACCAGGGTGCAAGATTGAAGAGAGCAGGTCCAGTCCTTCTCACTCCCAGGCAAGAAGCAGCAGACCAACACAGCAGAGCATGTAGCAAAGTGGCAGTCCCTCCTACAGCACAGCACTCAGTAGGCAGCAGGCCAACACACCAAAGCAGTTAGTAAAGTGGCAGTCTCTCCTGCATCACAGCAGCTCTTCTTCCTGGCAGAACGTCCTTTATTCCAGCAAAATTCTGACTTGGGGGTGTCAGGGATCCAGTACATACACCCAGTTGTGCCGTTGATGTGGGCGAGTTCACAAGGCCCTGGCTTTCTTGCCTTGGCTCCAGACTCACTACCGGGTGTAGGCAGCTCTTTGTATG
The DNA here is from genome assembly GCF_964261635.1 of Lissotriton helveticus. NCBI lineage: Eukaryota > Metazoa > Chordata > Amphibia > Caudata > Salamandridae > Lissotriton > Lissotriton helveticus. The sequence goes on from NC_136063.1 coordinate 376,106,574, forward strand.
GGGACAGGCACAGCCTTATTCAGGTGCAAGTGTCAGTTCCTCCCTCCCAATCTACCTAAGGAAGGCCCATCAGGCCGGTGATGGACCACCAAGACACCAGGATTCAAATGTCACCCCCCCCGCTCCCTTTGTGTTACTGTCTAGAGTAGTGATCTTCAAACTTTTTTAATATTGCAGCCCCCATGTAAAAAGCAATAATGGGGCCCCACCTCAAAATTGTTTACAATTATTCTATTAAACTAGTAATGCTTAAATATGTCTAGACTTATTTAAACATTGCAGTTAAGTTATGTTACCATATTAAAAATGCAATCAAATACATGATTGCCAAACATGCTATTCTGGTTAGGCATGCCTCACTAACATATGCAAGTATCCACAGTGTGATTATTAAAAATGGGGGTGGGGAGTTTGAGGAATATTAGGAGTGTCTTACCTTTTGATACAGACTCCCAGCCCAGATATAAATGCTAAAAGATAATAATGATTGTACGTTACAGAGCAGTTGAAAACAAAGTACTCTTATCAGCATAATGCTTCTTTTGTCCACAGGTGGCGCCCCCCGGATCACTTGAGTTCCTCATTGGGGGACCCGCCCCCAGTTTGAAGACCCCTGGTCTAGAGGGAATGTACAAAGCCCATCTGTCATCCAACCCAGATGTTTATTCAGAGACAGGCTGAGGCACAGAATGGTTAAAGTAAGAAAATACCAACTTTCTAAAAGTTACATTTTTAGACATACAATTTAAAATCCGACTTCATCATAAGTTGTGATTTTAAATTGTGACTTCCAAGACACCAAACTCCAAATCTCTCTCTTGTCCCAATTGGAAATTACACTTAAAAGATGTTTTAAGGCAATATCAATGTTAACCTACGGGTGAGATTGGCCTTGCAGTAGTGAAAAACGAATTTAGCTGTTTTTCACTACCAGGAAATCTAAAAGTCCAAATTACATGTGCTACCTTTTAAATACACTGCACCCTGGCCATAGGGCTGCCTAGGGCCTACCTTAGGTTGTGACTTATATGTCATAAAAAGGAAAGGTTTGGGCCTGGGTTGAAATGGCAGTTTAAATCTGCACCCACAGGCTCTGCAGTGGCAGGCCTGAGCCATGTTTAAAGGGCTACTGACGTGGGTGGCACAATCGGTGCTACAGGTCCACTAGTAGCATTTAATTTGCAGACCCTGGGCACATATAGTGCACTTTACTAAGAGCTTATAAGTAAATTAAATATGCCAGTTGTGGCTCAGCCAATGTTACCATGTTTTAAGCAGAGAGCACATGCACTTTAGCAAATGAGATCAGAAAAAGGGGAGGAGGAAGGCAAAATGTTTTGGGGTAATTCTGCAGAAAGGGCCAGGTTACCAGATCCGACAAATAATGGTCATATACAAGATACTCAATTTAATGAAGAACCAACATCCATCCCTGATTTGAGGACTTTATGGGGGGAGGCTTCATTCCTATGAGGATCGCTGCCCTACTTTTCTTCAAGCAATTTTGGGAAGGTGAGGCATTACCCTGGGAATCCACTGTGCTGATCCTGCTAACTACAGTGCCCACCCAATTCCTCTTCAGTTTCTGTGATTCTTCTGGTGGATAAATTACTTACTTGAATGAGGGCTAAGTCAGACTGTTTCCAGTAGGTAAAGTAATATCTGACTTCATTTGATAATGTGTGCCATCCCATTTACAGTCATAGTGATTACAGATAGTGATTTTAACATTTTGGGCAAATAAAAATGGTTTACCTAAAAGAGAAGTGGCAACAAAAGCTTGTGATATGTATTTGACAAGTTAGAAAAAGAAAAGAGCAAGTGAAGAGCACATCACTTAACACTTAGGGCCTGATTATGACTTTGGCGGTGTGGGAGCGGGCCACCAATGCCCCTCTTCCAAACCGTCAAAGGCAACCACTCTCCCCCCACCAGATTGCGAGTTTTCTCACTGTCTGGCAGGCAGCCGGTGAGCCGGTCCCATGGTGATGCCTATAAGAAAGGCATAGCGATGAGAGCGTCAAAGGCTGTTTCTAAATTGCATGGACTGTGCAGTCCATGCCATGCAGGGAAAGGGATGCATGCGCACAGGCCCCCCCTACATGCATCCCAATGCACATGGCCAATTTGGGTCTCTAGAGGGCCCCCTATGTTTCCCCACTGCCAGCATTTTCATGGCGGCCTCACCACCATGAAAAGACTGGCGCTGGGAAACTCATAATATGCTTGGCGGTACTGCAGTGGAACCAACAAGCATATTGCTTCCTTAGACCACCGCATCACTGCAAGGGATAGTGGATCTCTGATGAGGTGGTTCTCTGATCGTCTGACCTGCCGTGCTCATAATACCGCAGTCAGACCCCTGGTGCGGCGGTCCTCAACCACTCCTGCACCTCTACCACGAGTTTGGGTGTCCCATGGACCGCCAAACTCATAATCAGCCCCTTAGTCTGTTGGGGCAAACCACAGCTTGTGTCAATTCAGATACTATGCATTAATGAGAAAAGCTGTGGATGCTATACTTCGTGAACATAACAGAAAGGCTTCTTTGATAACATTAGTCTACCTGGGAGTTTGGAGCGAATCAATATGGGGAGAAGGGAAAAGATAATCTAACTAATCTAATCCAATGCAGTGTAGTCTATTCTAATCTAACTTAATCAATTGAGTGAAAACATTTCCCAAGCAGTACTGCAACAGGGAAGAGACCCTTCACAGCATGTCACGAACTAACATTTGCACTGTTCAGGGAACTTCCTCTGACTTAATGAGAAGGCCGAGTTCACAAGTGGTACAGTGAGGGCACTTAGCAAAGCAAAGAGGTCTCAGAGATCCCACAGAGTTACAGGTCTTTGTTGAGACACAAAAAGACAAGAGTTTGGCCACAGATAGATTTTCACAAAGAGCAAACGCTGTCACATTTGTGACTGCATGATTTTTGCAGTTATATTACCCTCTTGGGTTGCAGGAGAGTGGATCAGGTGGCTTCATCAAACATGAAGACGCTGTGATGTACTTTGACAGCGCAAGGAGAAGGATGTAATATTAGTGGGTTTTTCAAATTTTTCAATCAAACAATAGATTTTGAAAAATCATGAACATCCCTCTCAAAAAACTTGCACAGCACTTAACTTCATTTCATGATCAGCCCATCTGACTGTCATGAGCCTTAATCAAAGGTGCAAAAAGACTGTGGCAGAGAACTATCTGCTGCAGGGAGAAGTGCAGAGTTTGAAGAGTGAGATGAGTTTGCGGGTACTGGTCAGAAAGCGCATTGAAGCTTAGCTAATCTTTGGCTGTTTTTTGGGGGGTCTAAGAACGAACTGAGTTTAGTCAGATATCTAGTTCAGTACTTTTGTGGCTCACCTACCTTTAATTTCAGCACTACCTAAACAGCAAAAAAGTGACTTTGTTCTTTGCCAAACGTATTATTAGTACATTGGAGTGTGGTATGCTGTGCTATTAATTCCCCCATTTTTGCCTTTATTGATCCTTCATCCTCTGGTCTTTTTAGGTCTCACCTACATGGGGCATGCATTGTGCTGCAAGATGTATTGCTTACAATTCAGTAGGCTTACAATCCACCCATAGCATACTATTAGTTGTGTTTTTGTGGGCAAAATATTCCATTCCGTCTGCCGAATTAGTGGAATTTTGGTGACTCTGCATTACTCTTGTAACACGGAGTTCTAATCAAATTCCGCAAATTGCTGCATGGCAGAATTTCTTGTATGTGGCTCCAGAATAGTAAGTTGGCAAGCGTGAGTGAGATTTGGCATCTGATCATCACTAGGAGAACATTCAGTGAAACTTTCGAATGTGGGCAGTCAGAAGTCTGCCGCTTGAGTAGAAGATCTACTCGAGCTGCATCAAAATCAACACAGATAACTGAGCTCTCTGGTGCACCGCTTGGTGCCATTCGCGCTGATTTTTCATCACAGGCACATTCCCTGCGCTAAATTAGAGTGCAAGTAGCACAACTTGCTTATTTCCGCCCATTGGCAGAACTCTATGGAATTGACTGAGTTTTTATGTAACTCGACTGAGTCAAATTCTGCAAGTTCTACCCACACCTAATTGCTGATCTACATAAGTCTTCCTGTTGTTTCTTGTGTTAGCTTCTCTCTGGAGCATGAACCAAGTACAGGTCTTTTTCCTCGTCTTTGTTCTTCCTCATCTGTTTGCAACGCACTATAGACCATATTTATCATTATACCTTGCTGTGCTGCACGATAGGTAAATGGCAGGAGTGTGTCGTACTTAACCCTTTATGGTACATTCCTGCCTTTTCCTAGCACTGGCACAGAATGTGCTGCTTGGGGCAAATGCAGGCATTCTTGCACCATAGAACAAGGGTGCCTGTGTTGTCAGCAGGACTGTCCTTGAGCAAGAAGGGGCACCTTTCTGCACAAAAACAATACCCTGCGTTATTTTCCTCTTTCTATGTGTGCACATAGAAAGAAGAAAAAAACGAGAAGAAATAAACAAATTTCTCCTTGCAACCCCTCACCTGGGGTGGCGTAGCACTTTTGCTCATTCACACTTCTACCACTTTTGGTGGATCTGGGAATGCGTCAAAATCCATGGGTTATGTGTGGGAAAACCCATACATCACCCATTGAATGCCTCCCTGTGGCAGAGTAACGCAATGCAGTGAATTGCACTGTGTTACATTACTTTAGATTTAAGAAACCACTTATGGCCACACAAGGTGGTCCTAAGTGGCTTGATAAATCACATCTTAAGGGTTGTGTCGCTTTTGCACCCAGTTGCATGGTGCAAAAGCAACCCAACCCTATGATAAATTGATAAATTAGGAACTTTTTTAAGTTAAATGCTTCAGTATGATTCCTGGACATGCAATGTGCTTTTCTCCTTTAACCCAGGTATATGGCTTCTTATTTATGGCACTTTCACCCTATCTGCCTTTTCTATTGATGCTTTAGTAATATTGAGACTTCACTTGGGCACTTTAAATTATGCATTGTAATTAAAAGGTGAATAATGCTTTCAAAAGATGCGCTATGTATTTGAAGAATGCTTTCAAAACATGCCCTTTTATTTTACATTGGGGTTTCTTACATTGGCTTTTCCTTTCAATTAATCAAGTTATGAGCCTACATGTATTTACACGTCTTTCCAGCAATTCCATATTATCAGTTCTTTAAAGCTTCTTATTTATGTTGCTTTCACCCTTTCTGCTATCTATACTTTATTACTCACGCCAACAACAACTGTACTATTTTATGCCATTCCACTCTATGCCATTCAACTCTAATCCCACTCCACACCTCTCCCCTATTCCACTCCACTTTACACCCCTCCACTCAACGCCACTCTATGCCACTCTGCGCCACTCTACACCACTCCAATCCATTCTATGCAACACCACTTCACTCTATTCCACACCACTCTAATTCACACCACTGTATACAATTCTACCCTATGCTACTTGACTCTATGACACTCCATGCACTCTCCATCCATTTACCCTAAGACACTCTACATCTCTCCTTTCTACTCAATATCAATCTACTCCTCATAACTCTATTGTACGCCGTTCCATTCCACTCCATTTCACACCACTCCAGTCTATGCCACTCAAGTCTACTCTATGCCAGTCCACTCTATGCCACTCTACTCTATGCCACTCCATGCCACTCTTCACTACCCCACTCTTAACCACTCCACTCCATTCTACTCTACACCACTCTACTGTATGCCATTCCACTCCATGCCAACCTAAGGCATTCTACACTGCTCTTTTCATTGCCACTCTACTCCACCCTACTCTACAACACTTCACTTTATGCCGCTCTACTCTATTGTGCACTACTCTACTTTGCACCATTCTACTGTACCCTATTCCACCCCACTCCACTCTGTCCCAATCTGTTCTACCCCACTCCACTCTGTGTCATGCCATTTCACTCTACTCCGCCCTATGCCAGTCTACTCCACACCTCTCTACTCTATGCCTCTCTACTATACACTACTCCATTCCACTCTACTCCTTGACACTCTATGCCCATATATTCTATGACAGTCAATGCCACCCCACTCTACTCAGTGCCACTCTGCACCACACTAGTCTGCCCCACTCTACTCTGTGCAACTCCCCTCTACTCCACTCCTCTAATATTTAGCCATGCTGAGTAGCTGCCCCTCTGTGATACAACATGGCTAAAAGACATTGGTTAAGCCAAAAACCCTCACATAGGTGAGACCTACTGTCTGGAATAATGCTTGTGATCCAGCGCTCTGAATGAAAAACTGTCTCACCAACCCTACCTATCACCACAATACTCACCATTAATCATGAATCATTAACTCAGGCCCATAAACCAACAGGACAATTTTTGAGCAACTGAATCATGTGACCTAATTAATCAGAACTATTCACAAACTATTCACAAATGTATATACAACTGCAGTTTACCTTTTCTCACCATGGTTTTTAAACATATATCATTTTAATTAAGTCACTTAGGCGAACGGATCAACTGATGGTAACTTGACCATGAGTAAACAAGACCAGCTTGTCTTTTCAAATCTAATTTTTATTCATTTTATTCTTCAAAGAAAGAGCATTTTCATTAATAAATCTTTATTTTATTAGCAAAGCAAGCAGCATTTTAATAAAGAATGATCAATCAGACGGACACTTTAAAGCATAATCAGAAAACATGAATATTAGTTAATAACAGTTTCCATTCCCTTAAGCTCTTTCCCTGACTATTCTCACTCCACCTAGAAAGGAAAAATCAATTAAGTCTGCTGTCCTTACATGAGCAAGAAGTCCGACAGCATGTCACGTCAATCAGGACCCGGAAAGTGAGGAGCACCCTCCTGCCCATGGGGTCAGGTTTTATACCTTTCTGTCTAGCTAAACTTTCTACAATTGTTTACTTTTCTTAGAAATGCAGGTTTTCCATTGGCTGTCTCATGTCAGTCCATATTAGATCATCACCGCTTCTTGATCAAACTCAGGCTTTTTCTTTAGCCCTATTGTCCTTTGCTTTCGCGTCATTTGGCTTCCTCAAAAGTGTTACTTTTTCTTTCGAGATACAGTCCACGACTTCCTAACCTTGGCAATGTCGCCTGATTTCCTGTCCTTGAGCCTTTCTCTCCGAGAGCACGTTCAGCACAGTTAATAGACTGCGTTTTCTGACAAGAATGTCAACGTGGTAAAAGTTTCCACTTCTGTGCAAATACAAGGCTCCACTCTGGACAAGTTTCACGACCACAGCCATTACTTTGCAGGCCTTAGGCCTCTCTCGGAAACTATTATTTAAACAAACACAAGACATCAATTAATTATAGAATTGAGACCCATTCTGTTACCCACCCCCTCTGCTAAATTAAAAACCCATTAATTTATGTTACCTAGCTGAGCACACAAAGCAGCATTTATATCTACCTTCTTCTTCAGGAACTGCTGGAACTCTTTTATGCGTTTTTATCACAAAAAGACATAACATAAGCACATAAATAAGCACATGCCATTAGGTAAACAGCCGCATTTAATACTGACAAAGACAATAGACAAGGTTAGTTTATTATTCTCTTCACGTTTGCAACACAGAGCACATATGTTAATCCCACGTGTTTTTCTGTAAAATGCATTTTAAAACTAAGTTAATTAATAATTTCATCACATGCTTGTTAATTCAGTTATACTTATTATGGAAGATTAACTTTGCAAGTTTGAACAAAATATTGTTCCTCATCTTGCTCCATCAACTCCCTCATCTGGTGATTTCAAAATCACAAAACTATACCCAAAAATTTTTGAAAGAAAATTTTCAACCCTTGAACATGTTTTGGATCTTCACAGTATTAGTATTTCTAAACTTTTGACTCAGCTGTTTGTCTGCAACTCTCATATTGAGTTCTACGAAACTCTTCTGATTCTATTTCTTTTTCCTTTTCTTTTCTAAGCTTGTAAATTCTTTTCTTTTCCCTTACATATTTCTTTCTCTTGTGTAACATGCAACTAATTTTTAACAAAAGCATCACTATGACTATGACTATTAAAGGATAAAGTTGTTTACCTATGATTGAACTACCAATCTCTTTTAACCAGTGTCTGATTGCTGCAAATCTTTTGCTCAAACGTTATGAAAAATTTTCATTTTCTAAAGGTTCTATCTCACTATGTAACTCTGTTATATTTTTGATATACATTTCTATATTCTGGCTCTTGTATGGAATATATGTACAGCAATGCTGGACATGTAAAATTCCACAAACTCCTCTTTCTTTTGCAAGCAGAATGTCTAATGCAAGACAGTTCTGCATTACCATCTTTCTAATAGCAATAAGCTCTGTATTTACTAATTGGAATCCACTAGCAGTGTCATTTGACAACCTATCAACAATTGTTGACATTTTTCTCATTTTGATTGCATTCAGGGTTATTCCTACCATGGGTATTAATGCATCATATATGTCACCCAATATTTCAGAAAAACTTTCTCTTCTGAATCTACTCAGATGATTGCTAATTTCAAATGAACCTTTTGCATTTCTATCTACATGAAAAATCTTTGGAAAAACTAAACCAATATAACAAGTCCCATACCAGTGGTCTGGGAGATTAAAATAAGCTTTATTCCCACACACAAAATAGATTCCAGGGAAAATTGGATCTTTGCCTCCTTTAAATCCCCATCCCCCTAAGATACGATAAGTATCTTCGCATTGACTAGCACCAACAAAGTAATTATCAAACTGAGTATTATCTCTTCCTATACAAAGTTTACCACTAACAGGTTTATCTATGTGAATCGCTACATTCTCATTTCTACCATTGAGCTTTTCATCTTCAATTTGACAAAACTTAGATTTGGTCTGTTTCAACATTTCATTTCGCTTGTAGATTGCCCTCCTCTCTTCGACCATGTTTAAGAATGTTTTTCCCTCCGTTCTCAATTTACATGTTAAATTATTTCTAAAAGCATACTCATAAGTAATTTCATTAGTTACTATGAAAAAATCCCTCATCTGTTTAGCATGTTTCAGTTTATTCAAGCTATTATCAACTTTTAAATTTGCAAAAATGACATCAAAGTTTGAGTAATAGTACTCTAAACGTCCTGTTTGATAAAACAAACTAGCTATTACGCTACAGATAACACCATAAGTAAGAGGAAGCATATTGTAGGTGATGCCTTCAGAAACAGAAGTAGGTAATTTCACACAAATGTAGCAATCTTTCACATCCATCACCTTAACATATTCAGATAAAAGTCTTGAAAAAGTATTACTAGAAAAATCTCCTACAGATCTATCTTGATGAATCACTGGTTTATGCTCAATTACTCTATCAGTCTTCCCCACTAAATCATGGTTATCTTGTTTAACCACAACTTTACTAGTCATGTTAGTTTTGTACATTTCTTTATCAATCCCAAAGGGAAAAATGACAGCTAGAATTAACCAAACCAAAATTATTAAGACCACACATATTGAAGACAATTTGCAACATCTTCTAAGTATCGAACATCTCGAATTGCTATTAGTAGAAGGCATCTTTACTTTGAAACAAGAGCCTTTCAAAAAAAATCAAAAATTTAAAAATTACTATAAATTTACTAAATATACACCCCTCTTTTTTACTTTTTTTTTTAAGAAACCTAATTTTCTAACAGTTTTTCTTCGACCTTATGTCTTACATCAATGTGTTTATCCAGCTAACACAATTTCTTCGACCTTGTGTCACCTAACACAGTTTCTTCAACCTTCAGAACAAAATCAATCATTATCACTTGTGTCATCTAAATCTTCTTGGCTACTACTATTCACTTCCACTACTGGTGGGATAATAATATAAGTCCACTCAGGTGACTTTTACTTTTGATTTGACTTTACCACTCTTTTTGCTCTACTACTAATCACTTCTATTTTCTTTCCTGCTTGATTTTTCTTATCTGAGTCTCCTCCCCTCTGACTTGAGACCTCATTCACCTGATCTTTTGCTATTTTGAATTATAAACCTTCATTTTCATCTGGCCAATTATCTCCTTTTCTTGATAATTTCTTCTTTGGTTCAGTAAGATTACACTCCACTCTCCAAGCTCTTTTCCTTGATCTTTTTACTTTGGAGTCATCATCACTTTCATCTGATTCGCTTTCTGTGATATCAATTCTAGATCCAGGTACTTCTTTACTCGGCAGTTTCACTCTGTTAGGAACATCATCCTTATAGCTGGTACTTGGAATTTCGTCTTCTTCTTCTTCTTCAACTACTTCCAGTCCACCAGTTTCAGAATTTTCGTTCCTTCTTCCAGAGCCTCCAATCTGCTTTTCAATACTCTCCTGATCTTGAATCACTTCTTGTTCAGACTCTTTTTCTGCTTCTTGATTCAGCAGATCTTCATCATTTTCAGAGTCTTGTATCACAATCTCTTCATTTTCTTCATTCAATGCCTCATTCGCATTTGATTCTTCCAGATGTCGATCTTCTTGTCGATCTTCAGGATCTGGATTTCTTTCAGGTTCTTCTTCAGAATCTGAATCATCTGTTGTATCACCTTCGTTAGGATTTTCAGGAGCTGGCACACAAATGGTGTGACTAGCATGAATCCATCTCTTCAATCCTCTACACTTTACTGCATTTGTTGTGACAAGTATCACCTGTCTTGCCTTCTGCCACCTGGGTACTAGGCAGTTTCTTCTTCAGTGTACTTTTGTTCTCACTCAGTCTCCTGGTAACTGATCATGAGCCTGTTCTTTCTCTTTGGTTATCACTTCAGTTCCCACCTGATGGAACACAGAAGTCACCACGTCAGATAGATTCTTGCAGTATTCCATTATGACGCTATCATTAATGCTCAATAGTTTATCAACTGGAACAAATGCTTGTCTCATGACTCTGCCCATGAGAATCTCGTGGGGGCTCAAACCTGTTTTTCTATCTGGAGTACATTAAAACAAGTGGAAGTGCATCAGTCCACTTTATTCCTGTAGCTAAACACATTTTAGCTATCCTATTTTTTATTGTGCCATTCACTTGCTCAACAACACCTGATGCTTCTGGTCTATACGCACAATGCAACTTCTATTTTATGTTCAGAGCTTCACAAATCAATTTTAACAATCTGTTTTCAAAATGTGTTCCACGATCAGTCTCGACCGTCACTGGAAATCCATACCTTGGTATGATTTCTTTCAAAAGCAATTTTGCCACAGTAACTGAATCATTGTGACGTGTTGGGAACGCTTCCACCCATCTTGAAAACAGACAGATTATCACCAAAAACATATCTCAGCTTGTTATGGGGTGGCATATTAATGAAATCCATCTGTAATCTTGTGAAAGGACCACCCTCCCGTCCTATGGTTCCCATGCTCACAACTGTTTTTCTGTTTGGATTGATCTGTTGGGAGACTAAGCACCTCTGACAAAAAGATTCTGCAATTATTCTAAATTTTGGAGTGTACCATGTCTGTCTAAACAACCTGATCATTGAATCTCTTCCAATATGTCCTGGACCATGATACATTCGAGCCATGTCAGCAATCATGCTATCTGGCATTACTGGTCTGTCATCTTTGTATACCCAAACCTCATCTTCTTCTCTTCGTCTGCAACCTGCTTTTAACCATGTGTCTTTCTCCTCATCATCTGCCTCATGTTGTAAATCTTTTACTCCTTGCCATGTCTCAACTACAGATGTTAGCATAAGAGAGTTCAAAACATGTTCATTGTCTTTTTCCCGATTAATGGACATATTATTCTTTGCACAGAATTTTGCAATTGTGTCAGCATATGCATTTACTTTTGTCATGTAATCGTCACCTTTTTTATGTGCTGTGCATTTCACAACAGCAATTTTCTCTGGTAGCTAAATACCATCAATCAGCCTTTTAATCAATTTTGCGTTTCTAATTGGAGTTTCTGCTGAGGTAAATAACCTCTTTGAGACCAGAGCTGGCCATAGTCATGGACTACGCCATATCCATACTGACTATCAGTCACTATGGTAACTTTTAGCTCTTTTGCTTTTTCACATGCACTCAATCAATTCTGCTACTTGAGCTGAACGAATTCCTTTGAGGCAAGAGGCTTCAATTACATCTGCAACTGTGCACACAGAGTATGCTGCACTCAAAACACCTTCATCTGTTCTTAAGCATGAACCATCAACAAATAGAACATAATCTGATTCAGCTAATGGGACATCTTTAATGTCCTGCCTAGGTTTTGTGCAATATTCCAATACATCTAAGCATTCATGATCAATATCATTTTCATTTCTGATTTCTGTTACAGTACCCTCAGGCAATAATGTGGAAGTATTTAAATTCACACATCTTGCAATCGATACATTATCTGATCCAAGAATAACTTTTTCATATTTTGTTAGCCTATTATTTGTCAAATGCTGTGTTTTGCTTCTAGTAAGGAGAATTTCAACTGAATGTGGTACATATACTTTTACAGGGAATCCCATAATTATCCCTTCACTTTGTTCCAAACTTACACTTGTTGCAGCTACTGCTTTTAAGCAACCTGGTAATGCTTTTGCAACAGCATCAAGCACAGCTGAGAAATATGCTATTGGCTTTCTCAGTCTTCCATGTCTTTGAATCAAAACTGATAATGCACATCCTTCTCTCTCACTGCAATATAGCTCAAATTCCTTTTCATAGTCTGGCATTCCTAATGCTGGAGCTTCACACAAACTTTTCTTTAGCTGTTCAAAAGCTTCTAACTCAGTTTCTGTTAGGGTAATCGGGTCTTTTATGTCTGCTTTTGTCAGTCTCTGCAATGGCTTTGCAATTACTGAGAATCCACTAATCCATTGATGACAATAACCTACCATTCCAAGAAACATTCTGACCTGTTTTTGTGTTTTTAGAGGTTGCATTGCCTGAATCATTTTTATTCTTTCTGTTGTCACTTATCTGATTCCTTTTGCAATTCTGTGACCAAGATATTTTACGTCTTGTTTACAAAACTGTAATTTTGCAGGAGACACTTTATGTCCCTCATCTGCCAAATGATTCAAAAGAGTAATGGTATCTGTTACACAATTATCTCTCGTTTTTGCAGCAACAAGGAGATCATCAATATACTGCACTAATGTTGATTTTCCAGGTAGATCTAGATCTTCCAAGGATTTCTTTAGCAACTGATTAAAAGTGGATGGACTCTCTCTGTACCCTTGAGGGATTCGACACCATGCTAGGATACGCTCTTGGAACCTGAACGCAAAAATTTGCTGGCTTTCTGGATGCAATGGAACAGTAAAGAATGCGTTACATAGGATGTATGACATTACAACGCATGCATTTACATCGCATGCCTTTACAACGCATTTATTACAACGCAGTCCATTACAACGCATAGTGCTTTGGGGGCTGGATAGTGAATAGTTTAATTTACTATTCCAACTCCAGTCCCCGTAGACACTAGGGAAGGTTATTGGATAGTAAATTAACCTATTCCATATCCTAGAGCGCCCCCCAGAGCAATGTGTTGTAATAGTTTTCGTTGTAATGGTTGCGTTGTAAAGGCTCTGCGATGTAAAAGTTGCGTTGTAAGTGTTGTTCACCGTTACATAAGTCTATAACTGTATACCCTTCTGCATCATGCGGAATCTGATATAAAATTACTGCTGGGTTTGGCACAACCGGGCAACATGGAACAACTATTTGATTAACCTTTCTCAGGTCTTGAACAATCTTAAAAGTCCCGTTTGGCTTTTTGATTCCCATAATCGGTGAATTACATGGACTACTTTCAATTTCCTTTAGAACACCTTGTTTTATGAATTTGTCAATTACAGGTATGACAACTTCAATAACTTCTGCTTTCATTTTATACTGAGGAATGTTTGGATAATCTGCTCCTTGTTTTACTGTGATTTTCACTGGATCCACATTTTTCATCAGACCCATTTCACTTCCAGTGAGATCCCAAATTTTAGCATTTACTGTTTCTTTTAATTCTTCAGGTAGATTATTTTTATAAAATACAGGGAATAATTTATTTTCTTCTGCTTCAACCATTAACATTGTTAGCTTGTAAAGCCCATCTTCTTCTGGAATTTGGAGCTCAATACCATCCGGTGAACAATATATTTTACAGTTCATCTTGCAAAGGATGTCCCTTCTTAACAGGTTTACAGGACTGCTGTCACAAACTACAAATCTATGCTTGTCTTTAAATTTACCAATTTCAACTTCAACTGGTTCTGTTAAATCTGTTTTAATGTGTTGGTTAGCTACACCTACTACTTGGATTGTGTCCCCAGAGAGAAACAGGTGTTCTATTTCTACTGATCTAACAGTAGAACGGGTAGCACCTGTATCCACTAGAAAAGTGATTTCTACATCATTCACTTTACCATTTACAAATGGACCAGACTGATCTACCTCAAGAGTGGCTCCAAGCACACACTCTACCTCCTCTCTCAGGCACCGTCAGAAGTAATCCTCAGAATCACTCCCTCCATTTTCTTTCAACCAATACTGTTGAGAAACATTTGGCACATTCACACTTGGCGATCTGTTTACCTGTTCACCTCCGCAGAATCCTGTTTCTGTACTGTATCTCTGCAATTTACACAGTTTGGAAGTGGCGTTGTGGTATCTGACTTTGCTGATTCACTACCTGTCGCTGTAGCTGTTTCTGCTGATTTAGCTCATTCTGCATCTGTGGATTTAATGATGCATTTTTAAAGTTTCTGGGCAGGTTCTTACATTCGCGCTTCCAGTGTCTAATTTCGCCGCAATTAAAACATGGGAGTTTCTGTTTTAACTCTTCAATATTACCCATCAATCTTGGTTTATTATAATTACCTTTAAATTTCCCTTGATTCTGATGAACATTTTTATTTTCTAAAGTTGCTATTTGTTGTTCAGCCACTTTCACCTGTGCCCACATAGCTTTTTCCTTTAGCTTCTTTTGTTTAGCATCTAATTCATCACTGCAGTATTTTGCTTTTCTCAAAATATCATCTACTGTGAGCGATTGCCAGCCAACTATTCCAGATCTTATCATTTCACCAATTTCAGGTCTTAAGCCATAAACAAATCTGTAAATGAAATGGCTCATATCCTTTTCACTCAATTTTTCATAACCACTGTATTGTTTAAATACCAGCAGTAATCTTTCATAAAATGAATGTACTGATTCTTTTGGCTCTTGGTTTGTTCTATCTATTTTGACCCAATCTACTTCTTTTGGAGGAATCTTATGTTTCAACCATACAATTACTTTTTCGTACACATTCATAACATCTGATGAAGGAGCACCTGTTACCTTATCTCGAGCAGGTTCTTCTTTAGGCCAATCTATAGAAATTTTACATTCTGTCCATAGATCTGATGGGACAACTATGTCAAAGAATCCATCAAGATCAACCCACAGTACTTTTGAGACCTTTACAAATCTGTCTACTTGTCGATACCATTCCACAGGTTTTTCTCCCAGCCGAGGAAAATCATTTGTAAACAGTAAAATATTCTGTCTTGTCCATGGGACATGCACATACCCTCCTCCTGGTATTTCTCTGATTGGAAACTCATTTGCTACTTCTCCCCTTTCTCCCCTTTCTCTTCTGTCTTCCTCTCTTTTCTTTGTCCATTTTACTCTCCATTTACTTAATTCACCCAATCTTTTTAGAAACACAATTAAATCTTTTATATGAATGATTTTTCCTGTGGTATTCACATTTTCAATGTCTTTTTCAGAGAAATCCACCCTATAATGTTTCTGCAAATTTTTCTGTCTACTCAAATCTACTTCTAATTCAGCAGCCATTTCCTCCAATTGATCATACTTAGTTTTCGTTTTCCATTGTATACTTTTACAAATAAATAATAATTCATCATCTGGATATAGCTTCAAACTGTCAGTTCCAATTGTACCAATAATTAACTCTTCCAAATCTGCTTTCAACTTAGCAACATCAAGTAATTTATTTTCTGGGGTTTGTGGGGTATTCGTTAAATCTATTTTATTCATGCTCTTTTCTGGAGTTGCAGGATCAGATTCTGCACCAAATGGAGTTTTACATGACGAACTTTGATTAAAAGTTAAATCGGGCATCATTGTTTTTTCTCGGTGAATTTCTGATAAATTTGAATAAAATTTTTCAGCCACTTTTTGAATTTCTGCATTTAATGGAACAGTCAAAGCTGAATGTCTAACTTCTCTTTGATCAAATACTGGAAGAACAGGTCCAATCGTTACTGGTACCGTTACTGCTTCCATGCTTTTAGTTAACTGCTGTATTAATTCATCTTTTGATCGGAAATATTCTGAAGTATTTGGTATTTCCTCACATCTTTCTGTTCTCATTACATTTCTTGGGATTTCATTTCTCTGATCTGGGGTCTCTGCATAATTTCTATTTTCTCCTGATATGCTAGAATTAGATCTTGTTTCTACTCTTTCTGGTGTTTTTCCATTATTCAAATGTGATCTAGGGGATGTCTCATCAATAATTTCCTTTGGAGTAGCACTTGGGGTAGCTCTTGGTGGGATTGGGACTCTTGGGGAAGACCATGTACAAACTGGTTGATAAGGTGGCGGTTTTGTAATATAAATCTCTTCTAAAACCGGATCTTCTAATTCACTTTTTTCATCATTATTATTTTTCTTTTGAGCACTCTTTTGACCAGACTCCTCAGTGACCATGATTCTTGCTGGGTACAAACCATCACACATCTGCACGTCTCCATCGACGCATTCTATCCTCATGTGTTTCCCAATTAATATCTAATCTAGTACCTCTTATTACACCTCTGTTTTCTCATTCCAATTCAAACATTCCATCCTCCCATTCAGCTAAAGCCTCAAATTGAGTAGGTCTAGGCTTTGGTACAAGATTCATCATCTTTTCTCTTAAGTTTTTCAAAACCTTAATGTTAAACTATCCATCTTCCGGCCATGCTAATACACCATCATTTTTGGTATATTCCATCCAATTCTCAATCCAAAGGCAAGTATGATAACCATATTCACCTAACATATAAGCTGCAGGTGTTTTGTACTTATGAAGTAACCTTCCACCTCGCGTTTCAATTTTCTTGTCAGGTTTAAGTTTGTTTTTCAATTTCTGAAACCATGAAAGCTTCTTTTTCTCTTTCATGTAATAATAATCCATGTTTTAAAACTGTTTCTCTTGCTTTGGTAAAGATCGTAACAAGGAAGTTGGTATTCCGCCGCACCAACCAATCCGTGCGCGAAACTCACTAACAAGCCAATCAGGTTAAGCTACGTCACCACCTTGCTCAACCAATAGAATTACTGCTTTCTGGATGAACCAATCAGCTGTCAGCTCGTCTTGGTCACGTGAACCAGCCAGTGCGCCTACTGTGACGTATGTTAGCCAATCACAGGGCGAACCCTGTGACGTACACTGCCGCTGCAGCTTATCTGTCTCTCGCTCGTTGAACTAACCCCTCCTTTACAAAATATTTTCACAGCGCCATATTTTCCAAATCTTTCAATGAAATTCAGTTAGTAACTCCACAAAAACAAACCATTTGTCTGTTTCGCTAAAATAAAGTGATAGCTTTTACAGTCACTCAAGTATTCTCTTGCGTGAAATAGACAACGCTATTTTCACAGAATATTTAGTTTCGTTGATAAAGTAAGGCTACTCTACCCTTCTAACAAGTAATAACAAACTCGTTTCTCTCTGAATGCACATATAGTAAAAATTCAAAGTTAGACTCGATCGTATATTACAAAATCATTTACACACATCCAAACGGAAAAATCCCTAACCATACATACATGAGTCTAAGTAGGACTTTAACCCACCATAGATATCCTCACTCACCAGTAAGATAGACCACGCTTTCTTACCCTTCACTCAAGCTTGGATGAATTCTACTACTCTTTTCACAGTGAGTTTTAGATCAGGACACCAGTCCCTATACCCAAAAGCTACAATTTCATAGACAATCCTCACTATATTTTCTACCTAGCACACCTAAAAATCCCTAAACTTGTGCTGTACGTCCACAACACTAGTGATACATGATAATACCACTACTTTGAAACAGAACAAATGCACTGTGCAACTTCACTTATCACACTACACATTAGCCGGCATACCAGGAATTTTCACACTGCTGGAAAAAACCTTTCAACAACTACATATAACAACCGAACAAACTTAACACGTTTTAGTCATGTATCTTATGTAATTACCATGTAGCATGTCAGTTACCATAGTAACCGTAACTCTGCTACCAAGTTATTGATCCAGCGCTCTGAATGAAAAACTGTCTCACCACCGCTACCTATCAACACAATACTCACCATTAATCATGAATCATTAACTCATTCCCATAAACCAACGAGACAATTTTTGAGCAACTGAATCATGTGACCTAATTAATCAGAACTATTCACAAACTATTTACAAATTTATATACAACTGCAGTTTACCTTTTCTCACCATGGTTTTTAAACAGATATCTTTTTTGCTAAGTCACTTAGGCGAACGGATCAACTGATGGTAACTAGACCATGAATAAACAAGACCAGCTTGTCTTTTCAAATCTAATTTTTATTAATTTTATTCTTCAAAGAAAGAGCATTTTCATTAATAAATCTTTATTTTATTAGCAAAGAAAGCAGTATTTTAATAAAGAATGATCAATCAGACTGACACTTTAAAGCATATTCAGAAAACAAGAATATTAGTTAATAACAGTTTCCATTCCCTTAAGCTCTTTCCCTGACTATTCTCACTCCACCTAGAAAGGAACAATCAATTAAGTCTGCTGTCCTTATGTGAGCAAGAAGTCCGACAGCATGTCACGTCAATCAGGACCCGGAAAGTGAGGAGCACCCTCCTGCCCATGGGATCAGGTTTTATACCTTTCTGTCTAGCTAAACTTTCTACAATTGTATACTTTTCTTAGAAATGCAGGTTTTCCATTGGCTGTCTTATGTCAGTCCATATTAGATCATCACCGCTTCTTGATCAAACTCAGGCTTTTTCTTTAGCCCTATTGTCCTTTGCTTTCGCGTCATTTGGCTTCCTCAAAAGTGTTACTTTTTCTTTCGAGATACAGTCCACGACTTCCTAACCTTGGCAATGTCGCCTGATTTCCTGTCCTTGAGCCTTTCTCTCCGAGAGCACGTTCAGCACAGTTAATAGACTGCGTTTTCTGACAAGAATGTCAACGTGGTAAAAGTTTCCACTTCTGGGCAAATACAAGGCTCAACTCTGGACAAGTTTCACGACCACAGCCATTACTTTGCAGGCCTTAGGCCTCGCTCGGAAACTATTATTTAAACAAACACGAGACATCAATTAATTATAGAATTGAGACCCATTCTGTTACCCACCCCCTCCGCTAAATTAAAAACCCATTAATTTATGTTAGCTAGCTGAGCGCACTAAGCAGCATTTATATCTACCTTCTTCTTCAGGAACTGCTGGAACTCTTTTATGCGTTTTTATCACAAAAAGACATTACCTAAGCACATAAATAAGCACATGCTATTAGTTAAACAGCCGCATTTAATACTGACAAAGACAATAGACAAGGTTAGTTTATTATTCTCTTCACGTTTGCAACACAGAGCACATATGTTAATCCCACGTGTTTTTCTGTAAAATGCATTTTAAATCTAAGTTAATTAATAATTTCATCACATGCTTGTTAATTCAGTTATACTTATTATGGAAGATTAACTTTGCAAGTTTGAACAAAATATTGTTCATCACCTTGCTCCATCACTTGTTTTAGCCTTAGTAGCTATTTATTCAGTCATCCAGCCATTTTCATATTATAATTGCTGTAAGATAATATAGTAACAAGGTGCAAAGCAAATAAGGGCGCACATCAATGTTATTTTAGGGGCAATAAACAGCAAATATAGTATATGGGAGGTGCTTCTAGGAAAAGAGGGTTGGTTACCATCAACAACCCTGTGATGCCCTCCAAATGAAGAGCGAAAAATATAAACATAAAACTCGAGCACTCAGGTGTTTAAAAAAATCCACGCAAGCAGAACACGAGGAGTACTCTCCTTGCTGGCACTCCTCTTCAGAAAATTGACTCTGGTGATCTTTGACTTCTACAGGATTCTAGCTTTACTGGGCAAAATATACCTGATCTTGATTATGTGGAAGAATACACATACACCGATGTACCAACCTTGAAGAAGTCGAGGTGTTACTGACCCATCGATGAAACACGTGTTGGCTGATTAGCTTTTACCTGATTGTAACACCTGCCCGACGCTTGGAAAATTGCATTGGACTGTTGCTCCTTTGGGATACGAAATGGCAGGGATATTCACTACAAGCCTAGTGTGAAGACTTGGATTGTACCTCTTGGGCCTGAACTGAAAAAGTGGATTAAAGTGTACTATTACTACAAGATTACTGAATACATTATATTTGCTGTGACTAGTTCTTCACTACGTTCTGACCAAGCTTTTAGCAGATTTTTATTTTTTCAGATCAGCAATAGTGATATTAGTTTGAAATAATAAACTTCCTCTTTGGAGCATTATATTTTAGTTGATGTGCTGACATTTTCTCATGGCTCTGTTTCTTACTTGCTTACTGGTCTCCTCTCACATCCTTCCGTCTCCATCCAGTCCCTGTGCATTGGCTCAGTGCAGTTTAGTGTTGTTTACTGTTCTAGGTATGTGCACTGGTCTAGGTGGGGATATAAACACATCACCAGAGTGTCCGCACTGGGGGCATGCTCAGCAGGCGCACTGGTGCCAAGCTGTTGGTGCATTAAAGGCAAATCCATCTGGGCTCCTCTGCCCATGGCTAAGCCCGGAGGTCAGCAATGCTGCCGTAGGCATCACTTTGAATGGCATTTTCATTAACTGCTCAAACACCATGAACCCACTTTTAGAAGGACTTCAGCATAACTCATTTTCTTCCACAATATTGAGGTAGACATGAGCTTCTCCTTCTCATATTCCTCTAAGCCAGTCTCATAGCCTGCATGGAACTGCCTTCAACCATTAGATTTTGGTTCCTTCCTCGAACTCATATTTGAATGAAGCTCCCCTCTACCACGCCCATACTAGTCATTCTTCAATGATTATCAACACACGTTCCATTCCAAAGCCCTCCTTGGAACTAAACAATTTGTGAAATGATTTGATCTTTGCGGTGAATTTGCTTGCACCTGGTGTTGTAGGAGTTTGGCTGAAGCATGCACGCCTGAGTTTCATCAATTAGAGCCAACCATCTCAACAATTGTTTCATCTACCCTACAGCAAACATGCTCACTGACCATCATCTACACAGCTTTGGGACAGGACAATGACTTTCTTCAGGATTTCAACTAAATGATTATTGGTCTATGTACCGCTTAGAAAACACCCACTGTTAATAGCAATTTTAATTTGCATGTAGATATTTCAAACCACATCTACTCAAAGCAATTACTAAAGTCCATCCATGCATGTTCTTTAAATCAATTAGTTCAGCAAGCTACACGTACCGCTTGTCATATACTAGACTTAGTCTATGGTCCTCATTTGTTCAGAAGATAATTAGAAAACTTACAGATTGACTAGTCTGACCCTCATATTATTAAATTCAAATGTTTATGCCTTGGCCATAAACCTAACAAAATTTGCCATATAGTCAAGAAAATCGCCCCTAAGAGCGTTGGTTAATAGCGTAGGCATCATTTGAGCCCAATCGGTTAGTAATCCTGATCCCTCTTCCAAATTTTATTCTCATCATTCCACCATTTCTGCAATTGTGGATGGACTACATCAGAAAAGACAAAACAAGAGAAAACCGCGTCTAAAGCATGGCTCCGGTTTAATGAGAAACGAAAACAATTAAAGGAAAGAAAACTAAACTGAACTGAACGAATATGGAGATACTCATATGGCCTGGCACGGAAAACAATGTTTTAAACTTTATCTTTACAAATACAAACTGGCTATTAAGGATGCAAAGTGCTCCTTTTTTACTGTCAGGATGTGTTCATGTGCACATAAGTCTTTTTCAATCAATATCCTCAAAACTTTACAAACTGTAACCTCATCTTGAGCTTCAAATTCCTTCCTTGATTTCGATATGGTTATACATTTCTTAGACCATTTTTGCTCAGGTTCTACAATTTTCTCTCAAACTTCTTTCTCAACTGCAGGAATAGCTTACCCCTACAGGACATGTTATTTTTAGTTCCTCTTGGTATTTTTTCTGATACCTTTTAAAAAGGCACCGTAATTTCTCTTTTTTTTTTAAAGAGACCTTGAGCTAACAATGTCGTCTAACCACAGGCCTGTTATGTTGTCAGCTGTTGCAAAATGTTAGCATCAACTGAGGCTAATCAATTATGCCAGTCGCTTGAGCCCAATGATGTTTTCGTTGTTTACCATATGAGACTGGATTTCGACTTAAAACACATTAAAGAATTAACTTCATCGGCTGTAGTGGACACGTTGTGTATGGATAAGATAGACGCTTCACTGATGTTTCTGTGGTGGTCGCATCCTGTACATTTCACCAATACTGTTCCACTTGCTCCCACTTGCTCCCTCATGAATGCAAACAGCTGCATATCTCAACCACTACAACCTTTACTTGGGCTTGAAGAATTGTCTCCTTACTAGCCTTCAGGCAATACAAATGCAGACAGCAAGGATGGTGCCTTGTGCTTTTAATCACTGCCATGTACAGCTATTCTAAATAGGCTACACTGAGTAGACGTTATGTAACAGAGTCATTTAGAGTTCTCCATATTGTTCACTGCTCCCTCTATGGCAGAGGTCTTCAAACTTTTTGATGCCGAGACCCCCTTGTAAAACCTTTTTAGGCTTAAGGACCCCCTTCCAACAAAAGTTTCTAGAAACTGGTACTCCTCATCATCAACAACTATTGACAACCATAAATACGCCTGTTAGACCTCATCACATCCATCCATCCATCATTCATTCACCCAAACTTTCACACATCCATCCATCCGTCCTTCATCCATCCACCCTTTCATCCTTCCATCCATGCATCCATCCTTCATCCATCCACCCTTTCATCCTTCCATCCATGCATTCATCCTTCATCCATCCACCCTTTCATCCTTACATCCATACTTTACCCATCCACCCTTCCATCCATCCATCCATCCATCATTCATCCACCCACCTTTTCACACATCCATCCATCATTCATCCATGCAACCTTTTATCCATCCATACATCCATCCTTCATCTATCCACCCTTTCATCCTTCCATCCATACATCCATCCTTCATCTATCCACCCTTTCATCCATACATCCATTCTTCATCCATCCACCCTTTCATCCATACATCCATCCTTCATCCATCCACCCTTTCATCCTTCCATCCATACATCCATCCTTCATCCATCCACACTTTTATCCTTCATCCATCCACACTTTTATCCTTCCATCCATACATCCATCCTTCATCCATCCGCCCTTTCATCCATACATCCATCCTTCATTCACCCACCCTTTCATCCATCTATCCACCCATCATTCATCCACCCACCTTTTCACACATCCATTATGATCCATGCAACCTTTTATCCATCCATACATCCATCCTTCATCCATCTACCGTTTCATTATTCCTTCCATTCATACATACATCCTTCATCTATCCACCCTTTCATCCATCTATCCACCTATCATTCATCCACCTACCTTTTCACACATCCATCCATCCATCATTCATCCATGCAACCTTTTATCCATCCATACATCCATCCTTCATCCATCTACCGTTTCATCCTTCCTTCCTTCCATCCTTCATCCATCCATCCATCCATCTATCCTTCATCCATCTACCCATCCTTCATCCATCCACCCTTTCATCCTTACATCCATACATTCATCCTTCATCCATCCACCCTTTCATCCATCCATTCACCCATCATTCATCCACCCACCTTTTCACACATCCATCCATCATGATCCATGCAACCTTTTATCCATCCATCCATCCATCCTTCATCCATTCACCCTTTCATCCATTCATCCACCCACCTTTTCTGTGCCTCTCTCATTGGGTGGTGCGGGGGGGTGGGGGTCAGTATCTTTCTGCGTCTTCTTCCTTCTTCTTCCTCTCTCAAGGAAGGGCATCTCTGTGCCTCCCTGCTGGGGGCGGGGGGTTGACAGGCTGTAACAACATCTCACCTGAAGAACAGACTCTCAGGCACATTTCTCCCGCACAGGCGCCAGGTATGAGCGCTCGTGCTTTGTGCTTTACAGGCGGGACCCACATCTCCAGGCGCGCAGCGTCCATTGAACTCAGCCTCCTCCCCCAGCCACCCTCCCCTGCCCCCCTTCCCCTCCTCGTGTATGTGAGCCAGGCTTAAACACATTTAGGGACACACACAAAGCCGCACCCGAGTACTTCACAGTTCTTTAAAAGACCTTTTACTTGTTAATGAGGCTCAATCAGCCCGACGCCACTAAGGCAAACTAACTATCTGCGACCCCTTCCCAGGACTCCACGACCCCACTTGGGGTCGCACCCCACAGATTGAAGACCCCTGCTCTATGGGAAGATCCCTATCACTGTACTGGAAAGGTTTTACAGATTCATTGCATCTAGATATCTACGTTCTGCAACTTTTGTTTCTTTAACTACTCATCACTTTCATTGAAATCGTCTTGGTGGAAGGGCTTTTTCTGTTCAAGCCCTTTGCCTGTACAAGCCCTTTGCCTTTGGAACAAACTCCCACGTAAGGTCCAGCACATTACCAACCTTCTACAGTATGGGAAGCTCTTTAACACATGGATTTTCCACCAGTATTTCTTTGATTAAATTCATGTGTTCCTGTACTGCCTCCTCTACCTCAGTTTAACATTGTGGGATACGCAGGTGTTCTTTTTACAATATAAAAATATAAAAATTAAATCAGAAATCAAATTATAAAAGCCACATTAAGAGTGCCACAGAAGAGAATTTGTGCTCAATTCTGATAGTTAAGTCCCCTGAGTGCAGGTCTTTCTGATGTGTCTTTGGGGTGGGGTATGGTATAGTACTAGGAATGAGCTGGCAGCGCAGCAGGGCAGGCCAAGTGAAACATGCATAATTTAACAAAATCAGTGTACCTCGGCACTCTCCAACAATTATATAACAATTGTCACTAGTGTGACATAATTATAATTAAAAAACGATGTGATTACTCACAGGAAACCAGTCCATTCAAATAGACGTCTGCAAAAATGTCATTTAATATCAAGTGATAATGTTTCATTAAAATTGTAAAAAGCCAATAGCCAAAGTGCAATCCAAAACACAAACATATATTTCTTTACAAAGGTCTTGATATCGCTAGTAAATTCACGGAGGTCAATTTCATAAGGTCTCCCTGTTGGCAATGATGAAAACAGCCGACACGTGTTTCGTTACGATTGTAACTTCTTCAAGACTTTTTGTGTAAGAGATTGTAGATCCAAAGGATTTGAAATTATCTGATATGCAAGTATGAGGCTTATCATAGCCTGTATCTTCTATTACTGACAAGATATTTGATATTTGATATTTATTGGGATTTGTATAGCGCAGCTATCGCTCCGGAAGGAGCATCTTGGCGCTGAGCATGCAGAAGAACCAGCTTGGTGAAGCATAGATCAGATGGCTGCGAGAACCGATAGATCGGACAGTGGGAATATCCAGGTCTTCAGAAGTTTCCTGAAAAGGCTTTCTGTGGGAGCGTGCCTGAGGTTAAAGGGAAGGCCGTTCCATGCCTTAGCCGCCAGGAATGAAAAGGTTTTTCCACCTTTCGTTTTTAGCTTGATTCTGGGAACATTAACCAGATTGGCTCCTGATGACCTCAAGTCGCGCGATGGAGTGTAGCGCAAAAAGCGCTTAGCCAGGTAAAAAGGGCCAGTATTCCTGGTGGCTTTGAAAACCGTGACAAGGAGTTTGAAGAGGATTCTTTTGTGGAGGGGCAGCCAATGAAGAGTGTTAAGGGCTGCAGAGGCCGAGGACCTTCTTGGAAGTTTAAGTACGAGCCTGGCCGCCGCGTGTTGAACGCTTTGTAATTTCTTAAGGGTAGACTTCTTTGTTCCTGCCAAGAGGCCATTACAATAATCCAGCCGGGAAAGGATTAGAGCCACCGCGACTGATTTCCTGGCTGAGATGGGGAGAAAGTCAAAGAATTTCTTCAGTTGTCTGATGAGACTGAAACATCACCCCGCAGTGATGCGCACATGATCGTCGAAACTAAGAGACAAATCAAATTGGACACCCAGATTGCGGGCCGAGGAAACCGCACTCGGTGGAGCTTCCGAGTTTTGGGGCCACCAATCTTTTGGGGAAAAAAGGATGTCCTTACCTAGAGGTATAATTTCAGTTTTGGCACTATTGCACTTGAGGTGGTTATTGTTAAGCCAAGAAAAAACTTGGGAGAGACAGTTCTGTAATCTGAGGGCGGCATCAGGGTGTTTTTTATCTATGGTGACGACAAGCTGGGTGTCGTCAGCATAAGATGTTACGAGGATACCGTGGGATTCAATCAGTGTGAGCAGGGGGGCCATATAGATATTAAAAAAGAGTGGACTGAGTATGGATCCCTGGGGCACACCTGATGAAGTGGGTTTTTCGCCAGAGAGGAAGGGGCCTAGTGAAACTGTTTGAGATCTGTTGGATAGGAATGATGTTATCCATGTTAGTGCAGTACCCGTTACACCGATCTCGCGCATTCTGTTAATGAGGATGGCATGTGAGATGGTGTCGAATGCTACGGTTAAGTCGAGCAGGATGAGTACAGCTTGTCTCCCCTCATCCTGCAGGAACTTAATGGTGTCCGATAGCTCAATCAATGCAGTTTCAGTGGAATGGCCAGGGCGAAAACCTGATTGCTGTGGCTGCAGGATTTGATTGTTTTCTACAAAGGCTTTTAACTCCTCGTGTACTAGCTGCTCTGTAATTTTGCCTAGTGCCGGAAGTAAGGAGATAGGGCGCATATTGGATAGGTCTGTCGGGGATTTGTTTTGTTTTTTCATTAGGGGCTTGACAGTGGCCTTCTTCCATTCAGCGGGGACAATGCCTGAACTGAGGGATTCATTGACAATGGTATTGATTGAGGGGTTAACGACCTCGATGAGGTGATGGAGGATAATCGGGGGGCAGGAGTCCGTGGGGGCTCCCGATCTACAGGTCATGATAGCCTTCTGTGTTTGCAACAGGGAAACTGTTGCGAAGTTACCCAAAGAGGGTAAATTGGTGACAGCATCTTGGGTAGGAATTGAGGGGGGGGGGGAAGTCCTTATGAATGTTGTTGATTTTCTCAATGAAAAAGTCAGCTATTTGATCGCAAAGGGTTTGGGATGGAGGAATTTCAAGTGCAAGGGCCTTGGGGTGGGTGAAGGATTTGACTATATTAAAAATAGTATATTGTTTCTGCTTAGCTTCCTCTATGGCTGTGGTGAAAAACTCCTTTTTAGCTTTTTTAATGTTGGAGAGGTATTGTTTCCTCTGTTGGATGTATAGGGTTCTGGAAGTGTGATCGTAAGTCTTCCTCCACTTTCTTTCAAGAACCCTGCACATAAGATGGCTTTCGGTAAGAGCCTGAGTATACCAGGGGGCATTGGGCTTTCTTTTGCGATGGACTGATTTTTGATTGTTTGGGTTGGAATTAGCCAAGACCACTTTATCGATCCACTCATGGAAGTTTTTAGAGTCTTGCGATACGTCTCCAACGATAGTGGGAGGAGAGGTAAGAGGCTGGGGGTTCAACTTAATGCGCTCGGCCACTTTCTTCCAGTTGGTCGAGAAGGGGGTGGGGGAACACTTAATGTTCGGTTGCGATAAAGATTTTGCCTTGATGGAAAAAGGGATGAAGCAATGATCAGTCCATATTTGTGGGATCGGGGGAGATACAACTAGAGTATCTAAGTTTGTACAGATGCCGTCAAGCGTGTGGCCGGCCCGGTGCGTAGGGGGTGTGACCAATTGGGAGAGGCCAAAAATATCGAGTGATTGTTGGAAGTTTGAAGTGTGGGGGTCTGCGCAGGATTCCAAATGAAGATTAAAATCACCGAGGAGAGTGAAGGTAGGATAGTGGGTCATAAGTGATCCAAGAGTCTCGTCAAGGGAATCCAAAAATGTCGTGGCATTTCCGGGTGGGCGATAGACAAGTCCTCCTGAAAAGGAGGTGGAGGAGGTGATTTGAACCACAAAGCCTATGCCCTCACAGTCCTTGAGAAAGGCTAGATCAAATGTGTGGCACATGAAGGGTTTCTTGATGATGATAGCTATCCCCCCTCCCCTACCACAGGGTCTATCCCGCCTATGGATGGTAAAGTCGAGAGGGAGGGCGGTTGCCAAGTCAGGGTTGGACGCGTCGTTTAGCCAGGTTTCGGTGATGAAAAGGGCATCCAGGTCGTAAGAAAGTATAAGGTCATGAGTATCTTGTCCATGACATGCTAAGGATCTAGCATTGATAAGTCCGCATTTAAAGGTGATAAGCTTGTGTATTGGTGAGGGGAGTGAGTTGGAGATTACGCCAGTGAATTCCAGGGATGACCATCTACAACAGCGGCATGAAAATGGGCCCCAGAGATGATCAATGGGGCGGTGTCCCTGACAGCAATAGCTGGCCATTTTCTGGCGCACTGAGAGAAGCTCGTTAGAGTCATACCTGATGGCTGGATGGTTTTGGACAGTATGGCCCGCGCCCGGCGCAGTCCTGGCGCGGACGGGCGCAGACGGGCTTGGCTTAGGTGCGGCTTCGGCGCGCGACCGGCGCGCCCGCTGCGCCAGCCCGCTGCGCCGTCTGGCCGGCTTGCACATTTATAGGAAGGAAGGAGGGCGGGAGGACGGCGCGACTAGAGCGCTGACCTCACCTGCCTCGCTCAAGATGGCACCCACCGCCGCCGAATGTTGGTAGAAAACGGCTGGGCTAAAGGGAGAGGAATAGTAGGTGTGAAGAGTGTCAGTGTACCTAAAGTACAATTCCCCTTATGCTCACAGCCCCCAAAGGTAAAAATACGGCGGTTTTAAAAACAGTTAAGAAACGCTCCAAATATAATGCTTGTAATGCTGAGATCGAATAGCCTAAAATCGCTATTTCTATAAGTCTTCAGCAAGACTGCTATACGAACGTGACTGCGCCTTCACATACATTTCATCAATTTCAAGTTGGAGACTGGCGCAATGATGTCCTAGTTCTGTTACTCAAACGACAAGATACTTGCATATCGGATAATTTCAAATCCTTTGGATTTTGCAGAAGTCTATTTGAATGGACTGGGTTCCTGTGAGTAATCACATCGTTTTTGAATTGTATGTATGTCACACTGGTGACATTTGTTATATAATTGTTGGAGAGTGCCGGGGTACAGTGGTTTTGCACAGGAGTTCTTTGGAACATCTGTGTGGTGTCATCTGTGGTAGTGGGGTATCTTTGTTTTGTTACCATGAGGGGCACCAATATTGTCATTTCTACACCGATTAGCTGTGACAATGTATTGCTTGCAATTGATGTGCTATCCTGTTAACCATCACTACCTTCTTTGTTTATGTTCCAACATGCATAATAATAATTTCCAGCAGTAACAATGTCCACATTCTGAAATTTGATTCAAATGCACAACCGTACATTAAAGTTTTGATTTCTTCTCTTAGTTGGACGCACTCATACCCGCCCCAATGGCCATATTTATCCATGTTGCAATTCTACCATGCTGTCAAAATTTCTACATTTGCAAAAAGACTTTTAACATAGGAAATACTGGCAATTCTGATTCTTGGAAGGTTGATGTGCATACTTAAGTGGACCATAGGTGAACATAATATTTTATAAAGTGAGTCCATACTGGAGACAATCATACTCCACACTATAATAAGGATTGTGCAAGGTTTTAATTTGTGCCGTTGTTTATCTATGCCCACTACTTCCATGTTTCAGGACCAAAGACTCTTCCCATCTTGAAAATGCATTGACTCATGGCATTTTGGGCCAGCTTGCAGTAGAGCAAACAGGAACTACTCCAATAGTAGGTAGGTAAGGTCTTGGGAACTTTTACTTCATTAGTGGGGTGTGCCCAGAAGTCATTCCCACCCATTAGCTAGAGCCAGACATACATTTTGTACCTCCAAAGACACACCTCGGAACACTTTCTGGACCTGCTGTCTGTGACCTGTGAGGAACCCTCAAGGACTGGGCATGCTCCATCTTGTTACTAGGGCAAAGATGTGGACTCGAAAGGTCAATTGGCTGACCTCATGTGTGGCTACAGGAATACAGCAAGCTGCAAGAAGCCTTTTACAAGATATACACAGGTGACCAGTGGCAACGGGACCTGAACTGGACCCCACTGATTGCCTCTGCCTGACATCTTGTGAGTCTCCAAGTGGCTCCCCTGAGGGCCTGAGGAGCTTTAAAAGTGCACTTCTGTGGTGGACTGGGAGTTAAATACTACATCAGAAGTACAATCTTTGACCAGGATGAAACTAGATTGTGTATCTGACCTGCTCTCCATCACAGTCAGCCTCAGACTGCATCTAGGTACCAGTGTACCACTACCATTGACTACGGTTGATTATCATTGACACTCTGTGCTTTTTGACACTGTTTCTACATAAACCTTTAAAAATTCATATCTCCAGTTCTGCCTTCCTGAATGTTGTCATTTTGGTGTCATTTTATTTATTACATTGTACTCTATTTGTATAATTCCGTTTTTTTTAATTGTTTTGCATTTTTAGTTTACAACTGTTTTAGTACTTCAAAAATATTTCACACAAGTTTGTCTGCTGTGTACCATAGCTACCAGGGGGCTGAGGTCAGGTTGACTTAGTGACTTGGAGAGTTAATCCTGACCAGGGCTGTGATTATTCATAGAAGTGGGCAGTCGCCCACCCAAATAATTGTCCAATTTCATTCAGAACATTAATGTCATTGGTGTCTCTTAATCTACTAACTTTGACTCTTTTTGGATACTACTTTCTTAGTATGCCTGTGTCAAATGTACTGCATATTTGGCTTAACTATACATCACACAGCTCTGATTTCCTTTTATTTCAGAAAATGGGGATATAACTTATTGGCTAATAGCTAATTTATTTTTGTTTATGGTCAGTAAACTGTGAGGAATTTGGAACTTGTTCAAAGAGATTTCTGCTTAAGACTCCAGTGCAGTAAACATAAGAAGTGATGTTGTCTAACTTAGTAATGTTTTCAAACCCATCAATGCCTACCTAACACACATGAGGATATGGCATCTACATTTGCATAACTAATCGACAGCATCTGTACATGTGGCATACACACGTTGCTTCTAGAATTCTGAGGTGGCCCATTCTCAGGACGTTGACAGACTTGTGGGTGCTCATAAGTATTACCACCTCGATTGGCTTCCTTGTCACAGTCCTAACTTTTGAGGTAGTCCGCTCCAGAGAGAAGTGCCCCACTTGTGAAAAGCCTGGAAAATCTGATTTTAACCCCTCCCTTTCCTCTCCACGATACCATCCTGCGCTCCTACTATTCTCCGTTCACTGGGCTAGAATTGATAGCTCTTGTTACTCTTATTCTGTTTCATTCAGTGTGTGTGTTCACCTTTGAGTATGACCCCCAGTGGCTGAGTAGACACCACGCTGCTGTTGTGGCTGAATTCACCTGGTCTGTCGCAGTCCCAGTGCTGTTC
The DNA here is from genome assembly GCF_964261635.1 of Lissotriton helveticus. Classification (NCBI taxonomy): domain Eukaryota; kingdom Metazoa; phylum Chordata; class Amphibia; order Caudata; family Salamandridae; genus Lissotriton; species Lissotriton helveticus. The sequence continues at coordinate 376,138,172 of NC_136063.1, forward strand.
CCTGTGCACACCTTACTTCAGATGCTCTATGCAGAGGCTGGAGCTGGTGGTAGCTCCATGGGCATCAGCTCCATGGAAGGCATCACGCTCCACGCTACTCCTAGGGTGGCACATCCTGACTTCACTATGGCATTTGCTTGCAAGGCGTGAGAGTGCATGTTATTGATGGTTGTCAAGGCCAATGAAAGATGTTAGAAATGTGGAAGACAGGTTTGTGTACCTCGGAGTTTCAGCATATTCAGTCATGGAGTACACTGGGGAAAAATGCTTCTCAGAGCATGAGTATTTAGAGGCACACCATCCTGCTACTGCTATGTCTATGCCTTCCTCTGCTTGACTCCTAGGGATCTACATTCTGCTGTGAATGGGATTTTGTTGCTGATGTCCACCGGAAGCACACTGACTTGGAGCCTGTCATGTGAAGGGTTTGGTTGTCTGGTGATGTGCATGGCCTGGAGCTCGAGAATGAACCCAGGGATCATTATATGCATGGCACAGTTTAAGGTGGCATTTTTTTCAACATCTGTGGGAGAACCTTGGGTCCCCTCTGCTCTGGATGACATAGAGGAAGACTTCGTCAGATTTCATTCCAGGGAGTCAGGCTCTCTGTCTTTTTCAAAGAGTGGAATAACATTGCACTGCCTCTTCTCCTCGGTTTTTGGCTACGAAATGGCAACTGAAGGTTCTTGAGGATGAAGTATTTTCAGTCACCAAAGTGGACTTTAATGTCCAGTGGCTCATCACATTATGCCCTTGATTTGGAGAAGAACATCACAGAAAAGGTGCCCCTTGGGCAAACACATTAATATACATGCATATTCGCAACACTAGATCAGATACATCGTGACAATCAATTAGGTAGGAAATGTCAAAAGAGGCAGTGCTTACAAAATCTTTATATTTATTATACAATCTCAAAAATACTGATTACCTATGCAGACATATCTAAACCCCACCACCAGCCCTTATAAATAGCAGGCAAATTACAGGGTAAAAGAAATTATGACAAAGACTAACAGGGAGAGTCTGCATTGAGAAGATATAAAAATTGGGCTATTTCCTCATATTCCTTGACAAATGATGCCCCTGGAGATCACAAATCCGGCCCTTCAATGTTCCTGTTTGGCAACGTTTTTTTTAATTTAATTTAATTTTTATTGATTTTCATAACGTCTAATACAGTGCACAGATAAAGAGAGGCAAAGAAAAAACAGCATTTGGTACACCATTTTCAAAAGATAATGAAAAAACAACATGTGACTGTAAATGAAGGTTACATGGGAGAAAACTTAAACAGACTGACATCATTATATACAGCATGTAGCACAGATATTCACAAGGACTCGTCTTCAGGAGGGGATGGCTGAGCAATGGAACGCAAGTACACAAACAAGGGCTCCCAGATGTCATTGGGCATGGAGGACGAAGGTAGCGCCTCTGCATATAAGACTAGATTTTCTCTACAAAATACCAAATCTCTAAGCCACTGTTCTACTGTGGGGCTCAGTGCACTATCCTACACCATCGCCACTCGACGCTTGGCAATAAGCAGTGCTACTCTCGTTAGCCTGCCCGTGACATCTTTTAGGAAGGGAACAAGACCCGGTAAGCATATTTGTGGGGAACATTGCAACACAATCCCAATGATCTTTGATAACGTGGTGATCACAGCAGCCCAGTATTCCGACACACGCCTGCAGGTCCAAGCGAGGTGCCAGAAATCTGCCCCCAAAGCACTGCATCGCTTACAAGCATCAGTGTCTCTGAGACCGTATTAAAAAAGTTTATGTGGAGTGTAGTAAACCTGGTGGAGATATTTAAAGTGTATGATACTCAAGTTTCAATTAGAGGTGAGGGCGCTAGTGAGTTGGCAGCAGACTTCCCAGTCTTTCTGCCTGAGTTGTGGGTTGAGATACTCATTCCATTTGCTAAGGCTCAAATCTCATGAGAAGGGCTTGTCTTCCTTAGCAGCGCGGTAAAGTTTAGTAACTAGCTTATGTCGGGTGGGGGACAGGTCAATGTGCGCAGTGCCAGTGCCTTCGGAGGGTCTGTCGGGAATGTTTGGTAATGAATCTGCAATGCTTTTTTAGTCTATTTATGTAAAAAAAAAAAGAGCGGTGTCTGATTCTGAATATAGTCCGTGTCAGTGTTAGACAAAAAAGTGCCACAGGGAAATAGATCTTGTAGCTTGTCAATGCCAACCTGCGCCAGTGTACGTAGTGTTCCCTGTTCATGTGTTATTGATATGCTCGAGTGATAAGTCAACGGTAATAGCGGGGAGTATAATGGTAGTTTTCCCGCCTCACGATCCAATGCCTGTCAAGTGGCAATCATCAAGTTAATAGTGTTGAAGGTATTGCGGGGTGTAGGCCTATGATCATGTGTTAATAGAGAACTCAATGGGATGGGGTGTGCATCCCAGTGTTCCACAGCATCGTTCGGGACGAAAGCAAGGGAGGTGAACCAGAAGTGTGCATATTGTGAATGTGCACAAAGGTAGTAAAGATAACAATCGGGTACACTGAAACCCCCACATTTGTAATCCAGTGTGAGAGTCTTCCAGCTCACTCGCGCCTGTCAACCACCCCAGACAAGGTGAAGCAGCAGAGTGCGTAGATTTAAAAAAAAAAAGTTGTGTGAGTTGAAGCGGTATATCACCCAAAAAATATAAAAATTTGGGTAGCACTTCCATTTTGATCAATGCAATATGGTCTGCAAGGGAAAGCGGGAGTTTTACCCATCTATTCACTTGTTGTTCAAGCATCGCGGTGGCAGTCCCCTAACTCTCACGGATAACGACCTCTGGGTTCCGGTGGATCCACACACCCAAATATTTAACCGAATCCGTGGCCCACACAAGGGGAAATTCAATTTCATGTGGGAGGGTCCTCTCCGCCAGCGGCATCACAACTGACTTGGACCAGTTAAAATGGAGGCCAGAAAAACAAGTGAAGCGAACATACTCACACAGAACTGGTGCTAGGCAAGTACGGGGCTCACATATAAAAATCAGCATATCATCTACGTAAAGAGAGATGATGACCGGTCGATGTAAAACATTGTAAAACATTGAGAGCCATGTGATCATGAGATTGCCTAATAAGGCAAGCTAGGGCTTCCAGTGTCAGGGCAAATAATATCGGTGAGAGTGGGCACCCCTGTCGGGTGGCCCTAGTGATTTGTAATGGGTCAGAAGTATAGCCCTCTAACTGGACGTGCGCCCTGGGCCCTGCATATAGGAGACACACCCAATCAACAAAGAGAGGTGAAAAACCCATCCGCTGTAACACATACAAATGATAACCCCATTCTATGGAATCAAATGCCTTAGTGGTGTCAAGCATGATTGCCGCCGCCAGCAGTTCAGGTTTTAGAGTGTGAAGCATAGCAAACAATGTCCGTAAATTATGGGAGGTAGAGCGCCCTGAAATAAAACCAGATTGGTCTGGCAGGACCAATTATTGCATGAAGAGCTTATGCTTTCCATTGTCTTCTATGAGCAGTCTTGCGGGATACAGCATGGCGTAAGGTATTTTCGCTGCCGTGAGGATCTTCTTTAAGGGTTGATACCCTCTCTGTGCCTCCTGAACTGCCACCATGAAGTCAGGGTAAAAGGCAAGGTTGTTCCCCTGATGGAGCCCCACTTGCGTGCCAGCCGGAGCACAGTGTCACTGTCTCTATAATTCAAAAGGCGGGCAATGATAGGGCGCGGCGGCGCACCCGGAGATGGGCGGGCAGCCAAAGAGCGATGGGCCTGTTCCACAATCAGGACCTGGGACAACTGCTCTGCCCTGAAGATCTCACGCAGAAGATTTTCAAAGTAAGTGTCTAAAAGGCCCGTGTTCGTGGCCCATAATGCACACGTTGTTGAGAAGCGATCTAGCTTCCAAGTCTTCATTACAGGCCTGTATGACTGCCAGTATCTTTGCCATGGATGTCACTTTTGCATAACTTGTTGTAGACCATCCTCGGCGCCGAGATTCGGGCCTCCGCTTCCTCCAGGCAGTGAGCATGTTTATCCAGTTTCGCGGACATATGATCCATGCGTAAGTTCAGGTGTTCAATCTTCCCATCTATGGACTGAAGACTAGCCTGGACCGCAAGGAGGGTTTTTGTCAATGTTAGTGAGGTGATCAGCGGGAGCGGAATCCTCAGAATCGGAGGCTGCATGTTGAGAGGCCCGGCTGGTCTTGCGTGGTTCAAACATGAAACACGGCTGGCCACGTTCGGATTTACCCATGATGGTGACTCAGCCTATGATGGTCGGAGCGAGGCCAGGACAGGAAAATAAAAAAGGAAATGAGTCTCTCTTTGTCAGGTGGCACGACACAGGGATGTGATGAGATGTCGAGAGGAAGGGGGGACTGAGCAGTCTACAGCACCAGATTTTTGCAGTGGACCCGCAGATCGCCACCAATATCACCAGCCCAGCCTGCCCTCAGGAAAAATACCAGCCAGACATCATGTCGCAGATCAAAACTGGGCCTACAAAAGCGATGTAGGTGCTGCATGTGGCTGGTATAGAGGCACAGCCGCACAAGGGGGGGGGGAGAAATGCAGCAGAGACTGTTAATAAAATTGAGGCAGTAATGCTAGTCTGATCATTAGCAGGCAGTCAATGGGTCGCAGGTGGAGGCCGGACAGGGCAGCAATGTCTTCAGTACAGGAGAAGCGGCAGTAGGGGGCTTCATACCCACACAAGACCACCACCACAATGATGAGGAGGAAGGGGGGGGGGGCACAGGTGAGCTGTTAAGGTTGTGCCACAAGGCCAAATCACCACAGAAGTCACAGCGCCTCAATGCACAGGAGCTGCAGAGGCAGCCTGGAATTCAAATACATCACCAGCGTGGGGACCACAGGTCATTGCAATCTCCACTCAGCAATGGTGTTGCTGTCTGTTCAGTGCACCACACAGTGGAGCCGCGCCAGGCCAGAAACCGACGGCGTCCACAGGCACTCAGCAGGAGACCACTCCTTGCAGTAATGGACGTTACACCTCTCAGCGGGAAGGTAGGGCCACAACACTTACACCCAGGAGCCGCAAACCCGCCTCCCAGCACCAGACTGCAGGCAGCACCACAGAGACCCGGGCACCAGCCGCGATCGGAGGAGGGCAGCACAAACTCCCGAACACCCACACGGAAGGCCGCAGGGCAGAGTCCCAAGGGCGGCCCTCTCCCTCAGTGCGATTTACTCACAATAAAGGAGCCCACCTGCCCTCAGCCCTCACCACGCAGTTCCCCGGGCACAGGTCGAGTGCCGCTGGTCTGCCTACACTGACCACAGCACAAAGCCGGCGCCCCCGCAGCATACCTCAGTCCTCAATTGCAAAGGCTAATCACGGCCCGCCCTGTTGCCGCCGCAGGCTCGGAACCTCACTCTCTGTCGATCCACTGCAGATTCATCTCCGCAGTTGCTAGCAAAGATGTGCCACACGACCTCACAGCACAGTATCCACCGATATGGCCGTGATCAGAGCCAGATGGTGAAGGATAATTAAAGGATTATGGGCTCAGCCGGTGGAGCTGCTCTACAGATCGGCCATCTTGCTGTGCACCCTCTAGCGCCCCCCACCCCCAGCTTGGCGATGTTTCGGGCCCATTAGGTAATCTTCAGGACCATCATCAGGACTAAGTGAGGGTCACGCATTTCTTTGAATGAGGGTTGGAGAAACATGACAGTGTGGTGGTAATGAGAAAATTCACTTTGTGCGTTCACCACAGGGCAGGACAACAGTTTGAAAGAGCGAATAAACTGTGTAAAGTCATTGTTGTTGCTTTTTTAATTGAAGGTGAGGGATGGTTCTTCTATTCTTTTCTCTGCAGTTGCAGATAAGTAAAGCAGGTTATTGCATGTCCAGCACCTCTGTTGAGATCATGATGTCAGAGGATCGGCATGAAGCATGCTTTGTCTGCCGCTGTGTTTATTGTATGTGCTGGGACCTGTACTACCTGTACTATCTTCTCTTTAAGGAAGGACTTTCAATTGCTCTTTGACATTCTGCAGAACCGTGAATATGGTTTTCCACTGCTGCCATCGATGAAAGATAGGTGTGCTTCATTTCAAATCACTTATAATGGACGTCTACAGCAGCTGCTGCTTCTGGTGGTGCCATCTTAGGTTGGTGGCTTGCTTGGTTGCAGACATGGACACTGGAGGGGGCTGTCCACAGTCTGCAGCTTCCATTTCTTGGCCCCATGTTCTCTGGTCCTCAGTTTAAACCTATGACAAAAAAGTCAAAGGCCTAAAGATTCTGCTATTCTTTCTCCAGAATCCTTCTAGGTCACAATCCAATGAATGAGTGTGGAATTACTTTTGTCTTTCTTTTTTGTACAGCATGTGCATTGTTTTGTTTGGGTCGGCATCACTTTTATCAAGGCAATCATATGTTTTGAGTTTCATCTGTTCACTTGGGGCCATATTTATCCTAGGGTTGCATTGCTTTTGCACCACGCAATGGCATACAAAAGCGATGCAGCCCTTAAGATGCAATTTATCAAGCCGCGCAAGGCTAACATGCATGGTCCAGAGTTGCTTGATTGATCCAGAGTATAGCAAAGAAGCGCAAAACGCTGCGTTGCGTTACTCTGCCCCGGGAAATCAGTCCATGGGCAAAGTGTGTGAGTTCCCCTGCATCAACCCATGGATTAAGTCTCATTCCCATATATTTACCATCACTGGTAAACCTGGGAATGCATCAAATTGCTACGCCTTCCCAGGTGAGGCATATCGAGGAGAAATATATATATTTATGCATATTACTTCCTCTTTCTATGTGTGTTGCATTCTGCACCCCACATAGAAAGAGGATAATGCCTCTCATGATTGTTTTCATACAGGACGACACCCCTTCCTGCTCTAAAACAATCCTGTGCTGTGCGCCAGCACTAGGAAAGGACAGGAATGCCCTGTGTATAGTTAAGTACAGCACTTTCCTGCCCTTTCTCTATTATGCACCGCAAGGAAGGTGGCTTGCTGCACTGTGTGATACAATTGTAAATATGCCCCTTGCTTTATTCACCACATAACACCTGCATATTACCATATCATAGTTAGAATCCCTGAACTGTTCTTCCAGAATGTGTTTATCACTGCTTGTTTTCTCTGCCACTCTCTTGAGAACATGGAATCTAAAAGGACTCACAATCTTAATAATACAGTAAAGTTCTGCTCATGTGTCAAAAATTAGTGCATCCAGTGATGAATCGAGATCACAAGAGCAAAGTTTTAAACATGCCATAATTATAGTAAAATGTAATGTGTGTTTGTAGTAGAAACCATTAAAGTTGGGTGTTTTTTTTACAAGGTTGGGTCAAAAAGTTGGAGAATTAAAAGGTGCTGTTGAAGAAAAAAGGTACCCATTAATGGAAAATACTGTGTGCTTTTGTGGTGTACTTGTGAGTGTGCGATATAAATTGCCTTGGGTCGGTTGCTTTCTGCTGGCACTCTTGCTCCCAACCTCAAATAACACATGTTCCGAGTATTAAGGGAAGCTGCTTAGCTGAACTATAACTGTTACAAGGCTCTCCTCTGTGCCATGAACCGTGGGCCAATCTGAGGGGGAATGCTGTGGTTTTCAGATCAAGAGGTGCCATGTAAATACAGGACTTATGAGTTAGCTGAGCTGTCAGCCTTCTCCGGTGCCAGCAGAACTGCATGCCATCAAGAGATTGTGGTCGAATGCTGTTTTGAAACTGTATCACCAACACTCTGCGTCTTGCTTTTTGGTTAAATAAATATACAAGTGTACAAAAGAAAACTTTTGGCGTAAACATTCGCAAACTGTTAAATTGATGCCAAACTAGATGATGGCTTAAAACCTCTGGAGAACATAAACACGATTGTACATTTTTAGCTAAACTAGGTGAGTTCACCAGTCTGGACCAGTCTGTGTTATTATCTGATTTACATTAACATTAAGGTACATGTTGTTTACTCAGAAAGAGGTAGGGTATGGCGGGGTCCCTGTAATTCAGGATAGTGTGGTAGGTTATTGGCAGAACATGCAGGGCGGAGGGTTGGCATTTTTGGGGCACAATACAGAATGATGTGCTACATACCTCTGGGCACCTTGGTTGCACTGTAGGCTGATTTTGTAGGGGACGCGTGCTAAAACAGCTCACACACGCCATGAGGGGACGGCTTCCATACCTGTGCCACAGTCTTTTTCCCTGACTGTGTTTCCTTCAGCGCCGTGAGGGGAACGGCGGTCCGACCTTCGCCTGCATCGCTCTGCTTCTGGGCATCAAACTTCATCTCCCAGCAGGCAGAGCGTGGCGCCGGTGGAAGGCGTCATCGCAGGGCACCCGAGGACTTGAAGACTAGTGTGGCCCTCCCTCAACGCGAGATGCGCGCTAAAACAGCTCACACACGCCATGAGGGGAACGGCTTCCACACCTTTGCCACAGTCTCTTTCCCTGACTCTCTGGTTCCTTCAGCGCCGTGAGTGGAACGGCGGTCCGACCTTCGCCTGCATCGTTCTGCTTCTGGGCATCAAACTTCATCTCCCAGCAGGCAGAGCACGGCGCCGATGGAAGGCGTCATCGCAGGGCGCCCGAGGACTTGAAATCTAGTGCGGCCCTCCCGCAGCGCGGGATGCGCGCTAAAACAGCTCACACATGCCGTGAGGGGAATGGCTTCCATACCTGTGCCACAGTCTCTTTCCCTGACTCTCTGGTTCCTGCAGTGCCGTGAGGGGAACAGCAGTCCGACCTTCACCTGCATCGCTCTGCTTCTGGGCATCAAACTTCATCTCCCAGCAGGCAGAGCGCGGCGCCGGTGGAAGGCGTCATCGCAGGGCGCCCGAGGACTTGAAATCCAGCACGGCCCTCCCGCTGCGTGGGAAGCGCTAAAACAGCTCACACACACCGTGAGGGGATGAGGGGAACGGCTTCCATACCTGTGCCACAGTCTCTTTCCCTGAATCTTTGGTTCCTGCAGCACCGTGAGGGGAACGGTAGTCCGACCTTCACCTGCATCGCTCTGCTTCTGGGCATCAAACTTCATCTCCCAGCAGGCAGAGCGTGGCGCCGGTGGAAGGCGTCATCGCAGGGCGCCCGAGGACTTGAAATCCAGCACGGCCCTCCCGCAGCGCGGGTGAAGCCCGGGCAAAGGGCGGGTCTGTCCGCGCCCGTTGGAGACCGGACGAGGCCGGGCTGGGCCCCCCTCTAAACCTGCTCACACTGCAAGGGACGTCCCCTCTAAACGGAACCCAACGGGTGAGGGCAACGCTCATCTTCACAGTCACCAGGATTTGCATAAGTCATGAGGGGAATGGTGTCCTGAGGTCGGGATTATAAGACCCAGCAGAAGCTGCTCTGTGCTGCTTTTGACCCAGTATAGCACGACAGAAGGCCGTAATTGAGGGCCCTTGTCGCCCGAACGGATCCCAGTGCCGGTACTGTCAGTCCTGGAACCCACTTGATATTATCTTTGAGTTAGCGATAGGACCAAGGTGTGCTTGACTATCTGGATATTCCAGGACCTGCTGCCCATATCGATTTAATCAAACTCATAAACGTGAGGGCGATATCGTTGGTGTAATTAGAACTTACTTTTTTAGCATATGTGTACCTTAGTGTTTTTGATGTGTTTGATTGCCCAGATGAACTATTAGCTGAAATACCAACTATTTACAGTATACGTTTGCAGCATAGTCCTCATAATACTGTGGCTTGTATAGATTCATGTAATTCCCTTTTATCTTTTATTGTACACAATTTTATATTGCACTAGTCACCTTATTCTCACTAGCGAACTTGCACAGTACAAGGAAGCGGATTAAATAATCACTGATAGTTGGATATTCTACTAAAAATGAGTAGGAGGAAATTAATTCCAGGGAAAAGCGTGGTAGGAACTCTAGACGCCTTCTTAACGAGGGCTGAATCTGTTCTTAATAATGAAATTATATTAACAGAAAGCAGGCTATCATTGGAGCCCCTTACTTCGCATGGCAGGCTCTCTCTTACTCCTGCTTTTCCCAAAGCTCTGCCGAACTTAAACCAGGATATGCCGCTAAACCGATTGAGTCAATCTTCAGTTGGTGATCCTGTAACACTGAATATTTCACTTTCCTCTATGTCCATAGAGCAGGAACCCAGCCCAGTTAAATCCAAACTGAGAACTAGAGGGCAGAAAGCAAAAATGAAAACCAACCGCCCGAATAACTCACCTGCTGTAGTGAGGAAGACTCGGGGAGCCTTAAAGCCAAAAAAGCCTGTGACAAGTACAACTAGGAGAACTGAGGATGCTGTCTCCTCTGCAGGTGTTAGTAGTGAGGCCAACTCTTCTATTCTGAATCAGAACAGGGCAGGGTCACCATCCGTCAGCAGACTGGAGGGAGATTTTTGGGGTAGGCTAGAAACTATGCTGACTACCCTAATAGACCCCATAATCCAGAAAATAACTTCTGTTGAAGATAGGCTGTCTAAATTAGAGAAGCTAATGGTACATGCCCCCACAGTGAAATTAACAGCAACTTCTAATAAGCCTAAAGTCCCTGTAACTACAGAAGGTGGAAGAGCTGGGCGAGACAGAGAAGGAGAAGCCTCCAGTGTCAGGCAATCTTCCATCAGCAGGGTGCCTGATAAGAACTGTTCCACAAGTCCGAGGACCGCTAGTATAGATCCTGCAGTTCCCAGACAGCAGTCATCTATACCAACAGGGCCCCCTACCTTGCTGAGAGATAAGAGACAAGAAGATAAGACTCCTCGAGTGACAACCCTTCCTACCTTTGATCTTCCAATGGAATCCACCGCGTATGTAGTGATCCTGGGGAGTGTTCCTACTCTCCCATCAGGGAAAAGCGAAGAATATGATCAGCTCCTCAACAAAATAAACCACTGGTTCACACATAACACTACCGTTGGACCGGGGATACTGAACAATATACTTAAGGCTCGTAGGGATAACTGGATCGGGGGCTCATGTAAACAAGGGACTGGCGACAGCATTATCATAAATTTTGATAACCCCTACACTGCTGGTCGGATACTTTCTAGGGATTACAGTCTTACCCCCCTAATGGGCTTTGCAATTAAGATACTACCCTTGGGCTATTTCTATAGGCCGTTAAATAGTAGGGACAGGACAGCTGATGGCATGGGGAAACCATCATTCGGGGGTGGCCAATTAAGATCATATCCCAGCCATCACTCTATTCCCCCGGTCCAACCGTTGTTACCTCTGGATAGGCCGTTTGGTATTGACCATAGATTGGTGCTAAACAACAGATTTGACATCCTGACTGGTATGGAAGAATGTGATTGACTGTGGGACCCAGAATTTGCAGGGTCTGAGCAGGCTGCAATGTCCCAGGATCTCAGGGAGACAGTAGTAAGGTCTTCAAGGATGTCTTCTAATAACTTTTTATCCTGGAATATAGCGGGGTTTGCAGCAAAGTTACAGGATCATAGATGGGAGTTTATGTTAAACAATTTTTGGTAATAAGCCTACAGGAGATGTGGTCAATAGATTGCGACCTTTTCCTGGAAGGCTACAAGGCTTTTAATGTCCCAGCTAGGCCATCTCTGAGTGGGAGACCTAAGGGTGGATTAGTTACGTACATTTCCGTGGCTTTTAACTGCAAACTGCAGGTAATGCCCATTATACACCTAGGTATCCTGGCGATAACGGCCCGTAAGGGGGGCACGAGCTGAGGAATTGTTAATTTTTATAAATAATTTTCTTCCCCTTCTGAGTCCAGTAACTTAATTGCCCTGGGAGATGTTATAAAACAACACTTGAGTCAAAGCCAACACAGCCTCCTGGTAGCTGGTGACTTTAATATACACCCTTGTGGTGAGCCACTTACGGCTTGTATTTCTGAATTAGGTTGCCCACGTATGCATGGTTTCCACTTCGAACATTCTGTTCAAGGAGAGCTGTTAAACGCTATGATTAATGAATTAGATCTGGTGGCTACGATGTCTTTAAACGACCCGCGCACTAACTTTCCCGTGCCCACATTTAATGGACACGGTAAGGGGTCTTTTATTGATTTTATTTTAATTTCGTCCTCTATACAATCTTTAGTGAACAATTTCAAAATTACTGGGAGTGAAATTAGCGACCATAATCCCCTAACGCTCTATCTGTCAGGTCTACTGGCAGAAAAGGGTGGGGATGTACCAAATCAGGGCCTACTGCGGCCAACTGACGGTAGGCGCAGATTAAAATGGTCTCAAGTAAGCCCAGAAATATTTTATGACAAAGTTAAAATAGCATGTGTCTCTCTGTCTAACGGAGCGGTTCTCGCCAACAGAGATCTTAGATGCTTTTAAGTCTATTTCATGCAAGATGTCTGTGCTTTTATCCGCCCCAGCAAGAGGACAAGCTATGTCTGGTCCTAGATGGTTTGACTCCCACTGCTCTAAAGCAGCGAAGAGGCTGAGGTAGGCTTTGTCAACTAAACCCAGAATTCAATCTGACGTCATAAATTGTCGCAGGGAATATGAAGCCGCCCTTGCTATGCGAAAGGGAGCACTACAGGATGAAGCGTGGAGGGAGCTGCTGGAATCCAGCACCCTCAGAAATAGCTCAAAGTTCTGGAGCACTGTGAATGGACCCCTGTTTACTCAGGGAGGGGGGGGGCTTGAATCCCAAATAACTGAGGAGGAGTGGGTACTACATTTTGAAACCATGTTTGATTGTCTGCCTGGGAATAGTGACAAGGAGCCTTATGATACTCAGGTGGTAGTAAAAAAATTCGAGAGGGGTGAAATCATGGAAGGTATAACAGGTGTAACTGTTGGAAAAGCACCCGGCCTGGAAGGGATCCTTCCAGATCTCTTTAAGTCTGATCCCTCGTTCTGGGCGCCGATACTGGAGGCTGTATTTAATGCGGCAGCACAGTATGATTGTCCTCAGTCGTTGGCAACATCTACTATAGGTCCTGTTTTTAAAAAAGGCAACAAATAGTACCCATTGTTACAGACCCATCTCATTAATAGACTCAGTGGTAAAGGTGGTAGGTAGGGTCCTTCTTCAGAGATTATCATCTTGGGCAGAGGACAACATGATTTTGTCGGAAGTCCAGTATGGTTTTCGACGGGAACGGTCTACTGTAGCTCAATGCCTTAATTTATTTCTGATTTTGAGCAAGTATACTGTTGCACAAACTGGGACCATTCACCTTGCCTTCATCGATTTGTCATCGGCATTTTATTGTGTCAATAGGAATAAGCTCTGGCAGTCCATGAGGGCAATGGGAGTGGAGAACAGTGTTGTTATTTTTTGGAGGACATGCACAAGTCTACTAAAGCCAATGTCAGGTTTGCACAGGATCTGCGAGTTACGAGGGATTTTAACATTAAAAAGGGAGTCCGGCAAGGCTGTATATTGGCCCCTTTTTTATTTAACTTTTATATCAACGACCTGGATAATGCATTAAGGGCAACAGGTGTTGATTGCCCTAGTGTAGGACGGCGTGGGATTCCCGTCCTGCTATATGCGGACGATGCCGTTCTCATATCCAGGACTGCAAAGGGGCTACAAACGCTTTTATATGCTTTCTCAAGTTTTATGTCAGACAGGGATCTGGCAATTAACAATTCCAAATCATATGTCATGCAAGTGGGGTGTGTGGGCAAGAAAAACTTCCAATTTAGAGTGGGAGACTCTAAGATTCCCCGTACGAATGTGTTTTCCTACTTAGGGGTCCTTTTTGATGACAAGCTTCATTGGAGCCCTCTACTACAGAAAACAAAAGGGGACTTGGTTCGGGTGAATTCAGCAATCTTCAATTTTGCATCCAAATTAGGGAAGAAGCCCAGAGGAGCTGCTATGCTACAAGTGTACCAGGCGAAAAGCCTGGCCATAGCTTCATATGGCAGTGAAATATGAGGTTACAATGCTGGTCATACCCTCCAAGTATCAGAAAACGACTTCCTGAAACGTTTATTATGTGTTCCATGGAGCACATCCAATTTAGTTGCCCATGAGGAGATGGGGGTCCGTTATGTACATGATGTACTCTCTCTGAGACCCCTGACCTGTTGGTTAGAAAAATGGTTGAACACTAACCTCCCTCTCACCCACCTGATGATAAGAGATTGCATGGCCCTTGATAACTCGGCTTGCATTCCGTGGCTGAGCTATTTGAAGAAAAGCTTTGGAAGGCTAGGTCAGGGGGACCTTTTTACCAATCCCGAATGCATTACTAAGAGGGATGTGGAGGTAATCAAGGTAGCCTTTTTGTCAGAAAGGAACATGGAAAGGGAAGCCAAGGAGGTACAGAAACCTAGTGTGCAGACATACATTTTGCTCAAAACAACCCCTAGGGCAGAGCCATACCTCATGGGGTCTTTGTCCACACTTGAATTTTTTTTATTAACTAGGTTCTGGCTGAACCTTTTTCACCTTCTGCTTGCCAGACCCAGATGTTTTACTAGAGGCAAAGTGGCCGCTCCCTGCCGCTGTGACAGACAGTCTCCGCAGGATATGCTGCATTTTATGTTTTTATGTAAATTTTATGATTTCCCTCGTAAACGCTATTTGGTTCCTATTTGAAAAAGAATGAATTCTAGACAGGTTCGTCCTGCATTGGTGTATTTGCAATTATTGAAAGAGGACTGTTTATTTTTTATTGTGGGTTTTTTAAAAGCTATTGTCAACTCCAGGAAATACATGGATCAGTAATGAGTGTTTTCCTCAGGTTTTTAACTATTTATCAATTTGTATTGCTGTTCTGGTTGTCATCATAACACAAGCACTGTCATTAAAACTGTTTTTATGTTGTGTAACTTTTACGGTTTGAACCACAAACCAAATAACGTTTTCTTGAAATTGAACTAGTGTGACTAGGATGCAATGCAGACTTCCGTTAGTGTCCCCAGAAGGCTAGTCTCGTGCAGTTTGGCATTTTAACATCCCAAGATGCAGAAGAGTGGTTGAGTGTCACAGGAGATAGTAATGTCCAAAAGATATAGAGGTGTGTGGGTGGATGTTGTTCCTAGGATGAAGTGAAATGCAGTGGTTTTGTTCAAATTTCTATGATGAAGGGTTAGTGCCCCTAAGATGCAGTGCAGTTTGGTGTCTTGGTGGCCATAGTGGGACTGTAGTGTGGTGATTCAATTGCACCAAGTGCTACTATTTTAAGTTGTACTGTCAGATAAAGTGTCAAACGTGAATCGGATGAATTTTGAAAAATCAACTGTTCTTGTCAGTGAATATTTTTCAACTGTGTGTGGTCCTGAGATCTATCTGATATAGATGAGGAATGACTGTCAGGGTGCTATTGTCTCGTTTACGGCAGGATCTGTCCCCAAATATGTTATGCCTCCTTTGGTTTAAAATCATTTTTCGTGTGTCAAATCGTTTTTAGGTCCGGCCTTTGAGACAGTGTCAGATATCTCCAAAACAACAGTTGATGGACAGAATGCAGAACATTGTCATGCATTCACCCCAGTACGGAGATCTGGGCCTAAATCCATCGTTTTTTGCACTCCACACCACCCCAGTTCAGACATGGCCATATGCAAATCAGCCTTGAGCCTGTGCCTCATGGGAACAGTCCAGCCCGAACTGCCAAGCCATGTCTTTCCTGGACCGGAATCAAGCATCCTAGGACCGGTTTCTGGCTATCAGCCGTCTTCAGCCAGGGTGGCTTGACTCCAGTGGTGTGGAGCGTCTGAGCATACCCATCCCACTCGGGGTAACAAATGCAAAACAACAGTTGATGGACAGAATGCAGAACATTGTCATGCATTCACCCCAGTACAGAGATCTGGGCCTAAATCCATCGTTTTTTGCACTCCACACCACCCCAGTTCAGACATGGCCATATGCAAATCAGCCTTGAGCCTGTGCCTCATGGGAACAGTCCAGCCCGAACTGCCAAGCCATGTCTTTCCTGGACCGGAATCAAGCATCCTAGGGCCGGTTTCTGGCTATCAGCTGTATTCAGCCAGGATAGCTTGACTCCAGTGGTGTGGAGAGCATGGGACTCACGTCTGAGCATACCCATCCCACTCGGGGTGACAAATGCAAAACAACAGTTGATGGACAGAATGCAGAACATTGTCATACATTCACCCCAGTACAAAGATCTGGGCCTAAATCCATCGTTTTTTTGCACTCCACACCACCCCAGTTCAGACATGGCCATATGCAAATCAGCCTTGACCCTGTGCCTCATGGGAACAGTCCAGCCCGAACTGACAAGCCATGTCTTTCCTGGACCGGAATCAAGCATCCTAGGACCGGTTTCTGGCTTTCAGCCGTCTTCAGCCAGGGTGGCTTGACTCCAGTGGTGTGGAGCGTCTGAGCATACCCATCCCACTCGGGGTAACAAATGCAAAACAACAGTTGATGGACAGAATGCAGAACATTGTCATACATTCACCCCAGTACAGATATCTGGGCCTAAATCCATCGTTTTTTTGCACTCCACACCACCCCAGTTCAGACATGACCATATGCAAATCAGCCTTGACCCTGTGCCTCATGGGAACAGTCCAGCCCGAACTGCCAAGCCATGTCTTTCCTGGACCGGAATCAAGCATCCTAGGACCGGTTTCTGGCTATCAGCCGTCTTCAGCCAGGATGGCTTGACTCCAGTGGTGTGGAGAGCATTGGACTCACGTCTGAGCATACCCATCCCACTCGGGGTGACAAATGCAAAACAACAGTTGATGGACAGAATGCAGAACATTGTCATGCATTCACCCCAGTACAGAGATCTGGGCCTAAATCCATCGTTTTTTGCACTCCACACCACCCCAGTTCAGACATGGCCATATGCAAATCAGCCTTGACCCTGTGCCTCATGGGAACAGTCCAGCCCGAACTGCCAAGCCATGTCTTTCCTGGACCGGAATCAAGCATCCTAGGACCGGTTTCTGGCTATCAGCCGTCTTCAGCCAGGGTGGCTTGACTCCAGTGGTGTGGAGCGTCTGAGCATACCCATCCCACTTGCGGTGACAAATGCAAAACAACAGTTGATGGACAGAATGCAGAACATTGTCATACATTCACCCCAGTACAGAGATCTGGGCCTAAATCCATCGTTTTTTTGCACTCCACACCACCCCAGTTCAGACATGACCATATGCAAATCAGCCTTGACCCTGTGCCTAATGGGAACAGTCCAGCCCGAACTGCCAAGCACTGTCTTTCCTGGACCGGAATCAAGCATCCTAGGACCGGTTTCTGGCTATCAGCCGTCTTCAGCCAGGATGGCTTGACTCCAGTGGTGTGGAGAGCATTGGACTCACGTCTGAGCATACCCATCCCACTCTGGGTGACAAATGCAAAACAACAGTTGATGGACAGAATGTAGAACATTGTCATGCATTCACCCCAGTACAGAGATCTGGGCCTAAATCCATCGTTTTTTGCACTCCACACCACCCCAGTTCAGACATGGCCATATGCAAATCAGCCTTGACCCTGTGCCTCATGGGAACAGTCCAGCCCGTACTGCCAAGCCATGTCTTTCCTGGACCGGAATCAAGCATCCTAGGACCGGTTTCTGGCTATCAGCCGTCTTCAGCCAGGGTGGCTTGACTCCAGTGGTGTGGAGCGTCTGAGCATACCCATCCCACTTGGGGTGACAAATGCAAAACAACAGTTGATGGACAGAATGCAGAACATTGTCATACATTCACCCCGGTACAGAGATCTGGGCCTAAATCCATCGTTTTTTTGCACTCCACACCACCCCAGTTCAGACATGGCCATATGCAAATCAGCCTTGACCCTGTGCCTCATGGGAACAGTCCAGCCCGAACTGCCAAGCCATGTCTTTCCTGGACCGGAATCAAGCATCCTAGGACCGGTTTCTGGCTATCAGCCGTCTTCAGCCAGGGTGGCTTGACTCCAGTGGTGTGGAGCGTCTGAGCATACCCATCCCACTCGGGGTAACAAATGCAAAACAACAGTTGATGGACAGAATGCAGAACATTGTCATACATTCACCCCAGTACAGAGATCTGGGCCTAAATCCATCGTTTTTTTGCACTCCACACCACCCCAGTTCAGACATGACCATATGCAAATCAGCCTTGACCCTGTGCCTCATGGGAACAGTCCATCCCGAACTGCCAAGCCATGTCTTTCCTGGACCGGAATCAAGCATCCTAGGACCGGTTTCTGGCTATCAGCCGTCTTCAGCCAGGATGGCTTGACTCCAGTGGTGTGGAGAGCATTGGACTCACGTCTGAGCATACCCATCCCACTCGGGGTGACAAATGCAAAACAACAGTTGATGGACAGAATGCAGAACATTGTCATGCATTCACCCCAGTACAGAGATCTGGGCCTAAATCCATCGTTTTTTGCACTCCACACCACCCCAGTTCAGACATGGCCATATGCAAATCAGCCTTGACCCTGTGCCTCATGGGAACAGTCCAGCCCGAACTGCCAAGCCATGTCTTTCCTGGACCGGAATCAAGCATCCTAGGACCGGTTTCTGGCTATCAGCCGTCTTCAGCCAGGGTGGCTTGACTCCAGTGGTGTGGAGCGTCTGAGCATACCCATCCCACTTGGGGTGACAAATGCAAAACAACAGTTGATGGACAGAATGCAGAACATTGTCATACATTCACCCCAGTACAGAGATCTGGGCCTAAATCCATCGTTTTTTTGCACTCCACACCACCCCAGTTCAGACATGGCCATATGCAAATCAGCCTTGACCCTGTGCCTCATGGGAACAGTCCAGCCCGAACTGCCAAGCACTGTCTTTCCTGGACCGGAATCAAGCATCCTAGGACCGGTTTCTGGCTATCAGCCATCTTCAGCCCGGATGGCTTGACTCCAGTGGTGTGGTGAGCATGGGACTCACGTCTGAGCATACCCATCCCTCTCGGGGTGACAAATGCAAAACAAGAGTTAATGGACAGAATGCAGAACATTGTCATACATTCACCCCAGTACAGAGATCTGGGCCTACATCCATCGTTTTTTTTGCACTCCACACCACCCCAGTTCAGACATGGCCATATGCAAATCAGCCTTGACCCTGTGCCTCATGGGAACAGTCCAGCCCGAACTGCCAAGCCATGTCTTTCCTGGACCGGAAACAAGCACCCTAGGACCGGTTTCTGGCTTTCAGCCGTCTTGGATGCTTGTTTCCAGTCCAGGGAGAACCTGGCTTGGCAGTTCGGGCTGGACTGTTCCCATAGGGCACAGGGTCAAGACTGATTTGCATATGGCTGGGTTCAAACTGGAATGGCATGGTGAGCAAAAAAACGATGGATTTAGGCCCAGATCTCTGTACTGGGGTGAATGTATGACATTGTTCTGCATTTTGTCCATCACCTGTTGTTTTTGCAGTGTCGGATATCTCACCATCTAATGCTTTCCCACAAAATCTTACATACTGTGTGTAGAAAGAGAGGCTTTTGGTCAGCGAGCTTCATCCATTGGTCTGTTAAACTGTCATTCACTTTCTGTGTCCGCCCACCACAGCATACAGCATGGGGAAATGAGTTTGTCCACTTTTCCCATTAGCTCCCTACACTTTGAGTGACTGCACAAAGTCTGTGCACAATGTTGATATCTCACTATAAATAGTCGATTTCTCTTTAACAACAAATCTGGTTCAAAGTGTGTTTTTATGTAATTGTTTTTATATGAACTCTGAATCCAGATTATTTATGTATTTACTTTCTGTGTGGAGATGCTCGCAATACAAAATAGAAAAATAATAAACACTGCACTCGTTCACCAGACCTACTGGCTCTGGTAATGTGTGCTATACATGAGCATATGCTTTAAGTTTTTCTGCATTATATAACAACGATTTGAACAAGATTTTGTTTTTACTTCCAATGTTAAAAACCTAACACCATTAGATGCTGCAGGCTGGCTTTGCTGGCACTATTATTATCACCGCGGTCTCCTTCTGAATACCAGGCAGTTGGGACATTTCAATAGACATCAATGCATACAGGAACGTGAGAGAGCGCAAACTGACCTAAATGTATGAGTGCATCACACTTACCTGTAGTAAGCACAAATCATGAGGAGAAATGCCATGAGTGCTAGTAGTATCTGCAATTATATTCTGAATGTATAGCTAATGTAGAGATTTAAGTAGAAATGGAACTAATACAGAAATGTGTGACACTATATGATTTTATTAGATGTGATTATTCCTGAATCTATGTCGTGTAGCTGCTAAAATGTAAGATGGCATGTGGTTAAACGCAGAATGTGGTAGGCCTCAGGGCCAGAGCTAGAAGGTGTTTTTTTTCACGACATAGATTGAACTAATGTTTTGGTCATTGCATTAATGGGCCATGATTTATAGATGTGTTTACTGAATAATATAATAAGAGTATTAACATGCTTTAATTAATGAAGAAGTTGAATGCTATAATTATTATGAGAAATGCTGTAGGCCTGAAATGTTTTAACATTGATTTACACGTACATGTCTGGGCCGAGAAATGTTGCGAACCTTTTTGGAAGTCTATGAGAGTTGGGTTCTTGGCTGCAGATGTCTGTCTGCAAGGGAGAAGGGAGGATCCGATTATAAATAATATGAATAGAGGTCTGTTCAGTAGACGGCCCAGACATGGAGGAGGGTTCTGGAATGTTTAAGGGGTATCAGCGGGCCGGAGAAGAGTCTGAGAAGCAAGGTCAACTCCAACGTATGAGGCCCAATACAAAGCAGCATGGAAAAAGCCAGAAGTTACACCACGTGAGGGGCGTCTCATGAGGGGCGTCTCAAATGTTGTTGACTGTTTTGTATTAGGGACAGCACCCCTGGGTGGAGTTAGAGCAGATGCCTGAGGATCCTTTAGAGAGCGGATGGGTAGGCAGAGAGGGGTCATGACTGGAGAACTATAGGTTTTCACCAAGAGACTAAGAGTGAGTGACTTCCCTTGGGGGTCATTCACGGCTGACACCTTTGTTAGGTTGAGACTGGGTTAAGTAGGGATACCATCTAGAGCAGGGTAGGGACAGCCTAACCTGTGTGTTTTCCTCCAACTTAAATGAAGGAGAGATCTCAATATGCGTCAATGCTGATAGCTTTATTATTCTTAGAACTTGTGCTGGTAATTTCCGTTGCTCGTCTGAGGGCTTTCAGAGAGCACATGTATGTAGTTGGACCTGTGTATCTCGTGAATCTCATTCTGAGATGTCTGTATTTGCAGCTTATCATATCCTTACAATAAACTTTTGAAAGCTAGAAGTTGTTTGTGATCTTTTGGAGCGGGGTCCTTTATTGGGTGTACTAACTTGGTAGCAGAGGCACTTTCTTCCTTCAATGACAGGCAACAAAGGTTCAGTCGACCAGATCGGGGTTTAGATCAATAGTAATAAGGTATCGATCAAAATCTCGCCCTTCCAGTTGGTAGCTATAGAGGATGGTTGCCTTCTTGAGGACGGTGACCTAGGCCAGGTTAGCTTACCCCAAGGCCCCTAGAGATCGATGATCGGAAGAACCGCCCGCCGAAGAAGATCCGGATGACGTGAGACAGAAAAAGCAGCAGTATCGGTCGAGAGTGAGTATAAAGGGTCATGCGTGTTAGATTGCGGTGTTTTTGTATTGTATCTATGTTGTAATGTCTGGCGGAGTTGAATGTCTGTAGAGTGACTGTGGAACAGGTTGTGAGCGCGCGCAACCGGTGGAAATCTTAAGTTCAAGGAGAGCTTAAGTGGTTCGGGTGTATCGGACACCCAGAGTAATTGTCAAATAGTGTGAAGGGGGTCATGAGGTACCATTGATCACCCGAAAGACCGAGATAGGGGGAACGTAAGAGTGAGTGCGTGAGTAACGGACGCTGGTCGGAGGTTACTGTGTGTGTAAGCAACCTATCAGAGAGACGATAGACATTTCGTCAGTTGTGTTGACAATTACATATAGACTGTGGACGTACAGTCGAGGGAAGTGACCGCTTGGTCGGAAGTAGTCATTTTTCGGTGTATGAATGGGACGCATGCATGACCGGGAGACGAGTTGAGAAAAGAGGGGTGCTGCTGCGAAGCGGAGAAAAGTGACGTCAGGAAGTGTCGCGCAGTGATTGGCTGACCGGAGAAAGACCGTGCTGTGATAGGCCAGCTAGCAAAGACGTCAGAAAGTGGCGAGCTGGGATTGGCCGACCGGAGAAAGACCGCGCTGCGATAGGCCAAGTTAGCAAAGCCGCGACAGGATTGGTGGATTGTCATCAGGAAGTAAACAGAGTAGCGAGGCTGGATATTGTGCGCATAATTATGAAGTGTTTTAAATGGCTGAGAGCGGCGTTTAAAAAAGAGAAGCGGGGATCGGATGAAGGGGAAGAAGCCCCGCCGGAGGGTACGCCGGCTCGTTACATGGCAGTGAATGTTGGGCTGCATACGATCCTTTGGATATCAGAGTGGAGTAAGATTACGGAAGGAAATGAGGAACTGACGTTCCCGAAGTACGGGACGTTCAGATTAGAGGTGTTACATCGATTAAAATCAGTCATGACCTCAATGAGACCCTTGCCTAGACCGACCCAGTTTGAAGCCCTTGATGCATGGATTAGGGCAGCGCATGAAAAAAATATGAACAGACGACAAGAAAGGGTGAAACGATCGGTAAGGGCAGTGCAGGATGCCAGGTGGGATGCGGATGCTAAAAGATGGAGAGTGCATAACATGGAAGTAAATAAACTGTACCCAGTGTTAGAGGTGCCCGGAAATAAAAGCCCCCTAGAAGAAGATGATGAGAGCGAAACAGAGGACAGCCTGATAAACAGATTATTGACAGACAGGCCACCCCCGTATAATAGAGCAGGGGGAGAGGTCGAGCATAGTGAAAGAGAAAAGGGGGGCAATGCAGGAGAGCATGGACCGCTTCCCAGTTCAGAGTGGGATCCTGAGGCAAAGAAAGAGCTGTCCCAGCCTAGTCAGGTGCAACAGGTAGTCGGGAGGTTTGTGGTACAAAGAGCGCCGGAAACGGAGTGCGCCACATCCTACGGATTACCAGCTGCACTACAGGTACCTGTTACCATAGGTCCTATAGTATCGATATATGACCCAGAGAGAGCAAGAGGGGAAGAACGGGTACGGAAGGACGGAGAAAGAGCAGAGACGGCAAGGAGGAACGATACGATCAATTCCCCAAGTCAGATGCCGATACCCAGAGAGTGGAGCACCCCGATGCACACAGCAGGGGATCCAGGAGGGGATCCTGGGGGCCCTAGATGGCCAGTGGATCTGAGGGGATCTGGACGAAAATCCTTTCAAGAGCTAAATGAGTACATGAAGAAGTGGGATGAGGCAGTGGAGGCTCACAAGAGCATCATAGCTGCAGAAGCTGAAAGGGAAAGTCAGGACAGCAGAGCTCGGACTCACTGCGGGGCTGGGGAGAGCAGCCCGGAGTGGGACTGGAGAGAGAGAGATAGTAGGGGAGTCACCCATTGGGCCCGGAGTGGAGATAGAACGGACCTGGAAAACGGGGGCCCCGGGAGTGGAGGGGTGGCGCGCCCAATACTCAGTGAAGGGGAGAGGAGAACGCAAGAGTACAGAAACAGCTTTAAGTGTACCCACTGTGTGCCCGGCACCAGAGAACTGAATGGGAGTTGTGAGAGGTCGCACCATAGTCCCTGTGATGACGGAAACGAGCGCAGCCCAGGGAATATGGGGAACCAGGAAGGATCGTATCGGATACTGAGCGATACCAGGCAAAGGGAGAGTAGCGACCAGAGGGAAAATAACAGAGAGGCGTACGGTGAAAGGAGAGAAGCAGGAGAGAGTGGGGGTAACAGGCCCGTGTTCCATCACCTTCCAAGATCGGATGGCCGAGCATGGGACCTGGAGAGATGGGAGCAAGGGAGAGCACTCATTAACTCTCCCGAGCCCAAACGTAGAGCTCGGAGTTGGGATGGTAGGGAGACCAGTGAGCCCCCTTCGAAAGACGTATTGCGAGCTGAGATAAAAGCTAAGAGACTCGATGTCGCCAGCTTAAGGTCAGACCTGGATGACATGGTAGATGGTACCCTGCCTTTAGAAAGAATGGAAATGTATGAGCAGGATGAAATACTGTATATGGCAAAGGACATCACTCGAAAAGCGAGAGCAATCCATGAGAAGTTAGTCGAACTAGCAGGCAAATATATGGTGGACCTGTCAAGAACCAAAGCATTACAGGGTAACCACAGGCTACATTATACAGATCGAGACCTAGATGAGAGGAGAACGATCGGGCTGAAAACGCACATAAGGGAACTGATCACTGGAATAAGGACATGGAGGGCACTAGATAAGTGGGAAGAGAGGTGGTCCAAGAAAGGGACCGTCAGGAGAAGCACGCTTGGTACGACACCAGGAAGGCTGCAGGGAATAGAAGCATACCCTTTGCGTGAGGTCGCAAATGGGAATTATGTACATGTCCCTTGGAGTAGGGGAGATTTAGCTGCTTTTACCACCTCCTTCCCCAAATTGCGGGAAAGCCCAGTGGAGTGGTACAAGCAAGTTGAGAGATTTGTAAAAATCTCAAAGGTCCTATGGATAGATCTGAACACGCTGTTTGACATTGTAGTACCAGGAGATCTGTGGACAGCATGCAAAGTTAGCGCTGAGTGGCCCACAACGGAGCCGGAGAGAGATGCTAAGACTAATGGGCCGTCCGAGATTGTGATGGCAAAATTCGAGAGAGTGATGACTTGGCTGAAAGAGAAAGTGCCAATGCAAGACATAGATTGGGTCAAAATAGACCGAACCAGACAGGAACCCAAAGAGACAGTCCACGAATATTATGAGAGATTGCTGAAGGCGTTTAAACAGTATAGCGGCTTGGATGTAATGGATCCAAAGGACATAGGGCAATTTGTGTCCAAGTTCGTCCTGGGACTGAGACCGGATATTAGTTTAATGATTCAGCAACACTTGATTTGTTGGCAAAATAGACCCCTAGACGAAATACTGAGATATGCCAGGTACTGCTGTGATGAGATAGACTCCAAGGCTAAGAAACTAAAAGAAAAATTGATGGTGGTACAGATGCAGGCAGCAGGGAAGGGGGGACAGCAGCAACAGCAGCAAGGAACAGGTACAGGAGGAAAGAAGCAGTACAGTCAGAACAAGGGCAATGAGGAGAGTTCCACCTTTAGACCCAGAATAGACATAGCTGCCTTGAAGAAAACGACTAGGTGCCACCAGTGTAACGAGGTGGGGCATTGGAAACGCGAGTGTCCCTACAATGTAGAGATAGGAGAACAAGAGGAAGAGGAGGAAGAGGTCCAGAGAGCGCCTACGAGAGGGGTGACGCCATACCAGGGAAAGGTGCTCAAAGGGGGGGGGGCTCCTCCCCGAGCCCAGTTCCCGCAACCTCCCCGAGTAGGGAATATGGGTAAGACCTATAGACAGATGCCCCTGTTTGTAGAAGGAGAAGAGTGCTATTATGTGGACCCATTAACCGGACAGAGAGTGGAAAGAGAAGACTGCACCCTCGGGGCAGCCTTGGAGGTGGACCAGAGGGGACCCTATGTCGAAGCAGAAGTAGCAGGGTGCCCCACGACATTTCTGGTGGACACAGGAGCCACTAGGTCCACGATCAGATCAGCTGCAGTTCCAGACCTGCCCATGTCTGGAGAGACCATACAAGTGGTGGGGGTCGCAAACAGGAGAATAACCAGCCAATTGACAGAACCGGTACAGGTGAAAATAGGGAAGTACAGCGATGAGCACCAGTTTGTGGTTTGCGATTCAAGTCCTGTGTGTCTGCTAGGCAGAGACCTGTTGTGCAAATTGAATTGTACAATATACTGTACACCTCAGGGAGTGGAGGTATTGACCAATGATGATGACGCAGACTTCAAAGTTGCAAACTCAAGAATATGCGTGGAGCTGTACCCTACTTTAACAGTAGATGAGCTCCCCTGGGACTTGAGAGAGACAGTGGCACCAGAAGTATGGGACTTCACTGGGGAAGAGTTTGGATTGGTCAAAGGGGTGGACCCAGTGAAAATTGTAGTGAAACCGCATGCTGAGTTCCCAAGAACACCCCAATATAAATTGACTCCAGAAACGATTGCAGGCATAAAACCCGTGATCGAGTCCATGATTAAACAGGGAATACTGAAAGAAATCGTGGGTAGTCCATGCAACTCCCCGATTATGGGTCTGCAGAAACCAAATGGGAAATTCCGGATAGTACAGGACCTTCGAAAGATTAATAACATAGTCGTTTTGTGTTGTCCAGTGGTACCGAATCCATCAGTGATACTGTTTCAGATTCCATTCCAAGCTGAGTGGTTCACTGTGATTGATCTTTGTCAGGCTTTCTTTTCGATCCCTCTGGACGAAGAAAGCCATTTTCTTTTCGCATTTAAGCTGGAAGGTCGCGTCCTAACATGGTGTCGTATTCCTCAGGGGTATACAGAGAGCCCATCGATCTTTAACCAGCTTTTGAAGAAAAATCTTGAAAGTCTAGTGCTGCCCCAGAAGTCAGTTCTGGTCCAGTACATAGACGACCTCCTCGTGGCGTCAGAAACAGAAGAAGCTTGCAGGGAGGACTCCATTGCTTTGTTAAATCACCTAGCTGCCAATGGGCACAAGGTGTCCCCGGGAAAGTTGCAGTACTGCCTGACAGAAGTGCAGTACTTGGGACACAGAATAGAGAAAGGCAAACGAAAGGTGTCACCAGACAGGATAGAGGCGATCATGAAAATGAATGCGCCTAAGACACAGAGAGAGGTCAGGATGTTCCTAGGGATGGTGGGTTATTGCCGACAGTGGATCGCGAACTTTTCACTGAAAGCAAAGCCCTTGCAAAAACTGACGCATAAGGAGGTGAGCGATCCGGTACCATGGGACAAAGACTGTTTGATGGCATTCCTACAGCTGCGAGAGGACCTGTGTCGTGCTCCGGCATTGGGAATGCCTGATTACAATAAACCATTTTTGCTTTACTGTTGTGAGAGAGAAGGTTGCGCGTTGTCTGTATTAGTCCAAATCCATGGGAATGCCCGTAGACCAGTTGCTTATTTCTCGGCTACTTTAGACCCAGTAGCCGCAGCGTTGCCCGGATGTCTCAAATCCGTTGCTGCAACGGGTGTCAGCATTGAGAGATGTGAAAATATTGTCATGGGGCACCCGTTAGAGGTGTGCGTGCCCCATTCTGTTGAACTGTTGATGACCAGGACCAAAACACAGCATCTGACCAACAGCAGGCTCACGCGCTATGAGCAAGTTATTCTTGCTGCAGAGAATGTGACCCTCAGGAGATGCTCTGTTTTGAACCCTGCCACCTTGATGCCACTCCCAAATGATATCGAGGATGATGATGAATGTACAGACCATGACTGCCTCGATGTGACTGAACTATGCACCAAACCCAGACCCGACATCGTAGATGAGCCACTGACCGACCCAGATGAAATTTTCTTTGTCGATGGCTCATGTGTAAGAGACGAAGTTGGGCAGTTGAGAGCAGCTTACGCTGTCTGTACAATTACTGGAGTTGTGGAAGCTGGGTGCCTGGAAGGAGTACACTCCGCTCAGGTAGCCGAGATTATTGCCTTGACACGTGCTTGCTTGGCAAGCAATCAAATTCGAGTCACCATATACACCGACAGCCAATATGGTTATGGGGTGGTTCATGATTACGGGCAGTTATGGTCTCAAAGAGGGTTCATGACCTCTTCAGGCTCTCCCATTCGCAATGGAGAGTTTGTGCGCCTGTTGTTAGAGGCGTTGCAATGTCCAGCAGGTATCGCAGTTGTAAAGTGCACCGCACATACCAGAAATGAGGACTTCGTCTCGAAAGGCAATAGATATGCCGACGAAGTCGCGCGGTATTGCGCAGAACAAGGGTACTCTTTCACAGAGGTGGAAGTGGGTGGAATAAATGTAAGGACCGAATTAGCCATGATATTGGAAACTGTTGATACTTGGGACGAACTGGCAAACATGCAAGAAAATGCTCCTGATTTTGAAAAAGAAACATGGGAAAAGGCAGGATGTGTAGTGGGTGAGTCCCATTTTTGGGTCTCAGCAGATGGCAGAGCAGTGTTGCCCAATGAGATGGTGAGCCCAATGGCCAGACACATACATGGTCCCGTACACCTAGGGAGAGACGCTATGCTGAGAGTGTTTAGACAGACTTGGTACAATCCTAAGTTTAGAATAGCAGCAGAAGCAGTGTGCCAGCGTTGTGTGACCTGTCAGCAGCTGAACGTAGGGAAAAGAACACCAGTTGCACTGAGTCACATAGGAAGGTCTGGAGGTCCATTCAATCGAATGCAGATAGATTTCATTGAAATGCCGAGGTGCAACCGCCTCCGCTATGTCCTGGTGGTTGTTTGTGTATTCTCCAGATGGGTTGAGGCATACCCTACACGTAGGTGCGACACCCTCACAGTGGCCAAGTTACTGCTTAGGGAACTCATTCCGCGCTTCGGGGTGCCGGCCTCTTTGGAATCAGATAGGGGAACGCATTTCAACAGCGAGCTTGTGAAGATGATTTGTGCGGCTCTGAACATAGATCAGAAATTGCATTGCAGTTACCGACCAGAAGCCTCAGGAATTGTGGAGCAGATCAATGGCACGATCAAAGCCAGAATTGCAAAAGTGTGTTCCTCAACGACCCTGAGTTGGCCTGACGCCCTGCCATTGGTCCTCATGAGCCTTCGTAGTACCCCAGACAGAAGAACGGGGTTGTCACCACATGAGGTGTTAATGGGGAGAGCAATGCGGCTGCCATCTGTCCCAACTACTGCACTGTTAAATATCACAGATGATATGATCCTGGACTATTGTAAGGGGCTGTCTGACGCCATTCATTCTGTGTCCCTTCAGGTGCAGGCTGCCGAGGTTCCATCGTGCCAGGGCCCGTGCCATGACCTGTATCCTGGGGACTGGGTCCTGGTGAAAAAACATGTGAGAAGAAGCTGCTTGGATGTTCGTTGGCGTGGGCCGTTCCAGATCATCCTGATCGCGAATACGGCTGTGAAGGTGGGAGGCCTGCCCAATTGGATCCACGCGTCACATACGCGAAGGGTTCCAGCACCTCGGGAAGAAACAGCTCCTCTCTCGGATAGACGTCCAGCAGAGGACCGAGAAGCCATAGAGGGGGCTAGCCAAGCTGTAGAGGTGCCAGCGGAAGCAGGGAACGAGTCTGACCAAGCTGAGGACGGTCAGTACAACAGCGAAACAGACGACGCTACAGAAGGAGAAAGTAGCTGGGAGTACGAGTCAGACACTGACAGGTCTGACAGAGAGCGAGAACAGACAAGAAGAAGAAGGAGTAGAAGGGCACGTGGAGAAGCTAATTGGCCGCAAAGAAGGAGCTCTAGCCTGAGGTCAACTCCAGAGATAACCCTTCCTCCGATATCAGAAGACTCAGACCCGGAAGAAGGTGCTCAGGGCGCTGAAGCACCGGAACGAAGAAGGTCAAGAAGAGTGCGTGTGCCTAGCAGAAGATACTCCACACCTGAGTGGACATATCTGGCGACAAATGTCTTTGAAACAGGAGACAGGGAGGATTCGAGCGGTGGTGGTGTCCAGTTCTGAGCCCATCGTCACCGTGGAAATACGACTGTTGGTACCCGGAGTCGAACAAGAAGGGTCACTAACATTCATGCTTCCCAGACCTCCCCGCCTCAGCAAGTTAAAACACATGTTTCTTTCAGAATTACAATTCCCCGACTTTGGTACAACGATAACAGCCCATGAAGAGCACAATCTTCGTTTGGAAATACTGAACTTTGCTATCGAAGCTGCAGGCACAAACTTGATAGTAGATGCTTAATGGACTTTGTAAATAAAGCGAGCAGAAAAAAAGAAGATTACCTAGCGCCCAGGAAGCAGAGAATATTAGGGAACTTCCCTTGAGTTGATGGAGAAGGGCTAGGGTTGTCTTTATTGAACTGTTAAAGGACTTTTGCGAAGAAGGTTGTCAGCTTCCAGTTGTGTGGATTCTAAAGACAAAAGGAGTAAAAAGAGACTGTAAAGGAACGTGAAGAAAGGAACTTTGTGCCAAAATAAGAGAGAGCCATATTGTCTGACGAAATGGAAGCCGGCACCCAGAACCGCAGAGCTAAATGTATAATAGGTACACTAATAGTAGGAGTGATAATATTAATAGCTTTAGTGGTAACAATTTCTTATGTAAAGGGACATGAGGAAGAGGCGAAGGTAACTGATGTGAAATCTGTAGAAACGCTTACACCCACTGTTGCTGGTGAGAAAAGGGAAAACACTCAAGAGAAAGCGTTATTAGCTGCAGAAGCCCGCAGGTTACACGTAGATGAGTCCCAAGGAGACTTTAGGTCAAATGCTTATGCTAAACTCTTATATGAATACGTGGATGCCATGGAGGTTAAGGACTGTTACGTCTGCATGCAGTTGCCGGCGTCTGTAGATGAAGGCATTAGATATCATCACCTCCCGCTGACATATGGCATTACATGTAGCTTATTGCTTAGTATATTTTATGAGAGAGATAGTTTTGAATACTATTTCTCCAATTATGATTCAGTGTTGCCAGAAGTCCCAAATTATAAGCAGATGAACAAATGGGACTACTGGAAGAGTGAAGACAGACTGGCTAAGTTCTTCATTCCTTGGATTACCTTAGATACTTCACATGCCCGTAGAAATAACCTGACATGCAAAGTGTCAGAAGTCGAGAAGAAGTTCATAGGGCAGGTGGATGATCGTTACAGGAGACAAAAGATTTTGAAAAAATCAGGACAATGGAAAACAGATTGGACCGAGGAAGAGAAGGCACACAAGAGAAAGGGTAGTAGTGGTCCAATAGCTTTAGATAAGACGCAGAGAGGAAAGCTATGTCTTCACCGAGCCAAAACGTATTATGAAAATGTATACGTGGGAGAAGTCAGCTGTGAACATGCTTTCAATATAGAGTACTATACTAAGGATTTCCTGAAGGGAATGCAAGTGATTCCAAATGTGTATTTTGTATGTGGAAGAAATGCCTACGTGAGACTACCTGACAACTGGTATGGATCATGTTACCTAGCAATTGTCTTCCCCAAAATATATCATGCACAAGACTTAGAGATCATCGAGGGCAAGACATCATCGAGGGGAAGGAGAGATATAGGAGATGCAGAAATGGTTGGAGATGTCTTTGGAGCTATGTTCCCTCTTTTGGGACTAATCCTGAATGATGTTAAAATTAGACGACTGGCAACAGTCGTCGACAGGTTGTCTGCCAGCACTGCTCAGTCCTTAATGCTGGTAGAGGGAGAGATGCAATCGATAAGGGCTATGGTTCTTCAGAACCGTCTTGCGTTAGACGTCCTACTAGCAAAAGAGGGCGGAGTCTGTAAGGCTTTGAAGGTCCAGGAATGTTGTACTTACATTCCAGACAATTCGAAGCCCCTTGAGAAAGTTATTAGGAACATAACTGATATTCACAAGGAGATCGAAGACTTGAGTAGAGAAAATGTATGGGAAAAGGTGGGCCACGGAATGAGTGAAGTTGGAGGGTGGATCTCCACCTTAGGCAAAAGCTTTGTGTGGTATATACTAAAACCTATCATCATAATATTGATCTGTGGGATTATATTGTGGGGATTGGTGAGGGTATTCAAATGGTACAGAGCAAGAAGGTCAGAAAGGGCCCAAAGAGAGCAGCTGCAGAGATTGGCTGCCATACAAGATAATCAGTACAGGAGTCTGAGGGCTCTGGAAGCGCAGAGACAAGTTATGCTAGCAATAACTGCAGTTTAAATGTTAGTGATGACCCCGAGAGGTCATCAAAGGGGGGAACTGAGAGAGCGCAAACTGACCTAAATGTATGAGTGCATCACACTTACCTGTAGTAAGCACAAATCATGAGGAGAAATGCCATGAGTGCTAGTAGTATCTGCAATTATATTCTGAATGTATAGCTAATGTAGAGATTTAAGTAGAAATGGAACTAATACAGAAATGTGTGACACTATATGATTTTATTAGATGTGATTATTCCTGAATCTATGTCGTGTAGCTGCTAAAATGTAAGATGGCATGTGGTTAAACGCAGAATGTGGTAGGCCTCAGGGCCAGAGCTAGAAGGTGTTTTTTTTCACGACATAGATTGAACTAATGTTTTGGTCATTGCATTAATGGGCCATGATTTATAGATGTGTTTACTGAATAATAGAATAAGAGTATTAACATGCTTTAATTAATGAAGAAGTTGAATGCTATAATTATTATGAGAAATGCTGTAGGCCTGAAATGTTTTAACATTGATTTACACGTACATGTCTGGGCCGAGAAATGTTGCGAACCTTTTTGGAAGTCTATGAGAGTTGGGTTCTTGGCTGCAGATGTCTGTCTGCAAGGGAGAAGGGAGGATCCGATTATAAATAATATGAATAGAGGTCTGTTCAGTAGACGGCCCAGACATGGAGGAGGGTTCTGGAATGTTTAAGGGGTATCAGCGGGCCGGAGAAGAGTCTGAGAAGCAAGGTCAACTCCAACGTATGAGGCCCAATACAAAGCAGCATGGAAAAAGCCAGAAGTTACACCACGTGAGGGGCGTCTCATGAGGGGCGTCTCAAATGTTGTTGACTGTTTTGTATTAGGGACAGCACCCCTGGGTGGAGTTAGAGCAGATGCCTGAGGATCCTTTAGAGAGCGGATGGGTAGGCAGAGAGGGGTCATGACTGGAGAACTATAGGTTTTCACCAAGAGACTAAGAGTGAGTGACTTCCCTTGGGGGTCATTCACGGCTGACACCTTTGTTAGGTTGAGACTGGGTTAAGTAGGGATACCATCTAGAGCAGGGTAGGGACAGCCTAACCTGTGTGTTTTCCTCCAACTTAAATGAAGGAGAGATCTCAATATGCGTCAATGCTGATAGCTTTATTATTCTTAGAACTTGTGCTGGTAATTTCCGTTGCTCGTCTGAGGGCTTTCAGAGAGCACATGTATGTAGTTGGACCTGTGTATCTCGTGAATCTCATTCTGAGATGTCTGTATTTGCAGCTTATCATATCCTTACAATAAACTTTTGAAAGCTAGAAGTTGTTTGTGATCTTTTGGAGCGGGGTCCTTTATTGGGTGTACTAACTTGGTAGCAGAGGCACTTTCTTCCTTCAATGACAGGCAACAAAGGTTCAGTCGACCAGATCGGGGTTTAGATCAATAGTAATAAGGTATCGATCAAAATCTCGCCCTTCCAAACGTTTTTACTGTTTTGCCTCCTCAATGAGTTTAATCACATGATAGGACTAGAAATATGTGCTATTTGATTATTGCAGCTGTTTGTTCTTATATATCACTGAAATATATTTATGTTTACTTTTTCGAGCTATTAATATTAAACTGCCCTTTTAATATTTAGTTTTTTTGCGTGTTTCACATTTATAGAAGCATGTTTTTATGTAGTATTTATATATATTTTTATATTTATTACCTGTGTGTTAGTTTTCAAATGATTTTGTATGTAGTTTTATGATGCTATTTTACATCGAATAGATATTTTCTGACTGATTGGCCTCCTCATTCCATATTTTTACATTATACAAATTTGGAGCTGATGATTTTTCTTGTGCAGCTTGAGAGATGGGGATATCTAAAATGTCATCTGTTTTGTCAAAGAGAACACAAGAAAACTTGTCAGAAAAGCCCAGTCTCTTGCCCTGACTGCCTGCTTTTATCCACTCACGTCCTGAAGCAATCTGTCTGGTACCTCTAACCATGTTCACATCATTCTCCTTCCCTCGCCCCTTCATCACTACCACCTGCCTTTCACCAGACATAGTGCCATTGTCTTCGTACCACATTTCAACCCTGCTGGTGACTTTGTGTCACTAGGTTGCAGGGCCATTAGAGAGGGTGAGCGTGGGGCAGAGGATACTTTATTCCTCTGACCTGCACTCATGCTGCAGAAGGAATGTATAGCTTTTGAAGCGAGCCTTCCCTGTTTATTAATGAAGAAGCAGCTAACACACCTATAACACTAGATCGCCCCAGATTCTGGAGCGCTACTGTTTGCACTTTCACTTACAGACATGAATATGAACATGTACTAAATGACTCTTGCTGTATTCCTTTCCATCCTTTTTAGCTCATCTGTCCCATTGATGTCAGGGATCAACCATATGCAAATCCTTCTTGGTCCCGGTCCAGCCCCCTCTCCTATGCCATGTTCATATGAAAGAGAACAAAATCAGCCCCAGCTTGGGTTTGGACCTGTTGACCCTCATCTGTGACATACAGCTTGGGTTCAATGGCATAGGGCGCCGCAGACCCATGTCTGGGCATAGCCCTTTGAATTGAGAAAGCTAACCGAGGCAGCAAACCGGACTGGGCTTTCCCTTTGGGGAGAGGTTCAAGGTTGATTTGCATATGGCTGTTTCAACGTCTATGCTGGCACATCCGAGCTAAAAACGATGGAATGGAATGTAATTACCAGTCTGTATACATTTTGTAAATATCTCTCTACACTCACACTGGAGGGTGTCCTTGCACTTTACATTGAAAAGAAGAGACCCGGTCTCTGAAATACAGTAAAACATTGTGAAACTCAAAGTGGAAAAAGGGCCAGGATGGGAGGGCAGGGGAGTAGTTGTGGGTAGAGACTGTGCTCAGATTGCTTCAAACATAAACATCCTTCACTTTTTTTGCTGTCAAAGTGTATGTTTCTCTCTGCATCGGTGGTGAGTATATTCAGGATCCGAGAGACACCGATAACATTAGATGATGTCTCGCTCGCAAGAGTAAGGACAGCAGCCACTTCTATCTCTCTGCACCCATAACAGAAGGATGACAGCAAGGAAGCAACGCAGGTACTCCGTCTTGGTTGTCTGGGAGCAAAGTGAAAGTATAATTTCCCTGCAAACCATTAAACTGATGAGTCTGTCCGTTTCAGCCCTGCTGTGGCTAATTGTGTTTATCCTGTTTATGGCAGTGAAGTGCTGTCCGACGGATGACGGTGTATGAGTGCCTGAGCGTGTTGTCTTTCATCCCAGGGGGACCTCTTAGCTCTATTTAGAAATGATTCTCCCATGACTCACATCCACCTAGAGGACTTGAGAGATACGGGCCGCATTTACAAGCTCCTTTGAAGTGTAACATATTGGTGAATGTTCATTACTGGGCTCTGTACAATTACTCACCATAGCAGCATCAAAAAAATAGTTTTATTTTTTTTCTTGTCAAGATCACTGCCTACATTGTAAAAACAAAAAGTGTCCAAAGTTTTTTAGGGTCCCGCAACAGCATTGTTAGTGTAGCAGAAACAACATTTTATTCGAAGAGGTACATTATAAACACACGTGTAAAGAGCACCAGCATATATAATTTTTCGTACTAACGTGAAGTGTTAGAATTTCGAAATGTAATAACATGAAGTGTTTAGGCCATTGAATAGTAACTAGGAGAATTAAAGTACAAGATGGATGTAACTGGTAGAAAACATTACAGTGAAGAGTTCACATTGTGAAACTGACAATTATTAATTTATTAAATGTGTTTATTAATTTGTTGTCTACATGTAGGTAAATCATTATTCAAATGTGCCTTATTTCCTTCTGCAATTTGATAAAGCTCACATGGCATTTTCTTATGTTAGCCGAATTTTGTAGGCCTGAAATACATTTTCTTTGGAAACTCTCGCTTTAGAATTAACAGTTTGAATTTCATATGTGCTGTGGAATTCGCTCTTTCTGACATTTTGTGTTGCAAGTGAAAGAAGTGATCTCGTTCGCTGGAATAATATCTTTGTTTTATTAGTCAGACAAGGAGAGAAAAAGTTACATCCTATGGTCTGAACTGATAAAGGAAGACTGTTGTCCTTCACACAGAAGGAAGCTTGGGAACCAAGGACAAATGTGGTGAGAAGTACACTGCTGCCCCATGGAAAACTACCTTAGAATGGTACCCAGAGCGGATGGCGTGACCTGCAAATGATCTTGGGAAAGTTCTCCTGAATATTGTGTTGTTGGCATTAGGGAAAGCACCCTCTTGTCCTTCTACCTTCGGAGAGAGAGTACATTAAAACAAGATCTGTCTCAATAGCTTTATGCTATTTGACCCATCAATGGTGGAGAGTCTTTTTAGCAAGACTCAAAATGCTGATATCTTATATTTCTTTTCCCTGAAGATGCCTAAGTATGGATGTCATCTTAGCATTAGTGTAGGGTTAGAATAATGCTTTACATTCATCAACCCTCGATGCAGGGAAACTTAGACTCATGCTTTCTGATCCTCTGTCTCCTGCTACTTGAATTAAATGTTTTCTTTATGCTGCACCGTTCAAACTGGATGCGCAGATTTGGCTTTATGCTGATTCTGATGTATTTCTACACTCTTGTCTTGAAGTGTCTTTATGCCCAGTTATTTTTGTCTTTGTAATAAATTAACTAATCTTACGCAGATGTCTGTGGTTACTATGAGTCCAGAGAAATTCCTGTTGAATTGATTGGCAATAATAACAACTTTCTCCCCTCTACGCTTACATGCTGCTAAAAAGAACCATTGGATTGTGATTCTAGAATAGGTCCAGAACTTATGGGGTCCACCCTTACAGTTGGTAGCTGAGTAGGATGGTTAGCACATGAAGCAAGGGGGGAATCCAGAAATCTATCTAGAAAAGCAGAACCTAGAACTCCAGAGCCCAGTGACCGAGAACGGAAAGTGGCGAAATTCAGTGGAGACTGATGGTGTTTTATGTGCGGTGAGTCAAGGAGTGAATATTAATAGGGCGTATGTTGTGTTTTAGATTGCGGGAATTCATTGTTTGTGTGATGCCTTGCAGAGTTGGTGTGAGGGACAAGTGAATGTGGTTTCGGAACAGATGTGGTCCAAGGATTGAGATTTGAGTTTCAGGTCCCAAAGTGGTCTGATATCCTGGGATGTATTAAATGGTGCAGAAGACATCGAAATTGTGTTTGTCTGACCAAAGAATTTAGGAGTTTTCATGAGACGTCATTGGCAGTTCCACCTAAGACAGGGGACTTTGTGTGAATGGGAATCGTTTAGTGGACCTTATGTACAGAGGTGAGCTATACTGATTCAGGTGACCAGCGCAGGTC
The DNA here is from genome assembly GCF_964261635.1 of Lissotriton helveticus. Classification (NCBI taxonomy): domain Eukaryota; kingdom Metazoa; phylum Chordata; class Amphibia; order Caudata; family Salamandridae; genus Lissotriton; species Lissotriton helveticus. The sequence goes on from NC_136063.1 coordinate 376,175,095, forward strand.
GAGGGTCACTGTGTGAATGTTCTTGGATGAATCAATTCTATCAATCTTTTAGGTAGCAGACTATAAATGAGTTTAAGACAATTGTGTGAGCGACCCTTGACCCCACCAGGTAGGTCGCTCCCCCTCCGCACAGCACCACCTGTGCCTCCCTGCCCCAGCTGCCGCTGCTGAGGACGTTCGAGGCCCTCCACCACCCGCAGGCTGCCACCTGCGCCTCATCCCTGGTGGCCAGTGGTAGGCCATAGGTAAGTTTGTTCATCCTCTGCTGTATTTCTTTTATTGTATTGCCTGTATTTCATTGTTGTGTCTGTGACTACTGTTGTCTGTCTTCCCCCGCTGCCTGTACATGGTCCGTGCCCCTTTTTCCTCCCTCTGTTCCCCTCGCTGTCCCCGTGCTCTCTCTGCCCGGTTTTCCCTTCTGTACCCCTCGCTGCCCCCGTGTCTCTGCTCGGTTTTCCCTTCTGTTCCCCTTGCTGCCCCCGTGCCTCTTTGCCCGTTCTGCCCTCTGTTCCACTCGTTTTTTCCCTCTTTTTTTGTGCCTCTCTGCCCTTTGTGGCACTCGTTTTTCCCCTGTTTTTTGTGCCTTTCTGCCCTCTGCTCCACTTGTTTTTCCCTCGTTTTTGTGCTCTTCTGCCCTCTGTACCACTCGTTTTTCCCTCGTTTTTTGTGCCTTTCTGCCCTCTGTTCCACTCGTGTTTCCCTCGTTTTTTGTGCCTTTCTGCCCTCTGTTCCACTCGTTTTTCCTTTTTTTGTGCCACCCTCTGTGCCACTCGTTTTTCCCTCATTTTTTGTGCCTTTCTGCCCTCTGTTCGACTTATTTTTCCCTCGTTTTTGTGCCTTTCTGCCCTATGTTCCACTAATTTTTTCCTCGTTTTTTGTGCCTTTCTGCCCTCTGTTCCACTTGTTTTTCCCTCGTTTTTTGTGCCTTTCTGCCCTCTGTTCCACTCGTTTTTCCCCCATTTTTTGTGCCTTTCTGCCGTCAGTTCCACTCGTTTTTCTCTCGTTTTTTGTGCCTTTCTGCCCTCTGTTCCACTCGTTTCCCATGCCGCTGTGCCCCCTGCAGCCCCGCCCCCCTGACTGCCCGCTGCCCATTCGCTGTCCCCGCCTCCCAGCTGCTCCTCCCTCCCACCTCCCCATATAGGCCGGCTGCTGCACGGTGAGGAGAGCGACCCTTGACCCCACCAGGTAGGTCGCGCCCCATCCGAACAGCACCACCTATGCCTCCCTGCCCCAGCTGCCGCTGCTGAGGACGTTCGAGGCCCTCCACTACCCGCAGGCTACCACCTGCGCCTCATCCCTGGTGGCCAGTGGTAGGCCGTAGGTAGGTTTGTTCATCCTCCGCTTTATTGCTTTAATTGTATTGCCTGTATTTTCATTGTTGTGTCAGTGACTGCTGTTGTCTGTCTTCCCCCGCTGCCTGTACGTGGTCTGTGCCCCTTTGTCTTCCCTCTGTTCCCCTCGCTGTCCCCTTGCTCTCTCTGCCCAGTTTTCCCTTCTGTTCCACCTCATTTTCCCTCGTTTTTTATGCCTCTCTGTCCTCTGTTCCACTTGTTTTTCCCTTGTTTTTTGTGCCTTTCTGCCCTCTGTGCCACTCGTTTTACCCTCGTTTTTTGTGCCTTTCTGCCCTTTGTTCCACTTGTTTTTCCCTCGTTTTTGCGCCCTTATGCCCTCTGTTCCACTTGTTTTTTGTGCCCTTCTGCCCTCTGTGCCACTCGTTTTTCCCTTGTTTTTTGTGCCTTTCTGCCCTCTGTTCCACTAATTTTTCCCTCGTCTTTTGTGCCTTTCTGCCCTCTGTTCCACTTGTTTTTCCCTCGTTTTTTGTGCCTTTCTGCCCTCTGTTCCACTAGTTTTTCCCTCGTTTTTGTGCCCTTCTGCCCTCTATTCCACTCTTTTTTTGTGCTCTTCTGCCCTCTGTGCCACTCGTTTTTCCCTCGTTTCTGTGCCTCTTTTGCCTTCTGTTCATTTTTTTGTGCCCTTTTGCCTTCTGTGCCACTCATTTTACCCTCGATTTTTGTCTACCTTTTTCTTCCTGTTATCTTCGTTGTACCTCGCCGCCCTCGCCGCTGCATCCCCTGTTGCCCCGCCCCCTGACTGCCCACTGCCCATTCTCTGCCCCCGCCTCCCGCCTCCCTCCCACCTCCCCATATATGCCAGCCGCTGTGCTGGCGTGCCCGTCTGTGCCCGGCCGCGCCTGAACCGCACCCAGCGCCAGAACCTCTGTCCCCCACACCCACCACGACGACCGCCGCCACTACAATGCCAGCACTCTGCACGCTCTCAACTCCAGACCGAGCCACACCTGCTTCAAGGCCGCCCTGAAACGCACTCACGGCCCCTTCGCCTGCTGGAACTGCAGCTACACCAGCCTCAGAGCCGACGAACCACCCGCCAAGAAAAAACCAAACCACCTCCGATGCATACTACTGAACACCCGCTCTGCACGCAAGCATGCCATCGAGCTCTGTGAGCTGCTCGACACAACATCCCCGGACGTCGCCTTCCTGAAAGAGACCTGGTTTAAGGACTCCTCCGCACATCGCCATAGTTATCCCAGACGGCTAGAAGATCACCCGCGGAGACCGCACCAACGGATTCGGAGGAGGAATCGCCATCATCCACAAGAACAGCATCAGGGTTTCGACTAGCACCGACGACGTGCTCAGCACTGCCGAACACATGCATTTCCAGATCCACACAGACCCTAATTCTACCTTCAGAGCACCCTCGTCTACAGAACCCCCGGACTTCGCCATCTGTTCAGCGACTCCATCGCCGACTTGATCAGCACACACGCCCTGACCTCCACCGACTACATCCTACTCGGAGATCTGAACTTTCACCTTGAGAACAACAACGACAACAACTCCACAACCCTAATCGATAACCTCACCAACCTCGGACTGAAGTAACTCGTCACAACGCCCACCCACTCCGCCGGCCACACGCTCGGCCCAGTCTTCTCCTCAAGCCCGTACGTCTCCATCAGCCACACCACCGAACTCCTCTGGACCGACCACCGCTGCATCCACTTCGCCTTCCAGAAACCCACCACTCACCACGGCACCCAACAGATCCCCGCCGCTGCTGGATCAAAATCACCGAAGACCAACTGCACGCAAACCTCGCTCTCAGCCCACCCACCGAACCCTCCAATACCGACGACGCTGCCCACAGCCTCAGACGCTGGATCGAGGACTGCACCAACACCCTCGCCCCACTGAAGAAATCCCCCACTGAGACACCAGCAAGATGGCCAGCTGGTTCACCCCAGAACTCCCAGCCTCCAAGCAAGCCTGCCGGAAACTAGAGAAGAAATGGCACAGTGAACAAACTCCGGACAGCCACGCAGCACACAAGGACGCCATCCGCAACCACCACCACCTCATCAGGGCGGCCAAGAGGGCCTCCTTCAAAGATCACCTCGAGAACAACGCACACAATAGCAAGGAGCTCTTCAATATCGTGAAGGAACTCTTCAACCCCAGCTCCAACACCAACGACATCCCGCCGTCGCAAGCCCTGTGGGACTTCCTCGCCACCTTCTTCCACCGCAAGATAGCATACATCCACGACAGCTTCAACACCCAGACAGCCCCAACAGACAGCAACGCAACAGACCCTCCGTACACCATCGACCACGACCCCCTGCTAGCCTGGGCCAGCGTGAACATCGATGACACCATCAAGACCATGCGCTCAATCCACTCCGGCTCTCCGTCCGACCCGATCCCGCACCACGTCTTCAACAGAGCAAGCAGCACCATCGCACCCCACCTGCGCAACGTCATCAATCTCGCCCTCAAGACCTCGACCTTCCCAGAGATCTGGAAACACGCCGAGATCAACGCCCCACTCAAAAAACCTAAGGCAGACCCAAGAGACCTCAAGAACTTCCGGCCCTTCTCTCTGCTCTCCTTCCTGGCCAAGGTCATCGAGAAAACTGTCAACAGACAGCTAACCCGATACCTCGAAGAAAATAGAATCCTGGACCCTTCCCAGTCAGGGTTCCGCAGCAACCACAGCACCGAGACTGCCCTCATCGCCGCCACCTGCGACATCAGGACCCTGCTGGACAACGGCGAGACCGCAGCATTCATCCTCCTAGACCTCTCTGTCGCCTTCGACACCGTCTGCCACTGCACACTACGCGCATGCCTCCACGCCGCAGGGATCCGAGACAAGGCATTGGATTGGACCACCTCCTTCCTTTCCGGCAGAACCCAGAGCATCCGCCTCCCCCATTCCATTCCAAAGCCTCCGAGATCACCTGCGGCGTACCCCAGGGATCCTCCCACAGCCCAATGCTGTTCAACATTTACATGGCCCCGCTCGCACATGTAGCCCGACAGCACGACCTCAACATAATCTCCTACGCCGACGACACTCAGCTGATCCTCTCGCTCACCAAGGACCCCATCACAGCCAAAGCCAACCTCAACGAAGGAGTGAAGGCCGTCGCCGACTGGATGAAGACCAGCCCTCTGAAGCTGAACTCGGACAAGACGGAGGTCCTCATCCTCGGCTCCAACCCTTCAGCCTGGGTCGACTCCTGGTGACCGACGGCACTGGGGGCAGCCCCGACACTCACCGACCACGCTCGCAACCTGGGAATCATCCTCGACTCAGCGCTCTCAATGACCAAGCAAGTAAACGCCGTCTCCTCCTCCTGCTTCAACACCTTCCGCATGCTCGGCAGTATCTACAGGTGGATCCCGACAGATACAAGAAAAACAGTCACCCAGGCCCTCGTCAGCAGCAGACTCGACTACGGAAACGCCCTTTACGTGGGAGCCCCGACCAAGCTCATCTAACGACTTCAGCGCATCCAAAACGCCTTGGCACGACTGATCCTCGATGTACCACGCCACCGCCACATCACCTGAGAAACCTGCACTGGCTCCCCGTCAACAAGAGGATATCCTTCAAGCTCCTCACCCACGCACACAAGGCACTCCACAAGACTGGCCCAGCCTACCTCAACAGACGACTCTCCTTCTACATCCCCAACCGCCAGCTACGCTCGGCTGACCTCTCACTCACCACCGTCCCGCGCATCCGAAGAACAACCACCGGTGGGAGATCCTTCTCCCACCTCGCCACCAAGACATGGAACACTCTCCCACTGAGCATACGACAGACCCAAGACCTGCTGACCTTCAGGAGGATACTCAAGACCTGGCTGTTCGATCAGTAGCGGCCTCCCCCCAGCACCTTGAGACCCTCACGGGTATGTAGTGCACTTTACAAATGATTGATTGATTGAATGAATGCATACTGAGAAATTGTCAAGGAGGGTGAGTCGATTCGAGGAGTGAAGGTGACGCCAGAGTGTGCTGCCCTGCAATAGGTCAGTTGGTGTAATGCCACGCTGGGATTGGTTGGTAAACATCAGGAAGTTGTGTTTAGAAAACATTGTTCCATCGTCAAATTTTGAACAACTTGCAATTGAATCATGTGATGTTACAGGGTCTTGAAAGATCTTTTCAGAGGTGACCAAGGGGTTGTTCCTCGAGTGGGCAAAGATGCGACACCCGAGGATACTCCAGCTTATTATATGGCAACAAATGTTGGGCTCCACACTATAATTTGGCTTCAAAATTGGCTTAAAATCACTGAAAAGGAAGGTGAATTGTCATTTCCACGTTTTGGTTTATTTTGACTAGACCAACACCGTTTGAGGTGTTAGACACATGAATGAGTGCAGCACATGCTAAGAAGAGGGAGAGATATCAAGGGAAGGTGAGGAAAGCGTTGAGGGCATGTCAGGAAGGGCAATGGGATGCAGAGTTTTAGATATGGAGAGTGGATACCATTGAGGGAGAAAGGTTGTAACCAATGCTTGTAGGAAAGGGAGATTTCCAGAACCGGAATAGAAGTGAAAATGGAAATGATGCAAGTGATACTGATGATAGCTTGTTGGATGGTTTTGTATCTGAGTCTGCACCACCTCCTAATCCGCAATCCGAGGAGGGGAGGCGAGATTTGGCAAATGCAGTGAATGTGGAAAATGTGTCAGTACTATAAACAGGTCCTAGTACAGGAGTTGTGGGAAAGATATCTGTCAGAATAGGGGGGACAGGAGTGTCTGCCTTAGGAGGTATGGGAAAGAAGGGAGTCAATGCTGGTTTACGGTTTCCGCAAGCTCTTACAGCACTGGTCAATATTGGTTCTGTTATTCCTGTGTATGACCAGTGCTGAGTGAGAAACCTTAGTCAGCGACAGTCCATTCAGGTTGAAGGAACTAGATTGGGAAGATCAGGGAGCATGAGCGGGAATATTCCATCTCTACTGCGTGGAAGTCTAGTACCCATTTACCAGCTACTGCTGATCCTTTGGGAGCACGCATGGGTTTCAGTACTATACGGTCTATACCTATGGTGAGCACTAGTTCAGACATGAGGATCTGGGATATATCAATAAGAGGACCAATTGGTGCAGCTTCAGAAGCAAGAACGAGTTAGGGAGCCACTGGAAATCAACATGTCTTAGATTGCAGTCTTAGAGAGTTGGTTGAGAGATCACAATAATAGCAAGGATGGTCAGAGTAGTACATCAAGTCAAGGAACTATCAAGGCTGCAGTAAAAGCAAAGCTATTGGATGTGGTGAGGTTGAGGGCTGAGGTAGACGAGATCATCAGTGGGAATCTACCTTTGGAAAGAATAGAGACCTATGAGCCAGATGACCTGTTGTTTACAGCAAAGGATGTTGTAGGAAGGTGGATACCTGACTTAGTTGGCCTGGGATCCTGCTAATCAGGACCCCAGGCTATCTGCTCTCACTGTAAAATGGACTCCATGTACTTTAGGTACATACCTAATTGGATGTTGGGTCATCCTTGTGAGTCCCTGTATAGTGCACCTTAGGTACCCAGGGCATAGGTGCACCCAAGGCCTACCAGGGGCTGCAGCATATATTTTGCCACCCCTGGCTAGCCATCCAAACTGACACAACTGGCTGATCACTCAGCTGGGGCAAGGTAGTGTAATCACCCCTTGCTTAGGTATAGTATTCCTATATCTACCATTATATATAGACACATATGCACCTATAAGTCACTCCTATGGCAGGCCTTAACAATCCTGAAGGCAGAGTGCTTGGTTTTATGTGAGATGGTGCTCTAGCATGAGCTGAGCCTGTCTGCAGCTTTCAGAACCATGTCCTTATAGCTGGTCTATGATGTAGCCATACCATATACTCTTAAGTGCATTATAATCTTCGCGGTTATTGCTAACTTTGGTTTGGCTTTATCAAAACATGTCGTGTAAGGTGTCATATGCTTTGGAATACTACCCCGTCGCCAGTTCTGGCGACGGGGGTAGCATTCCACCCTTCTAGAGGGAGAAGACATGTTGTTCCTGTTAATCCCGGTTAAAGTTAACCAGAGCCTAAGCATCCCAAAATGGATGCTGCTGCCACAGACACAAGTCTGACCTCCTGCTGCTGGGAGTCCTTCCAGCGAGGGAGGCTTGAACAATACGTTTCCTGTCTTGGGAGGTGATAGCCATAGTGTATTGGGACAGGGAGGGTTGAATGAAATGAGACACTGCCTGGGGCACACAAGGTGTCCCATGCATAGCCCGGTTCAAACCAGTTGCTGGGGTACTCCAGCCTCAGCTCTGGCGCGAAACTGGACAAAGGGAAAGGGGTGTAACCACTCCCTTCCCTGCTCCCACCCATAGGAGGGACCTAGCAGGTAATCCAGCCCACCAGATTAGTATATAGGTAGGAGCTGAGTCTAGAGACTTTAGATTTATCCTGAACTGAAACTTGAAATGAAACTCTGGACCTTCGACGAACTACTTGAAGATAGAAGACTGAAGAATCTCCCTTGTGGTCAAGGAGTGACCACCCTGTGCAAACAGGCACCATCCAGCAATCAGCGGTTTACTTTGTCAACGCTCCTGCCGGTGCCCAAGCACAGAGTCTGACGAGAGCCAGACTTCCATACTTCTCTGACCCCGATCCACAGTCCCTGCAAAGCTGAGACCCGTGGAGGCGACGAGAGACGTGGGACCGGCCATCTTGAAAATCCTGCTCCTTGCTACGTGTGCAGCTTCTGAGGCACCCTCAAAGTTATGCATTGGGGATTGAGAAGCCCCAGCCCCGAGCACCAACTGCACCGAAGTCAGCCCTCCACACTCCATGCCTGATTCCTTCCTGGTTCCTTCCTGGTCACTGGCTAGTGACCCAGACTCTGTCCCCTCTGCTTTTAGGTACTCTTCATCCTCCCATGGATCCACTGCAGCATCTTTCTTCAAGGCTCCATAGGAATCAGCGACGAAAACCGACACACTTTGACACCTATGCACCCGCTTCCTGTGGGTGAGGTAACGCGAGTACTTCGGTGCTTCTGTGGGTATTGACTATCCTAGTGTCTAAGTTTTAATGAGCTTTCTCCTAGTCCATCCGGAAGTGTCCTAAAAGAACTAGTTTCCAATTCTTTTGTTCCCATTCTAACTCTATGGTAACTCACGTATGTGTAAAGACACTGCACACGCATCCCGGGGGCCTCCTGCTCCCTAACTCTCGTTAGTACAGCATAGCCCCAGCGATTCCCTAGGCCCTAGGCCTATCCTTTGTCCGTGACGTGGTTCTTATATCACTATTTTAGTATATGGTTTTACGTGCCCCTAGGGCTCTACTGTATTTCGTGCAACTTATTGTATGATAATTGAGTATCTTGTTATGTGCTTGTGCCTCTGACCTCATAAAGACTTCAGAGGGTTGTGTTAGTAATAAATACATATATATTTTTACATATAACCTGTGTGGTGTCCTTTCACTTGGTATTAAAGGGGTTACATATGGTAAAACAGCTAGCTTTACATGCCCTCTTGAGTTTAGCCTAAGACTGCTTTGTCCATGCTACCACTAGGATAGCTGGTCTATAAGGTTGACTTTACAACCATCACCATAAGGGTTTTTTGGACTGATACAGGGTGCCCACTAGAATAGTGGACATCACATATCAGGCCAACTTCTCACAGATGTCACCTGCAAAGACAGATGAGTGCATGAGAAGATATCAGAACTAGATCAGAGGTACGGAGTAGACCTGTCTCGAACAAAAATGTTACAGGGAAATCATAGGCTTAACTACAGTGACCAGGAGCTAGAGGGCTAGAGGAAAAGAGAGTGATGGGATTGAAAACATACATCAAAGAATTGGTTGTAGGAATCCAGGCTTGGCGCATGCTGGATGAGTGAGAGGAAAGGTGGTCTAAGAAGAAGAGTACGAGAAAGGTGACAGGAGAAACACCTCCTCCAGGAGGGGGGAACGTCAGGTTTTGAGGCATATCCACTGTGAGAGGTGCCTAGTGGAGGGTAGTTCTCTGTTCCGTGAAGTTGTGGTGACCTTGCTGCATTTACAAATGACTTCCCCAGGTTGAGAGAGAAACCTGCTGAATGATACAAGCAAGCCGATCGGTTTGTTAGGATATCAAAGGTGTGTGTATTGACTTAAGTACTGATTGAAATTGTGGTCCCTAGTGATCTATGGTCTGCATGTAAAATTGCTATTGAGTGGCTTGCTGGTGAACCTGAGGAACCAGAATCAAATCGGGCCTAGTAAAATCCAAAGTAGCTATTAGTAATTAGCGTGATGCACCTATTAGTTTGGTAAATGGCAGTAGAACACCGGTAAACTCACACCCGTAGTTGGATCAAGTTTGATGTAAGTTTTATGTAGTTATTTATCCACTCACGCACACTTTAGGTTAACATGACTGGCGCCATTTTGTGGCCCAGTCTGCTTGCAATACTAGTGGAAAGTTACCCTTGCATATAGTGTGAGCCATTCTCTCGAGAAAAGGTCTGACAAATGTTACAAACTGCTGCTTCTGCCCGTTAGGCCTGTCAAGGTTGTAGGTGGGGGTAGGCTGGATAAGCACATTCCACGAGATGATGTGCGGACTCTCCTAGGTCTGACAGAAGGGAGTCAACCCCTCGACCTTGCTATAACGAGCTGAGCTAAACTGAGAGAGGCTTTGTGGTCCATATATGGTTTTTCCTTTGCACCAACCTGTACCAACTTGTATTTTTCCTTCTTAGGTACCGGTTTCGAAACGTAACAGTATATATGTGATCTGTTGAGAGTGTGCCAGCAGTCTTCTCGGCGGACCTGAAGGGGTTAGGTCGCAAGAGGCTCCTCTGGCAGAGTTGTTTGTATAATAAACGATTGAACCTTCTACACTGCCAACTGACTGATTATTGGTAATTGGTATTGGGGCTATTTGTAAGTATAGCTCCATTGTGGGTGGTAAATATTTTTCGGTACTTCAGTTGGCGACTCCGCCGGGACTCCGCGTTGGGGTCGTCCCTCTGTAATCAGAAAGGAACTGGACATTGAGAAGGGTGATCCTGTCGGGGGGGAGGACCGACCGAAGTTCGAGGGTTGCTCCGCTCTCCCGATCGAGAGCCCCAGCTGCTAGTGACCCCACGCCGGAGTCCTACGGGTGTAACCCGAGAACAGACCACGTTGAGTCTGCAGTAGTTGGCAGTGGAGAAGCTTGCAATCAAACCTGAGTGCACCAGGTGAGTGATTTGTTTTGTCTCGTGTTGGATATCCTTTGAATTTGGTATTTGGTGGTTTTTATACCACGGAGAACCCAGAAGGGGGTCTGACAGAGCAGTATTGAGACTGCACGGGCGGACGTCCCTGTTTGCAATATTTTGGAGAATAATAGATATTGGTACCAGACGCCTTGGTGTAACTTGTGGAAGTGTGCACCTGGCCGGATTGCTCTCGGAAACGTTGGCAGCTGAGATTGGGTAGCACTCGGACAGATCTGGAGCGGTGCTTGGAAAAGCGGGCTCAGCCAGAATAGTCCGGGAGGTGAACCATGAAGGCTGCCGAATGGTCTGTCGGTCGATCTGTGGTTCAAAACCTGTGTGGCTATCTCTAGGCAGTCTAAGGACAAGACTGTTTGATTTTGATGGTTGATTTTGGGTCCTTCTTTTGAATTCGGAAAATACGTGGGTTCTCCATAGGTGGGAGTCGACGGGCTCCACCTTTTGTTTGGAATACGTTGTTCGTCATTTATGTTGATGTAAAGATTATTTGTTGGTTCAATATTTGTGTATGACTGAATTTGATTGTAAAACATGGCCATGTGTATGAGAGTGTTGTAAATAACATTTTCTTTCCCTTTCCAGCTAGCAACAATCAAAATATATAAAGGAAGGCAATGCCGTGTTTTAGTATGCTATGCTTTGGTTGTATTTGCCGGGGGGGTACGAGACTGGATGAAAGCCAGCCGCCCCCTCCGGAGGGAAGCCCCAGCCATGATATGTATAGAGCGATGGGAGCAGGAAGTGGGGAGGTTGGACGAAAACAATTGTTGGGTTGATTTGACAGAAAAACAAAGATGGTTGTTGCCTAATGCTCTGGTACAGGCAGTTGTAACTATGGCCCACGGTCCAGCTCATATTGGAGCTAAGGGCATTTGTGCTCTGTTGGACCCGGTTTGGAATAACCCCAACATTCAAAGGACTGCTGTTCATCTAGTCCAATATTGTATGGTCTGTTTACAACACAATCCAGGGAAAGGAGAAAGTGTTTTGAGTGGAAATTTCGCACCCCCAACTTGGCCATTTGAAGTACTCCAGATGGATTACATCCACATGGAGCGCGTCAACAACCTAAAATATGTTTTGGTGGTGGTTTGTGCCTTTAGCAAATGGGTTGAGGCGTACCCAACCAAAGATAACACTGCCCTGGCTACAGCCAAAGCTCTTATCAAGGAGTTTATCCCTAGGCTTGGATTGCCCCGTTTGATTTGGACGGACAACGGGTGGCATTTCCATGGGGCCCTTGTTAAGCACATTTGTAATGGACTGCAGATATGACAAAAATTTCATGCAGCTCGACACCCTCAGTCAGCAGGATTAGTGGAAAAATACAATGGGATCTTAAAGTTAAAAATGGCTAAGATACAGGAGAGTACTGGCTTAAAATGGCCAGACACTTTACCTCTCGCCCTCATTTCATTGCGGGTTACCCCCCCACTCACGTTCGGGACTCTCCCCCTATGAAGTAATTTTTGGGCGTCCCGCTAATGTATGGGGAGTGCCGAGACCAAGGTCATTTACTGATGTTGAATATCCTGATTACCTATATGCTTTGACTAAAGATCTGCGTTCTATTCATCAGCAGGTAGCAGCTGTATTGCAGCCCCTGCCAGAGGGCCCCGGACATTGACTGGAACCCGGCCAGTGGGTATTGGTCAAGAAATACGAACGAGACACCAGCCTGGCCCCGAGGTGGTCGAAACCTTTCTAAATCCTTCTCGCCACGTGGACAGCCGTAAAAGTAGATGGGAAGAAGCATTGGATTCATGTCTCCCATCTGAAGCGGCTGCCACTCCCGCTTCCCTATGATCAGCACAGCAGCACCCCGAGGGAATTCTTTTTAAAAAAATTTTTATAAACCTTTATTGCATTTCAAAACACGGTACAGCAAGCAATAAATGCATAAATAAATGCAAAGTACAGCATAATAAAACCCTCAGTAGCCGCCCGCGTAAGTTGAAGTTCAGCAGCGAGCAATATACGTTCAAAAGAACCATCAACAGCAGTCCAAAACCCCACCCACCCAAAAATTCCCACTGTGAAACATTATAAACAGATATGTCTGAAGTAAGCAGTTTAGTACATTTGCTGAAGCTGCGATTATGAAAGAATACTCCCACATCCCATAGTACACAAAACCAGTCCAGAAGGTCAAGCAGACAGAGGAATTGTTCATCAATGCCACAAGGAGTTCGTCAGATTCCCAGAACAGGACAGGGTAATGCAGAAGACATTTTACGAGTGGCACATGGAGGCGGTCATGGTGATACACTACCATCCGCATCTGCCCCATCTCGCCAATCTTCCCCCTCGGCACGTCTCCTAGTGAGATACGCCATAAATGGTGCCCACACATATTTAGGCTGAGACCTCGGAGGTAGGAGTTCTGCATAGTCATGCAATCTCTCTTGCCATGTAGTCATGATTCGAATCCAACACTTAAATTTAGGGGCACGCCCCCTCCCTTACCTACAAGCAACTAAACGTTTGGCCAGCAAGAGGCTGAGGGCAAGGAATTTTTTATGAATGGTGGTAACGGACTGAGTTAGGCCCAGCAGTGCAATGAGAGGGCATGGAGTCATAGACACCCCCAGCATGTCGGTTAGCCCCTGGAAAACCTGATCCCAATAAGTGGCAACTTGGGGACAGGTCCAAGCAAAATGGATAAAGTCGGCGCCAGCAGCGCCACAACGAAGGCAGCAATCTGAATCGCGCAAGAGGAATTTATGGAGCCTAGCGGGGGTGTGATACAGCCTATGCAAGAACTTGTAATGCAGGAGTCGCAGCCTATTATTCCCAGTATTCGCACGCGTTTGGGTACAGCTTATTTCCCATTGCTCATCTGTCAGCGGCTCAGTCAGATCGGCATCCCATTCTGTCCTGGCCCTCAAGGGAGTGGAGCAGGGAGCGACCTGCGCGTGTTTGTAGAGCAAGTACACAACATGGCGCGGGGTCTCGGGTTGAACAATAGCATGCAGTGGCGCAAAGATATCCGGCTCAGCAGGGAATGCTGGGGTGAGGGCTTGGAGTCTCTGCCGCAATCTAGTAAATAGAAACAGATCCATAGTAGAGGGAGTCTGTTCACCAAAAAATTACTCCTGAGTCCGGAAAGATCGCTATACATAAAGGTCACCCCAATTGCAAAATCCTAATTTCTTCAACAGCTTCCGAACTATGGCCTCACAGGTGACAAGTACCCTTGGATCATTAAGCAGTGGCAGGGCAGGGGAGTAGGCAAATGGACAGTCCAATGAGCGCATCAGCCGATCCCAAGCGTGTACAGTACAATCCACCGTAGAGGGATCTCGGGCTCTCTGACTCACTGAGGTGTAGATATATCCGGAGGGCACCGTGGGGGCCATGTAGCCTTCCTCCACGGCAAGGTGCGCCATATAAGGCGGTGGGTGGAACCAGTATATGGCATAGTGAGCCTGAGCACTGTCATAGTATTTTTCAAAATTGGGGACCTCAAACCCACCTTGGTGGAATGGAAGCATGAGTGTATCTAGGCTGAGCCGCGGTTGCTTCCCTCCCCAAATCAATCGCGAGATCTGCGATCTGAGGGAACGAAAGAAGAAGCTGCCAGGGTTGTACGCGATGTTTACAAAAAGGTATAACAGTTTCGGCAGCAGGATCATTTTAGTAAGAGCAATACGTCCTGCCATGGAAAGAGGAAGGTGTAGCCATTTAGTAACATTATCTGCAATTTTATCCATTGCCGTACCGTAGTTAGCACGCATCAACGCTTCCTTGTCTCTTGTGATGCGAATGCCTAAGTACGTCAGTTCATCTTGTTCCCATAGCAGTGGATAGTCAAGCTGGAAACGAGGCGTGTTGTCAGTGAGCGGGAAGATAGCTGATTTTGCCCAGTTTATTTGGACTCCCGCTATGCCTCCAAATTTGGTAATTTCGCGCAGCACGGGATTTAGGTTCTCTCAGGGCTTGTCTATGTAGAGCGTCATATCATCCGCATAAAGCGAGATGAGGAGCGGCCGAGTGCGATAGACTAGAGAACGATGATTATGTTTTTGACGGAGGGTCGCCGCCAGAGGCTCAATTGCTATAGCAAAGAGGATGGGGGACAAAGGACACCCCTGGCGGGTGCCTCTCAGGACAGGAAATGCTTCCGATCTGGAGCCATTTAACAGCACAGTAGCTGTAGGTCGGGTATATAGTAGTTTAACCCAGTCCAAAAAGCTAAAGGGCAATCCCATGTGGCGCAGCGTGCCAAAAAGGTAATCCCATTCCAGGGAATCAAATGCCTTGGTGGCATCTAAAAATACAGCCACAGCGTCGCATTTAGGGTTGATGTCCTGGAGCACGGCGTGTAGTGTGCGGAGGTTATGCGATGTGGCATGATTGGGGACAAATCCGGCCTGGTCCGGAAGTACCAAGCGCTCCATAAGGAGATTAAGGCGAGTGGCTAGCACTTTAGCTAGAATTTTGGTGTCACAATTTAGGAGGGATAATGGTCGGTACAAATCACACAGGTTGGAGGGCTTACCAGGTTTAAGTAAAGAGGTGATTAGGGCCTCTCGCATAGTGCGAGGCAGGCTTCCCTCCTCAAGCGCGGCATAGTAAACCTGTTTTAGAATGGGGGCCAGGATAGGGGCAAAGAGTTTATAAAAGTCAATAGGGAGGCCATCTGACCCCGGGCCCTTGCCTGAATGCATACTCATGATAGCGTCAGTTATCTCATCTAACTCCAAGCCAGCATGTAGGAACTTCTGTTGAGCATCCCCCAGCCACGCTAGAGCAACATCAGCGAAGTAAGCAGAGAGGTCAAGGGGATCCGTACGGTTGGAGGAGTATAGTGTCTGGTAGTGTTCTCTGAAGACACAAATCTGATCAGGGAGGTTTCTGTATAGTGTCCCGCCGGCATCTTGTATTTCAAGGACAGTGTTTGCAAATCTAGGGGCCTTGACCGAGTTAGCCAGTGCTCTCCCAGGACGATCACCTTCCCCATAGATACGTGCCATGTGAGGGCGTCCCAAGAAAGCACTCTCCCTATTTGACACTGATGTGTACTCAGAGAGCCTGTCCCGCAGCAGCGCATGGGTCTGTAAGTCTTCTGGGTTGAGGTCAATAACACGTTCCAACTCACTCAGTTCAGTCTCCAGCTTGCGTAAGTCAGCACGCAAAGTCTTTAAGACACCCCCGCCTTTGGCAATACACCACCCCCTGACAGTCACCTTAAAGGCTTCCCAGACCGTGACGATACTATCAACAGAGGACAGGTTGCGATTAAAGAAGTCTTTTATATCTTGCTCTAGTTCCGCCTTAAAGACCGCATCTCTGAGGTGCGCCGGGTTCAGTCTCCAGGACAAGTAAGGGGAGCAGTCAAGGGGGATCTGCAATTCAAGGAGGACCGGGGAGTGATCGGAGAGTGTACGGGCCAATTGGGAGGCTCGACGCAGCCATGGGGTAACTCCTAGGGAGATGAAAACATAGTCTAGTCTCGCCCAGGTGGAGTGAACAGAGGAATAATGGGTACCCTCCCGAAGCGTGGGGTGTACATACTGCCAGGCGTCCACCATATTATTGCTGTCCATTGTGTCAGAAAGCGTGCGTTGTGTAGTGGTGTAGTGTGAGGGTAGTGGTCGTGATCTGTCCATGTTGGGCCTCATCGTAGTGTTAAAGTCCCCTCCCCATAGTACGTGTGTGATGCCTAGTGTGTGGATCTTACCCCATAATGTAAGCAGAGCAGCGGGATCATCCACGTTCGGGCCATAAAAATTAGCAAACAAAACATCCTCTGTATGTCAGCGTCCCCAAATCAGACAAAATCTGCCCTCTCTGTCTGTATCCAAACCCTTGGGCGTGAATGCGACTCCCCGCTTGATCAGGATGGTAACGCCCCTAGAGTAGGTAGAGTAGGACGAGAAGGTGCGATCAGTAGCCCACCTTGAGGCGAAGCGCGTGGTAGTCCCACGAGCAAGATGCGTCTCCTGTAGGAGAGCAATATGCACACCATGCCTGTCAAGGTATCCCAAAACCTGCCTGTGCTTTCTGGGGTCATTAAGGCCTCTGACATTCCAGGTGAGGAGTCGCATAATCCCACCGTCCCTAGCGTCTCCCATGGGGCCCATTTGTGCAACTGACGGGAATCCAAGAATCAGCTATTGGCAAAGGCACAAGTGTGGGAAAAATCAAGTATACAACTTCAATTGCAGAGTAGAATGCAAGCATCAGCAATACTGCAGCATCATTCAAATCAACATAATGAATCCCCCCTCACCACCACCCCCTCTGGCGTCCCAAACTTGCCATGTATACCCCCCTCCCCAGAACTAAACAATCCCCCCTTTTCCGTAAATACCAAGTCAAACCCAGGGGTAATGCCCACAATGGGGGCCGCCAGGGGCTCTCGCCTGACTGACTCGTCTCCTTATTACACCCGCCTACAACCTCCTGGGAAACAGGGGTCGAGTTGCGGGACGGAGGCGAGCGGCCGGGAGCCATTATTCGCCCACATGACAACAGCAAAGTCATAAATCACTAGTTCGCAGGTCCCTCTTTCGGAAGGTGGAAAAAGTTCAACCTATGTGAGTCGCTGTGTAAGGAACTCTCTTCAGGATGGGTCAGATACTGGAGAATGTGAGCGCGACCGCCGTCGCGCAGCTGCCTCTCTGGAGGCCGAGCGCCTGTCACGTTTCAGATACTCCTCGGCTTGCTGGGGTGTAGTGAAAATAAGCTGGCGGCCACGATGATGGATCCTCAGTCGCGCTGGTAAGAGCATGGCATATGGAATGGAGCGAGTCTGCAGCGGTTTCTTCACCGCGAGGAATTTGCGGCGGGCCTCCTGCACCGCCTGAGTGAAATCAGGGTAGAAGGACAAAGTTGTGCTATCAAAACGTACAGTCCCTTTCTCCCGTGCAAGGCGCAACAGCGCATCACGATCCCGGTAATTGAGAAATTTCATTATGATAGGGCGCGGAGGCGCGCCGGTGGAGGCTTCTGTGTTAAGGTGCGGTGGGCCCGTTCAATCACCAGCTGTGATGAAAAGGAATCTTTCCCAAAGAGTTCAATTATCAATCGCTCCATATAGTCTTCTAGTCGGTCCGTGTTGGTCGATTCGGCTAAGCCCAGGACGCGGACATTGTTGCGGCGGGAGCGCGATTCTAAATCCTCATTTTTCTCAGCAATGAGCTTAAGCAGTTTGTCCATCTGCGCCATTTGGTGTTTATTGGCAGACGCCCCGTCCTCCAGGTCCGACACTCTCTTTTCCGCCTCTTTAATGCGTTCTTCATGGACATCCAATTTCGCCACGTCATTGTCCAGGCGGTGGCTCATGGAGTCAATTTTAGAATCTATGGAAGTGAGGCTTTGTTGCATGCTGACAAGGAGGGCTTTCCAACCCTCATCACGAGTCTCAGGAGGGTCATCGTCGTTCTGTTGTTTGGAATTCGCCCCTGTCATCTTGCGCGTATCAAATGGCAATTTTGCCTGCCTCGGCTCCATTTTGCCCATTTCTCCAGGCAGTATGGACCAGTCGTGGGCAACCCCGCCAAGCACGCCACAGTGTAAGTGGCCTCCGCCGCTATAGAAATAGTGGTGTCACCAAAAGTTGTGCCACAGGAGTTCAGTCTCGCGTCTAGGACCCACGGCAGACCACGGCCCCAGCACAGCAAGGCAGCAGGGGGTCTAGGTAGCGTACTCCAATGAAGGAGGAGCGTGGGCCGTGTCCGTCTCCCACACCCCCGGAGGTAGCAAATCACCGACCCCCGGCCGTTGTTGGCTGCAGATGTAGAGGTCTCACAGGGTCTGGCCGGTCCCCCGTCCCACCAAATCGCAACGCAGGCCAAGGCAAACCTGCGCAGGCACAGAGCAGGAGGGCGGAGAGGTGACGGCCAGACGGTAGCGACTGGAGCAGGAGAGACGCAAGATGGCCGCCAAGTGCACCGCGGGCCGAAACAGGCAGCACTCGGGCAAGGGAGAGCCCATGGCAGAGCCTTCACCCGGAGCGCACAGAGACCACCCTCAGATGAGGCAGGGGGGCCCCAGAGCAGATCCAAATGTCGCCGCAGGAGCGCTGGCGATCACGGCCCCAAGATGGTGGGTACTGCACACCTCTCCACGGCAGCGGGCTCCGAACCCACAACGAGGAGGGGGGGGAGGGCCGCAAGTAGCAACACAATCCAGCGCGACGCTCCCACCTGGATCCTCAGTGAGCGCCGCTTAGCAAGCCTCTGTGTCGGCAGACAAGGTCCAGCAGTCTGGGCGTAGCGAGGATGCGAGGGTATCACAGGATTTCCGAGGTCCAGCCCGGAGCGCGGCAGTCGGCAAACGAGCGGCCTAAACCTCACCGGCCTCACATAGTCTCCCAGGCCGCCCCAAGGAACCAGCGCTCAGCCGCCCAGCGGACCGGCAGGAATCTCCAGTCACGCGGCGACGCAGCAGCTGTCAGGATCGGGCTGCAATTCACACAGCGATTGCGGCAATGCCTCCGACGGGTGTAGGCACTGCAGCTGCAGATATAAGTGGGCAGGATGAGGATTACGAGCTTATTTACTCCCGGCTTGGCGAGAGCACTACGCTGAGGCAACCATACTGGTTCAGCGCCACCTAGCGCCCCCAGCACCCCGAGGGAATTCTGACCCAGGAGAGCGAGAGCGCTACTGCATTTGTTCCTTTTTCCGACGCCTGTGAAATAGAGCAAAGGCAAGAAGAAGGAGTGACAGGATCAGGCGGAGCGACCCCAGTTGAATCTGCAATTGCCCCTAATTCTGTTACCAATACCCCAGTGAGTAGGGGTTCTGATGAAGGAAACATACCTTCCCCAGTGCTATTTTCTGATCAGGAAGTTCCGAGTCATGTGCGTTACAGCCTACGGCCAAGAAAACATCACGGTACCTCAGACACCACAGTTAGGAGATAAGGAAAGACTTGAGTAAATAGGGTTAGCTATATTTGTGTCTGAGGTACTGAGCGAGACACTGGACTGAACTCGTTGAGAGCTGGAACTATTGGTACTTGGCTCTGTTCAGAAAGAAAGACTATCGCTGTTAAAAGGCCAGGTTGTACAACGGATTTCAACTACGACGTTTTGCTTTCTTGAGATGAACGATAGGAGTCTGCCTGTGAGACTCTAGACGGACACAGGGAGAAGAACCCTCTGGCAGGACGGACTGCTTTTGCCTGAGTTTAGTTTTGGACTTTTAGTTAGGAATGTACCCTTTTGGTCGTATTATACTCGAAGAAGAATGCCCGTTTGCGCCACGATATTTGCCGTTTTATGAGCCAATGTTTTCTGCTTGGACCATGCATGTTAAAATAGCTTTTGTGCTAGTGATAGCAGTTATATTAGCCATTTTCATGAGTGTATTTGTGTATTTCGAGTATAAACATCCCATGCAAGCAATGTTGCCCTCTACCGTTGCCCCACCTGAGCACCTGATGTTTACTTTAGCCCCACACAAGGAAAGACACCGCCAGACTTATGCTAAAAATGTATTTGTAGAAATGTTCCACCAAACCCACAGTACCACCAATATGACGGACTGTTGGGTTTGTGGACTCCTCTCCTTGCCTTTATCACACTTGGGGAGCTGTGAAGCCTGGTTCCAAATGTTTTCAGCGATGTATAATCATTATGTGGAAAATCCCAAACAGTACTCGGAGAAAGACTATAGTATGATTTTAGCCTATATTGAAATGCATCAGGGGTTTTGATTCAGCAGGGAACGGAGGGGAGGGTTCATAGGACCCAGATGCTTGCATGAATTTATATACTGCCAATGAAAATAGTACTTGGTTGAGGGATGAACTTTATGACTTTGCCAATTTTAATCATTCGCAATATTTTCAGCAGTTTGTTACCCGAAATGTCACCAGTGAACGTATTATGCCCATCCCTATTCTGAATACTTCTTCTGATTTCTGTGTACAGGGGCTCGGACATGTACAAGTAGGAAATAGCATTTGCAATTATACATATCGAATGAAAATATTTAGTAGTCCTCCGCTATTGAAACCACCGAATGTGTATTTTGTATGCGGGGAAAATGCTTACACTTGGTTGCCTCGAGGATGGGCAGGAATATGTTATGTGTCTTTTCTGTATCCACCTGTATACATAGCACCTTCAGACTACCATAAAACTCATCAGCTACACAAGACAACAGTGGTTTCCAATAGACAGAGAAGGCAGCTCGGAATGACTGAGGTAGATCAAACGGACACTTCCTTACAACAGTTTACGGATTTTACAAAGGGGTTGGTCCCTTTCTGGGGACCGATCTTCAATAGTAGAGAGATTAGACGATTGTCTAGGGTGGTAGAGAATGTCATCAATATCACTACTGAGATTATGACAAACATAACTGAGGAGCTTCAGGCAACGAGACTTGTTTCGCTCCAAAATCGAATGGTTTTGGACGTTATCTTGGCTGATCGAGGAGGAGCATGCCGGGTGATCGGCAGCTCCTGTTGTGTTTACATTCCAGACTCTGCCCCCACGGTTCACTTAGCCATTCAAAAGCTGCATCGCATAGCTGCGGAAATGCACACTGAAAATGGGTCG
The DNA here is from genome assembly GCF_964261635.1 of Lissotriton helveticus. Classification (NCBI taxonomy): domain Eukaryota; kingdom Metazoa; phylum Chordata; class Amphibia; order Caudata; family Salamandridae; genus Lissotriton; species Lissotriton helveticus. The sequence continues at coordinate 376,196,187 of NC_136063.1, forward strand.
TGGTCACTCTCCAGCTGGTTTTCGGGTCTGTTATCCACGTGGGGTTGAAAAATATTGATGATACTTGCAGGAGCTGCAGGCATTCTCTTTACTTGTTGTCTTTGTATGCAATGTGGCCCCGCCTGCTGCTCTTACTGTGCTACCAAATTAACTGCCATGATGGTTCCTTCCTCTACCCCTACCAAAGCTCAGATGCTCCAACAGGAGATTTGTGAGTTAACGGCTATTGATGATGACGTTTTCCAGGATTAGTTTTCTCTTAAGTTAGCTACATCACGCTAAAAGGAGGGTTTGAGGAACCAGAATCAAATCGGGCCTAGTAAAATCCAAAGTAGCTATTAGTAATTAGCGTGATGCACCTATTAGTTTGGTGAAAGGCAGTAGAACACCGGCAAACTCACACCCGTAGTTGGATCGAGTTTGATGTAGTTATTTATCCACTCACGCACACTTTAGGTTAACATGACTGGCGCCATTTTGTGGCCCAGTCTGCTTGCAATATTAGTGGAAAGTTACCATCGCATATAGTGTGAGCCATTCTCTCGAGAAAAGGTCTGACAAATGTTACAAACTGCTGCTTCTGCCCGTTAGGCCTGTCAAGGTTGTAGGTGGGGGTAGGCTGGATCAGCACATTCCACGAGATGCTGTGCGGACTCTCCTAGGACTGACAGAAGGGAGTCAACCCCTCGACCTTGCTATAACGAGCTGAGCTAAACTGAGAGAGGCTTTGTGTTCCATATATGGTCTTTCCTTTGCACCAACCTGTACCAACTTGTATTTTTCCTTCTTAGGTAACGGTTTTGAAACGTAACAGTATATATGTGATCTGTTAAGAGTGTGCCAGCAGTCTTCTCGGTGGACCTGAAGGGGTTAGGTCGCGAGAGGCTCCTCTGGCAGAGTTGTTTGTATAATAAACGATTTAACCTTCTACACTGCCAACTGACTGATTATTGGTAATTGGTATTGGGGCTATTTGTAAGTATAGCTCCATTGTGGGTGGTAAATATTTTTTGGTACTTCAAACCAGAGAGGTATACTGTAACTTATGGTCCTTCACCCTTGGTTATGAAGAAGTATGGGCAGGTGATCACATGGTTGCAGTCCAAAATAGCCCCTCAAGACATTGATTGGGTTAAGATAGATTGAATAACCCAAGAGCCTAAGGAGTCGGTAAGTGTCTATTACGAAAGGCTCTTGAAAGCCTTTAAACAGTGCAGCAAGCTGGACACACTCGACCCTAAGGACATGGGCTAATTCATCTCAAACTTTGTAACAGGGCTGTGACCGTAAATCAGCTTCGTGATCCAGCAACAGCTGATCTGCTGGCAAAATAAATCTGTAAACAAAATTGTACGGTATGCCGGGTATTGCATTGATGAGATGGATTCCAAACATAGGAGGATAAAAGAAAAGTTAATGTTGGTTCAAATGCACAGAAGAGAAAGCAGGTACAGGCAACGGGAGGAAAAGTAGTTCATAATCAATGCAATATATCAGGAGGTGTTCAGGTTACAGCAGTTACAGGTCCGACCGGATGTAGAAGAGCATGAGGTGTCCCCGTGGATCTTAAAACAGGGATAGATGTTGCGATGATGATAAAGACCACTGCCTGTCATTTTTGTCACAATATCAGGCATTGGAAGCATGAGTGCCGCTTAAATTCAGCAAATCAGTTGCAGGAGGGAGAACTCCTGCTAGTGACAGATGTGATAAATCAGTTACCGACAGTGACGAGGCCAAGATCCCTCAAGGTGAGGGGAAATCAGAACCAGTTAATGCATCTGCCTCAACCTCTGAGAATCTGCAGGGAAATTGAACATACCATCAAATGCTCTTAATGGAAGTGCTGGATGGATTTGATTAGGACCTGTCCTTATGACGGTGCCTTGGGGGGGAGGAAGTTTGTACACTGGGTGCAGTCTTAAAGGTAGACCTGAATGGACCATATGTAAAGCTGGCATAGATGGTCATCCTATTACATTGTTGATTGATTCTGGTGCTACCCATTCTACTGTGAGATCTGCAGTAGTCCCAAACCTACCCCATTGGGAAAATCGATCCAAGTTACAGGAGTTGCTAACAAAAGAATTACCAACCCTCTGACGGAAGAGTTGTTGGTGAAAATCGGATACTTTCAGGATCATCACCAGTTCATGGTATGTTATTCGAGTCCAGTCTGTTTGTTAGGACGTGATCTCTTATGCAAATTGAATTGTCCCATCTATTACACACTAAAGGGAATTGAATTGCAGACTAATGATGAGGACATTGCCTTCAATTTGGAAAATCAGAATCATTACACAGCTATGTTTCCTTTACTGACAATGGAAGATATGCCGCTGGATTTGAGAGACACCATCTCTCCAGAGATATGGGACTTCACAGGAGAGGAAATCAGACTAATATGAGGAGTTAAGCCAGTCCGTATACAGATTAAACCTAACGCAGATTTCCAGAGAACACCTCAGTACAACCTGCCCCAGGAAAAGGTGGCACGGATTACACCTGTGATTGAGTCCATGATTGTGCAGGGCATTCTGAAGGAGATCATAGTAAGCACGTGAAATTTGCCCATCATGGGATTGCAGAAACTGAACGGAAAGTATCACATAGTTCAGGACCTTACAAAGATGAATAACACAGTGATTCCATGTTATCCGGTGGTACTGAATCCATCTGTGATTCTAATCAAGACTCCTTGCGAAGCTGTCTGGTTCACAGTAATTGACCTCTGTCAGGCATTTTTCACCATTACTTTGCATGATGAAAGCCAATTTTTATTTGCTTGCTGTCTGGAGAATCATGTCTTAACATGGTGTTGTAACCCTCAAGGGTATACTGAAAGTCCATCCAGCTTCAATCAGGGCTTGAAGAAGAACCTTGAGAGCTTGTTTCTGCCCCAAAACTCAGTGCTTGTTCAGTACATTGATGACCTCCTCATTGCATCTGAAACACAGGAAGCTTGTAGGGATGATACTATTGCTTTATCGAACCATCTGGCTGACAATGGGCATAAGGTGTCTCCGAGCAAACTTCAGTACTGTCTGACTGAAGTTCAGTATTTGGGTCATCGAATTGAGAGAGGCAAGAGGAAGGTGTCCCCACAATGAGTGGAAGCGATCATGAAAATGAATACGCCTATTATTCAGAAAGAGGTCAGGATGTTTTTGGAAATGGTTGGTGTTAGACCTGGCTTTTTCGGTACAAAAGGGGGTGGTGATGGACGGAGCATCTGAACCAATCAAACATTCACACCCAGTCAACCGACCTGGGTTTAATCCATCACCGTTCTTTAGCCCACTCTGCCACCCCAGTTCAGACATGGCCCTATGCAAATCAGTCGGACCCTGTGCCTCATGGGAACAGACCAGCCCGAACTGCCAAGCCATGCCTTCCCTAGACCGGCATCAAGCTTCCTAGGTCCAGTTTCTGGCATTTCAGCCGTCTTCAGCCAGGCTTGCTTGAATCCAGTGGCAAAGTGAGCAAGGGACTCAACGTCTGAGCATACCCTGCCATCTTATGGCGACCAAAGCGTACAAAAGGGGGTGGTGATGGACGGAGCATCTGAACCAATCAAACACTCACACCCAGTCAACAGATCTGGGTTTAATCCATCACTGTTCTTTAGCCCACTCTGCCACCCGAGTTCAGACATGGCCATATGCAAATCAGTCTGACCCTGTGCCTCATGGGAACAGTCCAGCCCGAACTGCCAAGCCATGCCTTCCCTGGACCGGAATCAAGCTTCCTAGGACCGGTTTCTGGCATATCACCAGTTTTCAGCCAGGCTTGCTTGAATCCAGTGGCAAAGTGAGCAAGGGACTCAACGTCTGAGCATACCCTGCCAACTTATGGCGAGCAAAGCGGTACAAAAGGGGGTGGTGATGGACGGAGCATCTGAACCAATCAAACACTCACACTCAGTCAACAGATCTGGGTCTAATCCATCACCGTTCTTTAGCCCACTCTGCCACCCGAGTTCAGACATGGCCATATGCAAATCAGTCTGACCCTGTGCCTCATGGGAACAGTCCAGCCCGAACTGCCAAGCCATGCCTTCCCTGGACCGGAATGAAGCTTCCTAGGACCAGTTTCTGGCATTTCAGCCGTCTTCAGACAGGCTTGCTTGAATCTAATGGCAAAGTGAGCAAGGGACTCAACGTCTGAGCATACCTAGCCAACTTATAGCGAACAAAGCGGTACAAAAGGGGGTGGTGATGGACGGAACATCTGAACCAATCAAACACTCACACCCAGTCAACATATCTGGGTTTAATCCATCACCGTTCTTTAGCCCACTCTGCCACCCCAGTTCAGGCATGGCCATATGCAAATCAGTCTGACCCTGTGCCTCATGGGAACAGTCCAGCCCGAACTGCCAAGCCATGCCTTCCCTGGACCGGAATCAAGCTTCCTAGGACCAGTTTCTGGCATTTCAGCCGTCTTCAGCCAGGCTTGCTTGAATCCAGTGGCAAAGTAAGCAAGGGACTCAAAGTCTGAGCATACCCTACCAACTTATGGTGAACAAGAGATATTTGGAGGCGGTCTTGGCAGAAATGGGCTTCGGGGAGCGCTTCCGCCAGCTTGTGAAAATGCTATATTGCCGACCGAGAGCCCGAGTGCTAATCAAAGGGCCCATGTCCCCGTCTTTCCCTATCCGCAGGGGCACCAGGCAGGGGTGCCCCCAGTCACTTCTCCTCTTCGCCCTTCCAATGGAAACCCTGGCGTGCCTGGTGCACTCTGATGAGCTTATTTAGGGGTGGAGATTGCCCGGACTCGGCGAGGACAAAATTGCCCTCTACGCCGATGACGTCCTCCTGTACCTGGCTGACCCCGCGCGGTTGGGACCCCGATGACTCCGAGCGCTGCCCCTTTTTGAATAAGTCTCCGGACTATAGGGAACTCTGCCAAATCCGTCCTGGTCCCCTTTCATCTTTCCCGTGAGTGCTTTGACTGGCAGTCCACAATACCCTTCTGGCGGCAATCCTTTAAGTATCTTGGGATCTGGGTGGCCCTCCTCCCTGATCTAACCTGGGCGCTGAACGTCACTAAGTATGGGCGAAATTTGCGAATTCGCTGTCCGCGAATTCGCGTGAAATGGCAAAAAAAATCAGCGAGTTCGCGAATTTTCCCGCAAACTCGCAGATTTTTTTGCCATTTGCACAAATATGTGACCACGTGGGCCTGTAACTTTGCCAGCGTGCCAAAAGGCGCCGAGGTCCCTTGAGTGCGCTGGCCATTATAGTGGGTACGGGCGGGAAGACGTTTCATACTGCTAGTGTGTGGTGGACAGGGCCAAACGAGCGGGGCTTCTATGCGAGTTCACATGCATCTTGTTTATAAAGGGTCAGAGACCGAGCAGAGCAGCAGATGAGGAAAAAGCAGCCTCCTGGTCACAGGAGCTACATGGAGATGGCGCTCGGGAAACTCATGGATGCAAAAATACGTTTGGCACAGGACCCCAGAATCCTTCAGATGTCCAAGATAGCTCTGCTGCGCGTGTTAGTTCAAAGCCATTCTGATCCTGCTTAGTGGGTTCAGGCGCGTGCAGCTGCTGCTGCTGGACAATGTCCCATCTCATACTAAACTGCCCTGTACAGGCATATGCTGGGGCTGGGCAGTAGGGTGCAGTGGCATGCGGGTGCTGCACGCCTGGTACATGCGCACACCGGTGCCAGGGGGGACACATGTTTATTGGTGCTGTGTAGCAAGTTATGATGTTACATTTTGACTGCACCAGATGGTGGTACCACCTACACGGATCAGGAGCATCCATGCACCAGACTACATGGTGCAAGAGCATAATGGTGCTGTGCGGTATGGGTATATATGTACTGGGGGTAGGGGGGCACTTAGCACAATGTGTGCTCACACCCAGAGGGCTCCAAGGCAATTGAGCACACATGATTTTCACACTGAGAGTTCTCTGGGGCAGTTCAGCAGCACGGGGGCTCACACCCACTGGGCCCCGGGGCAGTTCAGTAGCGCGGGGCTCACAACCCCTGGGCAGCTCAGCAGCACGGGGGCTCACACCCACAGGGCTCCCGGGCAGTTTAGCAGCACCACCCTCGGGTTCATCACTGCCGCCCTCTGGTTCATCACTGCCACCCTCTGGTTCACCACTGCCACCCTCTGGTTCATCACTGCCACCCTCTGGTTCACCACTGCCACCCTTTGTTTCACCACTGTCACCCTCTGGTTCATCACTGTCACTCTCTGGTTCATCACTGCCACCCTCTGGTTCATCACTGCCACCCTCTGGTTCACCACTGCCACCCTTTGTTTCACCACTGTCACCCTCTGGTTCATCACTGCCACCCTCTGGTTCATCACAGCACCCTCTGGTTCACCACTGCCACCCTCTGGTTCACCACTGTCACCCTCTGGTTCACCACTGCCACCCTCTGGTTCATCACTGCCACCCTCTGGTTCATCACAGCACCCTCCGGCTCACCAACTCCACCCTCTGGCTCATCACTGCCACCCTCTGGTTCATCACTGCCACCCTCTGGTTCACCACTGCCACCCTCTGGTTCATCACTGTCAACCTCTGGTTCATCACTGCCACCCTCTGGTTCACCACTGCACCCTCTGGCTCATCACTGTCACCCGCTGGTTCATCACTGCCACCCTCTGGTTCATCACTGCCACCCTCTGGTTCATCACAGCACCCTCTGGTTCATCACTGCCACCCTCTGGTTCATCACTGCCACCCTCTGGTTCATCACTGTCACCCTCTGGTTCATCACGGCCATCCTCTGGTTCATCACAGCACCCTCTGGTTCACCACTGCCACCCTCTGGTTCATCACTGCCACCCTCTGGTTCACCACTGCCACCCTCTGGTTCATCACAGCCACCCTCTGGTTCATCACAGCCACCCTTAGTATTCTCCATCTGCCTTAGCCTTTTACTTTCAGCGCCAGGAAGCCGCTTGGTCGCAGTGCGCTTTATTAAGAACCTTTTTCATTTCATTTCATTTCACCCTCTGGCTCACCACTGCCACCCTCTGTTTCACCACTGCCCCCCTCTGGTTCACCACTGTCACCCTCTGGTTCACCACTGCCACCCTCTGGTTCATCACTGCCACCCTCTGGTTCATCACAGCACCCTCTGGTTCACCACTACTGCCACCCTCTGGCTCATCACTGCCACCCTCTGGTTCATCACTGCCACCCTCTGTTTCACCACTGCCAGCCTCTGGTTCATCACTGTCACCCTCTGGTTCATCACTGCCACACTCTGGTTCACCACTGCCACCCTCTGGTTCATCACTGCCACCCTCTGGTTCATCACTGCCACCTTTGGGTTCATCACTGCCACCCTCTGGTTCACCACTGCCACCCCCTGGTTCACCACTGCCACCCTCTTGTTAATCACTGCCACCCTCTGGTTCATCACTGCCACCCTCTGGCTCATCGCTGCCACCCTCTGGTTCATCACTGCCACCCTCTGGTTCTCCACTGCCACCCTCTGGTTCATCACTGTCACCCTCTGGTTCATCACTGCCACCCTCTGGTTCACCACTGCCACCCTCTGGTTCATCACTGCTACCTTCTGGTTCATCACTGCCACCCTCTGGTTCACCACTGCCACCCTCTGGTTCACCACTGTCACCCCCTGGTTCACCACTGCCACCCTCTGGTTCATCACTGCCACCCTCTGGTTCATCACTGCCACCCTCTGGTTCATCACTGCCACCCTCTGGTTCACCACTGCCACCCTCTGGTTCACCACTGCCACCCTCTGGTTCATCACTGCCACCCTCTGGCTCATCACTGCCATCCTCTGGTTCATCACTGCCACCCTCTGGTTCTCCACTGCCACCCTCGGGTTCATCACTGTTACCCTCTGGTTCATCAAAGCACCCTTTGGTTCACCACTGTAGATGATGGGGAGAAAGCACCCCTGCCCAGCCAGCCTCAACCGAGACAAATTAATTTGGGGCTGGTTAATGTGTTACTGAATTTGAGCTTCAAGTCCGGCACCTGCTTCCTTATCTGTAAGTTCCATACTTGTAACTATTCTCTGACCCTGCTTCGGGGGTCAGAGAAGGGTCAGAGAATAGTTGCAAGTAGGAGGCGTCACTCAGGAAGCACTTACAGGCTCGCGGATTCTCGGACTTTTCCGCAATTTCGTAAGATTTGCGGATCGCGGAATTGCGAAAATCCGCAAATTCCGCGAGTGCAACGAATTTTTGGCCCATACTTAAACGTCACCCCATTGGTGAAGAAGGCCCGGGCCGATCTCCTCTGGTGGCAACCGTTGCACCTGAACCCTATGGGTAAAAAAGCTTTATTTAAGATGATGATATTGCCTAGGTTCCTCTATATGCTCCAGTATACGCCCCTTCTTTTCTCCCATGCGTGGTTCAGAGACATGGAAAGCCTAGCTATCAAATTTCTCGGGGGGGTCGATGGCCTCACCTGGCCCTCGCACAATGTCAGATCCCTCCTTATGATGGTGGTCTGGGGATGACAAACCTATATCTTTATTATCTGGCGACCCACCTTCTCGTAGTGCATGACTGGTTCAACGGAGGATGGTCAGATCTGGCCTACCGGTTGGAGCTTCACACTCTGGGTCTGCCCAGTATTCACGGGATGCTATACAGTAACACCATCCCCGGAGCACTAATAGAGATCACGCGCGAGGTCCTCCTGGCCTGGTGGGCCTCCCTACGCCACACTCATTGGACCGGGAAGCTGACTCAATGCACTCTGCTCTGGCAGGGTGCCCAGCTCTGAGAAGGGCAAATTTATCCGGCTCCAGGGCCTGGGACTTAATTGGGATCTCACAGTTGGGGGACGTCTGGAAGGGGAGACATATACGCACTTTTCAAGACCTACAACATACTTTCTCTTTAAACCCTTCACAGTTCTTTCACTATTTACAGCTGCGACATGCCATCCAATCACACGCCCCTGAGGGCACGACTCTGCCTGACTACAGCCCGCTGGAGGCCCAGGTTCTGACTGGCAACTTGGGGAGAGGGGGATCTCCCGTATCTATCGCTCTCTTACCAACCACTCCCCCAACACACTCTCACAGCTAAGAGTCCGGTGCGAGGGATGGGCCGAATCCTTAGATGACTCTGACTGGTGCGATGCCCTAATGGCTCCTAAGTTCATCACTGTCTCAACACGGGTCCGATTGGTACAACTATACTACTTACACGCTGCCTATATCACGCCGTTCTGCCTTCACAAAGTAAGTCTTCATTCAGAGGCGTCCTGCCCACGCTGTTCACATCCTCAAGTGGACTTCTTCCACATGGTATAGTCATGCTCACCCACCACACATTTTTGGGAATCAGTGCTGGGGGAACTTAATGAGGTCCTGGGATGGGAGGTGCATTTTAACTCCACCAACATACTCCTAGGTATTACTGAGGGACTGGATGGTTCTCGCACAGATAAGCTCCTCCTAAACATGGCCCTAGTGGTGGCAAAGAGAGACATTGCACAAAGCTGGCTGAATCCTGCAGCCCCTGCCCTGTTACGATGCCGCAGAGGAGTGGACTGGTGTGCCGCGCAGGAGTGCTCTGTGTATGAGGCTAGGGGTTGTCCAAAGAAATATCGTAAGGTGTGGGGTAAATGGGTAGGGGCAATATACGACTAACATTCTGTTAGGACAATGTGGAATGTGGTGGGTGCCAGGCTCAACCCCTTCAATCACTGGATATTGTTGTACAGTGTTATGGAGTATAATGTGCTCAGGTGCATTGCATATTGAACCGACTGTGTATGCTTCATTTGTATTGTGTGCTTTCTTCGAAAAATCTATAAAATTGGTTACCAAAAAAAACAACAGGCTAACAAGATATGAACAGGTGTTGCTTGCAGCACAGAATGACACTCTGAAGCGCTGTTCTGTGGTAAATCCAGCTACCTTATTACCTTGTTGATGGGAAAGATTTTGAAGACCATGACTGTCTAGATGTTACTGAGCTTTGCACCAAGCTGAGACCTGACTTTGTAGATGAACCATTGTCTGATCCCGATTAAAAAAATGTTGTTGATGGTTCATGTCTAAGAGATAATGAAGGTAATCTGAGAGCAGCATTTGCTGTTTGTACCATCTCTGGAGTTGTGGAAGCTGATTGTTTGCAGGGAGTACACTTCGCGCAAGTAGCCAAAATCATTGTTTGACCCATGTCTGTCTTGTCTCTGAGCAGATCTGAGTCACCATTTGTGCCGATAGCAAGTACAGTTTCGGTGTAGTTTATGACTTCGGACAGCTATAGTCGCAGAGAGGGTTCATAATGTCATCAGGCTCTCCTAATAGGCACAGGGAATATGTGAGACAATTGTTGGAAGCATTGTAGTTACCAAAAGGAGGTGGCGGTCTTTAAATGAGCTGCCCATGAGAAAAGAGAAGACTTTGTCACGACAAGAAAACGCTATGCAGATAAAGTTGCTTGCCTTTGTGCTACATATGCATGCATTTTCAACGGGAAATATGCTGGCGAGAGTGCAGAGAAGACCAAACTGAACACAATGCTAGCTGTTACAGACACATGGAAACAAGTTAGATATTTGCAAACGGAAGCAACAGATCAGGAACAAGAGGGTTGGAACAGAGCAGGTTGTTAGAAAGAAGAAGGTGACAAATGGGTTTCAACTGATGGTAGGGCAGTGTTACCGGATTGTCTGCTGAACCCAATGGCAAGGTAGATTCATGAAGCAGTTCACATAGGAAAGGATTCAATGGTAAGATTGTTCAAGCAGGCTTGGTGCAATCTGAGGTTTCATGTGATTGCAGGAGCAGTGTGTCATCGGTGAATGCAGGGAAAAAGACGTTTGTTGCTCTGAGTCACATTGGTAGATTAGGAGGCCCCTTCAATCGGATTCAATTGGACTTTTGTTGAGCTGTATGTAATGGATTGAGGTACATCTTGGTTGTTGTGTGCACCTTTTCTCGGTGGGCAGAAGCTTATCCAACTAGAAAGTGACAGTCTCACAGTAGCAAAGCTATTGTTGAGGGAGCTTATACCTCATTTCAGATTTCCAACTACATTGGATTCGGATAGAGTAACTCACTTCCACAGTGAGATCATGAAGATTTTGGGGACCACCTTGAGTGTGGATCAAAGACACCATTGTAGTTACAGGCCAGAGGCATCAGGCATTGTAGAGCAAGTCAATGGGACTTTAAAGGCAAGGCTAGCAAAAGCGAATGTTTCAACATCTTTGAAATGGCCAGATGTGTTGCCCTTAGTTCTAATGAGCTAGCGCAGCATTCCTTTCCCTGACAGGAATACTGGGCTATCTTTGCATGAATCCTGATTGGAAGGGCAATGCGGAGAAGTGTGGCTCACTGGTTAGAGGCGGCAGACCCATAAGCAGAGAACTGCCCGGGACCAGGGTTCGATTCCCGACGCGGCAGGGTCGTGGACCAGGGTCAGCGGACTTGATAATTCTCGCCTCAGTGCCTACTCTAGTCAGAAACCACACTCTGCAACTCTGGGCATCAGCTTGCCTCATCTTCACAACGGCCCCCCCAGACCGCCGGGGATGCTTGGTCGCACCTTAGAGATACCCATCAGGGACCATCTCTCAGGGTGAGCCAGGACGGGTTCCCCAGCGGTCGAAGCGTGGAGATACTCCTCCGGGAGTCGATTCCTAGCGCTATATAAACCCGCAATTAAAATTAAATTAAATTAAATTAAATTAAATGCGCTGGCCTGCAGTGCCAGTGACCACTTTGATAAACATCAGAGATGACTTGTTCCTTGACTACTGTAAAGGATGGCTGATGTGGTTTGTTCTGTGTCTCATCAGACTGAAGCGGCAACTGCATCGACATCGAAAGACCTTTGCCCTGACCTGAGCCTCGGGACTGGGTGTTCATCAAAAAGCATGTAAGAAAGAACAGTATTGACTCTCAGTGGCGTGGACCATATCAGGTGATATTGGTGATGAATACTGCTGTGAAGTGTAGAGGAGTGCCGAACTGCATCCATGTTTCCTATACCCGATGAGTCACAGGTCCCTCCGATGAAACATCTCCACTCCCAGAAGTAGTTCCAGCTGTGATCAGAAGGTCACAGAGAGGGCAAACCAAGCTGTGAGCGTTTCTGATGAGGCTGGACACCCACCAGTTCAAGCTGAGGGGAAGTCAAGCTACACAAGTCTCAGTTATAGACTCTGAGGGAGACAGCAATGTTGCGAGTGGTGTAGAGTCTGACTCAGCAGAAGAGACTGGTGTGGAAATCACGCGTGTGCAGTCAAGAAAGAAAGATGGCACAGATGAAACGTGGCCTGTGAGACAGAAAAGAAGCAACTTGAGACTTGCATCTGAAAGAGAAAACATCAATAAGTGAATCATCTGAGTGAGTTTGAGCAAGTGCCAGGAAGTGCAAGGAGATCAAGAAGAACAAAAGTGCAGTGCTGGAGATATTCCTCTTCCGAATGGACTTATCTGGTTACCAGTGCCGGGAGAGCGAGGTCCGAGTTCTCGATACTGATTGTTGAGATCATGCTGAGAGTTCCTGGAATAGAGGCTATTGCAATCCTGTCATTGACTGTGCCTTATCCACCTAGGTTGAGTGGTTTGCGGACTCTGATTCTGGAAGACATTGAGTTTCCAAGCTTTGGAACTCCACCATCTCCTCAAGAGATTGCATCATTCAGAGCAAAGCTGTGACATAAATCAATGCTCCACTCACAACTCAAATCAAACTCCTAAGTAAGTTTCATCTTAGTCTTGGAATGCTCTGGATCAGTCGAGCAAAAGTATTTGTAAATCAGGGAGGCTTTTAGAAGTAACAGCAGAATTCTGAAGAGTGGGTCTTGTGTAGATAAGGGATCTTCAGGAGAGAAGGAATAAAAAAAATCCAGAATCACTTCCATAAGTATAAAAAATGTTTTCAAAAATGAGCGAGGACATTTAAATGTGGCTAGAAATTGAGGAAAGGAACAAGGAGATATACCGTCAAACATATCCTGAACCCAGATAATGCCTTTAGTCCTCAAAGGATAAAAAAAAAAGGCCTGATATTGATGGTAATGAGACGGTTATACCAAAGAGGAGAACGTAAAAAAGTGTTTCTAGATATTATTTTTGGTTGACAATGAGGCCTTAACAGTGAGCAAGTGTGTTTAAACAGTGGAAGAGATGTGAGAATAGTCATGGTATTAAATGCAAGAATCTCTTTGATCGAAAACGGGGCGAATAAACAACGTTCGACATTGACCCATGAAGCAGCATAGGGGGAAGCATCCGTAAGACGCCAGTGAGAAGCTTGTTTAAGACAAAAAGCTTTATGATATAAGCAAAAGTCTGGAAAATTTAAACCTCCGGTAGATTTCGGCTTTCTAAGATGAGATAAAGAAATTCTCGATTTTTTATTGTTCCACAAAAATTTGGAAAGAAAGGAGTCTATTTTTTTTAAATAAATGAAAGGAATATGAACCTGGATCATTGAAAAGAAATATTGTAAAATTGGAGTCATCATCTTGATAGAATCAAGGCTACACCACCAGGAAAGGAAAAGAGGATTCCAGGAGGAAACAAGTTTGGAAATGTGATCAAGGGCTTCCTTCATATTAATTTTGACTGAATCTGAAATGGAGTTAGTGAACCATATACCAAGGTATTTAATTCTAGAGATATTCCAGTGAAAACCAGTTAGTCAAAATGTTCCTTAAGGCAAAATTTAGAAATAGGAAGGATCTCCATTTTGTCAGAGTCCATTTTATAACAAGACACCCCTGAAAAATCAGAGAATTCTTGTAGTAACGGGGGTAATAGAGGTTTCTGGATTTGAGATAAAAAGCAGGATATCATCTGCATAGGCAGAAAGCTTCAAGTGATGATCTCCATAAAACCAACCAGAGATAGAGGTAGTGTAACGAATATGCTATAGAAAAGGTTCAAGAGATAAGATAAATAAAAGAGGAGATGGAGAACCCTGTCAGACACCACGATGAAGTGAAACACGTTGTGAAACAAGGCCATTAACTATGGTGGATGCAGAGTTGAATAGAGTAATGAGACAAGAGAAACTAATTTAGGGCCAAAACCATGCCATCGAAGTGCGTTAAAAAAAGACCAGTCCATCCTGTCAAAGGCCTTTTCTTATCAATAGAGATTGCAGCTAAAGGATAGGATAGAGAAGATGTCTTATTTAAAACATTAAAAAAACGAGTATTATCAGTAGTTAATCTGCCTTTGACCAAACCACACTGTTCTGAACCAATTAAATGTGGTTGGTGAGATTCTAGACATAATGGCAATAGTTTAGCGAACATTTTATAGTCTACATTTCTCATGGATATAGGGCGATAATTCTTGCAAAATTTGGGATCTTTTCCTTCTTTATGAATAAGACATATAGAGGCCTCCAAGATGGTGCCACTCGCCGTACCGGTAAGGCAAAAATATTGAAAGAGTTTATGGATTTTTGGGAACAACAATTTTGAAAAATGCAGGTAAAATTCTACCAAAAAACCATCAGGGCCAGGGGATTTATTTTTCTTTAGGGAGTTCAGAGAAGTAGAGATATCCTGGATCGAAAGGTCTGTATCCAGGGAAGAAAAATCAAGATTTGAAGAAGAAGAGGGAGGAATATTGCTAAGATAAGTGTCAATAAGAGAATCCGATGTGGGTATTTCTGGAGTATATACATTTTTATAGAACATTGTAAATTCATCTAGAATGTCCTCACCTTAAAAAAGATGTTTACCATCTGTTGACTAAATGGAGTCTATCAGCACTCTCTCCTTTCTAGATTTGAGATAGTTACCTAGGAGTGATCCAACTTTGTTTCGTCCGTCATAATAACAGGCGCTGCTTCGAAGTAGAGTAGAGGAAGCATTATCAGTAGATATTTTATTAAAGTCCCTTTTAGCATGCATAAGTTTCTGCAGGGTGGAATCTGATGAGGACGCATAAAATTGATGCTCTAAATGTTTGATATTAGCTAGTAGGGCTTTATGTTGATTAAGGGTTTGTTTCTTTTTTCTGGAAACAAAATCAATGAAGTCCAGATCAGTGGCCTTAAAACTATCCCATACTAAAGCACGAAAAACAGAGGGTTTTCATTGAAATGAAAGAAACCTTCAGCAAAGGAAGAGAAGGAGGAAGAAAAAACTTGATGTTGTAAAAGGAAATTATTAAATCTCCACCTAGAAGATTTTAATTGTGAGCAGAGCAAATCAAAATAAAAAAACACCAGAGCATGATACAAGATCAAAATGGGCTTAATCGAGGAACAAATGAGATTTTGAGCCAAGGGTTTGGAGAGGAAAATATAATCTAATTGGGTTAGGGAACCATGTGGAGGGGAGAAAACTCTGTCTGATCTGGGTTACAGAGTCTCCAGGCATCTACGAGATGTGTCTGCATAATTGGGATATATGATGATACATCGCAAACCGGAACAACGCAAGCAATCACCACGCTGTTGTGACATCGTGATAGCAATTACTCCATCTCAAGATGGCCGCCGGACAAGAGCTCTAGGGAAGAGCTCTGGGGTTAGGGATCTCCTAAATGGAAAAAATCCCTGAATAACCCTGAGTGCGACCCAGAATCACCAAAGGTATCACTGCAGGAACAGAGCAGATTACAAACAGAAGGCTCAGAGAGAAAAATCACGGGAGACAACATACCTGGTCAGTAAACAACCAGGCAGACCCTGCTTACCGGACTCCACGGACGACGGACCTCGGAGGACAAGCCTTACAGCTGGGACACTCGGAAGGAGGGCGGACCCACGGCGACGGCATTGGGAGCCATCCGATGTCACCTAGGCTGCTCGGTGCTGGAAATAAGAGGCTTCCGCGATCACACCTCCGGTGCTGGGAAATACAAGGTTTATGAGACTGCACCTCCGATGACTGCGGGCAAGATCCGGTCACGGCAATGAGAAGGAGCGGAACAACCTCGGCGTACGACGGACAAGGTACGAGCACCCTTGCCCTACCGCGCTGCACCCCCCCCTTAATACACACTAGGGAGAAACAACTCGGGGAAACTGAGAGCAGACGGAGAAAGCGGCACGCCTGACTCTAAAATGGCGGCCGCTTAAGACACTCCTCACTCACACGATCTCCTCGGCAATGCCTACAATAACCAGCAAGAGATTTATCCTGGCTGGAACAGCGGAGGGGGTTTGACTATACGGAATGTGAGAGGAGCAAACCCTGACCACGAGCAGAGAAGGAGAAGGGGAAGGAAATGGTCTAACTAAAAAATGGCCACATCGCCAGCAAAGAACATCAACACAGGGGCATACACACTGAAAGTGGACTGTGTACACATCACCAGCAAAGAACATCAACGCAGGGGCACAGACACTGAAAGGGGACTGTGTACATACCAAAGTAAAAGGGAACTAACTACAGGAGTGGAAAGTTAGAAAGTGCACTCCCCCACAGAACAACAACAGAAACAGAAACGGCGGACATCTTGTAATGGCTAGCTCTACCCCAGACTTTTCTTAACTCATTAAGGGATAGTTAACTTAATACCTATGACATGGTAACGGAACTATAAAGGTATAATTGGAGTATAGCAGAGGAAACCACACTCACCACGAAATATTGGTACCTGATATATTTTCTAATACTGTGACTAATACTGTGACTACCACTGTACACTTGCAAGGGATCAACTCAGATCAAATCATCATAAGACTGACAACAGGAAGTGAAAATGGATGAAAGATACCGAGGGACGACCTTCTACTCTATCCAAAAATGCTGCCAAAAAGTTCAAACATAACACATTGAGAAAAAACCCGGACATACTGTTCGCCGGCCCATACTTTGATATAGTTAAAGGCACCATAATGAATGACTTGATTTTCCACACAAATAAAACAGCGAAATGGCGCAATGCCCTCACAGAAATGCTGTTCATAAAAGGTATGAAAAACATCCCTCAAGGCACAAAAATAATGACTTCTCCATCAAGAAGATGCAATGCTGAATTATGCATCACTTTATATAAAACGGGAATAGTGCTGATACAAGCAGCCAATAGGGACCTTGAGGAATTTGAAAAGACTTTCCTAATAGTAAAAGAAACTCTGGAGAAACCAAGATACCAACTACCCATGACCCCACATGAAGTCACGTGTGACAACAGTGATACTACAACTAGAGACGTTAACCGACCCGGGGGCCACAACACTCAAACTTCCAGCTTTGGAGATATAACTGAAATTGAGAAGGCAACCCCAGAGAATAAGACAGAAAGAACAGAGAGGTCTTCTAATCGGGCAAATGAAGAGCAGGGCCAGGTCCAAAGAGAAGAGCTGATGCCGCCACCAGTCGGTGCAAATCTGCTTGATGAGGATACCTCAGCTCCTAGCGAGTCACTACATGACCCGATACCTCGCTCAAATCTGATACCAGAGTCGGATAGATCCCCACCCACAAATTTACTACTTGGACCACATAACATAGATAACTCACATGACATCTCAAATAGATTTGGAAGTGACAACTCAACCGAGGATACAAAGGATGGAACTGTGAGAATGAGAACAGATCAATTACGGAGAAGAACAAAATGCACAACCCGAACTGGCAGGTCTATCCGCACTAAGAAATCACCCCGAAACCAGAAAGAAATTAAGGAGCTCCAGAAAATAGTAGGCAACCTGGCACAAGGCTCGATGAAAATCTCACATGCAATCGAAAAGAGGTGGGAGATGACGGTAAGCACGCACTCCAAGGTCTCGCATATCCAGAATCTAGTACTCTCCGCACAAAAAAGGAATGACGAGATGGCCTTGTCTCGAAAAAATAGGCTCAATAGACCAGACAGGATAAACCCCTCGTCAAACGAAGAAACCTTGGCCTTACTCCGAACCTATGAACAACCAGCCCGGGGGAGGGAGGAGAGAATCAAAACAGTACCAATTGATTCTAATAAAACATCCAGAAAGAATGACAGGAAAGCAATCCACCTCAATCTACAACATATCCAGTTAACAGCAACTGAATCCGAAAATGGGAACCTCCTTAAATCGGATAAACCCTTGAATTGCCTTCTACTCAATTGTCGTTCAGCAACTAAACATGCATCAGACATAGCAGCCCTCATCATCAGTAAGGAAATCGACCTGGCAATCCTTACGGAAATATGGCTAAAGGAATCATCCGCTCCTGCCATTGATCTCTTAGTACCACCTCACTATAACATTGTGAGATTAGATAGGCTAAGGAAAATAGGAGGAGGTATAGCCTGCATTCACCGATCAGAGATAGAGGTCAACCTGATCCAAGCCGACCCCTTAGAATCGTGTGAATACCTGGGTCTGAATATAAGATCATCAAGCAATCAAAAATGCAACTTGCATGCATTTTACCATCCACCAGGAGATAACGCCAAGTTCACAGAGCAACTAATAGAGATCATAACGGCCAACTCCAATCCAGAAGCCAACAACATATTTCTGGGAGACTTTAATTTACACTGGGACGACGGCAATGACAAACTGGTTAATTTGCTTAAAGAGTTCCTCGCCGAACTAAACCTCACACAAGCATGCACCCAACCTACTCACGCGCAAGGAGCGACCTTAGATTGGATTATTTCAAGAAACAAAGAGGCATCAATCCGCGCTATAGACCCATGTGATTGGTCTGACCATCACGCCATAACATTCGTGATCCCCACAGTGAAAAAGGGTAGGACTGTGCAACCCCCCAAGTCCAAAAAATTGATCCGAGATATAAAAGAAGCGAACATTGAGCTATTGGCTGAAAGCTGCGAGAGAGGCTTAAAGCCACCCAACGACATGCAGAATGTAAGCGAGCTGACTCATCACTACTTAACCTCAATTGGAAATATCGTCAATGAAACCATGCCACTAAAACTGAAAAGGATCACAGATAAGCCAAAGAATCCTTGGTTTAGTGGGTCTCTGAATGAGGACAGGCGCAAACTGAGAACAGCCGAAAGAAAATGGAGACAACACCCTTCCTCACCAGAGCTGAAAGCCCTCAGAAAAATCAGAAACGAATATAACAAAAAGGTAATCAATTCCAAAAAAGAATTTATAAGAGCAGAACTTGACAATGCCAAAAACAGACCAAGAAAACTCTTCGAGATCCTAAAGCAGCAATCAGATAAACTAGCCAAATCAACTCAAGAGAACTCAAAAACTCCCTTAAGCTGCGAGGAATTCTCCACATTTTTCTCGGAGAAGACCAAAGCGCTAGAGGTAGAGCTCGCAAACGCCGCGGCTATCCTCCCGACCCAACCTCGGCCGACGAGCGAGGCCTGCATGATAACAGAGAGTAAGACAAAAAGTAAGACAAAAAATAAAGCAAACTGGGACACATTTGAACTATATGACCAGGACAAGATCGCCAAAACGCTGTCCGAAATCAGACCGAATAACCACTATCATGACCCTTTACCTGCAAAATGTGTAAGAGAAATAAGCCACATTGTGGTTCCAATCTGGACCAAAATAATAAACGCTTCACTTACACAAGGGATCCTCCCTGATTGCCTAAAAACAGGACAAGTAGTTCCAATAATCAAAAAACCGACAGCGGATGCATCAGATCCGAATAACTATCGACCAGTAACCAACATCCCTTTACTGGCCAAACTAATTGAGAAATGCGTGCAGAGCCAATTGAAGCAACACATCACCAAGTTCTCCCTACTAGACGAATGCCAATCGGGGTTCAGAGCAGGGCACAGCACGGAAACAGCGATCCTGCATATTGTTGATGACGCGCTACAAGCCCTAGACCAAAATCAAGCATGCCTATTGATTCTCCTAGACCTGTCATCTGCGTTTGACACGGTAAATCACGAAGCACTATTGATCAGGCTACAGGACAGGATGGGATTGTCCGGAAATGTCCTGAGATGGTTCAACTCTTTCCTAAGAAACAGATCTCAACGATTCCTGGTTAACCAAGCAATCTCACCACCCTGTCCTAATGCAATTGGGGTCCTGCAAGGCTCAACACTATCCCCAGATCTATTCAACCTGTATGTCGAACCCCTCACAGACATTCTTTGGAAATCAAAGATATCCTACCACATGTATGCAGACGACACGCAAATATACTTAAAGATCGCCTCCCTTGATGACATAGATCTAATGAATGAGACACTAAAGATGGCTTTGCAATGGTTAACTTTGAATCATCTGAAATTAAATGCCCAGAAAACAGAATTCTTGCTAATTTCACCTCCAAGGAGCCACCCTGAAGTAAAGGAATGGACCAAATTGGTGACTGCGCTAAACTGCACACCAACCCTAGTCAACTCAGCTAAATCACTAGGAATCACATTAGATGAGAATCTCGACATGAAAGCCCACATTCATTCAATGGCGAAAAGTGCCCGCTTCCATCTGAGCTACTTAAGAAAATTAAAACCATTCATCTCAGAGGCAGATCTAAAATTGGCTATACAATCCCTAGTGATATCTAGGATCGAATATGGTTGCTCTACCTTAACTGGCCTACCTAAAACATCCACAGCACCACTAAAAGCCTGTCTCAACGCTGCGGCAAGACTCATCACTGGATCTAGGAAATTTGATCATATATCTCCCCACCTGAAAGCACTAAACTGGCTACCTTATGAGGCCAGAGTTCAAATGAAGATAGCATGTATTACTCACAAAGCGGTGCACTATAACACGCCAGGATATCTAGCCAAGAAAATTAAGCTATCGGGAGGAAACAGACCAGCGAGAAGCTCCAAGGAGCTGCTGTTGAGACCAGCCTTCTTCCGAAAGAAAAAGACTTATGACCGAGCATTCTCCGGAGCTGCCCCCAGAGTCTGGAATTCACTCCCCCCAAGCATTAGGAAGATTCAAAATATTGTACTATTCAAACGGGAACTGAAAAGCCTAATGATGAGTAAATACCTTGCATAGGGAAGCCGACGGATCGCTGGTATGAACATTTGCATCAGCTGAAGGGTGGCCTCCTCATGAATACTATCACTGACAGGAGACTGACGCCACACACTAGCCTCGGCTGTATCCGCCAAACTATACAAACTATATAACGTCTACCTCACCTTATCGATTGATAAGGATCGTGATATAAGCTAGGCCTTTCTCACCTTTTATTGCTAATTGCACATGTGTTTGGAATATATATAGCTAGACACCCTTTATAGCCATAGTCTCTGTTATCTCATATTTGTTTGTCTTATATTGATACTGTACTGTCAATGTGTAACCTTCCTCGATGTTAAGCGCTCTGATACCCACGGGTCTTGTTCGCGCTATACAAAACTCTATAATAAATAAATAAATAAATAATAAAAATTACATTGCACGCTTTTACAGTGCATGCTGTTGC
The DNA here is from genome assembly GCF_964261635.1 of Lissotriton helveticus. Taxonomy (NCBI): domain Eukaryota; kingdom Metazoa; phylum Chordata; class Amphibia; order Caudata; family Salamandridae; genus Lissotriton; species Lissotriton helveticus. The sequence continues at coordinate 376,217,488 of NC_136063.1, forward strand.
TACGCGATTGTAATGTCTCTGCTGTTTTGTGTCATTACAACACAGTTTTTTTTCCTGAATTCATTAACTCCCTGGGTCAGGATGTCTGTAAACCAGGGGTTTTAGGGTGGGGTAGTGTAAGAAGAAATGCCAACATACGATCACCAACTGAGTACTTCAAAAAATCACTCCGGTATTACAATTGTAACCTGTGTACTATTGTTTGTAGGTTCAACAGTTTTTTTTTGGAGTTGTCAATAAATTACCAAAGGTTACAAACTAAATGTATATGTAATAATGAATAGTTATCAATAATCCCCAGTAGGAACACGGATTTCTGTACACTTTTAAACAATCTATAAAACTGGGATTAGTAAGACACTATTTTCCAAAGCACCACAACAGAAGCCCTACCACAGTTTCACTGATTGTACCACGACACATAGGTGTAGTCATTGTCGAATTTCTAAGGCCCCCTGGTATATTATAAATTCTCATTTGAACGCATAAATTATTTGTTTTAACGTGAGAATAGCAGGCTTTGAAAGTGGTTAATTAAACATATATGTATTTTTTGAAATTGCAACACTTGAAGTACAGTATAAAAGGAGATGCACTCCCTTTGCAGGCCAGTTCTGACCAATTCCCACGGCACACTAGATGCGTTGTGCTTACGTTTGGACTACTACCTTGAGCAGAGGCATTCACCCAAACAAGTAAGTGACTTAGATCCCAGTAATGTTATCCAACTAACTGTCCTGTAGCAGTAAATTAACTTTAAGTACTTATTTGTACATTTTTCCAGACTGTGAACTCCAAAGTCTGCATTTTGCAAAGGCACCAAAATTGTGAGCAACCCCTCCTGCAGTAAAGCTTGTAAGTAATTAACAGATAAATATAACATAAGTAGTAAAAAGGTTTAATAAAACAAACTTAATTGTGCTAGCATTATAACAAATTTTTGAACTTCAATAAATCGTTTGTTAGTTTAACAAGTGTACATTTCTTCTACTGTCCGGTGTGCAATTTATAGCGGGCCCAAAATTGTATTTTGCTAAGTGCTAACTGTACATAATAGGACTGAGTAAGCCCATAGTATATTTTCGGGAATCTTTTAGCATTTGTTTATGCTTTTGTCCAAAGCGATTATGCTAACTGGAAAAGTAATCCTACTGATCTGCACTAGGAGAGGTGTTAGATGGAGACAGAGGTTGGGTGCAGGCTGGGAGCGGAAATCGTTCTTTCACTGTCTCACCATTTTAGAACGGAACAACAAAGCCATAGTTGCTGCTTTTGTATTTTAAGCAAAAAGCCAATAGTCCCGTCTTGTTGTTGGTGTAATGCTACTTTCTGTATTATATATCTGGATGCAATGACAGAAACAACATAATACCAGTCGCACATAACACAATGCTCAGCACCATTTTTTAAACCATGCTTTTAATTACATCAAACACCCCCTTTAAAGAGACCCCCCATTTTTTTTACTCCACTTAAAGCCCTGGAAAACAACAGCATGTCACAATCACCTCACGTCCTGGCACTTTGAATTATGCATGACTCATGACTTCTACGTTTTCCATTTGCCTTAGTGCAGGGGCATAGTGAATCCTCCCCCACCTCACCCCCAACCCTACCCCTTGCCTTAAGAACTACAGCAGGGGTGAAGTTGTTAATGGACCTCTTCTGTATGCAACTTTGCAGACAAAGAAATGCTCATAATGTGAAAAAGTGGGTGAGTAAATAATTGAAGGGATGTGTGAATGTCTGGATGGATTAGTCAAAGGATGAATGGATGAATGAAAGGGTGAATGGATACATAATGAAAGGATGGATGAGTGAATGAGTGGAAGTATGGATGAGAGGAAAGGTAAATGGATGTATGTGCGGAAGAGTAGATGGATGGGTAAAAGGGTCGATGGGTGTGTGAAAGGATGGATGGATGAATTGATAAGTGAAAATGGGTGAATGGATGGGAGAGTGGACGGATGGGTGAGGGAAAGGATGGATGAGTAATAGGATTAATGGATGGATGAGTAGATAGGTGGGAGAATGGATGGATAAGTGAAAGGGGATGGAGAGAAAAAAGGGAGGATGAATGACTGAAAGTGTGAATGGGTGGGAGGATAAGTGACTGGGTGGATGAATGAGTAAGTGAAAGGATGGCTGGATGGGTCAAAAGGGTAAATGGCTGGATGCATGAGTGAATAGATGTATGACTGGAAGTGTGGATGGATCACTGTACGGACGGATGGTGCGAAAGGGTGGATGGACGAATGATGGATGATGGGTGAAAGGGTGGATGGATGAGTGAAAAGATGGATGAGTAATAGGGTCAATGGATGGACTAATGAATGGATGAGTAGATAGGTGGGTGGAAGGATGGATGGATAAGTGAAAGGATGGCTGGATGGGTCGAAAGGGTAAATGGCTGGATGCATGAGTGAATAGATTTCTGGAAGAGTGGCTGGATCACTGTACGGATGGATGGTGGTCTTTGTGATAATGAGGGGCACCATTGAAGGGTGGTAGCAAGGCTGGACTGGCCGGCCTGGGCTTTGGGTGTTTCCCTGGGAGACTGGAAAGGGGGTGAGAGGGGAACGGTTTTGTTACTGGGGGCAGTCACCACAAAGTCCGATCCAAGTACAAATAACCCATGCACTTAAAGAAACACACTAGCTTTACCTTTTTATAATATGGTTTAACACACAAAATGTCCACATTAGAACAATCCATAACATGTATCAGACCAAAACAACTGCTCCGATTGAGGGCACAGGCCGGCATTCGTGACCAAAGTGCATGCTAAACTCTGTGCCAGAAATTGTTTTTGGGGTATCCTTTTAGTACGGTAAAGGTAGTCCAAAACTGGTGTATCTTAATTTTTGAGGGATCTACCCTACGACTGAATAATAACACTTTTGTCTCCTAAAATAGGCCATCACCATCGACAAGCTTTGTCGGAATATCCAAAGGTCGAAACACTAACTACGAACGAATCCAAAATTTACAACAACTATACAGGTACATGAATGGCATTTGATAAGGGCTATTACGCCAGACAATTATCTCTGAATCTAATGTGTTGCATAGTACCATGGCATTTAATTTCAGTGTTCTCTCGCGTAGTACACCCGTAGTTTAAACAAAAAACTAATAATCCCTCTGCAAACAAAATTTGTATTTTGTTGTTACAGATTCTCAAAGCGAACAGTTTCAAGGCAAGCAACATTTTTTGGTGTTGTGGTGAAGTGTCAGAGCACAGTAGTACAAAAGATAAATCAGATTACAAACATAGTTTGTGAGTGAACCTATTCTATTTTTCGCACAGCTAATAAATTACAACAGACGTATCCAAAGTTTATAGGTGCTATTGCAAGAAACATTTGCGCCATTTTTAATGTACCCCAAATTGTGTATGGTTATTGGTGCTATCGAAATCATCATTGTTTCCTTTTGTTGCAGTAATGTACTAATAACCGTCTACACATTTTCCGACTTACAAAAGCAATTTATGTACATGTTTGCGTATTGAAAATGATTTTGCTTTTGTTTCTCTTTTTTTTTAGAGCTATGGTCTGTTCCAAAGATGGCCAAATACATCATCTCCAGCAAAGGAAACCGTCTACTAAAACATAGTGGTTATGTATATTGTAAGGAGAGACATTCGGAGCCACAGGGTCATTGGAGGTGTGTGCAATACTATTCCAGCCATTGCAGAGGCAGAGCGGTTACTCTGGGTGACTCTGTTGTAAGAAGCACAGACCATAACTACTCTGCCTCAGGAACGGCTATTGAAGTGAGAGAATCTATAAATGAAATGAAAGTGATTGCAGGCAACTCCAATGACCAGTGCGGTATCTCAACTAATTCCTGACCATGTTGCCAGTAGTATGCCCACTATTCCAAACTTGCATAGAATTATCCAAGGTAAGAAACAGGCAAATAACCCTAAACGTGTTACATAACAAACCTTTTCGGATATAACTATTACGCGTGAACTCTCTCTTACTGTTTCAAACAAACCTTTCATACTGCATGACAATGAAAACCCTCTAAAGCGGATTTTAATGTTTAGCACCGCCCGTAATCTAAATAGGTTGGAGAACAGTGATTTTTGGATGATGGATGGTACGTTTAAAAGTACGCCCACCCCTTTCACCCAAATATACACTATTCACGGCTACGTTAACAACACAGTAGTTCCTTTAGTGTACAGTTAAAACAATCCAGACAAACAATCCTCAACGTGTACTGAATTTTTGTCAGTCCTAAAAGTAAAAATTCCAAACAAAAGTCCGAAAAAAGTAATCATGGACTTCGAATTACCAATGATGAATACTATAACCAAATTGTACATGGATACCCAAATCCAAGGATAATTTTCCACTTTTCTCAGGCCTTTTGGCTTAAAAAACTAACTGCACTTTGCTTTGTTCCTCCTGACAGTGTAGACGAGTACTACACATCTATTACAGAGACAAAGTACTTTATAGCAAACGAAGAAAAATTTGCACCACTTTTAAAATATTTCAAAGACACATAGATTGGCCATCTTAACAGATCGGGTTGCTGGAGGAAACCTTGTTTCCTTGTGGACTGGTGGAACTGCTACTCGACCTGCTTAGAGGGGGGAGCAAAGACAAACAATGCCATAGAGGGTTGGCACAACTCTTTAAACAACAGTATTGGCAAACCGCACCCTAATCTCTACAATTTTTTAGAGATTCTGTGAAAGGAGCAAAGTTACCAGGAAATGTGAATGTCACAATCATTAGCAGGTAGTCTACATCCACGTATTTCCCATCGAACAAAGGAAATGTCGGCTAGACTATTGGCAGCACTAAAACTCTTTACGTTGTCTGTGGCTTCTGACTACCTAGCTTCCATTGCACATATACTGAATTCCTTTGCCTAAGAATTTTCGTACTTTACTATTTAGCACCCCAAATGTAAGCCGAAATATTCCTGTACTCTACCCAAATGTGTCCATAAATTGATAAATGTATTAACCCTTTGCCTGCTTATGACTGAACCACGCCGTCATGAGCCCCTGGTGGCGTGTGCTCATGACAGGGTGGTTCCGTCATGCAGCTGGCGCTCCTCCCACGCGGAATTAATTCTCCGCCGTGCGGGCATATTAATGAACAGGCGGGGCTGTGATGGAACCACGCTGTCCTGAGCACACACCGCCCATGACTCATAGCGGCGTGGTTTCGTCACGAGCATGGCAGCACCGTGCTCACCCCCGCAGCAAAGTTTGCGCCACAGCCATGCGGTTAAACTGCAAACTGTGACAGACTGTGATTAGGGTAAACCACACATTTTGTGCACTGCATCCATAACACCCAGACCCTTACCAAATATGCTGTTCTATTAACCCAGCCAATACCATCCAACCAAGAAGCAGAACAAAATCGGATATGAAACATGTGAAATATGTCTTGAATAAAAAAAATAATAAGGAATAATCAATTTTCAAGTCTTAAAACTGTATAATAAACCATTCCAGAAATGTAATATGCAAACGTACCACCAATAAAATTTTTGAAAATAAAGCAATAATGCCTAATAAGTATACCATTTTTTTAATAATAAACAATACCATAAATGTTATATGCAAACGTACCACAGACAGTGTTTTGGTAAAATCTAACAATAATGCAAAACGTTAAGCATTGTGTCATCGCTTTCAGTGAAAAAAAATGTGAATAATTTCTGTCATTAAATACATCGGAAGTATGTATTCATGGCATATAATTCCAATGTAACACAAAATAAAGGTGAAATTTGTATTATATTAACGCAATAATCTGAAAATGTACATTTTCAAGTTTGAAATACTATAAATGTAATATGCAAACGTACCACCGAAAATTTCAGTTCAATTTAATAATAATGCAAAATATTGCCCATTGTGTTTTTTCCAGTTACATTACATATCTCCTTGTGTTTTTATTTTTTACAGCAAAACAGAAACAATTAGTGAAATGAAAGAACAATCCAATCATATCCATTTAATATTTGAATTGTGAAATGAAATAAAAATCCAATCATGTGCATGTAAAAATGTAATAGTGAAATTAATTAACAATCCAATCAAAGTTACGTAACATTTAACAGTGAAACGAATTAACAATTAGATAATGTATATCTAAACTTTGAATAGTGAAATACAATCTCAATGTAAAATTAAAATGCATGGGACGTAATTACCGTATGAATTTTCCTTTATTCAGCACTTTCCTTTTTCTTCTGTCCATGTATACACCAAGAGGCCTTTTTCCATTGGATGCAACACCCTTAAATCACAATTCACCTTCCCGTGCTCCGGGTGTTCTTTCCCCTATGTATTGCAAGTAGGGCTCAAAATTGCAAAGCTTTTACCGGAAATTGTCCTTTAATTCCTTGCCTGGTATCGAAAGCACGCCTCGACTGGCCAACTTTGAACCACAAAAGTATTGTTTTGCCTAAACATTTTGTGTTTGGGTGGCAATCCGGGAATGCTAGTACCAAAACGCCTCCAATAGTTAAGTTTGTAGCCAAAATGTTGTATTCCAGTGAAGTCCTTCCATTTGTAACGAAATCCGAAGGCCTTGTTAGAAGGTAAATCACCGTTTCCAAAACAGCCCAAAATCCACCAAAGGTACGGACATAATTGAATCCCCAATTCAGAGTTCCAGAATCTACTGTAGGCGCCATTGTACATGCCGTCTGTTTGTTAGGAAAAATGGTCACAAATGAGTATCTTTTTTTTGGTACAGTGTTCGTAATTACCCCCAATTTCTAACCCTAGACTAATGCTTTTTATTCAAAATAATTTCATATAGTCTTACACAGAAATAAAAAGTTGTCTTTAAGGCAGAACCTTCCAGGACTCCAGAGGTGACAACAAACTTTGATTTGAATGTGGAAATAATTGTTCCTGTATTTCGTTAGCACCTTCTAGCTTACACAGCTGAAGATTTATTACACAATCTGTATGTTTCTGGTGAACTAAATTGTTACCTGGAAATAACTGTTGTTCTTGGAGTTTCTTGACATCTGTTTGTTACTTTTATGGGTCTTTTAACAGTCAGTAAAGCAAGTAAAGCTGTTATTGCCGTGTGGATAATTTCACTAGATGGAATCAGAGTAGGTTGCGCTTTTTCAAAATGTTATAGCAATGGCTATGTGAGAGCAAATGGCCTTCCAAAGAGGGGCCATACCTTTAGCAGATATACACAGCTTAGCAACATGGACTAACTAAATATGTTCGGCATTTTCAAAGGCCTTTTTCAATTGTATTCTATTAACGATGAAGCTTTGCAGGCTAGAACATTTGTAAGGTGTGTGCATCGAGTCTTAAATTAAAGATGTCAGATATTGACATTGAACTGAATGTATATAGTGTACCTGATTATGTGAATGAAGTTGAAGTCACTTACCTTGATGGAGCTTTGTCTTCCACCTGTTCACTGTCTCACGGCAGTCCCGGAACAACGGCAGTAACATATGCGTGGCGAAGTAATCGCCTAGTGTGAACATGGAAAAGGGACATTAGTTATGATAAAGTCTGATGTTAAAATATGTTTAGCAAACGTACAGTAAAGCTATAATGCCTAAAAAGTATATAAATATGTTTCATAAACAATACCATATGTCATATTTAAACGTACCACCGACAATATCCGCAAAATAAAGCAATGCTGCACTACATTCCCCTTTTATCAATTACATTACATATTCCCTTGTACTTTAATTTGTTACATTTTATTTTACGTACTTCAAGAACGAAACTTAACCAATTATAGAAAATATGTATATAAAATTTGTGTAATAAACAATACCATATATGTAATATTTAAATTAACCAATAATGCCAAAAATTCCCCTTTTATCATTTACATGACAGAATATTACGGAAATAATGGCTGTTCTTGAAGATTCTTGACATTTTTTGTTACTTTTATGGGTCGTTTAACAGTCAGTAAAGCAACTAAAATCTGTTATTGCCATGTGGCTAATTTCACTAGATGGACTCAGAGAAGGTTGTGATTTTTGCAAAACGTTATTCCGATTCCACCAGAACGATGGCTATGTGAGCGGCAGTGGCCTTCCAAAGAGGGAACATACCTTTAGCAGAACTACTCAGCTTAGCAACATGGACTACCCAAATATGTTTGGCGTTTTCAAAATTACACAAGTATATAGGAAAGTTGAAGTCACTTACCTCGACGGAGCTCTGCCTTCCACCTGCTCTCTGTTCATGCCATCTTCCGTGATTCGCGACAACCTAATGAATGACGCAAAGCATGCATCTGTCAATCACTTTTGTCAATTTAATTCATATTTTTTTTTCCTGAGTAATCCCAACAAGTGTTACCTAATGAATAAGGCATATATTTGTTTTGTAATTACAAAATATATTTTTTTAGGAATCCATGGACTAATGCATTGCTCCGCGACCTAATGAATGAGTAATGAAAGCAGTTAGGCAATGTTCAGATAATTAGGTCAATATTTCAAAAAAATCTTCCTATGAGGCAATATTATGCCATTTTCCATTGCAAAATTCATATAATTATGTCAATATTTCTGAGGCAATATTAAGTCATCTTCTGTGGGTATATTCTGTAAATATGAATATTGCTATAATTAGTTTAATATATATTTTTTTAAATGATGTCATCTTTCCGTGGCCCCAAATATTATGTCTCCTTTCCGTGGCTCCCTCCCTATATTATGTAAATATTAATATTCATATAATTAGGTTAATATTTAAAAAAATAAATGATGTCATCTTTCCGTGGCTCCAAATAATATGTCACCTTTCCATGGCTCCCTCCATATATTATGAAAATATTATGAAATATTCTGTCATCTTCCGTGTGTATATTATGTAAATATTAATAATGAGATAATAAGGTCCATATTTTAAAAAAAAATATGTCATCTTCGATGGCTCCAAATATTATGTCACCTTTCAGTGGCTCCCTCCGTATATTATGTAGATATTATGCAATATTAGGTCATCTTCCATGCGTGTATTATGTAAATATTAATATTCATATAATTAGTTTAATATTCCCAAAATAAATGATGTTATATTTCCGTGGCTCCAAATATTATGTCACCTTTCCGTGGCTCCCTCCTTATATAATGTAAATATTAGGCAATATCATGTCATCTTCCGTGTGTATATTCTGTAAATATTAATATTCATATAATTAGGTTAATACTTCAAAAAAAGAATTATGTCATCTTTCCGTGGCTCCAAATATTATGTCACCTTTCCGTGGCTCCCTCCGTATATTATGTAAATATTGCAGAATGTAATTAGGTTAATATAGCAAAAAAATCTTATGTCCTCTCTCCGTGGCTCAAAATATTATGTCATCTTTCCGTGGCTCCCCCGTATATTATGTAAATATTAATATTCATATAATTAGGTTAATATATAAAAAAATAAATGATATTATATTTCATAGCACCAAATATTATGTCAACTTTCCGTGGGTCCCTCTGTATATTATGTAAATATTAGGCAATATTATGTCATTTTCCGTGCGTATATAATGTAAGTATTAATAATCATATAATTAGGTTAATATTTCAGAACAAATTATAACATCTTTCCGTGGCTCCAAATATTATGTCACCTTTCCTTGGCTCACTCCATATATTATGTAAATATTACGCAATATGATTAGGTTAATATTTCAAAAAAATCTTATGTCATCTTTCCATGGCTCAAAATATTATGTCATCTTTTCGTGGCTCCCTCGTATATTATGTAAATATTACGCAATATTAGGTCATCTTCCGTGCGTATATTATGTAAATATTAACATTCAAATAATTAGTTTAATATTCCAAAAATAAATTGTGTCATCTTTCCGTGGCTCCAAATATTATGTCACCTTTCCGTGGCTCCCTCCATGTATTATGTAAATAATAATATTAATATAATTAGGTTAATATTTAAAAGAATATTTATATCATCTTTCCGTGGCTCCAAATATTATGTAACATTTCCGTGGCTCCCTCTGTATATTATGTAAATATTACGCAATATTATGTCATCTTCCATGCGTATATTATGTAAATATAAATACTGTTATTATTAGGCTTATATTTTTTTTTTATTTCATCTTTCCGTGGCTCCAAATATTATGTCACCTTTCCGTGGCTCCTTCCATATATTATGTAAATATTACACAATATTAGGTCCTCTGCCGTGCGTATATTATGTAAATATTAATATTCATATAATTAGTTGAATATCCTAAAAATAAATTATGTAATCTTTTCGTGGCTCCAAATATTATGTCACCTTTCCGTGGCTCCCTCCGTATATTATGTAAGTATTATGCAATATTATGTCATCTTAGGGCTCCCCTGGCCAATTTATCGGTGGCTAAATTCTCGGTGTTTGAACCAGTGCGCTCCGAAGACATTTTAAAACTGCTGCTGGCAACTAAGTCGGGATCTCCCCACGATCCCTGCCCTACGTCAGTGGCAAAGTTGGCAGCCTTCACAATAGCTGACACTCTAGCCAACCTTTTCAACCTGATGTTTGAAAAGGGTGACTTTCCCACAGTTTGGAAGCAGGCTTCCATTTCCCCATTGCTTAATAAACCCTCTTTGGATATTACTGATCCTAATAGTTATAGGCCTATCGCCAGATTGCCGCTGCTCTCGAGAAGGCCATGAACCTTCAGCTATGTGCATTTTTGCGCACTTCGAAGGGTCTGGACCTAGCCCAGCATGGGTTCAGGGAAGGACACAGCACTGAGACCGCTTTGATTAAGTCCACAGAAGAGGTCAGGAAGGCACTGGATGTAGGGGGCCAGGCGGTGCTGGTCCTTTTGGATCTGTCTGCGGCCTTCGATACGGTCCCCCACGCTGTTTTGGTGGACCGGTTGGAGGACTGCGGGGTCCAGGGACTAGCACTGAGTATCTTGAAAGCCTTCCTCAAAGATCGGGTTCAAGTGGTGACGATGGGAGATTTCGAGTCAAGACCTTTCGAACTCCCAGGGGGGGTCCCCCAGGGATCCTCCCTAAGCCCCACTTTATTCAACATCTATGTATCCTCTCTTGCCCCGGTGATCCGATCTTTTGGGTTCAAGTTAACATCATATGCAGACGATACCCAGATCGTGGTCTCAGTACTCCCTGGGAAAGAGCTAGGTGTGGCGGCTAGGTTTCAGGACTGCATGTCAGCAGTTAGTTCGTGGATGGCAAAGAGTTGCCTAAAACTGAATTCTTCCAAGATCGAGGTTCTAATCTTCGGGTCTAATACAAACCTTTGGAGCTCTAAGTGGTGGCCGGCGGATATGGGATCCCCGCCATCTCCTGCTTTGAAGGTGAAAAATGTAGGGGTTATTATAGATAACCAACTCTCCTTTAAACCTCAAGTTAAGGCGATTACCTCCTCCATACACTGGACTCTGAAAATCATTAAGAAGGTCCTTCCCTTTTTACCGTTCGCGAGCAGAAAGACGGTGGTGACTGCACTCGTGCTTTCTCGCCTCGATTACTGCAACAACCTTCTTCTCGAGGCCCAAAAGGGTCTGCTTAATAAACTTCAGGTCCTACAAAATGCGGCTGCCCGCCTTATAGGGGGTTTGCCCAAGTTCTCATCGGTCACCAGGGAACAGGAGAAGCTGCACTGGCTCCCGGTGCGGAAGCGGATTCTGTTTAAATCCATGTGCATAGTCTTTAAGGCGCTGCACGGTCAGGGCCCGGTGTTTCTCCAGGAGCTCTTCCAATGGTACAGACCTGGTAGACAACTCAGGTCGGCCAGTATGGGGCTGATCAAAACAGCCCGCATCAGGAAGGTGCGCTGGGGGGGCAGAAGCTTCGTCAGGGGAGCAGCGAAGGCCTGGAATGCCCTTCCTCTGGCCCTCAAACAAAACATGAACCTGTTGGCATTCAGAAAAAATCTGAAAACATGGCTTTTTACTCTCTAGTTTGGGAGGTTTGAATCTTCAGGGAACTACCACTTTAGCGCCAGGACACCGGTTGGTAACAGAGCGCTTTATAAGTGATATAAATAAATAAAATAAATACATCTTCCGTGATTATATTATGTAAATATTAATATTCATATAATTAAGTTAATATATTTTTTTTAATTATGCAATCTTTCCGTGGCTCCAAATATTATGTCACCTTTCTGTGGCTCCCTCCGTATATTATGTAAATATTACACAATATTATGTCATCTTCCGTAGCTCCGTGCGTGGCTATCATGTAAATATTACAAAATAATATTTTTGCGTTGTAATCATGGGTGACCATGCGTTCTAATTGCATGCGATGTTAATGTCATTGCGCAGTTATAGCATGCATTGTAAATGCATGCGATGCCAAGGCTCCTACGATGTCAGAGTTGCGTTGCAATGGCACCGCATCAAATTACCATCGTTGTAATGGGTGTTTCCCGCATAATTGTACTGTGAAATTGTTTGTGAGTTTTATGGGGAATAAAATGTACCTTGATTTTGCGGTCGTTAAAGGGGTCGATAACTTGGTTACAATCGCCTCTTCGTATAAAAAAAATAATCTTGGTGTTGAATACACTTATTTGTAATAGCAGGCCAAAAAGTATAATCTGATTGGGTTTGAATGTGTATATTAAACACAGTTAAAGAAATGCTATTAATAAGTAGCTTGACCAAAATCCATCTATCATCAGTATCAATGTCTTGCGAAACAATAGAACATTTCAATTTTTCATGGCATAAAATAATTACACCATTATTTTTTGTATTCATGGGGGAGACAAGTGGAATGGAATGGAAATGGTTTTTGTAGAGCGCGGTAGCTACCCGGAGGCGTCCTAGCACTAAGGATTAACGTGTGTGAGTGAGAGATGAGACCGAGATTATCTGTTGAATAACAAGGTTTTTAGCTTTTTCCGAAAGGACAGGAGGTTGGGCTCCGAGCGGAGGGGAAGGGGAAGGGAGTTCCAGAGTCTTGCCGAATTAAAGGAGAACGTTTGACCCCCGCATCTCGCTCTCCGAATCCTAGGACTTGTGACTCGGAAGGCATGCGCAGATCTGAGCTGCCTGCTTGGATGATAGGGGAGATCAGAGAATGATTAATGGTTGCTCCCGTTCTCCAATAGGCACGGTGGGCAATGCACATACTCTTAAACTCGATTCTTTCCCTGATGGGTAGCCAATGAAGGTCTCTAAGTTCAGATTTTACGGGGAGACGACGGGAGATGTGTAGGAGAGTGCGGGCAGCACAATTCTGGATCACCTGGAGCCTATTCAGGGTCGATTGGGGGGCTCCCTGGTAAAGGGCATTCCCGAAGTCTAGCCGGGAGAGAATCAGGCCCAGAATCATGATCTGTCTTGCCTTGAATGGGAGGAGGGGGAGGATCTTGCGAATGAGCCTGAGTATACTAAAGCAGATAGCTGACAGTTTAACTGCTTGGAAGTTGAATGTGAGTGTCTTGTCCATCCATATTCCCAGGCTCTTGATTGTGTCTTTAGCTTCGGGGGCGGGTCCCAGCAAGGTTGGCCATATGGAGTCGATGTTTTTTTTAGGGGAGTTGCCTAACACCATCAGCTCCGTCTTGTCTCCATTCAGTTTCAGACAGGACAGAGTCATCCAAGAGAGGACTGCTTCCAAGCAGCCCCTTAAATCACTCGGCTGGGTTAAGGGATGGTTCAATGTCACCACCAGCTGAGTGTCGTCAGCATAGGATATGATTTGCACTCCGAAGGGGCGGACGACCTCGGCAAGGGGGCGCATATATATGTTAAACAGTGTGGGGCTCAGGGAGGAGCCCTGAGGTACCCCACAGCTGAGTGGTTTACTGGGCGATGTAACGTTGCCCTCACAGACTCGGAAATAGCGGTCTGATAAGAAAGATTGGAGCCAGACAGTTGCTTTGGCAGCTATTCCCAGATCAGAGAGCCTATTTAGAAGGATGTTATGATTTACAGTATCGAAGGCGGCACTGAGGTCCAAAAGAATAATGACTGCCGTGCCGCCCTGATCCGTAATCATCCTAGCTCCCTCCGTCACAGCAAGAAGCGCGGTCTCCGTCCCGTGCATGCAGCGAAACCCTGTTTGTGAGACATCCAGCAAATTATTTGTTTCCAGAAACTCAGTGAGAATGTTATTAACATATTTCTCCATGATTTTGCTTACCCAGGGCAACAGGGAGATGGGACGATAGTTCCCTGGATTTTTCTGATGTACGTTAGCCTTTTTCAGGAGGGCTCTGACCGATGCCTGTTTCCAGCTCGGTGGTACAATGCCTGTGGATAGAGAGGTGTTAATCAGGTCAAGGATGGTGGGAAGAATAGAGGAGGAGACTGTCAGTAGGGACTGGGCTGGTGATGGGTCGCTAAGGGAGCCAGATTTTACCTGGGTCATGATGGTTTGAAGGGTAGTGGGATCCAGTTTTGGAAAGGTTTCCAGAAGGACTGCGGGGAAAGGACCCGTATCTTTGTGACCAGTTTGGAGGGTGGGGGAGGAGCGTGAGAGAAGGAGGAGTAGATCGTGGCAATTTTACTGTAAAAGTACTCGGCCAGATTATTGCAGTGTGTTTGAGTGCTGTGGGGATCTGGCGGTTTTTCTGGTAATTTTAGCAGGGTTCTTGCGATTTGATATATTTCTTTCGGCTTTGACGCTGCTGCGTTTATTTTATTTTCAAAGAAGATAGATTGGGCACTTTTTATTTTATTTTTGTAGAGTTTTATGGAGGATCGGTATGCAATTTTACTTGAATGAGAATAGTCTAGACGCCATTTCCTTTCAAGTTTTTTGCATTCTCGTTTCATGTTGCGCAGATCCAGGGAGTACCAAGGCGCTTTTCTTGGACTGTGTTTTGGTTCGAAGTCGGACATTGGGAGAATAGAGTCTAAAGACTGGGTTATCCATCTGTTAAAATTCTCATTACTTAAGATAGGATCAGGGTTGCATGGGGGGATGGAGGATTCTAAAGTGGCTGCCCACTGTGTGTGGCTAAGTTTAGACCACTTGTTGTCTCTCCGAAATACAGTGGGTGGAGCAGGATGAGGGATTGGAGATGTCCAAGTGAAGGGGATCAAGAAATGGTCAGACCAAGGGAGAGGGGAGGGTATGCCCACTGCGGGATCTGTGCAGTTGCTAAAGATAGGGTCTAGAAGGTGTCCCCTGGAGTGGGTAGGTTCCGATACTAGCTGAGACAGCTCTAGCGCCTCGAGGCTATTTAATAGTTCCACGGCTGAATGGTCTAAGGGGTCGTCTAGGTGAATATTGAGATCCCCTAACAGGGTGTAGTTTGGTAGGCTACAGGCTCCGCTAGCTATGGCGAGCGGCAGACTGTTGAGAAATTGACCCAAAGTGCCAGGAGGTCGGTACACGAGGATCCCTCAGAAGGTACACGTAGGAGAGAATTCTATTGAGAAGGAGAGGCTTTTGCAGCTAGGCAGTTGGTTGGGAGAGCTGCGGCAGTCGTAACATTCCTTATATATGATCGCTAGGCCTCCGCCTTTTCCAGTTGGACGATCTTCTCGAAGGATCTGATATCCTCTGGGTAGTGCTTGAATGATATCTGGATCAGAGCCTGCATGTAGCCACGTTTCCGTGAGGAACAGGACATCTGGTTCCGATTCCGATAGGAGTAATGAGATCTCTAAGGAGTGTTTAGGGAGTGACCTACAGTTTACAAGGAGCCTATGGTACAGCGTGACAGGGTGTTGGGGTTCAGGCTGATAGGCACAGGGTGGGCAGGTGAAATTTTTCACGGCCGGGTTCCATGAGGAGAGACAGGGCACGGGGGATTTACCTCGCAACTCTAATAGGGTCCTTGGGCTATAAGTGGTAGCCTGGGCACGACCAGAAGTCGTGGCCCGTGGTCCCGGTCGGGCACGGACAGGCGCAGGCGGGCTTACCTTTGGCGCGCCTTCGGTGCGCCACCGGCGCGTCCGCTGCGCGCGGTGAATGGCATGGTTTTTTATACTGCCTGAAACCAGAGGCTCTGCGTTTCTCCCCTCTATCCCGGAAGTGGTGTCTCTCCCGCGCCTCCCTCCACAACAATCAGGAATAATTCCCACGGTGGACCGGGGAGTATGCGGTGAACCAGGAGTCAGAGGGTGCAAAGAGTGCAGGGTAAGTCCTAGGTGTGCAGTGAATAAAATCCAACACAAATACGGCGATTATTATTTTTAAAAGAGGTTCAGTGAAAATCGGCAATTTAGTCAGGGTATGCTCTGCTTCAGCATTTCACACACAGGGCGCGCGTCCGCTGCGCGAGGTGACTGGCCTGCCCTTTTATACTGCCTGAAACCAGAGGCTCTGTGCTCCTCCCCTCTATCCCGGAAGTGGTGTCTCTCCCGCGCCTCCCTCCACAACAATCGGGAATAATTCCCGCGGTGGACCGGGGAGTATGCGGTTAACCAGGAGTCAGAGGGTGCAAAGAGTGCAGGGTAAGTCCTAGGTGTGCAGTGAATTAAAATCCAACACAAATACGGCGATTATTATTTTTAAAAGAGGTTCAGCAAAAATCGGCAATTTAGTCAGGATATGATCTGCTTCAGTATTTCACACACACAGCGCGCGTCCGCTGCGCGAGGTGACTGGCCTGCCCTTTTATTCTGCCTGAAACCAAAGGCTCTGCGCTCCTCCCCTCTATCCCGGAAGTGGTGTCTCTCCCGCGCCTCCCTCCACAACAATCGGGAATAATTCCCGCGGTGGACCGGGGAGTATGCGGTGAACCAGGAGTCAGAGGGTGCAAAGAGTGCAAGTACTAAACCAACCCAATTATGTTTAAACTTAGGAGCCTCAGTCTCTGTCAAATAAGTCTCTTGTAATAAGACTAAATCAGGATTATAGGAGGCTAATTTGGAAATAATGCTCTGTTTTTTTAAAGGGTTAATAAAAACCCTTTACTTTCCATGTAACAACTATGAAAAAATAACATTATATATGCAACAATAAGTTTATCAATAATAGAGGAGTATAAGAAAATTATTAGTCAAAGTAAGGATGAAGAAAGAAAATAGAATAGGAGCCATAGGAAACAGATTGGAGAAAAGATATAGGTAATGAAAGAGAAAAATAGAATAAGAAAAAGTCGCAAAACCGTCAAGAAAAGGAAAGGGAAAACTTCACTTAAAGAAAAGAAGAAGAGGGGAAAGAAAAGAAGCAACCAGGAGAGACAGTACATGTCAGAAATCTGACGACTTTGATACATACCTTCACAGGGGAACAGAAGGTAAAATGAGGAGTGGCAATAGACAAAATAAAGACGGCACACCCAACAATGTTTAACGCATCATACTGGGAAGCTGAATTAACAC
Organism: Lissotriton helveticus; assembly: GCF_964261635.1. NCBI lineage: Eukaryota > Metazoa > Chordata > Amphibia > Caudata > Salamandridae > Lissotriton > Lissotriton helveticus. The sequence goes on from NC_136063.1 coordinate 376,234,755, forward strand.
AAATAGGAGCAGGAACATAAGAGGGGGTACACATTGAATTCCACGAAACCTGTAAGAACAGCATGACAACAATAACATTGGAGAGGCAAAGTGAATAAAAAAGGCTATTAATCAAAGAAACATTCTTCAATATAATCAAAAAAGATCAAACGCAACAGAAGAAATGTTAAAGTTCAAGTGTGAGAGGAAGGGCCCGCAATCTCCATCGAGGATGAGGAATGGGAATGAATTAATTTCCTGAGATCTGCAGGGCTCTCAAATGATGAAGTCTTGTTCAAGAAGGTGACCTCAATCAGGCAAGGGTGAAATACGCATAGCGTGCACCAAGAGAACGAAGAGCAGGGCGAAGGTCCAATAATAAACAGCCTTGCACTAGACCAAGAGAGCTGTTTCTTAAGTTTAGCTGCATTTAAGACTTTTAAAAGGTCGGTGAATTCCCAAAAAATAATAATTACTCCACGGGGTTTGGAAGAAGCAGAGGAGGAAGACAGTCGTGGACCTAATCGATGTGTGCATTGGAGGTTTAATTTAGTCTACATGAAAATGTCTAGAAGCTGTGGAAGGAAAGTGGTGAAGAAAGTAACAGGGTCATCGCCTTCAAGACCTTCAGGAAGGCCACATGAACAGAGGATATTGCGTCAGTTTCTATTTTCAAGGTCTTCAGATGATTTTTTAAGTTGCAACACCTCTTTTTCCTTAACAAGTTAATCTGGCTGATGAGTCCTGTACTTCGCTGATCTGTTGCTCCACGGAAGATAAACGAGAATCCATATCTGACTTTTTGTTATCCAAAGTCTGTAACCGGAAATTGGTATTTTCGATAAACGGTTGCAACGCGTGTATCTCTTCCAAAACAATGTCCAAGGAAACAGGGGACATAGATTTAGGTGGAGAAGGGGGATCCTGTTTATTTCTTTTGTTAGTAGATGAAGGTAGTTGTGCCTTAGATGCATTAGTAGATGAAGTTGCGGAACAAGAGGACACTGACTGCGCCATTTCCTCAAACTTATGTAAGAAATATTCCAAATAGAGCAAGAGACTGGTTCAGTAGAAGAATGACCTTTGAAAGAGGGTAACAATCCCTTGCTGCTGCGCCTGGACCAGCACAACAAGCTGTCAAAGATTCCTTATGTAACAAAGTATACAAACTGGCTCGAAGCACTACGCCAGCAACAGAATCCCCGCAGACAAATGTTCCTCTCAGTATAAAAATACCATTCTAAAGCAAAAAATGAGGAGAAAGATCATACAAATTTTGCAAAACAACATTCCAGAAAAGGGCAATGTGCTTTCTGAGGAGAAAATATGCAGGCTGGCATACAAAATGTCATGCGGTAAACAGCTGGAGGATTCACCTGCAATAATTAATGCCCATTAAGGAACAAATGACAAAATGAAGACATCTTCCTGAAGAGCAGGTATTCCGATGTCTGGAAACACCTGCTGAAACTGCTGGAATCTCATCGCCGTCCCTGATGCGATGCTGAGCGCTGCAGCTAGGCGGCCATCTTGGGTCTTGTTGCGCATGCCTCCTCCCCACCGGACTACAAACAGTCACTATTTGGAGTGGACCACAGCCACAGTGGAAGAGGACAGGCTCTAAGGAAAGACAATACTATGAGGCTCCCTCACCTGCAGTGAGGGCAACAACTTGGCCATAAAAGCAGCAAAGCTGCAACAAATGTTCATAAATGTCAAATGCCCGAGGGTGAGGTTGACTAAAGTAAACCTCATATAGAGTATCAATAAACTTAGCACCATCTAAACCTGCCCAGAAGGATGACTGGACAAAAAAATTATAAATAATGTGAGTCATATATGTGATCTGTTGTGCACACGGCATGGGCTATATCTGCCATGACTCTTTGGTTTGTAAACTGTATATCAAAGGTAAATAAAGTTTAAAAATAAATAAGTAAATAAATGTGAGTCGCAGGGTACTGACCCAGAGAAGAAATTCCATTTCCCCAAGTCAGTAATGCCATAATAAGCTACTCAGATGTAAAAACAAGAAATACACAGTTGTTGCCCCTGGTGTATTTCGCATTTAAGCGAGTGTGCCCTGCGAGCAGCATTTAGCTGCTGCTAACCTGCTTTGTGGTCTCACACTATTATCAAACAAGTTGTGAAGTGGAAGAATGGTAAAAACGCCCAGTAATTTGATTGACTGTCCTTTTTTCCTGCTCCACCAAGTTCTAAATGACTCTCATAGTTTACAACATTGGAGGAATTTGAGATTCATTATTCATAATCCCACAAGAATTCTCAAACAAACTCTGACTAAATTTGGATTGTTGAGCCTTTCTCTGCACTTGGTGATTTTTACTAAGGTTAAGTGAATAAAGTTCAGTGTTGTGTGAGTCGCTTGCAAACAAGAATTTCCTTTGGGCAGTTTTCCTATTAAATTAAGCAGATTAGAAATACTGTGACTCACTCTCGGTACTGGCTAGCAGGCTGGAGATATAAATGCATTTATAAAATAGAAGATTTTAATACACGCTCAAAAGAAGAAAAAACATACTTTAAACGGATGATATCTCAGATAGAGGTCCACAAGCGATATCCCACTGATCCAAAACGACACACCCCGACTGAAAATTTAAAGCTGTGTGGATGTGTTGTGGCGTGCTAATGTCAGTCCTCTGGGTGCGTATCAGGGTGAATCGTGTCCTACAGATATTGTGAAGCCACAGTGACATCTGTAGTTGAGACTCAGGCACAATCAACAGAAAATAATCCAAGTAAATCCTAAGGCCCAGATTGATCAAACTTGCATGCAACGCAGCAGGACACCTTGCTGCGCTACATGAACGGTAGAGGGCAGGAATATTATATGGTACATTCCTGTCCTTTTCTTGCACTGGCGCACAATCTGCTGCTTTGCACTAATGCCAGCACCCTTGTGCCATGGTGCAAGGGTGCGAACGTTGTAGGCAAGAATGTTTTTGTTCAGAAAGACATATCTTCCTGCTTCCTGCTAAAAAATAATCTCTTCTGAGGTATGTTCCTCTTTCGATATGTGCTGCAGAGTGCAGCACACATAGAAAGAGGATACACTAGGAAAAAATAAACATATTTCTCCATATTACACCTCATCTTGAAAGGCGCAGCAGTTTGACACATTTCCAGGTCTGCCACTTATGGTTAATCTGGGAATGCGACAAAATCCATGGGCTAATGCACAGGAACACCCACGCTCCACCCATGGAACGCCTTCCCAAGCAGAGAAATGCAAAGCAGAGACTTGCACTGCCTTCCAATACTCCAGATTTATAAAGCACTGCAGGTGCAAGCAAGGAGGTCTTGCTTTACTTGCTAAATTTGACTTTAGTGTTGCGTTGCGCTTGTGTTACCATGTGTGACACAACGGCAATGGAACACTTTGATAAATCTGGCCCTAAGGCTCTTGACCGTAGTGTTCATAGTAGGATCCTGGGCAAAAAAAAAAAAAGGTTGGCCTGGTAGAAGGTGGTAAATATCTCTTGATATTCATCATGGTGCCACAAAGGATGATGACTGTTTTATCATTATTGAATGAAAACCAACTGATCCCTTTTGAAGACATAGGGGGTCATTAGGATGGCAGGCGGACTATGTCCGCCCGCCATTCTGATGTAAAAAGGGACCGCCCGCCATCAGGGCGGGGGTCCCGTGGGGGCCATTAGGATGCGCCCGCCACCAAACATTGCGGCGGGCGGTGCTAAAAGCACCGCCCGCCGCAATGCTAAAATGCACGTCATGCATTTCAATGCACAACGTAACAGGCACCGTGCGGTGCCTGCCACGTTGTACATTGCAATGCAAGGGGGTACCATAGGTACCCCCCCATGTGCACCACCCACTCACTAGAGTACCTGGGGGTTTGCAATTGGCCCTCGCAAGAGATTCCCACATGCCTTTCCGTGGCGGCAACGCCGCCATGGAAAGGCATGTGTCCGCCCCATCATAATATGGATAGCGGTGTCTAGCACACACTGTCACCATATTAAACTCTTTTCCGCCCGGTCGACTTGTCGACAGGGCGGAAAAGCGGCAGACGGTCTTTCCGTCCGCCGTGGTACCCCCGCCATAGTAATATGGCGGGGGAATGGGTGGCAGGAGGAGACGGATCTTGGGCGGATCGCCATCCGCCTGAGATCTTAATGACCCCCTTAATTTCTTCACAGGGAGTGGGAATAAGCAACACTGGGTCGACTGGAGACTAGTACCTCTGGAAGGTAACTTGGTGTCACTTGCATATAACATATATTGTACGTTGAAAGATTTATTAATAGTCTTTAAAGGTACTGTATAATTGTAGAAAATACATGTACAACGAGAGACCACTTGCTGATTTTTCTGATTGAGAAATGAATAAGCATGGGCGGATTTTGCGAATTGGCAATCCGCGAAATTGCGTATTTACGGATTCGCAATCCGCAAAATCTCGCGAATTTTGCGGATTCTTTTTTTTTGTGTTCGCAAGTGTTTCTGCCATTGCGCAAGGGTTTTTTACCAGTTCGGAAAGGCAAACTTACTTGTCGGGTAGCAAAGGTCGCGACCATGTTGTTTCTATGTCTGGTTCATCACAGCACCCTCTGTTTCACCACTGCCACCCTCTGTTTCACCACTACCACCCTCTGGCTCACCCATGCCACCCTCTGGCTCACCCATGCCACCCTCTAGTTCATCACTGTAGATTATGGGGGGAAAAGAACACCTGCCCTGCCTCAACTGACATGAATGAATTAGGGGCTGATCAATGTGTCACTGAATTTGAACTTCCAGGCTGGCACCTGCTTCCGTATCTGTAATTGCTTTCTGTTGCAGTGTAATTTTTTTAACAGGACCTTTGTTGTATACTTGTAGATATTCTCTGAGCCTGCTGTGAGGGTCAAAGCAGGGTCATAAAATAGTTGCAAGTAGGCAACTGAACTCTGAAGGGGCCCCTCAGGAAGCACTACAGGGAATGGTTACTAATGATAAGATTGAACTTTTGCACCTGCTGAGTGCTTTCAGTTTTGCAAAAATCCAAATATCCAGCAGCATCCACAAAAAGTAATCCTTCCAGGTCAAGATCCAAATCAAAGTGACCAGCACATGAAGAAAGCACTGGGAGAATCTGCTGGACAGGAACAGGAAGTTGGAGACTGTGGGGCACTTCCTTCCTCCCACCACCCCCCCCCCCCCAAAAATGGACTCCTTGCAAAAAAAAAGTGCAGGCAAATGTCAACCTGAGGAGTTATTCTGATAAAAATCATAATTTTAGGTTTATGCTGCCTGCTGGTGGATTTCTTGTGCGAAATTGCAAATTTTGCAATCTCGCAATTGCGAGATTGTCGCTGCCCGCCGGATCTACGTGTTCGCAAGTGTTTACTCCTGCGATGCGTGATCACGGGCCTTTATGACGTACTTGCGTTGCCAAACTCTCGCTGTGCAAGGTGGCAAGCCGCGATGACGTCGACAAACTCCCGCGGGATCCCGCAGCAAGATCCAAAATGGCGCAGCACACGCAAACATGGAGAAAAACAACTCTTCAAACGCTGAATGACGGTAAGTGATTGCTGCGCGCCGCAAAATTGTATAGTATTCTATTTGGCAAGTGCGGCAAAGAAAAAATCCGCTTCGCGAGAGTTCGCGGATTGCGAATTTGCCAAAAATCTGCAAAATCCACGAGCGGAACGGATTTTACGCCCATGCTTAGAAAGGAAAACAACCAGCTATGCAAGATTCTTCGAATTCCTGCATCTTCAGTATGCAGATTATTTATGGTTCACCATTCCTAAAGTAGCAGACAGTTCTGAAAGGGCCAATGCCACCTATGTTGGTGGCCATCAGTAGGCTATCCATACACCTGATAAACCTACCTCTAGCCTATGTCCTGGGCGAAACCCAGACAACTGAATATCAACAACACACAATAGGCCAAGCTGAGTCTGCAGGAGATTAGTGGATACTCTTTCCTAATGATCACAGAGAATTCAGCTTCTTTCCAATGAAGGATGGCAGAGGCTTTGTGCCCAAACCCTCGTAACCTGCGTATATTTTAAAATACATTCTTCAGTTTTATGTAAAAACTTTACACTAGTCAGACTAGAGATGATTCAAAACAAACAAAATAAAAATGCTTCCCAAATAATTCACACTTAAAAATCATGGCTTATTCTTTCAGTTATAAAATTGTGGTATAACAATACTGCATTGTGATTAACAAGAGCAACATCTCATTTTTACATCTTGTTAGTAATTGGGTTGTTGGTTGACTGGGGTGTGAGCCCTGGTCAAGCAGCAACCATAATCCTAGTCAGGGTAAGGTACATACAAACCCCAAATTAACCTGTGATTACCCTCTGGGAGCTTGGCACATAGCCATCAGGCTTATCTTGAAGGCAGTGAGTAAAGTGTGCAAAACTACAAACAGTGATAACAGTGCAAACACCACACAAAAGATCCCACACCAGTTTAGAAAATTAAAGTAGATTTTAGTAAATACAAATAGACCAAACTACCAAAATTCCACTTAGGGAAACCAGAGTTATTGATGTTTTAGGTTAAAATAGCACTAAAAAACATAAAGTGCCAACAAGGGTTATCTGGTGGTGCCAGACCGGGCAAAGTCACAAGTTCAGGCCATCTGCGATGGAGCATTGGCTGGGTATAGCAACCAGGTTAGGCCTGATGTGCAAAGTACCTTAAATCCTGGTTGAGGAGTGTTGCGTGGATCTGAACAGAAGGAGCGTCTTGCAGTTGAAGCAATACATCAGGTCTGAGATGCGGCGAGGCTGTAGGGTGAGGTCCTGTTGCATTGTCTTTGAGGATCCCGTCATCAGTGGCTTGTGATGTGAAGTCCAGGAGTTGAGAATGTGATGCGCATACAAAGCGAAGCATCGGTTCTGAAGAGTTAGCAGACCATTGGCGATGCATCAGTTTTTGAAGATGCAAGAGTGATGAGGACTCATCAGCCGAGGAAATGCATCTGTTTGGCTGGAGGATGCAGTAGTGAAAAACGAATGTAAGAGTGTTTCACTACCGCAACATACAAAACCTAAAAGTACATGTCCTGCTTTTTAAATGCATTCAACCCTGCCCTCTGGGCTGTCCAGGGCCTATCCTAAGGGTGACTGTATTAACAAGCATTTGCAATGCAATCGGTCTTGCCTTTGCGACCTTTTATGTATTTAGCTATGCAGCACATTAGCCTGGGTGCTGAAACATCTACTGTTCTTTAAAATGGAAGGAAAGTATGCACCAAACTGCGGAACACACCAGATATGGGAACATATGGAGAGACATACTGCCTATCAGCGGGAAATGGTATTGTCCAAAGCCTTGTTTTGAATATAAAATCAGGGCCTTCGGTGGTTATATCACTAAAAATACAAGATTTGAAAAAAATATAATTTTCTACGGGTGCTTGTGGAAGACAAGTTTCTATGGCCTAGAATCTAGGGAATGCTAAAATGATACTGGTATTTTATATTTTACTGACCTCTGCTGGTCATTTTCTATCAAGAAAGTTAAATAGAGGCAGTTGCCAGAAAAATAAAAACACAAAGTCCCAAAGCAGGAAGGAATTCTGGTATTTCTAACCTCTACTGGTAATTTTGTATCAAAGTAGAGAGAGAAAAAGAAGGGAAGTAAGAGGTACTCTTGTTGTGTGCTACTCTAATTATGGGGGGGGGCTGTGTTTCCTCATCTTGATGCCCTCACACACCCCAAAGGATGTCATGGTTCATCATTGAGCTTTTGCTCCTCGTCGGGTCGGCACTGCTAGCCCTATGGGTCCCCGAAGGGTCTCTTTTTTGGAGATATTTTGATGAAGTGGTATGGGTGTGTGGGTGTAAGAGGCAGTGAAGTCCTAGAAGGTGTATTAAAAAATGGCTTGAGGGAGAGTGATTAATTTTTATTAAGGTGAGCCCTCTGTCATTATTAAAACAAAGTGTATGGTGCTGTTTTAAGGGGTATTATGTCCCTTGGTAGCTGGGTAACTATATGTCCCTAGTGGGCATATGTTCTAGTCAACCTGTTTCGTGGTTTAATGGTCTCATGGGGAGATCCAGGCGCTTCGTCAGGACTGAGTGGAAAAGTTGTATCTATAGTGGCCCGAAAATGTTGGTGCCCGCGGAAAAATGAAGGGAGTAGAACTTCTGAACCGACAAGAGTCAAGAAACAGAGATACAGTTTACCATTAGGGTATCTATACCAATGGAAGTTTTGCAAAGGTCTAGGTTCTCCAATGGAGGGCCAGGTGCTTATAGTTTGTAGCGTGATCATTACTGCTAACAGTTGCGTTATATATACGTGAGATAAAGGTGCTGTGGTCATTCTAGAAATAGTTTAAAGGGAACTTATAGCTAAGTGACAGACAGAAAGACACATAAGATCAATGATTAGTTCTGATAGAATGGTGCCAGGGTTGTTCTCTGTATCAGTATTTTTATTTGTAAACATGCCTGGTTTTAACAAGTAGACGTGAATCGTATAAATAAACTTAAAATTCAAAAGTGAAAAGGTGCTATTATCCAGTAGGCTTGTGAACCTTTTAAATCTAGGTAATTAATACCATTGGGCCCCACCATTGATGGCAAACCTCGAGACGCTGTGTTTATATGCACAAATACATAGATAATGTATCCCACCCCTTAGTAGATAGGTAAGATTCCATGAGATCAGTGAGAGTAACTTGAGAGCTGTAATGAAAAAGAAAACAGAAAACCACATGTTAAATTTTTGAGGGCTTCCTAAGGCTCTAAGGTATAACCCACAGCTGGTTTTTCAAATGAAGGGATGGGATGCAGCCATGTGCAGGATCTGTCCTGGACCGAACTTACATCTTAGTTACTCACGGTTCTCTCTGTGCATCTGGGCTGTGTCACCTGTGTGCCTCTCGCTGTTTCTGATGGTGGAGAAGTGAAAGCCCTGTTTCCTTTTATGTGTCGCTGGCATGGTGATATTTTTCAGAGGGAGGCGATGCATGTATTGTGCATAAAGTTATATTTTAGTGGGGCGCGCATGGGAAATGTCTCAGTCGCCATCTTGGAGTGGGCTCTTTCGATAGATGTTGGAAAGTAAAGTATCCCTGGTGGACTAATGAATAGCAACAAAAGGTTACCCCATTTATTGGTGTTATTTGCGGCTCCTTAATCCAGGGTATTTCATCGTTAAGACCCTGGGCGTTCGTTTGAAGGCGATGGACCCATTTTTGCTCTTTTTGGAAAAGGGTCTTTGTTGTCCAAAGGGGATTGGACTCAATGATGGACGTTTGGCATTGTGATTCTTTTTATTTATTTATTTGTTTACTTACCTCGGCCGTATACCGTAGTTTACTACCCCCCACCTGCTCCTCCCCCGCCCCACTCCCCCTCAGCAATCCCACCATGAGCCGCTACTGAATATTCCATTACAGCAATTGCGTTCCCACTTAATTTTTCAACATTTAAATTCCATTTAAATGTTAACACTCAACTGTTTCCAAACATATCTACATTATAAAGGCTTTTTGACCGTATTGTCCACCTAACGGTTAGCCCTCGCCTTCTGCTTTAGTCTTATCATAGTGATGTACAATTTGTTATGCATGCTTAATCTGCAAAGAATCTAGCTGAGTCTGAAGCTCTCTTTCTGATATATCAAGACAGAAGCTTCATACTCCCCATTTCTAGGGACTGGTGCATTACATTTGTGAACGCAAGACAGAATATCATGCATATTATAGTAAATAGTGTTGTAGCCAACACTCATCCATGATGTAGCTCATTGTGTTGCTGAAAGGGAATGAGTTGGAACATGACCTCAAATGAACACAATTTAATTTGTATAGTATAGCATTCTAATGGTGTAACACAGTTAACGTACTTAGTTGAATTTAGAAGATTTTCTTATGTGTAGATGATTAGGCTTAGCTAATGTCATAGTACACACATTGTACTACTGGAAACAGAGTCTGGGTAAAATGTATTATCTATTTGCAGATTCATATAAGTGTTGAAGTATGTACAGAGGACACAATCCTCAAATAGAGATACATGGGGTCATTCAGACACTATCTAGGAGCACACTAGGCAGTGCCTAATTTGTGCCGGTACTTTCTGGTGCTTAGCACCAGCACTTAATTATCAGGGCCGGGTCTACAAGCATTGCTGCACATCATTGATTTTTATTTTTGATATTATTATTTACCTCACTACTGGGCTTGTTGAAGTTGCACAACACTCAGTACTGTGGACAAGAAGTTGGCAGTGGCGCAGTCTGAGTAACTTGGTACTCGTGCGATGGACGAGCAGACAGTCCCAAGCCTAACGAAGCTTTGATGATAGGCTGTCCTTCGCCTGCATTCACTCCTACGTGGGGCCAGCCCCTCTCCCTGCACGCTGGTGCAGCCTTACCTGGGCTCAAGCCCCAGGAGACTGGTTCCAGTCACAGCACGCTTGCAGCCGCCAAGTGAGGGGTTTTTACGTCTCACATGAGTATTTTTGGGAAACTCCGTCAAGCAAATAATTGAGGCAAAGGAGTTTTTTTGTCTTGTTTACAAGTCTTATAAAGCAAGCAGGCAGGGCGGGACAGCCCACTCACAGGCAGAGACAGAGGCAGATGGACGGGTAGTGAGACAGGCAAGATGTGCACACAGAGACAGTCACAAAGGGAAGAGGTGGAATGGACAGTCAATCATAAAAAGATAGACACATAGGGACAGAGAGTAAAACAGACAGACAGAAAGGGAAGAGCATAGACAGTTGAGAGAGCGCAAACTGACCTAAATGTATGAGTGCATCACACTTACCCGTAGTAAGCACAAATCATGAGGAGAAATGCCATGAGTGCTAGTAGTATCTGCAATTATATTCTGAATGTATAGCTAATGTAGAGATTTAAGTAGAAGTGGAACTAATACAGAAATGTGTGACACTATATGATTTTATTAGATGTGATTATTCCTGAATCCATGTCGTGTAGCTGTTAAAATGTAAGATGGCATGTGGTTAAACGCAGAATGTGGTAGGCCTCAGGGCCAGAGCTAGAAGGGAAGGGGAAGGTGTTTCTTTTCACGACATAGATTGCACTAATGTTTTGGTCATTGCATTAATGGGCCATGATGTATAGATGTGTTTACTGAATAATAGAATAAGAGTATTAACATGCTTTAATTAATGAAGAAGTTGAATGCTATAATCATTATGAGAAATGTTGTAGGCCTGAAATGTTTTAACATTGATTTACACGTACATGTCTGGGCCGAGAAATGTTGCGAACCTTTTTGGAAGTCTATGAGAGTTGGGTTCTTGGCTGCAGATGTCTGTCTGCAAGAGAAAAGGGAGGATCCGATTATAAATAATATGAATAGAGGTCTGTTCAGTAGACGGCCCAGACATGGAGGAGGGTTCCGGAATGTTTTAAGGGGTATCAGCGGGCCGGAGAAGAGTCTGAGAAGCAAGGTCAACTCCAACGTATGAGGCCCAATACAAAGCAGCATGGAAAAAGCCAGAAGCTACACCACGTGAGGGGCGTCTCACGAGGGGCGTCCCAAATGTTGTTGACTGTTTTGTATTAGGGACAGCACCCCTGGGTGGAGTTAGAGCAGATGCCTGAGGACCCTTTAGAGAGCGGATGGGTAGGCAGAGAGGGGTCATGACTGGAGAACTATAGGTTTTCACCAAGAGACTAAGAGTGAGTGACTTCCCTTGGGGGTCATTCACTGCTGACACCTTTTGTTAGGTTGAGACTTGGTTAAGTAGGGATACCATCTAGAGCAGGGTAGGGACAGCCTAACCTGTGTGTTTTTCCTCCAACTTAAATGAAGGAGAGATCTCAATATGCGTCAATGCTGATAGCTTTATTATTCTTAGAACTTGTGCTGGTAATTTCCGTTGCTCGTCTGAGGGCTTTCAGAGAGCACATGTATGTAGTTGGACCTGTGTATCTCGTGAATCTCATTCTGAGATGCCTGTATTTGCAGCTTATCCTAACCTTACAATAAACTTTTGAAAGCTAGAAGTTGTTTGTGATCTTTTGGAGCGGAGTCCTTTATTGGGTGAACTAACTTGGTAAGAGAGGCACTTTCTTCCTTCAATGACAGGCAACAAAGGTTCAGTCGACCAGATCGAGGTTTAGATCAATAGTGATGAGGTATCGATCAAAATCTCGCCCTTCCAGTTGGTAGCTATAGAGGATGGTTGCCTTCTTGAGGACGGTGACCTAGGCCAGGTTAGCTTACCCCAAGGCCCCTAGAGATCGATGATCGGAAGAACCGCCCGCCGAAGAAGATCCGGATGACGTGAGACAGAAAAAGCAGCAGTATCGGTCGAGAGTGAGTATAAAGGGTCATGCGTGTTAGATTGCGGTGTTTTTGTATTGTATCTATGTTGTAATGTCTGGCGGAGTTGAATGTCTGTAGAGTGACTGTGGAACAGGTTGTGAGCGCGCGCAACCGGTGGAAATCTTAAGTTCAAGGAGAGCTTAAGTGGTTCGGGTGTATCGGACACCCAGAGTAATTGTCAAATAGTGTGAAGGGGGTCATGAGGTACCATTGATCACCCGAAAGACCGAGATAGGGGGAACGTAAGAGTGAGTGCGTGAGTAACGGACGCTGGTCGGAGGTTACTGTGTGTGTAAGCAACCTATCAGAGAGACGATAGACATTTCGTCAGTTGTGTTGACAATTACATATAGACTGTGGACGTACAGTCGAGGGAAGTGACCGCTTGGTCGGAAGTAGTCATTTTTCGGTGTATGAATGGGACGCATGCATGACCGGGAGACGAGTTGAGAAAGGAGGGGTGCTGCTGCGAAGCGGAGAAAAGTGACGTCAGGAAGTGTCGCGCAGTGATTGGCTGACCGGAGAAAGACCGCGCTGTGATAGGCCAGCTAGCAAAGACGTCAGAAAGTGTCGAGCTGGGATTGGCCGACCGGAGAAAGACCGCGCTGCGATAGGCCAAGTTAGCAAAGCCGCGTTAGGATTGGTGGATTGTCATCAGGAAGTAAACAGAGTAGCGAGGCTGGATATTGTGCGCATAATTATGAAGTGTTTTAAATGGCTGAGAGCGGCGTTTAAAAAAGAGAAGCGGGGATCGGATGAAGGGGAAGAAGCCCCGCCGGAGGGTACGCCGGCTCGTTACATGGCAGTGAATGTTGGGCTGCATACGATCCTTTGGATATCAGAGTGGAGTAAGATTACGGAAGGAAATGAGGAACTGACGTTCCCGAAGTACGGGACGTTCAGATTAGAGGTGTTACATCGATTAAAATCAGTCATGACCTCAATGAGACCCTTGCCTAGACCGACCCAGTTTGAAGCCCTTGATGCATGGATTAGGGCAGCGCATGAAAAAAATATGAACAGACGACAAGAAAGGGTGAAACGATCGGTAAGGGCAGTGCAGGATGCCAGGTGGGATGCGGATGCTAAAAGATGGAGAGTGCATAACATGGAAGTAAATAAACTGTACCCAGTGTTAGAGGTGCCCGGAAATAAAAGCCCCCTAGAAGAAGATGATGAGAGCGAGACAGAGGACAGCCTGATAAACAGATTATTGACAGACAGGCCACCCCCGTATAATAGAGCAGGGGGAGAGGTCGAGCATAGTGAAAGAGAAAAGGGGGGCAATGCAGGAGAGCATGGACCGCTTCCCAGTTCAGAGTGGGATCCTGAGGCAAAGAAAGAGCTGTCCCAGCCTAGTCAGGTGCAACAGGTAGTCGGGAGGTTTGTGGTACAAAGAGCGCCGGAAACGGAGTGCGCCACATCCTACGGATTACCAGCTGCACTACAGGTACCTGTTACCATAGGTCCTATAGTATCGATATATGACCCAGAGAGAGCAAGAGGGGAAGAACGGGTACGGAAGGACGGAGAAAGAGCAGAGACGGCAAGGAGGAACGATACGATCAATTCCCCAAGTCAGATGCCGATACCCAGAGAGTGGAGCACCCCGATGCACACAGCAGGGGATCCAGGAGGGGATCCTGGGGGCCCTAGATGGCCAGTGGATCTGAGGGGATCTGGACGAAAATCCTTTCAAGAGCTAAATGAGTACATGAAGAAGTGGGATGAGGCAGTGGAGGCTCACAAGAGCATCATAGCTGCAGAAGCTGAAAGGGAAAGTCAGGACAGCAGAGCTCGGACTCACTGCGGGGCTGGGGAGAGCAGCCCGGAGTGGGACTGGAGAGAGAGAGATAGTAGGGGAGTCACCCATTGGGCCCGGAGTGGAGATAGAACGGACCTGGAAAACGGGGCCCCCGGGAGTGGAGGGGTGGCGCGCCCAATACTCAGTGAAGGGGAGAGGAGAACGCAAGAGTACAGAAACAGCTTTAAGTGTACCCACTGTGTGCCCGGCACCAGAGAATTGAATGGGAGTTGTGAGAGGTCGCACCATAGTCCCTGTGATGACGGACACGAGCGCAGCCCAGGGAATATGGGGAACCAGGAAGGATCGTATCGGATACTGAGCGATACTAGGCAAAGGGAGAGTAGCGACCAGAGGGAAAATAACAGAGAGGAGTACGGTGAAAGGAGAGAAGCAGGAGAGAGTGGGCAGAGCAAGAGTGGGGGTAACAGGCCCGTGTTCCATCACCTTCCAAGATCGGATGGCCGAGCATGGGACCTGGAGAGATGGGAGCAAGGGAGAGCACTCATTAACTCTCCCGAGCCCAAACGTAGAGCTCGGAGTTGGGATGGTAGGGAGACCAGTGAGCCCCCTTCGAAAGACATATTGCGAGCTGAGATAAAAGCTAAGAGACTCGATGTCGCCAGCTTAAGGTCAGACCTGGATGACATGATAGATGGTACCCTGCCTTTAGAAAGAATGGAAATGTATGAGCAGGATGAAATACTGTATATGGCAAAGGACATCACTCGAAAAGCGAGAGCAAGCCATGAGAAGTTAGTCGAACTAGCAGGCAAATATATGGTGGACCTGTCAAGAACCAAAGCATTACAGGGTAACCACAGGCTACATTATACAGATCGAGACCTAGATGAGAGGAGAACGATCGGGCTGAAAACGCATATAAGGGAACTGATCACTGGAATAAGGACATGGAGGGCACTAGATAAGTGGGAAGAGAGGTGGTCCAAGAAAGGGACCGTCAGGAGAAGCACGCTTGGTACGACACCAGGAAGGCTGCAGGGAATAGAAGCATACCCTTTGCGTGAAGTCGCAAATGGGAATTATGTACATGTCCCTTGGAGTAGGGGAGATTTAGCTGCTTTTACCACCTCCTTCCCCAAATTGCGGGAAAGCCCAGTGGAGTGGTACAAGCAAGTTGAGAGATTTGTAAAAATCTCAAAGGTCCTATGGATAGATCTGAACACGCTGTTTGACATTGTAGTACCAGGAGATCTGTGGACAGCATGCAAGGTTAGCGCTGAGTGGCCCACAACGGAGCCGGAGAGAGATGCTAAGACTAATGGGCCGTCCGAGATTGTGATGGCAAAATTTGAGAGAGTGATGACTTGGCTGAAAGAGAAAGTGCCAATGCAAGACATAGATTGGGTCAAAATAGACCGAACCAGACAGGAACCCAAAGAGACAGTCCACGAATATTATGAGAGATTGCTGAAGGCGTTTAAACAGTATAGCGGCTTGGATGTAATGGATCCAAAAGACATAGGGCAATTTGTGTCCAAGTTCGTCCTGGGACTGAGACCGGATATTAGTTTAATGATTCAGCAACACTTGATTTGTTGGCAAAATAGACCCCTAGACGAAATACTGAGATATGCCAGGTACTGCTGTGATGAGATAGACTCCAAGGCTAAGAAACTAAAAGAAAAATTGATGGTGGTACAGATGCAGGCAGCAGGGAAGGGGGGACAGCAGCAACAGCAGCAAGGAACAGGTACAGGAGGAAAGAAGCAGTACAGTCAGAACAAGGGCAATGAGGAGAGTTCCACCTTTAGACCCAGAATAGACATAGCTGCCTTGAAGAAAACGACTAGGTGCCACCAGTGTAACGAGGTGGGGCATTGGAAACGCGAGTGTCCCTACAATGTAGAGATAGGAGAACAAGAGGAAGAGGAGGAAGAGGTCCAGAGAGCGCCTACGAGAGGGGTGACGCCATACCAGGGAAAGGTGCTCAAAGGGGGGGGGGGCTCCTCCCCGAGCCCAGTTCCCGCAACCTCCCCGAGTAGGGACTATGGGTAAGACCTATAGACAGATGCCCCTGTTTGTAGAAGGAGAAGAGTGCTATTATGTGGACCCATTAACCGGACAGAGAGTGGAAAGAGAAGACTGCACCCTCGGGGCAGCCTTGGAGGTGGACCAGAGGGGACCCTATGTCGAAGCAGAAGTAGCAGGGTGCCCCACGACATTTCTGGTGGACACAGGAGCCACTAGATCCACGATCAGATCAGCTGCAGTTCCAGACCTGCCCATGTCTGGAGAGACCATACAAGTGGTGGGGGTCGCAAACAGGAGAATAACCAGCCAATTGACAGAACCGGTACAGGTGAAAATAGGGAAGTACAGCGATGAGCACCAGTTTGTGGTTTGCGATTCAAGTCCTGTGTGTCTGCTAGGCAGAGACCTGTTGTGTAAATTGAATTGTACAATATACTGTACACCTCAGGGAGTGGAGGTATTGACCAATGATGATGACGCAGACTTCAAAGTTGCAAACTCAAGAATATGCGTGGAGCTGTACCCTACTTTGACAGTAGATGAGCTCCCCTGGGACTTGAGAGAGACAGTGGCACCAGAAGTATGGGACTTCACTGGGGAAGAGATTGGATTGGTCAAAGGGGTGGACCCAGTGAAAATTGTAGTGAAACCGCATGCTGAGTTCCCAAGAACACCCCAATATAAATTGACTCCAGAAACGATTGCAGGCATAAAACCCGTGATCGAGTCCATGATTAAACAGGGAATACTGAAAGAAATCGTGGGTAGTCCATGCAACTCCCCGATTATGGGTCTGCAGAAACCAAATGGGAAATTCCGGATAGTACAGGACCTTCGAAAGATTAATAACATAGTCGTTTCGTGTTGTCCAGTGGTACCGAATCCATCAGTGATACTGTTTCAGATTCCATTCCAAGCTGAGTGGTTCACTGTGATTGATCTTTGTCAGGCTTTCTTTTCGATCCCTTTGGACGAAGAAAGCCATTTTCTTTTCGCATTTAAGCTGGAAGGTCGCGTCCTAACATGGTGTCGTATTCCTCAGGGGTATACAGAGAGCCCATCGATCTTCAACCAGCTTTTGAAGAAAAATCTTGAAAGTCTAGTGCTGCCCCAGAAGTCAGTTCTGGTCCAGTACATAGACGACCTCCT